>NC_064926.1:243823871-244426683 GCF_023897955.1 Schistocerca gregaria
TAAATCTCCCTTCCCCAAAACTCGCTATACTATTAAACATCTACTTTACACACGAAGATAGTAATGTACATCTGCACTAACCTTCGTTACTGTTGCCAATCTTCCTCATGTTTTCATTATTATTAGATTTTTTTACTGTTATTATTATTGCTTTTATCATAATCTGTATGTATAGCACCTGTTGCAAAAATACTGCCGCATTTGCTTTATTAGGTCTTAGTCACTACTCTTTGTTCATATTGCCACTAGAGTAACTTAATTTTCTCATTTAAACTATGGTCATGATGTAACTCTGATGTGTGAAATGCTGCATGTGTGTAACACTGGTCCGATGTAAGAGAGGGCCTGATGGCCCTAATCTGATCAGGTTAAATAAATAAAAAAACTATTTCATTCGTAGTGGCCGATGTCTTGATGTTAGCACTGACACTTGCACTGATCGTCGGCTGCGGGGTCCCATCGTTTGCAGTGTTCGGTTCGCTCTGTGTTCGTGCCTACTCGTACTCTGCCCAGCATTATGGCCTGTTATTATTTCCACTACAGCGCACTGCCTGTTTTGTCGTACCAGTCTGTCCAGCCTACTACGTCCGATATCTGCAGTGGCGGGTGGCTGCCCAACCCTAGGACGTCTGGACTTGGTTTCACCTTGGTTTCGCTACCTGTTAAAGACACTCACCACAGCACTCCTCGAAAACAACAGGACGTGCAGTTTCCGAAAATCCCGTGTTGAGCTTCTGTGCCACCACAATCTGTCCTCGGTCGAACTATCATAGATCGCGTACCTTCTCCATTCTGCGCATGGTCAGCTCGCTCACTAATATTACATGCAACCAGTGTGTGTCTGATTAGCAGTCATTCCTCCATAGGTGACGCTACTATCGCCTGGGTGGGTTTCAATCGATAGTATGTCGGTGGTCATAATTTTCTGGTTGATCAATATGTCAGACATGCAAGCCCTTATTTCCTTAGGTGCTGAATTTATTAATTGTGTCCTTTGTGATTATTTCTCTATTTATATTCTAGTCATATCGCCTTACTACGACTTTATGGCACTAGTTTCCTTTCTAACCGATCGCCTATAGCGCCGTTTAAGCTATATTTTTAAGGCATGAGTACTTTCTTTACTGCTGAGGGGTCAACAGTCTACCGGTATGTGGAATTTTATGCGTGCTTATGTTTACGAAACGTTCGTCTACATATACAACCACATGACTGTTCTGCAATTCACATTTGAATGCCTCGCAGAAGGTTCTCCGAATCAGCTTCAGACTATTTCTCAACCCTTCTATCCTCCGACAGCTCATGAGTAAGTGACTTCTTAATTTTTTTCGTGCTTTGATTTCTATTTAGTTCCACATGATCGGTTCTCCTCTTGTAGGTTGGTGACAGTAAAATATTTTCGCATCCAGAGGACAAAGTTGGCAATTTAAAATCCATGAAAACACTTCGCCACAACACAGAACCCCGTGTTTTAATGATTGCCACTCCAACTAGCTTATCATATCCTAGAAACACTCTCCACTATTTCTCGATAGTATAAAACGAGTTGCCCTTCTTAGTACTTTCCGATATCCTCTGTCAGTCCTACCTTTTAAGGATCCTGTACCACGCTGCAGTACCACAGTAGAGAAATAACCGGAGTAATGTAGGCAGTTTGCTTATTAGATCTATTACATCTTTGTGTTCTGTTCATAAAACGCAGTATTTCGTTTTCTTTCCTCACAGCATTATCTATTCTATCGTTCCAACATGTTAGTTACTCGTAATTGTAATTCCTAGGTATTTAGTTGAATTTACAGCCCTTAGGTTAGTACGTTTTATCTTTTAACCGAAATTCAGCGACCATCTTGTAGTATTCATGTGGATGAGGACACACGTTTCCTTGTCCAAAGTCAACTACCACTTTTCACACCATACAGGCATCGTGTCTAAGTCATTTTGCATTTGGTTTAGAACTTCTGCTGTCTTAACTAGAGTGTACACGACTCAGTCATCTGTGAGAAAACTAAGAGCGTTGCTCAGATTGTCTCCTAAATCTTGTATATAGTTTAGGAACAACAGAGGGGGTACGATACTTCCGTTGAGAACGTCGCATATTACTTCCGTTTCACTAGGTGACTATTGACAGCAAACCAAGAAACCAGCTGCATAAAAAACGTTACTCAATAGGCACAGAAGTGTCTTGCGAAGAATACTGTAGAGCTCTGTCACTTTGGCGAGTATTGCTGTACTGTAGGCGGCCGGTGGACCTATACTAGTAACGAGCTCTCTGACAGTGATACAATAATAACAGAACGGCAGTCAAGAAGCGTCCGACTACGCCCGCTGAGGGAATGAAATATATTCTTATAAGTTTTTCCTGTATTGAGTTGTTCAATAGAAACATGTTTGTGCCAACACAGGTTTGCTTAACGCGTTTGGAAAGGTATTAATGTTGCTTGAGGAACGCCAGGGACTCAAGTGGCGCAATATTTGTATGGAATTCGGAAGAATATATCGTGTTTCTGTTAGAGCAGTTTGTGGCTTGGGATTAATAACTTGACCTTTATCACAGGTAATTATCGGTGTGTTTAGGATTTAAAATTAAGTAATGAGCAGTCTCATTTTATTTGATTGTGAGGAATATTTGTGTGAAAATGATGGACTATATACGAGTATTCTTTGGAAAGGCGGGAAGTTCCAAGGAAGTTGTAGTTTTAGCGGTCGTGCATAGGAGTATTCCCTCCACTCTACCCCATGAACTCAGGTACTAGAGCCGGCCGCAGTGGCCGAGCGGTTCTAGACGGTTGGGTGTAGAACCGCGCGATCGGTACGGTCGCAGGTTCGAATCCTGCCTTGGGCATGGATGTTTGTGACGTCCTTAGGTTAGTTAGGTTTCGGTAGTTCTAAGTTCTAGGGGACTGATGACCTCAGATGTTATGTCCCATAGTGCTCAGAGCCATTTGAACCAAATTTTGCAGGTACTAGAAAATGTCGTCGCTTATTAGCTACTAAAAATAGCAGTCATCTGGGGTTTAATTCAGACCCTTTTCGTTTGGTAAGTGATCTCGTTCGATGACAAGAACTTTGTGCATCCAGGTTCGAGTAGCGGGTGGGTGGATCACTCTCCAAAGGTATTTAAAATTCCACCCCATAGCAAAGTCACCACACATTGTGCATATCCTCAAAGCATCAGCCCTTAACATCCCAGTACTTGTAAGACTACTCTATACTTCCCTACACAAACACGCACACACACACATACACACACTTCAACAAGAGAGATCAGACGTTCATTTCTGCTACAGAACACAATCTCCGCCAGACAGTGTAAATCACATATAGAAATGCGCTTCGCGTCAGTATTAGCAATTTACTCTCCTTCTGCCTTGGTCTACTGAGCGTGGGAGAAATGAAGTACTAACTCTCATTTTATATTAATCTCATGATACAAATGTGTTTGAATTCCTAAGGGACCAAACTGGTGAGGTCATCGGTCCCTCGACTTAATCACAGCTTAAACTAACTTATCCAAAGAACAGCAGACACACACCGATGCCCGAGAGAGGGCTTTAACCTCCGGCGGGACGAACCGCGCAATTCGTGACATTTGGCCTCAAACCACGCTGCCACGCCGCACGGCTCTCATGATACCCACTGTTACTGTGACTGTCTATAAAAGTAATGCGTCTTTTTTCAGAATTAAGAGATAGTTCATTTCAAGAGAATCTGTTAGTTATCGTTTTAAAATGTATTTAATAAGTTCTCTGGTTGCTTTCTGTCTAAACGGATTCATTATGGCATTACTACCGTAGGCCAAAAGTAATACCCTGCTTGATAAATGGTAAATGAATGGTCATTCATATATATATATGGATTCAGAGTTTATATATATATATATATATATATATATATATATATATATATATATATATATATATATATATATATATATATATATGGATTAAGAGTGGGCTCAAAATTGAACCCTGTGAGAAAAACACATTGTATTGTGTTTCTTTGACAAGCCCCCCGGCTATAAACCGACTCGTCAATTTAACACAACGCTGTCACCGAATATTAACAGTCTGAGGTAAGCCACTGTGCGTTCGACCCCGGAAATTACAACTGTTGGTCAATTATCAGCACAGTGACACTGCCGTATTAAAATCACCCGCTCTTGATCAAGAAAGTTTTGATTAATGAAACTCCGAACAGAAGCGTCCTTGTTTCGCAGGTCTTGCTTTTGTCCCTGTACGATAGTGCACAAATGACAACGCAGTTGTACATTTTAACAGCGTCTACAGATTTTTTTAGCTTTTGAAGCCCTGTATCTGATGAACACTACGGCGTCAGAAAAATTGGTTTCTGTCTCTTTCACAGGAATTCGCGTTGGTTAGCCTCACTTGAAGGTAACATCCATCCGCAGAGTGATGGTACCTAGTCTAATTCTGGAATTCCAGTAACAGCCTAAGTCCTCGAAACGTTTGGAGACTTGCTGGAAGTCTGAGCTAGCTCTGAATCTTCATTAAAATACGAGTATAAGTTACGTCCTGGAAGCTTCTCGGAGAGCCACGCGATGCTTATATTTCGGAGAAAATCTAATCCATATCCTGAAACTACCATCTACAGCAAAATCCCTGCTCTTGATTGGTTCACAACGACATGTTGGGACCCTAAGGATGCCTAGGTCTTTCAGAATGAGTAAGGTTGGAAGACGAAGCGAAAAGAGGTATCAGACGGGAATGTAGTCTGTCGTCTCTACCGTTCAATCCATACATTGAAGAAGCGAGGATCTAAATAAAACAAAGGTTCAAAAGAGGGCTTACATTCAGGGATATTAGAAATCAGAGATGAAATTTGCTGATGACATTGCTATCCTCTTTAGAACGCAGAACCACTGATCTTTTGTACTGAATGATCGTTATATTGAGCCCACACTACTGTATAAGAATAGTTCGAAGAAAGACGAAAGTAACTGAAGTAGAGAAATTAAAATAGCTGTAAAAGGAACATCAAATTTGGATACCTCGAATAGAACAAAGTGATGGAAATTCTGGAGCTTTGGAAATAGACTTTGGGAGCAGACTAGCACAAGGAATAGGTTGTTCCAGGCCGAAAAAAAAGCTAGTGTCGAACATTGCTCTTAATTTGAGGAAAGAAATGGAGGATGTACGTTTGGAGAGCAACACTGGAAAAAAATCCTTGGCTTTTGGGAAACCAGAAATGAATCGTACCGTTTGAAATACGGTACTATGAAAGATTTTGAAAATTAGGTGGCCTGATAAGAAATGAAGAGCTCCTCAGCAGAATCAACCAAGAGAGGAAAGCGTCGAAAATATTCAGGAGATACTGAAGTCCCATGATCATATGGAATAGACTTAGGTATTCAGGAATTTCTTTCATGGTACTTGAGGAAGCTGTAGAGGGTAAGAGTTGTAGGGGAAGACAGGATACACATAACAAGTAATGGTGAACGACCGGCGAAGATTCTACTCTGGGAGGAAGACGTTGTCAATTTAGGGGATTTCGACCCAGACCGCATCACACCTATGGCGAGCCCCCTGTCCCACCCCAATCTCCAACCAAAGGTAAGGAAGGCAATTAATAAATACACATAAACGTATTGTCTAGAATGAAACTGTGATCGTATATGTACTATTATTGTTTTTGTTGTTGTTGTTGTTGTATTCTATCTTCTGTCTGGAATGAAACTATGATCGTATATGTACTATTACTGTTGTTGTTGTATTCTATCTTCTGTACCAGCTGTAAAAAGCGTAAGGATGCCTGGTTGTACGTAAGATATAATAACACAAACAAATGGAAACCAAATGTATATACTGTCTCACACAAACCAATGTGTGAAATATGTATTTCACAGTTTACAAAATCGAAAGAGGAAAAATACTTTGGTCGCATGTAGACGATATTGTTCCATGCACACATGTCTCCGACATTTAACGGTGATATGATAAGGTTCCTTGGTAATGAGAAATGTCAAGGACTCCACGATGTCTCCGACACAGATCGATAGCTGCTACTTCAGCTTGCTCATTTCTTCGGATTAGGGAGTGCGCCCGTTATCAGCAGAATACGACCTTCTTTTCTTGTCGCGGCAGCACCACGCAGCTAAAGGTGATTTGGAACATATTCTCCGCTACGTTAGTCTGATATTTGCAAGGAGAGTGCTATGGGATTCTGAGAAGATAAGAAATTTCATTTCTGTATGAGCATCTTCTAGGGTGTATAACCAGTTGTGCAGAGCGCAGCACTAATGCAATGCCGAGGATCCATAGAGAGAGAGAGGAAGAGATGGTGAGAGGGAGAGAGGGGAGGGAGGGAGAGTATAGCACTCAGTGGAAAGTCACGGTTTCCAACCATATCTCTTTCCCATAACACTGTTGGAGAATTCAAATAACGCGATATGATGCGGAGATATAAATACTTCATTTGGTATATCGTCCTTATTGTCTGATGTGAAATAATTGTAAGCACTTTTAAAAGTCAAAGAGTGTATTTTTGTAAGAGTGCAGTTGTATTATTTATATTCTGGAGGACGAAGTCTTCACCATACCTATTCAGGAAACAACGATGTGATAACATTACATTCTGTCGATTTAGTTGGATTTCTAAAATAAAGAGTTTGTCTTCATTTAATATAGATGAGTTAGAAATAATAAGAAAATACCTTCCATAGAGCTATGAATTTAATTAAATTCGTGTTATTTTCAGGTCATCTATAGCCATTGAACAATTTAAAAGCTTCTGAACAGGTGATCTGAGTATCAGCAAACATATATATTGAACATCATGCGATAAATGTTGCATATTAATGGCACGATGCTTGAAGAATATTCTTGTCTTTATTTGGAAAAAGGTGGTTTACAGAAGGTAGTTTCTTTTCTATCTGAACAGGAATATGGTTACTTTACCGAAAATATTACAGACATCAAACGCCTTTGGTAAGTGGTATATTAGAGAGACCATCGTCCATTGTTACCATCGGCATGCTATTGCAAACAATAGATTAATTGGACAACACTGATGCAACGTACATCACTCGTCTAAATATTAATAACTGAGTATAGCTGGATAATCACACACTAAGTTCCACTCTGTGTCTTTTCAAGGTTACCTGCCGAAATAGTAACGAATCTACCGACATCCATCTACATTTACAGGACTAGTCTGCAGTTCATATTTAAGTGCCCGGCAAAGGGTTCCTCACACTATCTCAAAACTATCTCTGTAGTGTTCCATCCTCTAACAGCACTTTGGCAAAATAAACACCTAAATCGCTACATACGTGCTATGAATACTCTTATTTTGTCACGTTGATAGTTTCGCGTATGCAAGTTCTCATAAGTGGAATATTTTCTCATTCATAAGAGAAAGTTAACGATTGCACTTCGTGAAAACATTTCGCCCCAAAGAAAGTTGAATCCGACGAATTTGACGCAAATGTCGTGGACATAGGTATCTCAATTGTTGCAAGTATCTGGGATCTTCAATCTGATCTGTCATTGTGCACAGAGACATTAATGCCACGATAAGTTAAACTGATTTTTACTTAAAATTATAAGATGCATTACGTAATTGCTCATAGGCATCGCAAACGATTCTAACCCTCAATTTTATAAAAATTCACACAATAACATTGCGATAGGTTTGATGGATGAAAGTTCACAATTCTTCAAATGCGGGATATAAAACTTTGCACTTCAAACATTTTGGGACAAATGTTGGCAACAGTGTCAATGTGCATAATCTCTGTTACTCGTTAATTCCTGCGATGTCAGTCATTACCCTTCGAGAGCTCAAAGGAGACACAAGTGTCTTTGTGTACAATGGTACGTAGAGGTAAAAAGAGCTCTTTTGAACACAGGCACATAGTAATACTCCACCACGAAAAGAGAAGAACACGCCGAGAAATAGAAACGTTACTGAATATGAAGACAAGAGCTGTAAGGAACATCGTCTGTCGATATAAATATGAAGACAAGATAGAAAATCTGCCACAGACACGTCGTCCAAGGAAACTTGTAAAGAGAGAAGAGAGCACAATAGTACAAATGGTGAAGAAAGATTCACGAAAGGAATAAGGAATTTATAGACAATTTAGAGTGTGACGTCTGGGTTTCCTATAGGACAGAAGGGAAACTGTTGATTATGCCGTCAAAGAAGGTACATTCGTGATAGTTATAATCTCCACTTTGATGCAGAGTGATGCCTGATAAGGTACTGATGAGAGGCTAATTTATCTGTTCCACCATCTTATGCATGAAAAGAAGAAGAAGAAGAGGAGACAGAATTAGTGTTAATAGAGCGTACAGCCACGATCCTTGAGGTATCCGATTTGGTATTGTGGGGTAGTGACAGCTGTTTAATATATGAGGAGATCTATTGTTTACACCAGTGATTAAATAACCGATAAAATAAATAGAACGGCTAAAAGTTCTGTTACCAACATTGTCGCTCCTAAAGTAACCAAATACAGGATTGACGTATGTTGTCAAACAACCGGATGTGGCACACATATCTTACAGAAGCATTCATTGCTTGTTCGAATGTCCTGCCGGTATCACTCGTTGTGTTGTTTTTAACTACATCAAAATAATACAGATTTGGCAGTACTAAGGATTGAATTATTTTTTTTTAAATTTGAGTTGGATAAATTTTGCTAAACTTTAAGATTGCGTGTGGGCAGGAGACAGAATTCTTGCATTGTACAGCAATCTGATCTTGCCAATGTAGATACTTATCCAAGATTATGCTGAGTTCTACTTTTTTTAAAACAATAACTGCCCACCATTTAAAAGAAACCAGAAGCTAACCTCAGTTCGAACCACCAAACACGAGGAGACCGCGAGAACAATAAATAGAGCAGCTGGAGAAGATGAACCAACTGCAGATCGGGAAATGACACCACGAAATAATTACATACAAAATATATAGAAGTACCGAAAAGGTCTGGAAAACAAAAAAGGTAGCAAAAGAATGGAAGAAAGGAAGTCAGCCTTGATGTAACCTCTTCTCTCCCCTCTCCCCCCCCCCTCCCCCGCCCCACCTCCCTGCAAACACAAGAAAAGAGACAAAAACAGCCTTAAATCTACAAATGGATCTCACTGTTGCCTGTAACATATACGATTCTGTCCAAATCACAGTTAAATCGGCTGGAGTCTCAGATAATTCCACACACAGAAGAACACCAAGAAAAGTTCCGAAAGAGAAGATTATGCAGTGCCTGAGAAAAATAATGACAACAAGAAACTCCAGGAACACCAAAATAAGAATCATTGACTTCGTGAGGACCTGAGACTCCATAGACAACCAACCTTTAATGCACTGGAAGAAATGAAAGTGGACAACAAGACGAGAAAGGTAAACCAGGACACATTAACAAGTAAAACATATAAAGTGAAACTTAAGGGACAGATCTCGAAACCATTCGAAATAATAGGAGTGAGAAAGGGAGATGCTGTCACCTATTCTGTTTAATTCGGTTTTGGAGAAACTAATCGGGACTTCGCACAAAGGAGTCAGTGGGGTAATGATGTGGAGACACAAGGATAGGGCAGTCAACAAAACGTCGGCACTTCGCTTATGATGCAGCCATCATAATAAATAACAGAAACGAAGCCGAAAAAGCTCTGGGAACACTACACGAAATCTCAGCCAAAACATGACAATTAATCTCATGGGAAGAAACGCACAATTTGGATGCAACATCCACAGAAACCCATTGGTAACGAAATATGGGAAGATTAGACAAGCAGAGAGCTTCAGATACCTCCGAGAGTTAAGGTCAGGTTCTTACTCAAACGAGCAAAAAATAAACAAAGTTTGCAAACAAAATTGCGCCCGTAATTATGATTTGATCAATGGCTGCAAGTCTGAAATACATACGCAGGCTGCGTTCAGCGTAGCCATTCGGGAGTTATCTGAAATGGGGAACATCACTTGATACTACAGTTAATTTATGGCAGAATATAGTTACCCACAACGAAATAAACTGAAATTTAACGATATAATGCAACTGGAACTTTCAGTTTGAATTTTGAGTCTTTGTTTCACTCTTTATGGATTTACAAAAAATAATTAATATTAACAAAATTCTGTATACTGTAGGCATAAGCTCCCAAGGAAAGTGTTTCGTTTTCTAGGTCAAAGATAGAAGTTAATAGGTTCAACCACTTTTACTTTATGCTGCACGTAGTTTTGAAAAACTGTTTCACGAAATAATCCTGTTTAATTTTCAGGCAAAACGTTTGTATTTGTTATTAGACCAGTCTGCATAAACTACATGTTATTATACAAGGTGGCCCATTGATCGTAATCGGGCCAAATATCTCACGAAATAAGAGTCAACGAAAAAACTACAAAGAACGAAACATGTGTAGCTTGAAGGCGGAAACCAGATGACGCTATGGTTGGCCCGCTAGATGGCGCTGCCATAGGTCAAACGTATATCAACTGCCTTTTTTAAAAATAGGAACCCCCATTTTTATTACATATTCGTGTAGTAAATAAAGAAATATGAATGTTTTAGTTGGACCACTTTTTTCGCTTTGTGATAGATGGTGCTATAATAGTCAGAAACATTTGGCTCACAATTTTACCCTGTAGATCAACAGTTGGTAACAGATAGGTTTCTTAAATTAAAATACAGAACGTAGGTACGTTTGAACATTTTATTTCGGATGTTCCAATGTGATACATGTGATACCTTTGTCAACATTTTGTTTATTCAGCCGTATTTGTGTTGCATTTCTTGTGCACCTTTGTGGTGGAGAACACGAGAAGAGCTGTTACAGTTAACGTTCTTGTGAGAATTTTCGAGGGCTGCATTGTACACGCTATCCACCCTTAGCAAGTGTACAAAGCCATTTGTCTTAGCTAGGGACACATAAATTTTTCACTTCACGGAAACAGGAAAGTTTTAGACTTTTAAATTCTGCCAGAGACCAGCAGGTACGTGAAGTGATGCACGCAATAGCTGACCACCACAGAGATTATCGCCGCTTTCTACGAAAGGTAAATCAAGCATTGCTCAGACGTTAAATGTTGAAGTCAGTGGCGCATTCCGTCACATCCATCTCATCGACGTAATTCATGCCTGATCTTGAGGTTTAAATTTGAGACGTGACCTGAAGGATAGAACAGCAGTTTAGTTAATATTTTCAGAATGTATAGTTTTGGCTCTTATATCAATGCCAGTGCATTTTGAGTATTCGGATGTTACTAATCTTAATGAATATTTTCCTTGTGTTTATATTTCTTTGGGATCCTTCTAGTTCTACAGGATTTTTCTAAGATTTCCTTCTGCATCTTGAAAACAAATCTGTATGGCAGTTGATGTAATAAACTCTTTTGTACAGAGAATAGATTGTTGTTTGTCATAAAATAGAGCTTTCCCTCTTCCTCAATGACCTATTTCAGGTACACTGAAGGCGGCTATTTTTCTGATACCTAACAGTTGGTGTGGCTGCGATCTCCACATTTGGTAGGGCATGATTCTGTGGCGAAACAAGCAGTGTATCGTTTCTGAGAGACAGAGGCAAGCGAGTGCTTGATTAAAGATGTATTTTGGACCGAATCCACGGATTTCAGAAAAATTGAAGGTGCTAAATATTAGACTTAGATATACGAAATTTTGTATGATGCTTTAGTTTAGTACAAAAACATTAATTACACTATGGTATCAAACGTATCCAGACACCCACAAAAACATACGTTTTTCTATTAGGTCCATTGTGCTGCCACATACTGCCAGGTACTCCATATCAGCGACATCATTAGATATCACGAAAGAGCAAAATGGGACGCTTAACGCACCTTACAAACTTCTAACGTGGTCAGGCGATTGGGTATCACTTGTGTCATATGTCTGTACGCGAGATTTCCAGATTCCTAAACATCCATAGATCCACTGTTTCCAATCTGTTAGTGAACTGGAAACGTGAAGGGGAACGTACAGCACAGTAGAGTACAGGCTGACATCGTCCTTGACTGACAGAGACCGCCGACAGTTGATGAGGGTTGTAATGTGTAATAGGCAGACTTCTATTCCGACCATCACACAGAAATTCTAAATTGCAGCATGACCCACTGCAAGTGCTACGACGTTCAGGCGGAAGGTCACAAAACTTGAATTTAATGGTCTAGCAGCTGCTCATAAGCCACACATCACGGCGGTAAATGCCAAACGACACCTCACTTAGTATAAGAAGCGTAAACATTGAGTGCAAAACGTTGGGTGGAGTGACGAATCACGTTACACAATGTGGCGATCCGATGGCAGGGTGAGGGTATGGCGAATGCCCGTTGAACGTCATCTGCCAGCATGTGTAGTGCCAACAGTAAGATTCGGTGGCGGTGGTGTTATTTTGCGGTCATGTTTTTCATGGAGGGGGCTCGTATCCCTTGTTGTTTTGCATGGCACTACCACAGCACAGGCCTACACTGATGTTTTAAGCACCTTCTTTCTTCCCACTGTTGAAGAGCAATTCGGGCATGGCGACATCATCTTTCAACATGCTCGAGCATCTGATCATAATTCATGCCCTGTAATAGACTTATCTGCACAGAGGGCTCACCCGAATCGTATGGAACACCTTTGGGATGTTCTGGAAAGGTGACTTCGTGCCAGACCTTACCAACAAACATTGATACCTCTCCTCAGCGCAGCACTCTGTGATGAATGTGCTTCCATTCCCCAAGAAACCTTCCAGCATATGATTGAATCTATGCTTGAGAGAGTGGAAGCTGTCACCAAGGCTAAGGATGGGCCAACACAATACTGAATTCCAGCATTACCAATTAGGGCGCCTCGAACTTTTAAGTTCAAATGGTTCAAATGGCTCTGAGCACTATACTTCTGTGGTCATCAGTCCCCTAGAACTTAGAACTACTTAAACCTAACTAACCTAAGGACATCACACACATCCATGCCAGAGGCAGGTTTCGAAACTACGACCGTAGCGGTCGCGCGGTTCCAGACTGAAGCGCCTAGAACCGCTCGGCTACAAGGGCCGGCGAACTTTTAAGTCATTTTCAGCGAGGTGTCCGGATACCTCTTATCACATAGTGTAAATAACCCCACTGAACTACCTCTGATAGTATTCGTGTAGTTTGCAGAAAACTAAATTTGTAACTAAAACGTCATTTGTAGTAGGTCAAGTACCTATTATATCAACGCCAGAAAATTTTTCTTACAGCACATGATAAAACCTATTAAATAATAGAGCTATAACAAACTTTCAAGGCCTGGATGTAAATTTATAGTTCAGAGGTAATGTTTTACTACCAGTTCTGTTGATACCAGCTTACCTCCAAGCATGCAAGAATTATGAAGATTCGAAATTGATTCATAACATTGTTATTAAATATTGTGTGTCTGAGAAACTGGCCGTTTAGAAACTGTGCATGGGGTGGGTGATAGCAGGTGGTCCCTTAGCCGTCTGCTGCCCCACACATATAAATACAGCACGACAGGCAAAACTAGTCTTCACTTCGCACCCTGCCACCATAACATCCGTGTTAGTCAAACGCCAGAGAGCGCGCTGCCTCGGATGACGTCAGAAGCAGGCTGTTAGAAGACGCTTATTTTCAGTAATAATAGATAGTGTACTCGCGAGGACTGTACACCGTCATGGATCGCTTAGATTTCGCAAAAGTAACTGTTACTGTGCCGCTTGCAATGTTAACAAATCCGTGTGGCAAGTGGCTGCAGTTGCCTTCCACTTTTGTGGCAAGCATTTATTTTGATTGTCAATAGTCAGGGCGATAGACAATTTAGTATGAACTTACCGTAGAGGTCGCCTCTAAACTGCTCATAGTGCTGTTTAGGAGAGAGAGATACTGTCTTGAATGAACATAATGCGTATTACAATACTGTGCATGGAAACCTTTACCAAATATATGTATAAATTAAAACTCAAAATCTTCATTTATAATCATAGTCCTGATCCCTCTAAGCAACTAGAGAATCGAAACATTTCTTTCAGTGGGCTGGACAAGAATGAGAACTTGGGAGCTATGGTCAGTATGTTCTCCATCGCTTTCTGGCTGGCTCCAGAAATAGATGTCAGGCTCACGTAAAAGATGGCGAACAATATTTACAACAACACCAATTTCCTCCTATGACTTATGATTATTATCGTTATTGTCAGTAACCCGCCGTCCCACAAGTCCACCAACTTCATATTTAATTTTCCTTTTCAGAGCAATCCTTGCACACTGACTGGTGGCATGAAGCACACCAAACCACCACAAACTCGTTGGAAGTTTTTCATCGAGTAACGAGTGACAGGTGTACCTAAAAGAGAAAACAAGCAGATAATTAAAAGACTTTGGAAAGGACAGCCATGTAACTAAACAGGAACACTACACACTGATTATAAAATCTGAAGTATTTGCTCTAGGGAAAACGGAAAATGGTTGGAAGCAGATGAGAGCAGTCGCCATTATGTTTGAGGGAAGGGTGTGAGTGAACAGACATAGGGGGTTGGATTTTATCTCTGCAAATGAAAGTGGATGTTAAGGTGGATAGTGGAAAGCCAGCAAGGGAGGAGATCTTTGGCAGGAGATTTAAATGGGAAACATACGGGGCTCAGCCTTCTTTCACAACAGGTTTAATTTAGCTGCTAGGTCAAAAAAATTCAGAAAGAATTTTCGGAAGAAGTCAGTCATTCCAATGAGAAGGACTACCTTTTTCATAGTCTTAGGAAGGCGGAAACTGTAAATAGAATGGGCCATAGACTGATCAATAATGACCCCCTCAGTTGAGAGTAGATGCCCTACAAAAACATCTCATGAAGAGCAAGTAATTTTAGACAGTTTGACAGTTGGCCCCGTTTGCCTTAGACGCTATAAAACAAGTTGAAACTGCTTCAGATGTTCAGATAAGGTGCCTCTGCAAATGACACATCGTCTAAGTAATTATACACAAACATTAACTTCAGATCTTCGTGCATGGAATCGAGTAAGAACTGCCATACCAGTAGAAAGGCACCAAGCTGAATTCACACAAATTCCAATGAGTGCAAAACGCATCGGCCAGCTAGGACTACTTGGAAACAGGAGTCTGGTAATAGGTCTGGTTTAGATCGAAGCCGGTAAAATAGTGGGCGCTGGAAACTATAAAAAATACCCATGTAGATCTGGAAGAGGGACAGACTCCAAAATTACTTTCCGAATAAGGACACGTTAGTCCACAAACAGTCAGAAACCCCTGCCCCTATTTGCAGCCAGGAATATTCGAGATGCGTATGGTGAAAAAATAGAATGTGCAGATATAGAAAAAGAAATGATAGTCAAACGGGCTGACTCAGTATACAGGGAAGTCGAAACAACATTCAGTGAAATTGAAAGCAAGGGTGGTACCATTAAGAATGCAACCAGAAATCCACTGTTAAATGCAGAGGAGAAAGCAGACAGGTGGAAAGAGTACATTGAAGGCCTCTATGAGGGGGAGATTTGTCTGCTTGATAGAAGGAGGAACAGTATTCTATTTAGAAGAGACAGAAGGTCCAGTTTTAGAATCAGTTTTTAAAAGAGCTTTGGAGGACTTAAGATGAAATAAAGCAGAAGAGATGGACAACATGCCATCAAAATTTTTAAAGTCTTGGGGGAAGCGGCAAGAACTTTTCGTGTTGGTGTGTAGAATGTATGAGTCTGGCGACAAACCATCTGACTTCAGGATAAATATCATCCACACAATTCCGAAGGTTGCAAGAGCTGACAAGTGCAGCAATAATTGCCCAATCAACTTAACAGATCCTTGCCTACAAGAATAAGATACAGAAAATTGGAAAAGTAAATTGAGTATATGTTACATGATGATCAGTGTGGCTTTAGATAAGGTAAAGGCGCCAAAGAGACAATTCTGACATTGTGGTTGTTAATGGAAACAAGATCAAAGAACAATCAAGATAATTGATAAGATTTATCTACCTGGGAGAAGCGTATGACAATGTAAAATGTGCAAGATGTTCAAAGTTTTGAGATAACTAGGGATAAGCTATAAGGAGATATGGGTAATATGTACAAGAGGCAAGGGGACATAATATGGGTGGACGACCAAGAACGAAGTGCTCAAATTAAAAAGGGTGAAAGACATGGATGTAGTGTTTCACCCCTACTGTTCAATCTGTGCATGGCAGAAGCACTGAGAGAAATAAAAGAAACGTTTAGGAGTGCAATTAAAATTCAGGGTGATAGATATCAGTGATACAATGCGCTGATGACAATGCTATCCTGAGTGAAA
Organism: Schistocerca gregaria; assembly: GCF_023897955.1. NCBI lineage: Eukaryota > Metazoa > Arthropoda > Insecta > Orthoptera > Acrididae > Schistocerca > Schistocerca gregaria. The sequence goes on from NC_064926.1 coordinate 243,840,121, forward strand.
GTGAAGCAGAATTATATGATCTCCCGAATGGAATGAACAATCTAATGAGTACAGAAGATGGATTGAGAGTAAATTGAAGAAAGATAAAATTAATGAGAAGTGGCAGAAACGGGTACAGCGAGAAACTTAACATCAGGATTAATGACGATGAATTTAAAGAATTTTACTGCCTAGGCAGCAAAATAACCAATGATGGACGGAGCAAGACGGACATCAAAATCAGACTAAGACTGCAAAAAGCCAAAAGATATCTACTAGTATCAAACATACGCTTTAACTTGAGGAAGAAATTTCTGCGAAGGTATGGTTGGAACACAGCATTGTATGGTTGTGAGATATGGACTGTGAGAAAAGGAACAGAAGAGAATCAAAACGTTTGGGATGTGATGCTGCAGACGATGTTGAAAATTAGATGGACTGGTAAGGTATGGAATGAGGATGTTCTGTGCAGATTTGGAGAGCAACGGAATTTGTGGAAACAAAGACAAGGAGAAGTGAGAGGATAATAGGACATGCCATTAAGACATCAGGAAACGACTTACATGATACTAGAGGGAGCTGTAGGGGACAAAAGCTGCAGAGGAACAAAGAGATTGGAATACAGGCAGCAAGTAATTGTAAGTGCTATTCTGAGATGAAGAGTTTGGCACGGGAGAGGAGTTCATGGTGGGTCGCATCAAACCAGTCAGATGACTGATGATTCAGATAGAAAAAAATTATCAGGAAGATGGACAGACTCAAAGACTGCTTTCTGATTAAAGACACAGTAGTCCACAATGGGTCTGAAACCCATCCCCCCGTCCCAAGATTGGTGAAGCCTATGGTGAGGTGGACGGCCTCAACAAGCACAAGCATGCAATACCTAGGCAGAGATAGCTGATAGGCTGATTGCCTAACTGAAAGATGATCGGAAAGTAAAACCTGGTACTCGGTATGAACAGTCACACTTAAGTTATCCGTCAGCACCTTAGGGAGACCACGCAACATATGAACAAGGGCCTCAGCGTGATCAGGTGGTAAGTGAAAAACGTCAAACTGCCTTCTAAAGTTTGCATTACAGAGATCTGCTCTCCTAGAGTGACAGCACAAGCGAAATTTCATCTCAGGCCAAACCTCAAAGTATAATTTCCTAAGGGCGTAATCCAAAGTTAAAATATCATACTCCAAGAGGAGGACACTAACTCCACCTCCGTGGGCCATGAAAATCCACTTATGGGACAAAAAATGCCCATAAATTGTACAAGAAGAAGCGCTTGACCATTAACTGTTCTGCAAGTCCACGGAAATTGGGAAACTTACAAATGATCCGTTATCGGGAGTACCACTTACGACTCAGTGAGGAACGACTGCGGCTGGAACCTAATGGCGCCCAGAGCTGCTCTTGATTGATATAAGAACACACAAACGGAGGAGAAATATGGGTCGTCCCTTTTGTTTCATTACATGCACCCGGCCTATTGCATCAGCTGTCGCACCGGCTTCTTTCATTGAGCCCGCACTGGCTAGACAAATGCCCCTGCCGAACCCAACTATAACACCTAACACCCGAGAACTACTAGCAGACACTGTGCCCGTTTTGCGATTGGCATAAGATTCAGATAGCGCCTTCTCATATCTTCTCCTCTGTCGGCTTGTTTAACCTCCTCCACAAGAAAGATTAAGTTATCAATGTCCAGTAAGATGAAGTCGGCCTCTCGGCAAAGAAGATCCTCGAACGGTCCTCCATGTTAATCCCTTTCAAAAGGGTGGCAACAGTTTCATCCACAGCCAAATCTAGATCAGATTCCAAGGCTGAAGTGAATACTTCACGAATATACAGCATTAGTTTCTCGTATTCATGTCGGACGCGAAAAAAATATTGATTTACGAGGTCGCTCTTAATCCTTGCAGACAGGTCTCACTTAAGGTGCACTGCACAAGCGGAGACAGCGGCTTGCGGCAGCTACAGACCGCCGTGGCGAAATGGGCCCTGCTGACTCGTATATACGGCGCAGCGACAGAATTTCTTCCGCAGTCCCCGCGGCCAGGCGCAGCTCCGACACCAGCGGCAACGGGATAGAAAGGAGCGCGCTCGAATTTAATCTGACTTTTGAACTACTTGGATATTTTGCTACGGGAAGAAAATTACGCGGTAATATTAACGTGGCTTCTTAACTTGATGATAAGAAGAAGATTAATAGTGTTTTTGCTGCTCATGGCAGTGAAGGTTGTTATGATCTCGTAATGTTTTCAAAATCCATGGAACGTTAAATGAAAACTCCGAAACATTTGGAAAAATAGGTATTTATTAACACTCTTGCATATCATTTAGACAATAAGATCTTCATAGTACTGAATCACTGTTATTAATTCCCTTATTTACTCTCCCACCATCACAGGTTTACAGCAACGGAGACACAGATAACTTAATAGAAGCTATATATATATATATATATATATATATATATATATATATATATATATATATATATATATATATGAAGACAGTAACTGTTCTCGAAGGAACCGATACTGTTGATGACCGTGCAGCTTTTCCCTGGAATAAATGATGGCTATCTGAAACCCTCAGCTGCCGACAGGTGTTGTTGATATACCTCGTTGTGGACAGCTGAAAATGTGTGCCCCGACCGGGACTCGAACCCGGGATCTCCCTCTTACATGGCAGACGCTCTAGCATCTGAGCCACCGAGGACACATAATCAATAACGCGACTGCAGGGACTTACCCCGTGCACGCTTCTTTCGACAACAGTTACCGTTATATATAGGCTACCCAGCCATTGACCTTCGTCTGTGCGAATGCGCACAGGTTTCCCAAACTCTTACGGGAATCGCCAAAGCGTGCGCGAGTAATGAGTGGATGAGTGGATGGGCAAACATCTGTAAGGTACATTACATATGTGAATTGTGGATAGATGGAAATGTTTCTCTCACGGGAAGCGTGCAAGGGATAAGACCCTGCAGTCGCGCTATTTAACTGTGTCCTCCGTGGCTCAGATGGATAGTCCGCCTTTAGCCGCGGAGCAGGTTGTTTACGTCCCGGCTGCGAACGTTCGCGGAAGAAGCGGTGTTTACACCATCGTAACTCGCGTGTATTACTCTTTGAATCGAACGCCATGGCACACAGTTTCCGAAACCACGATACAGTTCCCGTTCTGCAACGAATATGCACGACCGAAGGCTTTCGAAATCGAACGTTTCTTGACGGAAGAAGGGCAACTTAATTACACGGAGATTATTGGAATTCATTTATCAATCGTGAGCAGCACTCTTTACGTAAAGATGATTGGCAACGCAGCATGCGATAGGATCATTGAAGCCGCCAAACGAGGATTCCTGTTCCGACACTCCGATGGTCATATTGGCCTGGACGTGCGTACGATTCGAGTCTTCGAGCTGCCTTTCGTGGTACCAGAATCATTGGTCACTGAATCGCTCTAGCCATATGGCAGAGGTATCAGTCATACGGCCGAACGTTGGACAAGTTTTAGCACGTACACAGTGCTCAATGGTATCCGACAGGTGCGAAATGCCCTTACGAAACATGTGCCATCGTACATCAACATCGGCGGCTGTCGAGCTATTGTCATCTACGATGGACAGCCCCGGACACGCTCCGGGTGTGGTGGTGAAGGACATCTTCGATCTGCGTATATGTAGAGGAGGCTCGTGCAACTCCCCAGCGGAGACCTCCAGAATCCGACTACACCAACGTCGCTGCCGATAACTTACGTGGCGGCGCTTCGTGAGGAGGTGACGCCGAGGTCGGAACGCACTATCGAACCGACGCCGCAGTTGATTGAGGCGCCTTCGGACCCCACTGAAGAAGGAATGGCTCCGACCACCCTCCAATCCCAGACATTACAGGTGCTGCAGAAAGAGGTTGACAGCATCACAACAGGCATGGAAGCTGAAGTGGAACGGCCCCAGGGCCTTGTGGCGGCGGCGAGACAGCAGGAGATTCAAGATTCACCGACACCAGAGGCCGAGGTTAGGGCCCGCAAACAACGCTCGCCAGAGCCTGCAAGAAGGGCCGACTAAATTCTGCAGAGACGCTAACCGATCTTCTTGGGAGCCCAGATGAGACTAACACTATGGACCTGTCTGACTTGGAACCACAAGCTTCGGATGCCGCAGACCATATGAATTCGGACAGTGAAAAGATGTCATGTTGCTCAGTCGACGCATCCGCTCAAGGGCCTGCTACCCCTTCTGCGGTAGAGTCTAACGCTGCGAAAGAACAACAGATGTCACTCATCAATGCTGCACAGGAAAATTTGGAGCACCCCAATGATATCAGCTGGTATGAGCTGGACGACGAAATCACCCATGCGGACCATTCTACAGGTGGGGACTCGCATCCGTCTGCATCTCAAGAAACCTAATACCGCAGGGACACGTCCGTCGGGCGACCCTCTGCGGATGTGCAAAGGGACTGTTGATACGATGCAACTTTGTCACTTTAACATCATGTGGAGATGACAGCTACTCGACCCCAGGCATACAGAATAGGGACAGTGAATGTAAATACCATTAGATCGCCCGTGAAACAGCAGTTGTTTAGGGACATGATATACGCGTCGGATCTTGATCTACTGATGGTGGAGGAAATCTACATTCCTGAGTTCCAGGAAGTCCATGGCTACATCACCTACACCTCGCCGCACTCGAACAACGACAGTGGAACGGCGATATTGGTCCGAGACGGGATTCCGGTTCGCGACATGGCTTATCTACCTTCGGCACGAGGACTGGCGATAACTGTTAATGGAATTCTCATTCTCAATGTTCATGCCCCTTCCGGCACTGACAACAGACGGGCACGTGCGAGATACTATTCTGAAGAGATTGTGCCCTTATTTACCGGCAGATTCGATCATTTCGTTATAGGTGGTGACATCAATTGTGTTTCAGCCCAAAAAGACCAGACTCTACATTACAGTACCTGTCGTGAATTGCATGTGCTATGCCGGGTTCTGGAGTTAGGCGACACCTGGGACATGATTCTTAGGAACCGTGAGAGATATACTTTTTCTACCAGTCACTCGGTGAGCAGACTCGATCGAATAAATGTTTCGGTTGGCCTACGGGACAAGGTGGTCGACGCGGAACGATAGCCTGCGACATTTACTGATCATCTGGGTTACATTTGTACCATATCACTCCCTAGGCAAAGTGTGTGGAGAAGCCGCGGGACATGGAAGCTCAATTCGTCACTTTTGGCGGACCACGAATGTCGTCAGAGAGTCGAGGAGGTATGGGCCACATATCAACGTCGTCTACCAACATATACCTCTGTGCTTCAATGGTGGCTCAATTGTACTAAGCCGGCAATAAGAAGAGCACTCATACAGTGTGGTCGGTATAAGACGAGATGGCAAAGAGACACTCTTGTTTATTATTACACCATGCTTCGTGAGCTGTCTTTCCAGGTGCCGTCTCCAGAACATCATGCGGAAGTTCATCGTGTCAAGGCGCAAATCGTATCGATCACGCGTCGACGACTGGGTGGCATCCCAATACGGGCAAGATGTCTCGACACCATCACTGGGGAACGTACCTCGATGCACCATGTGTCGCGGGAACATAAACGTTACCGCCGGGCATTGGTAACAGTGCTCCACGGTTTGGATGGCCGTCAACTGACAACACAACAGGACATTGCAAATGAATTTTTAGAGCATTTCCGCCACCTCTATGCCGGTACACCGACGGACCGTCTCGTGGGGGAAGAGATAGTGCAACGTCTGCAAAGACACTGACAGAGACGGATAAGGCAGCGCTTATGGAGCCACTCACACAAGACGATATAAAGGTGGCACTCACAAAAGGAGCGGCCCATAAATCACCAGGGCCAGATGGGATTACGCTAGAGTTTTACCGAGAATTCGTGGACATGATGATGCCACAGTTGATGCCGATGTACAATGAGGCGATGAGTCCGGACATGCGCCTACCTACCTCAATCTCACAAACGTGAGAAACAAAGCACTGGCGCTTTACATGCGAGCGATAATACGAAATTGGCAACAAAGAAAGCATACCATAACGTCAGCTCTGATAGAAGTACTTGTTCCACCTTCGTACGAACCCCCTATTGCTGTAGGCAATATTTCGCCTTCTCACGCACACATTGCATAATTTTTTGTTGATTACAGTTATGTTCGTCCGAAAGTACCTTCGACGAGATTACCCACGACTCGGAAGATCTATAGATGCTTGATTGACCACCATGGCCGCAATATAATGGAATTCAAATACCCGCCGAGAACGCGGACCCACATTTGGTGTACAGCGCATACTCCATTACTGTCAACAGCAGTGAGATCGGTGTGGTATATTCTTATAAACCGTTATCTTGTGACCAGGAGTCGATTACATACAATTCATATGGTCCATTCTCCTCTTTGCACAAACTGTGGACTGTTAGCAACAGAAGAACATGGTTTAGTGTGTGGCGCAGCAAGGGACGTCTGGATGCTGACGCGTCGAATACTGGCCTTCCTTCGGCGCAATAACTACATAGAAATCACATCGGATGTACTTTCTCTACGGGACAAGACCTCTTTTCCCAAACAAAAGACGTATGCGGTCAATTGGATTTCTGGACATGTGACATAATATTTGTATTCGTACGATATCAAGTCCGTGATGGATTATTGGATGTATTTACAAGAACAACACGAGCTCATACGGAGTCATACGAAATACAGGCCTTACTTTTCCAATTTTTTAGGAAGTGTCTTTTACAATCCGCCCGATAGCTGGGGTGTCCGGCCGTGACTAGGACTGTCATTTACTTTACAAGGAAAAAAAAAGAGGGCGGCCTTTGTGTTGATTTTATGGTTTCCAAATTGTTTTTACTGTCTCGATACTTTTCTTATCCCTAGGACAGAACAATTGTACGAATAAAGATTGCTTGTTTACCCTGCCTTCCTGTTCCAAAGGGAAAAAAGTGGTCGCGTTGTCGGACCATAAAACGGAAGAACCGCGTATTTATTTTTATCTAAAAAAAAAAATGGATAGAGCGTCTGCCAGGTAAGCAGGAGATCCCGGGTTCGAGTCCCGGTCGGGGCTCACATTTTCAGCTGTCCACATCGAGGTATATCAACAACACCTGTCGGCAGCTGAGGTTTTGTTAGCCATCATTTAATAGAAACTGTATTCATGAAAATTAGGCAGGCTACTTTTCAGAAACTTACAAAATGTTAACACCATTTTCATTTTATTTTAAATGGTAATGTGTCATGTCTCTAAGACCACCATTCTCAAATTATATCATTTTGTTCTGCTTCATTCAAGCTTATCGTCGCGCGGAGCAGCCGCGTGGTCTAAGGGGGCCTCGCCACTGTTCGCGTTGCAGCCCCAGCGGGAGGTTCGACTCCTCCCTTGAACATGGGTGTGTGTGTTGTCATTAGTGTAAGTTAGTTTAAGTTAGATTAAGTAGTGTATAAGCCTAGGGACCAACGACCTGAGCCGTTCGGTCCCGTAGTAACTTACCGCAAATTTCTTAATTTTTAATTTATCAATTTTAAGTTATTTATTTCTTGCATCTAGGAATCGTGTTGAAACATTACCGTCAAACCTCCTTGCCTAGGGACGTCAGATGTAAGCTGATGTCGTCAAGCCCTGAATAAAAATTGTGCAACAGATAACTGGGGGAGGGAAGCTTGAAAGCGCTACCTAGAGAGAGTGCCCTTTCTGTACGATACTAGGCAAGGGGCTGGAGGGCTCACACGCTGATGTGTGGGTCCCTGCATTCTATATCTTTTATTTTAAATGAGTTTCTTTAACTTGACTCCTATGTGATTTTTGGGGTATGTTAAAGATTGAGGACAATTGATTACTAATTTATTTTAAACATTATCACTCGACTTTACAGCGATTGCAGCAATTGTTCCAGTTTACAGATATTACAATTTGGCAAGTTACAGCTCGGGCATATTATATACTAATCTGCACCCACATTTGAAACAGGCAAGATGGAATTGCGTTGGCCAAATGTATACCACCAAAGTCTCCCAAAATTTTACATGGGACATCCACTATGTGAGGGGGATAACGGGCAAACTGGAGACATGATACATTAACACAGGTGGTCAAATTTTCGAAATTAAACGAGAACATTCATTTTCTTACACAATCCAAAGCTGGAAATAAAATAATTTGTACAAATATTCAGTACCTCTCTTCCATGCTCGGAAATTGAGACAGACGCACTGAGGGCACGTCTCGCTCTCTTACCTGTCTTCTGTAACACACCCAGAATATGGCGGACACCCAGAGGTCTTCCTGGGCCCTGGTGGAGGGGGTGGTCGAACTACTTGGCCTTGACCAACCTCTCCACCCCAAATCTTGTGACACTGGAAAGTGTTTGACTTTTACCTGCCTTTGCAGTCTCTCTGATCCCCTACGCAGGAGTGAAGTTGGCACTACTATACTACAGAACTACTTCGCAACTAAGATTTGGCCACGCTTTACGGAAAGGCGTGAGGAAGATTAGGAAAGTTCATGTGCAGATTCACATTCAGTTACAAGAAATGCATAATACACGACACATATAAATACGTATCATGAAGCCTGGCACATTTCTTTCCACCCGTCCACAGGGGTTCTGTTGCACCCGCGGCCGGCCGCGTCGTGAAATAGAATTGGAAGCGGTGCCGCCTCTGTTTGTATTTCCTGGTGTGAGCGAGCAGCGAAACCTGCTGCTTGTGGAGCGGAAACTACTGTACCGTTTTAGTGTCTACTCGGTGGCTAGACAAAAAATGAAACAGCTCATATTTATGAGTTTTATTACTAAAAGAACAATTACATACTTTATCAACTAAACAGATGTGTAGCAAGCAAAGGGTGATGTCTTTGCAGTGAATGCTGATCTATGACTTATAAAAGTCTTTCCTGAACTGCTATCGAAGTGCGTAACGTTAACGCTGCTGTCAAAGTTGGCTGTCGCCAGTCGATCGCGGCGCTAATGTCCTCTACATGTAGCGGCCGTAGCTGTCGCGTTGGAAGGGATTTCTGTCAGCATGCAATTAGCTGAATTCTTCTCAGTGCCTTCTCTTCCTGTCGTTCCCGACTACCGATGTCGACGCTAGAATTTACGCCGTAACGATGCCCCACCCCCTCAAGGAACGGAACGTCGTCGCACATGGAGCATGACAACGGTTGGGGAGGCAGGAGCGTGGACACCCTGATGGACCGAAAGCTGCTCCGCCATCCCGCGTGCTCTGGTGGAAACTCAGCCGGAAAACGCCCAAATTTTGTACGCATCATCCTCCTGAGGCCCATACCAAGATGTAGAGGACGTTGGCTGCTGCAGCGCGGGCGGCTCCAGCTCCATCGCTAGGACGAGAGGAGCTGAAGAAGACGAAGACTCCTTCTCCATGGGGTCGTCATGCGGTCCCGTGAAGACACACTCCAGCAGCTTCTTTGGATGCTCTGTCCTTGGGATTCGTGAATCTTGGGCAAGGGATACAGAAAGATCACCTTGAACATGAGAGTGGGGAATTTGATTGTGATGCCGGCGCTGCAATCCGTCTGGGCATTAAATGAAACACAAGCACGCGCCAAGTTGACGAAAGATCTCGCCTCGCACCCATAGTCTGTTGCTGCTAGAAACCCTGAAAACTATAATATCATGCGGCGCGAAGCAATAGTTGCAGCCTTTCCTTCGGCGCCGGACGCTGAGGAAGGTGGAGCACGTGGGGCAGTGTCTCATGGCAGCGACAAATGATCAATTCCGCCGGCGATGGTCCATCTCGTGAATGCGAACGAAAGAAGGCCTGGTGAGTGCGGTGCAAAGTTTGGCCATCTGCTGCTCCAGGGTTCCGATAAATCACTCCGCTTCACCGTTTGACTGTGGATGGAATGATTCCCGAATGAGATACTGTATACTATTGCGTTCACAGAATGTTTCAAAAACATTTGAGGATAACTTAGGGCTATTGTCCGGCACTATGACTACAGGCAAACCCAAAAGGCAAAAAACATACGACAACACCTAAACTGTGCTACCTTACGTTCTCGAGTTCATGTGCACAGCAAAAGGAAACTTGCTATAAGAGTCTACCACAACCAACCAACGAATATTCCAAAAATGTCCCGCGAAGTCTATGTACACACGTTGCCATGGTGACTGCGACTTAGGCCAAGCAGATAATTTTTTTGGTGGAGCGGACTCGTTCTCCGCACATGCGTGACACTGTGACGTCATCTGTTCTATTTGGGTGTCCATACCCTGCCTAGCACAGTATCGACGCGCCAATTTCGTACGAACAATCCCCCGGGGTCCTTGGTGAATTAACTGCAAGACTACGTTTTGCAAAGCTGTGGGGATCAACACATGTGACTGCCCACTGTCAGTTTCAACAAGAATAACACCTTGCTGTATATCGAGGCTCTGCCAAGGGGCAAACTATCGGCTAACTACACAGTCCTTCATACTATGTAATGAGAGAGGCCAAGATGTGCGAATATATTTTAGCAAAATATTCAAACCTGAATCGGCTTTCGTGGCCTGTGCAATTGGCGGGTAGTTCAGAGGAAAGGATTGAAGCAATTCAGAATCCTGAGCATTGATGTGAAAACAAGATCCAGCAGAAGCGTCAAAGTCTGTATCGGGACCAGTTGGAAGACGTGAAATGGCGTCTACAGAATCATGTTGAGCCGACAAATAATACACAATCTCGCACTGGTACTGAGACAGCAACAAAGCCCATCTTTGCTACTTTTGGGCAGTTCGTACAGGAACCGATTTCATCGGATGAAACGAGGACTGCAATGGGTTGTAATCCATTTCTAATTAGACCTTTCTGACATTCAAAGAGTGGTGGAATTTAATGACACCACACAAAGTACCCAATGATTATTACTGTACTTGTGAATAGTTGCACTGAGGCTTTTGAGGACACCTTTGATGCTGAAGCAATAGGTCTGTCTTTACCACCAAATCTATGCGAAAGCACTGCACCGATTCCGTAAGAGGAAGCGTCGACTTGCAACACAACTTGTTTGCCAGGGTCAAAGTGAACCAAGCATCGATCATTGAGCAATGCAACTTTAATTTTTTGGAAAGATTCTTGACACTCATCTGTCCAAACAAAAATGATGTTCTGGCGGCGCAAGAAAGCAATGGAGCTGTAATGTGTTCAGCGTTCGGTATGAACCGCATATTATAGTTCATTTTCCCTAAGACTGACTTCACTTCTGTGATATTGCGAGGAACTGACAAATATCGTATGGCTAACAAATGTGACTGAACTGGATGTACATCCTGACTGTTTATGAGATGACACCGATACTGCAACTCATGTTTAAAAAAAAATCACACTAGTCCAGTCTACACTGGAGTCGTGCATCAGATAACACACAAACAAAGCACGCAAATTTTCCATGTGTTCTTCAGGTGTACGACCTGCAACAACAGTTTTGTCCAAACAGTTTGAACAGTTTCGTACTTGAGCAGTCAGCTGTTCCAAATACCCCTGGAAAATCGAGGGTGCGGAAGCACCCCCTCCCCCCCCCCCCCCCGAAAGGCAAACGCAAATATTTAAACAAGCGCAAAGGTATGGGAAGCGCAAATCAATTTTTGAACACTAGCGACCAGTTTCTAATCTGTCCATGAGATCCTCTGGGCTTGGCAAAGAATAAGCGTCAGTCACAGTTTGAGGGTTGACTGTACAATTAAAGTCAACACAGAGGCGAATGCGACCTGAAGCTTTGGGGAGCAAAACCAGTGGACTTGCCTACTGACTAGCCTGTATGGGCACAATAGCTCAGCTATTTTGCAATTATTTAAGTTAGCTGACTCTTTGTCCCGTATTCCTGTGGGAACAGTTCTGGCGTAGCAAAATTTTGACTGACCATTGTCTTTCATAGTGTTATATGCAACAAAATTGTTAACCATGCTTGAACCTTCAGAAGAGAGTTCAGGGAATTCTTTCAGCCGCGAGCTTGATTTGGCATTGAATGTAGTCACTGACAACACATTCCCATGAATTTGAAAGCCAAAGAAATCAAATAAATCAAGGCGACATGTGATCTCACAACTTCATGATTATAGCACAGTGAAAGTCACAGTTCGTGTATGCTAGCGATACATGGTAGGCAAAGTACATTTTCTGTGAATTGAAATGTCTTGTCCATTATAAGCCGTCAGGTGTGTGCTGGTTTTAGACAGACGTGGAGAGCTCAACAGTTCATAAATGTGACGATTAAACAATGTACCAGAGGCACCCGGGCTCAACAGAATTTTCACACGTTTCCCACTAAGATGCAAATGAGAAAAAATGTTTGTAGGACTGGCGTGGCATTAAAAAAAACTCGTTGTTTGCTACTTTTGGTAATGCCTGCAGCAGGCTTTGAAAACAGTGCATTGATTACATGGGCCTTGTGACGAGGATTATCTGAGTGCGCAGAATTCTTACGGTTGTTCCATTGCAAACATATGGACTGTACATGACCTTTCTTGACACAAGCGCAACGCTGTGCTTGTGTGGACGGACAATCTTGGCGTTTGTGCTGTGAATAGCAACAAGGGCATTGCCTTACATTATATTGAATGGTGTAACCGCGGCTTTTCGCTGCTTCTGCATACTGGACTGGTCGTGAGAAAGGGACGACTGAACCCGACAGATTAGTGGCTACTGAAATTTATCAGCTGTTATGGCACCTCGGTCATACAGGTCTAGAATTGGCACTACATGATGAAATCATGGATCTGACTGAAACTACCTGGCAGATTTAAACTGTGTGCCGGACCGAGACTCGAACTCGGGACCTTTGCCTTTCGCGGGCAAGTGCTCTACCAACTGAGCTACCCAAGCATGAGTCAGGTACCGTCTTCACAGCTTTACTTCTGCCAGTACCTCGTCTCCTAAAGCTGTGAGGACGGGGTGTGAGTCGTGCTTGGGTACCTCATTTGGTAGAGCACTTGCCCGCGAAAGGCATAGGTCCCGAGTTCGAGTCTCGGTCCGACACACAGTTTTAATCTGCCAGGAAGTTTCATATCAGCGCACACTCCGCTGCAGAGTCGAAATCTCAGTATGGATCCCATTGTTTCAAAATTTGTTACTTAAGGTTGACATCAGTTACATTGTACACGATTGTATCACGCAACATAACTTATGAGTATAAAGCACCACAAGCACATTTTAATTAGCATTTCCTCGTCATACCATTCAAATCTGTTACCCACTCGTGATAAGATTTTTCTGACACTTCCTTGCAACAAAAGAATTGCTACCTATCTTTCACCACATTCGCTTGTTGGTCATAATACTTAGTTAGAGAACATACAGCCTGATCATAGGAAAGATCACTCAGAGTGGCGTTACGAGCAGTTTCTGAATAAGGCGAAAGACTGCACGTGCTACTGTTGACAAAATATAATGTGGTATAGTAGTAACTGTCTCTTCGTGAGCATTGATGTGGGCTTCATATTGTTGCAACCACTCGAGCCAATTCTCTTCTTTTTCGTTAAACAGCCGGAAGGGTAGTGTGGTACTTGGAGGTCAGTTGTGGCACGTTGCGCAGCGTTAGATGATTGGTTCGCCAGGAACTGCTGTACTGTATTAAGAAGGGCTGCAATCTACTGTGTCTGAAACAGCAACTATCGTTTGCAGTTGAGGCGTCTGAACAGGGGGTGGGAGAGGTGGATTGCTAATTTTGGAATAGGCAAATGCAATAAACAGACGATACAAGCAATAAAAATAACCACACAAACAAAGAACATCTTTCCATCGTCCACCTGAAAACACTGAATAGAAAATACGCTATAAGAGACGGTGTTAAAATATAAACCCACCCCAGCAAAGAGAACACAAGGTACAATTAACTTGCCAGCAAAACACAAAAGCCCACGACAAAACAAAACTGTGGCAGTTAGCGTCTCTGGGTGCGAAACATGAACAGGTTGTCGCGTTGGTATTCGTTCACCTAGTCGAAAATCTTGTGTTTAGGGATCCTGTCAACTCGGTTCGCTAGACAAACCACCAAGCAACTCGTATTAATGAGTTTTACTACAAAAACAACAATAAAAATACATGACTAGTGGCAATTATAGAGATGAGTTACAAGCAAAGAGCGACATACGAAATACTCAGTCTTTGCAGCGACTGCTGATCTCTAACTGACAAATGTCATTCCTGAACAGCTTTAGAAATGCCTCACGTTGACGCTGCTAACCAAGTGGACCATCACCAGTCAGTAGCGGCGCTTAGGCTGTAACAATATCCATCACTTAATTCCTAAATTCCATATGCTTCTTTGACTCAACTAAAATAGTGAGAGGCGTATGTTATAACCAAACCGGTGTTCAGTAGCAATAAATTTATGTACTCATTTGTAGGCGTCTGTAGCTATCTTATTTTCTATGCTGTTGGTACTTTCTCCCTTTCAGTCTGTCTGTTTTTTTTTTTTTTTTTTTTTTTTTTTTTTGTGGCAGGAGATACATCCTGTCTTCAGCACTCTTTTTCTTCAATTTACATACGTTTGTGCCTTTGTTTGTGTGCACAGAAATTATATATCCTTCTGAAGCAGTTAATGGAGCCTTATTTCTTGCAAACTCCCTACTTTCAATTGTAATCAAGTCTTTAATGAAAATGGCAAAGGTAATGTTAATCAGAACAACAGGATGAGTTCTGGTCTAAATTACAATAGATTTATTCTTTCTTAACATGACAAGGAAAACAAAAAGCTAAGAAACGCCACACTACACGTTTTATTTCACAAAGGTTTCACAAATATGTGGTCTATGGTGAACAAAGTGATCAGCTGGAGATTTTCTTACGACACTAACCAGAACTAATCGCTTTACTTGACTTCATAGATGTGAATCCGAGGTATTGCCCAAAATCTACGCTACTTTCAAGGATCTTTACTCTACTATTCCACAAAGAAAAATATGGTTCCGAAGAACAGCGTGCTGAGAAGCATAAATGGAGCCCTAGCCATAACGAATACTGGGTGATTGTAATTAAAATTAAAGTTATATATGGATGATGTTCTGTGTATTTGAGGTTCTAGAAAAAAATACACTCTAGTTACCAGAATGGCACACACTACCAGGGAATTGAAGGATCGGGCCAAATGAGGGTTGAAATTGTTCTTATGAAGATTTTTATTAATACTTAAAAGCAAACTCGCAATCGAAGCAAACAGAAACTTGATTTACTAAGGCCAAATTTTTAAATTAAATTAAATAGCTTAAGAACAATTACTGATAATCGCTCAACAAATTATCCGACATTTCAGTGAGATCAAGTAACATAAGATTATAGTGTTAATTCAAATACTGGTTCTCAACTCTCCAGAAGTCATTCTCGGGAACATGAAGTACGAAAATTTAAATTTGCAACAGATGGCTAAATGGTTCAAATGGCTCTAAGCACTATGGGACTTAACTCCTGAGGCCATCAGCCCCCTAGAACTTAGAACTACTTAAACCTAACTAACATAAGGACATCACACACATCCATGCCCAAGGCAGGATTCGAACCTGCGACCGTAGCGATCGCGCGGTTCCAGACTGTAGCGCCTAGAATCGCTCGGCCATTCCGGCCGGCTTGCAACAAATGTTTTCTCTTTCCAAAAATTTACAAGTCATTTATGCCACTGGTTACTACTGTTGAAATATTTACTTCAAATTTTAATAAGAGAAGTAAGAAAATATTTCACTAATTACAGTTCCATATCCATAACTTCTGACGATCTGGAAAAACAGACTTCACTCAAGCAGCCCACAAACATTTCGTCAACGTGTGTGTCTAAAATGCAACAGATAATTTAGGTTTACTTATAAGGGAGTTCGTTAAAAGGATACAAGAAAACCATTAATGCTGCTCGGCGTCAAACCATCACACGACGGGCAATGGGGTGTGGAGGAATGTAGCTGACAATTTACCCCAGTAGTGTGTACAAGATATGGAGTGTGCAGGTTTAGGATGACGACAAACACACCAGTGTTGGTGATCAGAGGGGACATAGTGGGAATCTAGTTTCCGTATAGTGAAGGATATGCAGAGGTGTCACATGTCGTTGAGCATGGGTTGGAATTTGTGCGTCCACGTGGGAGAACGTAAATTGATGCTGAAAGCAGTAACGTTTATGATTATTTGTTTCCAGATTGTGTGTGTAAAAACAAGTCTTAAGAAAAACTCGTATGTCGAAAAGATACCATCTTACAAGTGAATGTAGGCTCTCGCTGTGTATACTGTTGGTAAAAATCTCTGATTTTGCAGCGAGGAGGTAGTGACGTACCTACCATCTCCTGGAGTACCGAGAGCTTTTTACTAAGAGATACTATACTGTTACAGATAACTGTGGGGCTGTGAGCACAAGCGATAGTAGAAAATAATCTAAATGCACAATGTGAAAGCTAAATTGTGTGGGTATTCTGAGTAAAAATTTCTGAGGAAATTTCCTGCGTTGAGCAGTAGTCTGTGGCGCTAAATTTTAAACTATAAATCACTATCTAGACTGCATATAGAATAAAAGTGGAAGAAGTGAAGTGGCGGGCAGAAGGTGCGTATCTGAAGCCTTCAATGAAGGAATAGGTAGGTTTCCTCCTGAAAGTTCGCCGGCCGGAGTGGCCGTGCTGTTCTAGGCGCTGCAGTCTGGAGCCGAGCGACCGCTTCGGTCGCAGGTTCGAATCCTGCCTCGGGCATGGATGTGTGTGATGTCCTTAGGTTATTTAGGTTTAATTAGTTCTAAGTTCTAGGCGACTGATGACCTCAGAAGTTAAGTAGTCGCATTGTGCTCAGAGCCATTTGAGCCTCCTGAAAGTTCAGCAATATCCCAATGCGTATGCTTTTAAAGGTACTTAATGCATATTTTGTATTACCACTTGCAAATATGGTATGTGATAAGGATCTCGATGTCTCTGAAAAGGCACAGAAACATTTCGAACAAGTATTTGTTCCGCAAGACAGGAAGGAAGCAGTAAATGGAGGTGAGCGTTTGGCGTCATTGGCCGGGAGGCCCCTTACGGGGCAGGTCCAGCCGCCTTATTACATTCGACGCCACACTGGGCAATCTGCGCACCGGATGAGGATCAAATGATGATGAAGACAACACAACATCCAGTCCCTGAGGGGAGAAAAATCCCCGGCCCAGCCGGGAATCGAACCCACGCCCCTTAGGACGGCAGTCCGTCACGCTAACTTTTTTCTTTGATCATTGTGTTGGGTCGTTGCGGAGGTCGCAAGACATCATGTTCAAGTTCAGTGGTTGATCGTTCCACTCAGTTTTTTTTCTTTTACAGAGGCCAACCGGCCTCTGACCGAACACGCTGAGCTACCGTGCCGGCTGACCATTCAGCTATCGGGGCGGACGAAGGAAGCAGTGAAGCACGACAGCAGAACAATTTCTGTAGTGGGAATGAAAATAGATTCCTTCAGTTAAAGTCACGAATGCCATAGCAAAGGATAAAGTTGCTTAAAATGCAGAAAGCAACAAAATACGCTGATGAAAAGAAATCACAACACCAAGGAGTTGTACGACGTGACAGAAGTTGCTAGGCGTGATTCCACATCTGAAAGATTATGTCTGTTTGCATTTATCGCCAGTCGCTTAAGGGTGGCTCCAGCAGTGTTACTAAGAGGACGCAAATCAGGTTTCCTTTAAATACACGCTCCAACGGCCGTGAGAATTCGTTATCTTTGAGACTGGCCGTGATGAGATGATGTCAGTCCGCCTTTTAAGAGACGCTGTTATAAAGACGTCAGTGAGTCTGGATGAGGTCACATACTAGGGTTAAAAAAAATGGTTCAAATGGCTTTCAGCACTATGGGACTTAACATCTATGGTCATCAGTCTCCTAGAAATACTTAAACCTAACTAACCTAAGGACATCACACAACACCCAGTCATCACGAGGCAGAGAAAATCCCTGACCCCGCCGGGAATCGAACCCGGGAAGCTGGGCACTGGAAGCGAAAACGCTACCGCACGACCACGAGCTGCGGACAGCAGGTCTAAGACAGTGCAGAAAGGCTGCGATATCGCATAAATACTTGGTAGAAATGAACCACTGTACTGGTAGCAGGGATCGGTGATCATGAAAATGTACGGTCGATAGAAGACTACGTAGTAATACCGAGAGGGAAGACCATCGTGTTCGTTTATGGCTCTGGCGCATCGTACTGCACCAGCAGCAGCAATTTGAGCGCCATTTGGTACCACATTAACACAACGAACTGTTACGATTTGGTTACTACAATGACAATTCTAAGCCATATGCCCTGTAGCGTGCATTCTACTGACTCCAAACGACCGCCATTTGCGACTTCAGTGGTGTCGAGTGAGAGTTCATTGGAAGCCGGATTGGAGATCTCTTATGTTTTCCGACAAAAGTAGATTTTGCTTCAGAGCCAGTGATAGGCGGTTGTTAATTAGAAGGAGGACATTTGAGGACCTGCAACCAACCTGTCTGCGTGCTGGACACTGTGGACTTTCTCGTGAAGTTATGGTCTGGAATGCGACTTCCTATGACGGCAGGATCACTGTCGTGAATATCGCAAACACCGAGGTTGGAAAACAGTGGGTCAATCTGGTGATTAGACCGATTTTGCTGCCATCCATGAACAAAATTCCAGGTATATTTCCTAAAGGACAGCGCTCACTCATATATCGCCATTGTAACCCTATATCTCCATGTGGTTTCGATGCGTTGCCTTGGTGTGCTTAATCACCAGATCTGTCTCCAGTCTAGCATGTATGCGTCATTACCGTCCCAGTATTGACCAACCAAGTGCAAAAGCATCGAATTCCATCCCACCAAATGACATCAGAAATCTGTACAACACATTGCATGCACGTTTGCATGCTTGCTTTCGACATTCTGGGGGTTACACTGGTTATTAATGTACCAGCATTTCACTTTTGTAATGGCTTATCTCGCGCTTACATGAACCTTTGATCTTACGGTCTTAATCACTTAAATACGTTCTATAGACAAATCAAGTTCCGAAATAGCATTATCCTAGAATAATTACTTTTGGTGTTACGATTCTTTGCGTCATTGTAGAATGGAAAAATGCTGGGTGGATCTGAATCAGCAAACAAAATGCTCTAAGAATGCACTTTAGTTATTCACTAAACCATTGTATTCATGATTTTAGGAGCACTAATACTGGTCTCCTATCAACACTCATTGTGCAGCCATTGCGTCAAGACGAGCTTCAAATAACATCTGAAAAATGGAGAAATCTTCAGGAGGTGAAGAACTACAGCCCTCTAGTTTATCAGAGTTCTATAACAATTTAGCCCATTCCTACACAGCATTTACCACGGAAATAAGAATTGGGAGTGGAGGTACAAGAGGACGTGTTCAAAGAGGGGGATGAGGGATGAAGAAGACTGAAATATGCACAATATAATGGTACAGCAAAAAGACCGTTGCCCACGAAGCACATCCGTCAAGACATAAAACAAGAAGTCATGATTATTATTCTATTGACACTGAGTGTGAGGGTATTATGAAAAGAGACCACGAATACTCGCGAGTTTGTTGAACCACTATATTCTCATTTCGGTATTTTAATTGAATTTACCGTTTACTTATTGTTTTTCTGATTGTTATATTAATTACACTTTAATTAGTCGCATACTCTTGTTTGATAATAAAGATGTATTGTTTTATGTATGTCAAGTGAAATATACCAAAAAGTATTAAAGACATAGCGTAGCAAATAAAATGTTTTTGAACTGTTTGTCACTAAGACGTTTTAAGATTCAAAGAGAATCAAGATTTCCCATACATTATAAAAATAGTGCAGCGACTGTAAAATGTCTGTTCGTATCTACAACCATGGACAGACTGTTTGACTACTAGCAAACACTATCTGATCTCTCGATAGTAGCTAACGTGATTCTTGAATAGCCATTAAAGCTTGGTAACCATTTACTCGGTTTACTTCAGCAACCACTTGTACCATTTGTAATTTAAGCATCTCGATTAATCGTAACTAGATAGCTTATTAGTGTGCAGTGCTCCTTACTATTTCTTATATTCATATAGGTCTCTTTTTCAAATTTATCCGTTTTTCACCTTCCTCCAAGGAATCTGTTTTTCCTTTGAGTGCTACGTTGATCATACTGTTCAGCAGTAATCCTTTTTCTAGAGACTTGAACTATCGTACTTGAATGATAACGTAGTTATCACGCTCTCGATTGTATAAGCTTCTCCGTGTCGAACTGTTTCGCACCTTTCCCGTACTTGTTAGTCAGCTCTGTGTAATGCAGATAATCCCACGCCTGCAGGAATTTATGTAAATATCTGTGCTGCGATGTCGAACGCGTGCATGGCTTGCGGTTGATGTGCTATCGCGGCCTGTCAGGTTGGCAAAGCTATGGAAGCAGCCCTTGTAACTGAGATCAATTGGAATTAGTGCGGAGGAGGGCGCATGGCGAGCTGATCGATGCGCTCGCGACCTCTGAGGTATGCGCCGGGGCAGAATCCGGAACACGGCGATACTGATCTGCAAACACACCGGACGCGAGATGTGCGCATATTTAGGGATTCATGAGCTGGGACTCCCAGCGGCGGCATTCGTATTCAAGGCTCTGCGCTTTGCTTAAATTATCTGCACTAGGCTGCATAAGTACCTGCCGGCGTACCTGGAATCGCGTCCTTCGTCCTTTCTGTTACTGTTACCGGAAGAAAAGCCCTCTACGTAAAGCAAATAACGCAAGTATATTCAGTTTCACGGAGCCGATCTTGCGATTTAAAGCAAATTCCTCTTCGGCATGACATCAAAACCTTCTCTTGGAAAAAGCTACGTAATCTCACTCTAGTTAGTACTGTGGTCGACCACTATAGCACTAATGGGTACGTAGATGTGATAATGTGTTCATGTGGCCAAACAATACGACAGAAACCTCACCAACTGCCTCTATATTTCTTGATTCTGCTTCTGTTTGTCCGAATGAAATTGTTTTATGTTCCTTCCATTTTACCCACAAGACAGTGCCTTGGAAGCTAGTAATACCTCCAGAATTGTGGGTTTTAGCGTACGTTGTCTCAACGAATTCGTTGCTAGTGGTCTATAAAGAATAGATTACGTCTTTAATTTTTTATATCGTATTCTACTGGGTGATTCTAAAGTCACTGTACATTTCAGTGGTGTTGTTGTTGTCGTGGTCTTCAGTCGTCAGACTGGTTTGATGCGGCTCTCCATGCTACTCTATCCTGTGCAAGCTTCTTCATCTCCCAGTACCTACTGCAACCTACATCCTTCTCTATCTGCTTAGTGTATTCATCTCTTGGTCTCCCTCTACGATTTTTACCCCCTACACTGCCCTCCAATATGAAATTGGTGATCCCTTGATGCCTCAGAACATGTTCTACCAACCGATCCCTTCTTCTGATCAAGTTGTGCCACAAAATTCTCTTCTCACCAATCCTATTCAATACTTCCTCATTAGTTATGTGATTTACCCATCTAATCTTCAGCATTCATCTGTAGCACCACTTTTCGAAAGCCTCTATTCTCTTCTTGTCCAAACTATTTTTCGTACATGTTTCACTTCCATACATTGCTACAGTCCACACATATACTTTCAGAAATGACTTCCTGAGACTTAAATCTATACTCGTTGTTAACAAATTTCTCTTCTTCAGAAACGCTTTGCTTGCCATAGCCAGTCTACATTTTATATCCTCTCTACTTCGACCATCATCACTTATTTTGCTCCCCAAATAGCAAAACTCATTTACTACTTTAAGTGTCTCATTTCCTAATCTAATTCCCTCAGCATCACACGACTTAATTCGACTAGATTCCATTATCCTCGTTTTGCTTTTGTTGATTTTCATCCTATATCCTCCTTTCAAGACACTGTCCATTCCATTCAACTGCTTTTCCAAGTCATTTGCTGTCTCTGAAAGAATTACAATGTCATCGGCGAACCTCAAAGTTTTTATTTCTTCTCCATGGATTTTAATACCTACTCCGGATTTTTCTTTTGTTTCCTTTACCGCTTGCTCAATATACACATTGAATTACATCGGGGAGAGGCTACAACCCTGTCTCACTCCCTTCCCAACCACTGCTTCCCTTTCATGTCCCTGGACTCTTATAACTGGGATCTGGTTTCTGTACAAATTGTAAATAGCTTTTCGCTCCCTGTATTTTACCCCTGCCACCTTTAGAATTTGAAAGAGAGTATTCCAGTCAACATTGTCAAAAGCTTTCTCTAAGTCTACAAATGTTAGAAACGTAGGTTTGCCTTTCCTTAATCTTTCTTGTAAGATACGTCGTAAGGTCAGTATTGCCTCACGTGTTCCAGTATTTCTACGGAATCCAAAATGACCTTCCCCGAGGTCGGCTTCTACTAGATTTTCTATTCGTCTGTAAAGAATTCGTGTTAGTATTATGCATCTGTGGCTTGTTAAACTGATGGTTCGGTAATTTTCACATCTGTCAACACCTGCTTTCTTTGGGATTGGAATTATTATATTCTTCTTGAAGTCTGAGGGTATTTCGCCTTTCTCGTACATCTTACTCACCAGATGGTAGAGTTTTGTCAGGACTGACTCTCCCAAGACCGTCAGTAGTTCTAATGGAATGTTGTCTACTCTCGGGGCCTTGTTTCGACTCAGGTCTTTCAGTGCTCTGTAAAACTCTTCACGCAGTATCGTATCTCCCATTTCATCTTCATCTACATCCTCTTCCATTTCCATAATATTGTCCTCAAGAACATTGTCCCTGTATAGACCCTCTATATACTCCTTTCACCTTTCTGCTTTCCCTTCTTTGCTGAGAACTGGGTTTACATCTGAGCTATTGATATTCATACAAGTGGTTCTCTTTTCTCCAAAGGTATCTTTAATTTTCCTGTAGGCAGTATCTATCTTACTCCTAGTGAGATAAGCCTCTACATCCTTATATTTGTCCTCTATCCATCCCTGCTTAGCCATTTTGCACTTCCTGTCGATCTCATTTTTGAGACGTTTGTATTCCTTTTTGCCTGCTTCATTCACTACATTTTTATATTTTCTCCTTTCATCAATTAAATTCAATATTTCTTCTGTTACCCAATACTAGCCCTCGTCTTTTTACCTACTTGATTTCAGTGATATAGTAACGGAATATTTGTTTCCTGCAGGTGCTACGACAGAAAGCTTACCAAAGAAGGACGAATCGCTGTTGTTTATGCTCGTCTTCGTGGAATGACAAACGAACAGGTGCGGACAGACTTAGTCCGTAGATTCTGGTAAACAGGCTCCACCAAGCTTGTTATCAAGACCCTAGTCAATGAATTTCAGCATCCTGGTAGTGTTGCAGATTGCGAACGTCCAGGGAGGCCGGCCATAACGCTAGACACAGTGCAAAGTGTGCAGGATGCGATCACACGTAGTCCTTTCGCATCTACCAGGAGCCTTAGCTGAGAGCTTGGTATCCCTAAAACCACTGTATGGAGAGTTATGCGTTACAAGCTACACAAACGTGCGTACCATATCCAGGTTGTGTATAAGCTTGAAGCGGAGGACTACGCATCCAGACAGGCTATGTGTCATTACCTGCTACAAGCCGTGAAAAATGGTAATTTGATGCAAAATGTCTTGTTCAGTGATGAAGCTACATTTCATATCTGTGGACATGTGAACAGACGCAACAGCAGTATCTGGGCACACGAACTACCAAGTGAGAGGCAGGAGAGGCAACGGGACACAGAAAAAGTCAATGTATGATTAGGGAGTGATTAGGGATAACGACGTCAACAATGTACGGGCCCTTCTTCTCCGCAGAACAAATCGTTACTGAACCACATTCATGGGACAGTTTTTGGAACCTCAGTAGATATCTGATGGGATTATGGATTCTGTTTGTTTTCAACAGGATGGTGCACCATCCCATTTTGTCCTCGTTGTTCGGGATTATCTCAGTCAACCATTTCCCGGCAGATGGATTGGTCGTGCCTATCCACGGATGTGGGCACCCCGCTCTCTTGACTTGACACCCTTAGACTTTTTTGCATGGGGATTTATGAAGTCTAAGGTACATCAAGTGAAATTCGCAGCACTGAACACTTAACATAGCGGATACGAACCGCAGATACTGAGATTACATCAGATATGCTTGGACAGGTTTTTCGGTCTGCAGTGGAGCGCTGGGGGTGGGGTTGGGGGAGGGGGGCGCTTGCGTAGACATGCAAGGTGGTCACATTGAAATGTACTGAAATTATGCCCTATTGTAACATGAGTTGCACTGCCATTACATATAGGTTAATAAAATTTGGTTAAGTACAAAATTTATAGTGACTTTTGTCACGATGCCACGGCGTAGGTGCAAGTTCGTAGGCTGGCACTACGACAGACACCGACGACAGTGCCCTCTAGCCGGTGCTGTGCAGCTCTAAGAGCGCCGCTCCAGATTCAGCCCATTTAATTCCGGGAAGACGACATAGCAACATTGTTTCTACTTCATAGGGGGCCAATACAGACTTTGTTACTTCAGTTACTTCAGTGATAGTTTGTCCAACTACTAGTAGCAGTTAGTGTTGATACCTGTACGGCTTCGCACCAACGTGCTCATCTCAGCCTAAGTTAAACCACTTCCAATTGCAGTACCAAGTGTTCTACCTCACCTGCTCCTCCTAGCTTCCTACATTCGCCCTACCCTTCAGTTTTCGGGAGGAGACCCAAGCGCCGCCTTCCAGGCGGGATACAAAAAGTTTAGAATCACCCTGTATTTAGGAAATTTAGGAAACGTGTCATAGGTGGTGCCACAATTGTGTCCTGAATGTTTTCGTTGTGAGATGTTCGTAAATTGTAAAAGCCTTCCCTAGTATTTGGAGGTGTAGACAAATGAACTCTGCTGTACAAAAAGTAAGGATGGAAGTTATTTTCGCAAGATGTTTCACAGTCATGTAATATAGCTCGGACAGGACGTAACAGAAACTGCTACAGAATACAACGTACCGGAAAGAGAGGCGCCATGACACTTTCCTTCAAAGACATTGACTACAGTGAAGTCACGGTACCCAACGTAAAACCATAAACTGCCGAAAGCCACGTTATGAGCCAACACTTTGACGACAAAACCGACGTTCAAGGCAATGTGACACGATTCTTGAACAATATCCCGAAGAAGGGGTTTTCTGCCAGTTTCACACGGTGCTATGAACGTTCTGTGCACTATAATCAGTGAATGATGTAGGGGGTTACGAAAAATATCGAAAGCATCTCAGCTTTTCTTCAGTTTATAGTCATACAATCTCGAAACTTTTTTCGACGAGGTATGCTCCCACGATGCGCAAATATAATTTTTACCAGGAAAATTCATGGCCCTGCAGGATATAAAGCCCCGTCAATATTGAATTCGACAGCGAAGAACGGTTTCACCATTCTGTTGTATATTATTTAATTTACTTCATTCCCACGTGTCAGTAAATCTTATGTTAGGAAATAAGAACTGCGGAAAGAGTGATGACTAGGTGGACTCCGGACCATAATGCAACAAGAACAATAGGCTCGAGTTCTCTCAGAATGGATACAGCAAGATGAAATATTATTTCCAGGTCAAATGCATGCTTGAATATAATTTTCGGTAATAGTGAAGCCTTCAGGTTGCACTGTTATATGTTGGCATGAACCGCAGCTTTGCAACGTCCGCAATACGTTACATTTTGTGGTCGTGATCAGAACAATGTTTCTTGTAGTAGGTATTTCCGCAATCAAGGCAGCCGAAGCGTTCGGTGCTTCAAGGGATACCATGTCGAAGGTATCTACCACACACAGGGAAAGCGAGGAAACATCATTCGCTACGTCACAACAATGACGAAAGTGTGTATCGAGTGATCGTGACAGATGATCCTTGAGAAGAATTGTGACATAAACTAAGGAGATGACAGGTGCACTCTCGAACAAGTAACCACCAAAACAACACGCAGGCAGCTTCATAAGCAGGCGATTGGAAGGCGATCTGTAATTCCAAACCCATTCGTCAATGAAGTAAATGCCCGTACAGGTAACAGAGAAACGAGGTGCCAAAGCCACGAAATATGGACTATAGAGGAAACAACAAGAGTCATTTCATCTGATGATTCTTGTTCCCCTGATTCTGAATTCCGGACGTCAGGCTGCTTGTTTACACCACACGCAAAGTACACGACTGCCTTTATGAGCATGAGGATGAATTGTCGCATCTACCTTGGCCATCGAAGGCACAAGAACTCGTAATTGTTGAGGTTTTGTGGTCTACATTAGAGTGGAGGGCGTGTAATCGCTATCCACCCATACCATCTTTACGTGACACTGCCGTTATTGAAGAATGATGTAAGGTACCGATACAGGTGCTGTATTTATAAAGTTTCTAAACATTTCCAAGCAGGAGATATGTGACCTGTTTTAAATTTTTACCATGGTAGGGTCTGATAACCCATGAAGTCAAGATCGCACGCAAAATCTTTTTTTTATTTTGATTGATTCGGTTAACAACCTACTCATCTTCCGATCATAAAACATTCCGAGACGACAGGAAGCTGCTTTGAGAGCCAGTGGTTTCCTACAGGAATGGTGATGTGCTTTGTTTTTGACTTTTCCGTATTTTTCCACCCTCTTCAATTCGACTCTATCTGATGAAACTGTGTTCGACAAATCCGGAATCTGGGAAGAGGTTATAGGCAGAGGGTCGCCAGGAACCATCGGCAACAGCTAATCGGAAGCTAGTTTGACATTCTGACTTGCCAAATTTCGTGTAGTACTAACACCCTATCACACACGAGAGAGAGGTACATGGTGTAGAACCATAGCCAAAATAGACACTGAACGGCATTTAGTGGTGTTCAGCAATGAGTGTCGTTTCATTCTGTGGTGGCTAGGTCAACGGAAATGTGTCCGCAGACTTCTTGGTGAAAGCTCGCAAGACTGGAAAGTGTTCATTGAACGCTACTGCTCGCCAGTAACTGGCAAGTATAATATAACATGTTGTCGTCCCCTCGCCAGAGGCTCGAGTCCACCGTCTGGCGTGGATGTGTGTGTTGTCCTTGGCATAAGTTAATATAGGTAGGATTAAGTAGTGTGTAAGCCTACGGACCGATGACCTGAGCAGTTTGCTCCCACAGGAACTTACCACAAATTTCTAAAATTTTTCCATGTTGACATAATCTTCATGCTCTATGGCCATATGGCATATTTCAGTGGGATAACGCAATATTTCACACGACCTTTCGCATCATAAACGCTCATATAATAGTCTTGACTTGAATATACTTCACTATATGGTCCTCCGACTTGTTATCCACAGCGCACATGTTTGCATGACAATCGCTTTGAGGAATGTACGGATGCTTGACTATATGGTCCTCTGATTTGTTATCCATAAACCACAAGAAAAACTGGGAAAACCAGGAGAAACATTAATAATGAAAAATAAGTATACAGTGACCCTAAATACAAGACAACAGGCCACAAGCAAGACGGTTTCACAATGACTGGAGTTAGCTAATGAATCCTGAATCCTTTCTGGTCATGCTGGCAAAGTCTTATGAATTTATTTGTAAGAGTATAGACAGTGGAAATTAATATGTTCTGTGGTGCTTCTCCTGTTCCAAGTCGGCCCGTTTGACGTCTCACCCTCGTTAAGAGTTTGGACGCAACACTTTAGGGGAGATTATTTTCCAGCATCTACTCGTATTATATTAATTTGATACCTGTCTGAAAAATGCACTGGATGTAACTCCTTATAAGAGTCTTTTACTGAACACTGATCGCATAACAAATAACGGTCGGCAGCTTACATTCTTCTTATGTCGTATTAATGTATATGGAAGTTCTCAGAGCATCATGGACGTAAAATGTTCATGTAAGGGACAAGACACTTGCAACACAATGAAAAGAGGGAAAAAAGCACAACTCCAGTAGCGTTTTATTTGTGACTCGGCTTCCGGCTCGTCGGGGTGCGGAAGAGACGAAAGGGGCCGGGCTGGAGTGGCGCCGGCGACGCGACGCTTTGTCCAGCAGCGTCGGCGTCGGCGGTGCGGTGCGTCGCGTCGGAAATTACAGCTCATGGCCAGCCGTAAAAAGCGCGCTTTATGGCGGAGAATAAACCGGGGCCCGGCTGTAAACGTAATCGCGGCGTGGCCGCGGGCCGTGCCTGCCCTGCCCTGCTCCGGCCTGCAGGTCCCACTGGACGCCGACCATCCCCACCGCCACCGCCACCGCCTCTCGCCCCAGCTGGGGGCGGACCACCGCGGCGGCTCAATTAACCGTCGCCTCCCTGCGGGCCAGACGCCGGCGCCGGCCGCGCCTTCTGGGTGCCGAGCTGGTGGCGGGACCGTCTCGCCGCTGCTCGCGCCATGCAGATCGCGCAACTCATACACGCCTCCGACGTGTCTCGACACAGCACTAAAGTTCTTTCGGCGGCTTTCTAAGCAACGTGGCAACCTTGCGGATGACTTTCTACTCTCCGATTGTATTCATACAGGTCGGTCTCCAGCTTCAGTTTCCCAATGCAGTACTGCGAACTCTCTAAGCACTAACCGCCTTTAGAAAATGATGAAGTGTTGTTCTTAACGAAACATTAACACTGTGGTGACGAAAATCACCGGATGTCTCCTAATATCATCTCGGACCTCCTTTAGTCCGGCATAGTGAAGCAACTCCATGTGGCATGCCTCAACAAGTCGTTGAAAGTCCCCAGCAGAGATCTTGAGCTGTGCTGTCTCTACAGCCGTCATAATCACTGAAGTGTGGCCAGTGCATTAGTTTGTGCATGAAGTGACCTCTCAATTATGTCCCTAAATGTTCTACAGGATTTATGTAGAGCGATGGGGGTGGCAAAATCATTTTCTCCAACTGTCCAATCGCAACAGTTGTGACCCAGTAACATGGAGCATTATCATCCATAAAAATACAATCGTTGTTTGGGAAAATGAGGACCATAAATGGCTGAAAATACATGCAACTTAGCCTACAATAAGTATTTCCATCAATGATCCGTGTAAACATAGCCTACATCATTATGGACAATCACCAGTTTGCACAGTACCTTGTTGACAACCTGGATCGACAGGTGGGTCTGCTTCATACTCTTACGATACCATCAGCTCTTACCAACTGAAATCTGGGCTCCTCTGACCAGGCCACGTTTTTCCAGTCTTGTGAGGTCCAACCTATATGGTCACAAGCCGAGGAGAGGCGCTGCAGGTGATGTCATGCTTTTATCAAAGGCACTCGGCTGCGGTTTCTACCCTTATTTCACGCAGTGTAACTTGTCTTTTACGAGTAGCAGAGATAACCCTACGAAAAAGCCACTAAACTCATTCATTAAGTGAAGGTCATCGGTCTCTGTCTTTGTTAGGTAGCAGCGATAGAATTTGGTATTATCGACATACTATTGATTAACCATTTCTTATATCGAATGCCCCATACATCTACCTCCAACTACAATTCCGCATTAAATTCCCGTCTTATTGCCATAATCCTGACAAACACCTTTTCAGATGAATCACCTGAGTGCAAATGAAATCTCCACCAATGTACTGCCATTTTATACCTTATGTATGCGATATTATCGCCATTTGTATATGTGCATGTCGGTATTTCATTACATTTAGCGCCTCTCCACATCCAAAAAGGGACTTGGAAATCGTTGGCTTCCATCAGAAGACACGATGTATCCTGCGACGAGGCATGCTGCCGACTATGGGCCAACTACCGGAAACACGCTATTTATAGACGCCACGTCATCCAAGGTCACGGACTATGATTGATGTGTTGAAAGGACAGACTGTTTTTCGAGGAGGTCGTTTTGATTTTACTTTTTCTGTTACTGATAATCCTGTCGGTCAGTGTTGGTTGACTGTTGCGATTATTCGTATTGATACTACTACTAAGTCGACTGCAACGTCTTTGGAGCAAATACCTCCTCATGATGTTCTCGGTTATCGTGGTGTTAGTGAAACATGAACGTAGTCACCGGCAGATGACCGAGCCTATGAGTCTAGACCTCCGGGTAAACCAGGGAGTGAAAGCGGCTACAAGTTTTGTGCGAAGACAATTCAGAAAATACTAGTAGTAATCAATCAGTAATCCTACACAGTCCTTGTACCTGAAAGGAGATCGGTTTTATTCAGGCTTCCAGTACACAACATTATTCCTCGCCATTTCGCCTACAAAATCCTGTTTTCCAATACAATCTCGATTTAATGCGATGTCCGTACGCCAAAATTCTGGGAGGGCTTGTATCCTCACATCGTACCACTCTAGTAATTGACATCGGATTCACAGCCTTGCTGCATCAATAACTTCCACATCACCAAATACTACTTCCAGCGGAGTGAATCCTTCATTGGTCCAGACAGATTTAATTCTGGAGTGGCGAGATCCGGGCAGGAGATGCATGCGGAAGAGTAGTCCAATGGTGTTTTGTGACCTCCTCTCGGGTGCGCAGACTTGTCTGAGGTTTGCGTTCTCATATAGGAGGGGACGATCTTCAGCCTGAAGTCGTTTCTGCAACTTCCTTATGGTAGCACGATATACTTCAGAGTTGATCGTTGCACCGCGAGGGGAGACATCAAGTACAAGGGCCTTCAGAGACCAAGAAGAATGTCGTGATTACTTTACCAGCTGAAGGTGTGTCTTTGAACTTTCCCTTGGGAGGAGACTTGGTGTGGCGCAGATCCGTAAATTTCCGTTATCTTTACATTTTAGGTGATAGACCTTCCATCGCTTTTAACGATGTTTGACAAAATATTGTGACGATCAGCCTCGTGACACGTAAACGACTCTGTACAGATGTTGCTTCATTACTGTTTGTGGTCTTCTATTGTGTGGCGACGAACCGACCAGACGCACACCCTAGTACCCCAACGACTGTGTCCGTAAACAGAGACATCCAGTTGTGCAGGGAGGTGTTCGAGTATCATCCATCGATCGCCTCGAATGAGAGTGTCTGCACGTTCCAACACTGCCAGAGTCACAGCTATGTGCTACTGGCTAGCGCTCCGGAGACCGGACAGGTTTGAGCGACTGTGTTGCGGTAATGACAGACGCCTAGTCCAACGACTCTCCCTGCTTTTGTCCACTGTCTGGTCTCCACAACATTTCCAAAGAGCCAATGAACATCTGCTTTGCTCTGGTTTTCGCCACAAGAAAGTTAATCAATAGACTCTCCCTGCTTTTGTCCACTGTCCGGTCAACACAACATTTTGAAAGAGCCAATGAATATCTGCTTTGCTCTGGTTTTCACCACAAGATAGTTAATTACAGCTCTCTGTTCGGAACGCACCTCATTACAGATGCCATTTTAAAGGTAACATATAGCGAGGCCGCCTTTAGGAACTTCATGAATTCTATAGGGTCCGACGAGGGAATATTCCAATGTGTTCATATCGAATTCCGAATTTATTCCAACCGAAATCGGTCGAGAAAATTATGTCTTGCATACTTATTCAACGCCCCTCGTACTTTACGAAATGGGTCCGCAGTCTGAGAATAGTATTCACCTCAGCTCTTCCTGACAAGGGAGCACTTAACGGAGAAGGAACTTTCCAGCTTAACCCAAGGGATTGCCTGAACATCTTGGGCTACCCGTGCATGCTCCCCAGGACCGACTCAAACATCCTTATGTCACATAGGAAATTCTCTTATGCTCGCACATTCCGTGATATTCGCTCAGGAAGAGGCAAATAAGTTTGAATGTTGAAGTACGTTGTAATATACAGAGCGGACACTGTACGAGCAAAGACATACTGAACATCATTGGGGATATTTGTTTCTACAATGTGGCATTTGCGAAACCTGTGAGCGTAACGAAATGAATAGACGACGTGGCATATTAAGATTTTGTGCGCCCCTTGGGGCCGTACATAGACAGCCGAAGCTGTTAAGGCGAAGGGTCGCGTTAAGCGGGAATTCCGGGTGCAGTTTATTATCGGATACAGATTTTCATGTCTCACAAACAGCTTATGTCAATACATTTACCAAAACTGGGAATGCAGCTTGCAATATTTACAGGAGCTGTAATCGACAAGATCAGCGTCTTTTCCCTCAGAAAGGCACTGTAATGTAAGAACACACGTCCTCGTAAAAACAGACAATGTAGATATTAATATAAAATTATTTTTGGGAAAATAGGCTACTTTCAAAGGGTATATAAATACAAGGAAAATGTAATCAAGCCAACAATCCCTCGAACCACAGAAATTAAGGATACGAAATACAGCAAGTGGCAAGGAATCAAGGAGATAGTTATGGCAAAATATTAATAACAAGGCTTGGCAAACATGATATCGTTTTAGAAACTGTACTGCCATAGCAAGTAGCATTTTCAGACCATGATTTACTGAAAGTATGCCTTATAATCATAAGCAGCAATGGGTACTGTTATTGTAAACTGTC
Organism: Schistocerca gregaria; assembly: GCF_023897955.1. Taxonomy (NCBI): domain Eukaryota; kingdom Metazoa; phylum Arthropoda; class Insecta; order Orthoptera; family Acrididae; genus Schistocerca; species Schistocerca gregaria. The sequence continues at coordinate 243,872,467 of NC_064926.1, forward strand.
GAAGCTGCATTGGTAAAGTACCGGAACTACAAGGGCTGATAGAAAGCACCAAAGCTGAATTCGTTTAGGTACGGAAAGCTTGCTGAAGCCAGAGATAAATTCTGCCGAAATTTTTACAAAGGCACAGACGACGTTTAGAAAGGATAGATTGCATGTAACCAGATGTGGCGTGTTTGTTGCAGTTAGTAGTAGTTTATCCTGTAGTTAAATAGAAGTGGATAGTTCCTGTGAATTATTGTGGGTGGAGGTTACACTCAACAACCGAGCTAGGTTCATAATTGGCTCCTTTTACCGACCTCCCGACTCAGCAGAATTAGCGGCAGAACAACCGAGAGAAAGTCTGGAATACATTTCACATAAATTTCCTCAGCATGTTATAGTCTTAGGTGGAGATTTCAATCTACCAGGTACAGACTGGGACACTCAGATGTTTAGGACGGATGGTAGGGACGGAGCATCGAGTGACATTATACTGAGTGCACTACCCGAAAATTACCTCGAGCAATTATACAGAGAACCGACTCGTGGAGATAACATCTTGGACCTATTGATAACAAACAGACTCCAACTTTTCGATTCTGTAAGCGCAGAACAGGGAATCATAAGGCCTTGCAGCATCCCTGAATATGGAAGTAAATAGGAACATAAAAAAGTGAAGAAGGTTTATCTGTTTAGCAAGAGTAATAGAAGGCAGATTTCAGACTACCTTACAGATCAAAACGAAAATTTCTGTTCCGACACTGACAATGTTGAGTGTTTATGGAAAAAGTTGAAGGAATCGTAAAATGCGTTTTAGACAGGTACATGCCGAGTAAAACTGTGAGGGACGGGAAAAACCCACCGTGGTTCAACAACAAAGTCAGGAAGCTACTACGAAAGCAAAGAGAGCTTCACTGCAAGTTTAAACGCAGCCAACACCTCTTAAACAAACAGAAGCTAAACGATTTCAAAGTTAGCGTAAGGAGGGCTATGCGTGAAGCGTTCAGTGAATTCGAAAGTAAAATTCTATGTACCGACTTGACAGAAAATCCTAGGAAGTTCTGGTCTTACGTTAAATCAGTAAGTGGCTCGAAACAGCATATCCAGAAACTCCGGGATAGTAAAGGCATTGAAACAGAGGATGACACGCGTAAAGCTGAAACACTAAAGACCTTTTTCCAAAGCTGTTTCACAGAGGAAGACCGTACTGCAGTTCCTTCTCTAAATCCTTGCACACACGAGCTCCTGTCCAGGGTGTGAAAGTTGAAGGGATTTCTACCGGCCGCCGTGTCGTCCTCTGTCTTGTATCACAGTGCAGATGCGGTATGGAGGAGCACGTAGTCAGCGATCAGCATTCTCTGCCGTTTCTGGGATACAGCTGCTATTACTAGGTCCAGTAGCTCCTCCGTTGTCATCGCGAGGCTGGGCGCACATCGTACCAGTCCTCTCACCATGGCAGTACAGAAAACGAATCCCTTTCCTCCGCATGGTTGTCATTTACGCTGATGACTCAGTTACGCAGATGAACTACATTTATGTGCAATATGAAATTTTCACTCTGCAGCGGAGTGTGCGCTGATATGAAACTTCCAGGAAGATTAAAACTGTGTGCTGGACCGAGACTCGAATTCGGAACCTTTGCCATAAATTTATATAAGCTATTACGAAATGCTGTGGGGATCAGTACCATCCTCTGTGCTAGTTAGTTTTTGGAAACATGAACATATGCGGACAATACAGAGAAAAATGTGGCTTTGTAAGTCAGCATTCAGGAATCACCGTCAAAACTTTTCTTCACACATGAAACTTATGCTTGCTTAGATAGGATGTTTGTTAATTTTAATAGGGCAATAGCAGAAATCTTGATATCAACTGAGTTATTTGGTAATATGTACCACGTATACCCACTGACACGGTACAAAAGCATTGGTTGCATAAATGTGGTGTGTGCTGAGCATGGCACCCGACAAGAATATGAACCATAGAATCCCATAAAATGGTTCAAATGGCTCTGAGAACTATGGGACTTAACATCTATGGTCATCAGTCCCCTAGTACTTAGAACTACGTAAACCTAACTAACCCAAGGACATCACACAACACCCAGTCATCACGTAGAGTCCCATAAATGTGCAGCTAATTGTGTAGGTGAAACAGAAATCAGTAACAGGAAACACAGGCCGCCTTGTTAGCCGTGCTGTCTAACGCACTGCTTTCCAGGCATGGCGGATTAGTGTCGAGATCCGATGTGACGGCCCGTCTGTGGATGGTTTTTAGGGCGGTTTCCCATCAGCCTCAGTGAATCTACATGACTACTCTGCAATTCACATTTAAGTGCTTGGCAGAGGGTTCATCGAACCACAATCATACTATCTCTCTACTATTCCACTCCCGAACAGCGAGCGGGAAAAACGAACACCTAAACCTTTCTGTTCGAGCTCTGATTTCTCTTATTTTATTTTGATGATCATTCCTACCTATGTAGGTTGGGCTCAACAAAATATTTTCGCATTCGGAAGAGAAAGTTGGTGACTGAAATTTCGTAAAAAGGTCTCGCCGTGACGAAAAACGTCTATGCTGTAATGACTTCCATCCCAACTCGTGTATCATATCTGCCACACTCTCTCCCCTATAACGCGATAATACAAAACGAGCTGCCCTTTTTTGCACCCTTTCGATGTCCTCCGTCAATTCCACCTGGTAAGGATCCCACACCGCGCAGCAATATTCTAACAGAGGACGAACGAGTGTAGTGTAAGCTGTCTCTTTAGTGTACTTGTTGCATCTTCTAAGTGTCCTGCCAATGAAACGCAACCTTTGGCTCGCTTTCCCGACAATATTATCTATGTGGTCCTTCCAACTGAAGTTGTTCGTAATCTTAACACCCAGGTACTTAGTTGAATTGACAGCCTTGAGAATTGTACTATTTATCGAGTAATCGAATTCCAACGGATTTCTTTTGGAACTCATGTGGATCATCTCACACTTTTCGTTATTTAGCGTCAACTGCCACCTGACACACCATACAGCAATCTTTTCTAAATCGCTTTGCAGCTGATACTGGTCTTCGGATGACCTTACTAGACGGTAAATTACAGCATCATCTACGAACAGTCTAAGAGAACTGCTCAGATTGTCATCCAGGTCATTTATATAGATCAGGAACAGTAGAGGTCCCAGGACGCTTCCCTGGGGAACACCTGATATCACTTCAGTTTTACTCGATGATTTGCCGTCTATTACTACGAACTGCGACCTTCCTGACAGGAAATCACGAATCCAGTCGCACAACTGAGACGATACGCCATAGCTCCACAGCTTGATTAGAAGTCGCTTGTGAGGAACGGTGTCAAAAGCTTTCCGGAAATCTAGAAATACGGAATCAACTTGAGATCCCCTGTCGATAGCGGCCATTACTTCGTGCGAATAAAGAGTTAGCTGCGTTGCACAAGAGCGATGTTTTCTGAAGCCATGCTGATTACGTGTCAATAGATCGTTCCCTTCAAGGTGATTCATAATGTTTGAATACAGTATATGCTCCAAAACCCTACTGCAAACCGACGTCAATGATATAGGTCTGTAGTTAAATGGATTACTCCTACTACCCTTCTTGAACACTGGTGCGACCTGCGCAATTTTCCAATCTGTAGGTACAGATCTATCGGTGAGCGAGCGGTTGTATATGAGTGCTAAGTAGGGAGCTATAGTATCAGCGTAATCTGAAAGGAACCTAATCGGTATACAATCTGGACCTGAAGACTTGCCCATATCAAGCGATTTGAGATGCTTCGCAACCCCTAAGGTATCTACTTCTAAGAAACTCATGCTAGCAGATGTTCGTGTTTCAAATTCTGGAATATTCCATTCGTCTTCCCTGGTGAAGGAATTTCGGGAAACTGCGTTCAATAACTCCGCTTTAGCGGCACAGTCGTCGATAACAGTACCATCGGCTCTGCGCAGCGAAGGTATTGACTGCGTCTTGCCGCTTGTGTACTTTACATACGACCAGAAGTTCTTCGGATTTTCTACCAAATTTCGAGACAATGTTTCGTTGTGGAACCTATTAAAGGCATCTCGCATTGAAGTACGTGCCAAATTTCGCGCGTCTGTAAAATTTAACCCATCTTCAGGATTTCGCGTTCTTCTGAACTTCGCATGCTTTTTCCGTTGCCTCTGCAACAGCGTTCGGACCTTTTTTGTGTACCACGGGGGATCCGTTCCATCTCTTACCAATTTATGAGGTATGAATATCTCAATTGCTGTTGCTACTATATCTTTGAATTTAAGCCACATCTCGTCTACATTCGCATAGTCAGTTCGGAAGGAATGGAAATTGTCTTTTAGGAAGGCTTCTAGTGGCACTTTATCCGCTTTCTTAAATAAAATTATTTTGCGTTTGTTTCTGATGGATTTGGAAGAAATGGTATTGAGCCTAGCTACAATGACCTTGTGATCACTAATCCCTGTATCAGTCATGATGCTCTCTATCAGCTCTGGATTGTTTGTGGCCTAGAGGTCAAGTGTGTTTTCGCAACCATTTACAATTCGCGTGGGTTCGTGGACTAACTGCTCGAAATAATTTTTGGAGAATGCATTTAGGACAATCTCGGAAGACGTTTTCTGCCTACCACCGGTTTTGAACAAGTATTTTTGCCAACATACCGAGGGTAGGTTGAAGTCCCCACCAACTATAACCGTATGAGTGGGGTATTTATTTGTTACGAGACTCAAACTTTCTCTGAACTGTTCCGCAACTGTATCATCGGAGTCCGGGGGTCGGTAGAAGGAGCCAATTATTAACTTAATTCGGCTGTTAAGTATAACCTCCACCCACACCAATTCGCACGGAGTATCTACTTCGACTTCACTACAAGATAAACCACTACTGACAGACACAAACACTCCACCACCAATTCTGCCTAATCTATCTTTCCTGAACACCGTCTGAGACTTCGTAAAAATTTCTGCTGAACTTATTTCAGGCTTTAGCCAGCTTTCTGTACCTATAACGATATCAGCTTCTGTGCTTTCTATTAGCGCTTCAAGCTCAGGGACTTTTCCAGCGCAACTACAACAATTTACAACTATAATTCCGACTGTTCCTTGATCCAAGAACGTCCTGTAATTGCCAAGCACCCTTTGACATTGCAGCCCATCCGGCACTTTCCCGAAGTCTTCTATCCTAAAAAACCGCCCAGTCCACGCCACACAGCCTCCGCTACCCGTGTAGCCGCCAGCTGAGTGTAGTGAACTCCTGACCTATTCAGCGGAACCCGAAACCCCACCACCCTATGGCGCAAGTCAAGGAATCTGCAGCCAATACGGTCGCAAAACTGTCTGAACCTCTGATTCAGACCCTCCACACGGCTCTGCACCAAAGGTCCGCAGTCGGTTTTGTCAACGATGCTGCAGATGGTGAGCTCTGCCTTCATCTCGTAAGCAAGACCGGCAGCCTTCACCAAATCAGATAGCCGCTGGAATCCAGAGAGAATTTCCTCAGATCCAAAGCGACACACGTCATTAGTTTCGACATGTGCCACCACCTGCAGCTGGCTGCACCCTGTGCTCTTCATGGCATCCGGAAGGACCCTTTCCACATCAGGAATGACTCCTCCCGGAATGCACACGGAGTGCACACTGGATTTCTTCCCCTCCTTAGCCGCCGTATCCCTAAGGGGCCCCATTACGCGCCTAACATTGGAGCTCCCAACTACCAGTAAGCCCACCCTCTGCGATTGCCCGGACCTTGAAGGCTGAGAATGATCCTCTGAAACAGGGCAGGCAGCTGCATCTGGCTCAGCCAGAGACAGTGCCTGAAACCGGTTTGTCAGACGCACCGGGGAGGCTTTCTGATCAGCCTCCGGGGACGCCTTTCGCTTCCTGCCACGCCTTGGAACGACCACCCAATCAACCACAGGCGAGGGCTCAGCCCCACTGCGGGCAGCAACCGGGGCAACCATAGCGGCAGACCGATCTGGGGACAGACGGGACGAGGTTGACATCCCCGTGTTACCCGAGTCCGGCTCCCCACAGTGGTGCCCATTGGCAACAGCCTCAAGCTGCGCGACCGAAGTCAGTGCCGATTGCAGCTGTGAGCGAAGGGATGCCAAGTCAGCCCTCATCCGAACACAGCAATCGCAGTCCCTGTCCATTCTAATCGATGTTTAACAACAGTTACCGAAACACGAGTCCGTGCCTAGATAACGCAAGTGGAACACGCAAAGAATGTATCAACTAACCTGTACAAATGCCTAACGACTGCGCTACAGTCTGCTGAATTTACGATTACAGTAACTAAAACTCGAACTTGCACCTCCTATACGAAACTCACACGCTATTTAAATAAGAATCTACGAAGTAAACACTATAGCGCGATGCTACAACTGTCAAATACTATAATACGCCCGAAATATATGAATTAAACAATGCAAGTACCCAAAAACACTCAAAGAAATTAATTAAACTATCTAGCAAATAAGTAAGCTAGGGCTTGTTCCTCTTATTAGACCTCAGTTACACTATGTCGGCGATTGCTGCGCAAATTCTGTCTCCACGTACGCGTACACCATACTTACTCTACCAAGCAGACCTTAGGGTTATACTCGTAATGTATGAGACGTTCCTAGCGGGTGTCCACTGGGGGGCCGAACAATAACCGTGGGTTCGGTGTGGGGTGGCGGTGGGAGGAGTGGACTGCTGGAGCCTGTTGTGATGTTGTGAACCACTGTTAATTGGGCAAAAGGGTAAATCTTTATATCAACTGAGAAAAGAGAGCCTCTTGTATGAATATCAATAGCTCAGATGTAAACCCAGTTCTCAGCAAAGAAGGGAAAGCAGGAAGGTGGTAGGAGTATATAGAGGGTCCATACAGGGGCGATGTACTTGAGGACATGTATACCCACTGACACGGTACAAAAGGAATGGTTGCATAAATGTTGTGTGCCAAACATGGCACCAGACAATAATATCAACCATAGAGCCCCATAAATGTGCAGTTTATTTTGTAGGTAAATGCACAATTAACAATGTAGCAGGTCAGCAACTGGAAGCAGTTAATTCCATAAATTATCTGGGAGTAGGCCTTAGGAGTTACTTAAAATTGAATGATCATATAAAGTTGATCGTCGGTAAAGCAGATGCCAGACTGAGATTCATTGGAAGAATCCTAAGGAAATGCAATCCGAAAACAAGGGAAGTAAGTTACAGTGCACTTGTTCGCCCACTGCTTGAATATTGCTCACCAGTGTTGGATACATACCAGATAGGGCAGATAGAAGAGATAGAGAAGATCCAACGAAGAGCAGCGCGCTTCGTTACAGGACCATTTAGTAATCGCGAAAGCGTTACGGAGGTGACAGACAAACTCCAGTGGAGGACTTTGCAGAAGAGACGCAGTACGGGCTTTCGTTGAAGTTTTGAGAACATACCTTCAACGAGGAGTGAAGCAGTATATTGCTCCCTCCTACGCATATCTGGCGAAGAGACCATGAGGATAAAATCACAGAGATTAGAGCCCACACAGAGGCATACCGAGAATCCTTCTTTCCACAAACAATACGAGACTGGAAAAGAAGGGATAACCGACAGAGGTACTCAAAGCACCCTCCGCCACACACTGTCAGGTGACTTGCGGAGTATGGATGTAGATGTAGATGTAGACGATTAAGTCAAGGACGAAGCCTCTTCGTCATTTCTAAGTCACCAGTTCAATACAATACAAAATTAAACTCAAATGAACTAAATATATACCGTTTTTAGATCAGATCGTGTGCGATTTACAATGCACCTGACACAGTGTCGAAATGCTACCACTCATAGATATTCAACATTTGTATACATGATTTTTATCAATTCACAGAACAACAAAACTGTCTACAAGAGGTTCTAGTAACCAGCCTCCACCTTACGGAAAACACAAGGAAAACACAAGGATCCCAAATCTTAGCGGGGTCAGCTATTTTCTCTGCCTCGTGGTGACTGGGTGTTCTGTGATGTCCTTAGGTTAGTTAGGTTTAAGTAGTTCTAAGTTCTAGGGCACTGATGACCATAGATGTTAAGTCCCATAGTGCTCAGAACCATTTGAACCATTTTGAACCTAATCTTAGAAGTATCACAACCCTGAATATCGATTCGACTCAGTAGTTCATCAACAGTTTTACACGCAAAATAATAGTAAAATTAACTGCACTATACGAATTTCATATGAATGAGGAGATACAAAATTCTGCTTATTAGCAATCACTACAATTAACCGTAACCGTCTCTCTAAATCTCCGATCACCTACCGGTTCTGCTGCACTGCCACAACTTCTCACTAGACGACCCAGACCTTTCAAGTCACTCTAAAGCCTGACCAGGCCCATACGCTACCAGGTAGTGCTTCAGAGAGATACCTCAATACATCAGTTCGCGAAAAAAAAATAAAAAAATCTTAGTGGGACTGAAAGTTCCGTACATCGCGCAACCATCATTTTTTAATAAAGCAAATGAAGTCTACTTGTGCAGGATGGTCAGTGATATGATGTCAACAAATGAGAGGTTGCATACCATATGGCTAAGTCAGGCCAATTTAACTCTCAAATGTGTATTAGTGGACACATTTTCCCAACGGTCTACTTGCGGGAGTTGCAGCACTATATGGAATGGCGTAAATGAGTAGGTAGCATTTCTAACAAAAAATGACGGGAGATATATTTCTACTGCAATACTCATTGCACCAGACGTGTTCGACTTACTAAAAAAGAAGAATGATTCTTTTTGTGGCTGTATAGCAATATTCGTAATGATACACTTAACTGATAATTACAACTCTCACGTCCAAATTGAATTCTGTAAGTAGCTAACACTAAGAATTCATAAACAACGAATAGGACAAGCTAAATGTAACTGAAACGGACCAACAATGAAAAACCACATTAATACTGACGTACAACGTATATTCTGTAACATAATTCTATTTTCAATTTGACATATGTCTTGTGTGGATGCTTACCTCGCTTGACAGTTATATGAACACTGTCTTACAATACATTGAAGAATATGTGAACGATAAGTTAGAAAGTAAGTATGGTGATTTATAAAGGAGTAATATTTTGTGCCCCATGAACCATGGACCTTGCCGTTGGTGGGGAGGATTGCGTGCCTCAGCGATACAAATGACAGTACGGTAGGTGCAACCCCAACGGTGGGGTACCTTTTGAGAGGCCAGACAAACGTGTGGTTCCTGACGAGGGCAGCAGCCTTTTCAGTAGTTGCAGGGGCAACAGTCTTGGTAACTGAATGATCTGGCCTTGTAACACTAACCAAAACGGCCTTTTTGTGCTGGTACTGCGAACGGCTGAAAGCAAGGGGAAAATACAGCCGTAATTTTTCCCGAGGGCATGCCGCATTAATGTATAGTTAAATGATGATGGAGACCACTGGGGTAAAATATTCCGGAGGTAAAATTGTCCCCCATTCGGATCTCCAGGCGGGGACTACTCAAGAGGGTGTCGTTATCAGGAGAAAGAAACCTGGCGTTCTACGGATCGGAGTGTGGAATGTCAGATCCCATAATCGGGAAGGTAGGTTAAAAAGTTTAAAAACGGAAATTGATTGGATAAAGTTAGATGTAGTGGGAATTAGCGAAGTTCAGAGGCAGTACGTTCAAATGGCTCTGAGCACTATGGGACTTAACTACTGTGGTCATCAATCCCCTAGAACTTAGCATTACTTATACCTAACTAACCTAAGGACATCACACACATCCATGCCCGAGGCAGGATTCGAACCTGCGACCGTAGCAGTCGCAGTGGCAGTAGAAGCAAGACTTTTGGTCAGGTGAATACAGGGTTATAAATACAAAATCAAATAGGAGTGATGCAGAAGTAGGTTTAATAATGAATAAAAACGTAGGAGTGCGGGTAAGCTACTACAAACAACATAACGAACGCATTATTGGGGCCAAGATAGACACGAAACCCATGCCAGTTGCAGTAGTACAATTTTAAATGCCAACTAGCTTCGCAGAGGATGAAGATGTTGATGAAATGTATGATGAGATAAAAGAAATTATTAAGGTAGTGAAGCGAGATGAAAATTTAATACTCATGGGTGACTGGAATTCGAGAGTAGAAAAAGGGAGAGAAGAAAACATAATAGGTGAATATGGATTAAGGTTAAGAAATGAAAGAGCAAGCCGCCTGGTAGAATTTTGCACAGAGCATAACTTAATCATTGCTAACACTTGGTTCAAGAATCATAAAGGAAGGTTGTATACATGGAAGCATCCTGGAGATACTAGTAGGTATCAGATAGATTGTATAATGGAAAGAGAGACCAGGTTTTAAATTGTAAGACATTTACAGGGGCAGATGTGGACTATGACCACAATCTATTGGTTATGAACTGTAGATTAATACTGAAGAAACTGCGAAAAGGTGGGAATTTAAGGAGATGGGACCTGGATAAACTAACTAAACCAAATGATGTACAGAGTTTCAGGGAGAGCATAAGCGAACAATTGACAGGAATGGGGGAAAGAAATACAGTTGAAGAAGAATAGGTAGCTCTGAGGGATGAAGTTGTGAAGGCAGGTGAAAAAAAGGGGGTAACAGAAGAAATACTGAATTTAATTGATAAAAGGAGAAAATATAAAAATGCAGTAAATGAAACAGCCAAAAAGAAATACAAATTTCTCAAAAATGAGATCGTCAAGGAGTGCAAAATGGCTAAGCAGAGATGGCTAGAGGACAAATGTAAGGATGTAGAGGCTTATCTCACTAGGGGCAAGATAGATACTGCCTACAGGAAAATTAAAGAGGCCTTTGGATTCAGTAGAAATGTTAGAACACTTGAGGCAATACTGACCTTACCACTTGTCTTAGAAGAAAGACTAAGGAAAGTCAAACCTGCGCTACTAGCGTTTGTAGACTCGGAGAAACCTTTTGACAATGTTGACTGGAATACTCTCTTTCAAATTCTAAAGGTGGCAGCTGTGAAATACAGGGAGCGAAAGGCTATTTACAATTTTTACAAAAACCAGATGGCAGTCGACGGGCATGAAAGGAAGGCAGTGGTTGGGAAGGGAGTGAGACAGGGTTGTAGCCTATCCCCGATGTTATTTAATCTGTATATTGAGCAAGCAGTAAAGGAAACAAAAGAAAAATTAGGAGTAGGTATTAAAATCCATGGAGAAGAAATAAAAACTTTGAGGTTTGCCGATGACATTGTAATTCTTTCAGAGACAGCAAATGACTTGGAAAAGCAGTTGAATGGAATGGACAGTGTCTTGAAAGGATGATATAAGATGAGCATAAACAAAAGCAAAATGGGAATAATAGAATGCAGTCGAATTAACTTGGGTGATGCTGAGGGAATTAGGAAATGAGACAAAGTAGTAAAGTAGTTTTGCCATTTGGGGAGCAAAATAACTGATGATGGTCGAAGTAGAGAGGATATAAAATGTAGACTGGCAATGGTAACTAAAGCGTTTCTGAAGAAGAGACATTTGGTAACATCGAGTATAGATTTAAGTTTCAGGAAGTCACTTCTGAAAGTTTTTGTATGGTGTGTAACCATGTATGGAAGTGAAAATGGACGATCAATAGTTTGGACAAGAAGAGAATAGATGCTTTCGAAATGTGGTGCTACAGAAGAATGCTGATTATTAGATGGGTAGGTCACATAACTAATGAGGAGGTACAGAATAGGACTGGGGAGACGAGATGTTTTTGGCTCAACTTGACTAAAAGAAGGTTCGTAGGACATGTTCTGAAGCATCAAGGGATCACAAATTTAGCATTGGAGGGCAGTGTGGAGGGTAAAAATCGTTGAGGGAGACCAAGAGATGAATACACTAAGCAGATTCAGAAGGATGTAGGTTGCATTAGATACTGGGAGATGAAGAAGCTCGCACAGGATAGAGTAGCATCGATAGCTGCATCAAACGTTTGTCTCAGGACTGATGACCACAACAACAACAACAACAATATTTTGTGCAGAAGAAGGCGATATGTTATGTAATGTGCTTCTTTAGATTTACTACTTTTAAAGGTGAGTGGGATGCAAGTAATCTCTTAGGGTGTTTGGTAGTGTTATTCTTGTTTATATAAACATTTCTTACTTTTGACAGTAACACCCTTCAAATTTAATTACTGATAAAATGATAAATAAATTACAATATGTCACAGACATGAATTACTGTTGAATGAAGAAAAGTTCATGTCCACCAAGAGTACGATTCCAAATATAAAACAAGTTCATTATTTTGCATTTGATTTTTCGCATTTTTGTACTAAACTTATTTTCATGTCATTACTCACATTTTAATACGTTTAGTAATTAACAACAAAAAGAAGTTACATCTATAAATATTATGATTCAATGTTCGTGATCTGACATTTCTGTTCGTTTGTAAACTATAAATTTAAATTGACGTAAATATAATGTTCTTCTGGCGAAGTTCATCCCAGCTAAGTAAGGACTTTTACGTTACGTTGATAAGCTCACAAAAATTTTTCCCTTAAGGGCGATTTTTACGAGTTTTTTGAGAACTGCGCTGCACTTCCGTACCTAATTGATGTTCACCTCTGTTATTCTACTTCCATAAGTACGAAGAAAATAGTCGAGGGCTTCATTCGGTAAGGTTCTTTTGTCAGACACCACACACTTGTAGTACCTCACGCACAGTAGGTCAAACTGTTTGCAGAGAGTGTCTCTAAGGAAAATTGTCGTGACTGTAAAAGCCACATAGTGAACTGGCAAAAGGTTCTGGAGTAGCACCGCTTTCAGATTTCGAAGATGAAACTAACAAATGGTGAAACTTCAGAAAAAAAATTAAAAACCACGAAGTGGAGCCAAAAAAAAGAAACTATAATATACCGTGCATCTAGAACTGCACAGTTCCTACTTAATAGAGAAATGAAAACTTGGCAACGGGAAAGCTGCTTCGTTACACTGAAGTATTCAATGGTGAAATTTATTTTGTTGTTTTCCTATGTAATGTCCTCCGAATTCTTCCACTAATGGGCTGGCACTTACATAGCTTGATATCATGATCAATGTTATTTGTTACGCCTCATCTAAGATATTGAAAGTGGAACGTTTGATCTATAGGTCTATATTATAGTATTTGTTCGCACTGGATATTTACTTCCAAACGCCGAAGTCTCTGTCTTTTGTGCAGCAATTTTCATTATATCCCTCCACTAGAACCATGAGAGGTAATACATATATCTCTATCGCCCATATCCAGTTTATTGAATAGGAATTATCAACAAACAGCATTGTTTACAAGAGCGTTCTTTCATTTAGCAAGATACATAAAAAAAGTGGACTGCAGAAAATGCTATTATTTTATTTACTGTGCCGATTACAACAGTTTCAGTTTACATCTTCCGAAATGAAATAAGCTGAAATCATTGTCAAGACAACATTATAATAAGATTAGGGCGGTAAAAAATACATATGTATAGCAACTATGTTAAATGCAAATGCAGAAAGATGGAACAGCAGGATTATCACAGGTTTATGAAAACAATTATAAAAGTGTTGATCATGAGTACAACAACGTCGCTTTGTTCAGAATCCATAAAAAGGATCACAATGCGAAACAAAACATGATGTAAGTGATGTGTAGTAAACACAAAACTGTTAAATCGTAAATCGTACATAGTACGTGCGACAAATGTCAAACAATATACAGGTCACATCGAAAGCATTAACCACGCCAACGTACTAAGCGAGAGCCCTAGCACACGTAGTACCTTAATAAAACATCCAGAGTGGGAGTTCAAGTATTCATTGAACTTTAGGACGGCATATAAGTTAACTATTTAAAGAGACATTTAAACCATGGCTCTAGTGTTAAGTGAACAGACACATCTTCAAAAAAATATCTTTGCTATGTAAAGCGAATCAAACAAAGACAGGAAAAACACCCACATTTTACTAGCAGTTTATTGTGGCGCCATGGGACAATGGAGAAGCGAAGATACATTGACATGTTCAGTATCCTGGAGATGAGGACGGTGGCAGCACGCGGGTTGGCAGGAGACACAAGTAAAAAGCTTGCAGTCAGGCTTCGTAGAGACCGCCCACTCGAAGGCGTGTAAGGAGCCCTATGGCGTGTTTACAAGTTGATTTAGTGCATAGATTATTGCCTATAGCTAATCCAGTGTGTCGAGGCAAGTAAACCCTGATGGACATTTTAACAAATTACATTGAACAAAGTGGTAGCTCATGAATATGTAAGAAAAAAACTGTTAAATAGTAAAAGACCTATGTTATATTAAAAACTCCTAGTACGTATTGGACAGAGACGGTAAAATAAATTGCTTTAGTTTTCCTTTATATATATCCTAACTTATTTTGGTGACGATTTAAATTATCAGTATTATTGCATCTATATTTGAATATTTACACGTTTGTGGCTCCTACTCTCTGTCTCTTGAGATCTGCTGCTGCCTGAAACATATCTGCATTGGTTTGCTGTATCATCTGTGATCCATTTCTATTTTAGTTCTCATGGCTAATTGCCATATGACCACTGCAAGAATTATCATTCATTACAAACCTTCAGTTGGCTTACGTGAAGTAGACCTATATTTTTTCCTTCCTTGGGTTCACTAATTCTACCGCATTTGGGTGAACCTCTTTACTAATGAACATGCGTCCCTTGCAAACTGGATAGAATTTATGGCAAATCTTTCTCCCCTTATTAGAGAATAAGTAAGTTCTAACAAGTACCAACTGTCCCACAGTTAGTAGCTGTGTGGACTCACCTTTTGTAAAATGTAAACTTTCACGGCCGGAACTGTCATGATTAATAAAATTCTTTTCCGGGCTATTATGCCGTGATCTGATGGATTTCGCATTGTAACCCAACGTTTCGTCCCCATCTGCGGAGGACATCTTCAAGGGGGTCAGTAGTGAGACAGCGTGTGTTTCGGAAGTTAACAGAAGCCACGAACCCCCTTGAAGATGTCCTCCGCAGATGGGGACGAAACGTTGGGTTACAATGCGAAATCCATCAGACCACGGCATAATAGCCCGGAAAATTTTATTAATCAGGACTCACCTTTTGTCTGCTCTGAGTTTCCTTTTTGCAACTACTTGTTCATTGTTTTCGAGTGCTAATCTTGTTATCTGCTGGTGTGATGGTCTTCTGGATGCGGGAGTGGGGGGGGGGGGGCGGGGGGATTGCACAACTTCTCTTACCCTATCCAATGGGCTTTTATTTTTGAACACTGTGACAATTTGTAATCGTCTAGTACTGTGCGGCATTTCGTTAATAATCTGTAAATGATGTTGATCGGCATCCCATGTAATATGTCGTGAACTACAGTACAGATGACACAATGTCCCAATATCCCTCATAATTTGTTCTACACAATTTGCTCTTGGTTTGTACCTGGATATGGAGATCGGTTTAATCTTACGTCTTTTTAGAGTCGTCAACGAAGGTTTAGATCTATTTTGGGGTCCATTATCTGAAATTAACCTTTCTACATCTAACTGCTTGAGAAATCACGATGTAGTGCCTTACTGGTCGTAAAACCAGTTGAACGTTTCAAAGGGGTCAAAGTGACATACATTGATGTTAACTCTAAAACTACGAAGATAAATGTGTTCCCATTCCTTGTCCTTGGTAACAGTCCAAAATCTGTTGCTGCTAGATGTTTTAGCTTTTTCGGTATTGTGGGTGACAATGGTGGTCTAGTCCGAAAAGTAATCTGTTTGGCCCATTGGCTATGCTTCCTCTTTCTTGTACTTGCCGAATACATCTTTCCATGGTGGGGACGTGTGCGGTCTCTTTAAGTTTCATTAAACACTTCTTAACCCATAAGTGCCCATTACTTAAGTGAGTTAACTATATATATTTGTTCATAAGTTCATCAGAAACACATACTGTCCATAAACTTTTACTAGGGTTTCGTCTGTAGAACAGCACGTCATTCTTAGGCAAAAAATGCTGACAGATGTCAACATAGTTCTTGTCTTTTCACTTGTCTTCCAATCATATGGTGCCGCAAAATTTCTTATTGGCTCTAGTTTTTCTGGGTTCAGTTTTATTCCCGGTGCAGATATGACATGTCCAAGGAAGTCTATGTGTTGAAATCCAAATTAGTATATCTCCAAGGTTACCGTCACCCCATGTTCTGTTAGTGCTTTCAGTAAGTTATACAGAACTTCATTATGTTTTTCCCACGATGGTTCTGCTATGAGGATGTCATCCACATAATATGTCAAAAAATGGCTCTGAGCACTATGGGACTCAACTGCTGTGGTCATTAGTCCTCTAGAACTTAGAACTACTTAAACCTAACGAACCTAAGGACATCACACACATCCATGCCCGAGGCAGGATTCGAACCTGCGACAGTAGCAGTCGCACGGTTCCGGACTGCGCGCCTAGAGCCGCGAGACCACCGCGGCCAGCATGATATGTCAATCACTCCTATACTTCCTAAGGTAGAATACTTCCTAGACCTCGAATAACAGACGTGGATGAAATGTTCAGTCCGAAGAGGAGTCTTCTAAACCTATAACACCTTCCAAAAGCTGTAAATGCAGTACATTTCCTGCATTTAGCAGGCATTTCAGTTTGCCAAAAGCTAATTCGTAAGTCTAGTGATGAGAATAGTTTTGCAATAAGATATTTTTGGAGCAAATCTTCTAGTCTCTCAGGCGGATCTGTTTCTGGAACTATGATCGTGTTAATTTGTAATGTATCATTCCATACTTTTTTCCACAACACGTAACGGGCTGTTGTAAGTTTACGACATGTGTTCAATGACAACATTTTGTTCCATCTTATTTAACTCCAGAAATACAGCACATCGGTAACTCAATGGGATGTCATATGGAGTTACTCTAAAAGGCTTATGGCCCTTAACGTCGAATCTGTACCGTAGATCTGGAATTGCTCTAGGTTTCGGTTCAAATACAATCGCATGCTTGTGTAATATTTCATCTAAGTCCAACCTTTGCTCATCTGTTAACCCTTCTAGACTTCGATTTATTTTCCCTCTCTGTGTACATGTCTTCAAGTGTTAACAAATCCATAGGCACTGTTTTGTTCATCCATAGATATCGCAGGCTATTCTGATAAGCATTACCTCCATCTATTGTCATATGTAACTTTGTATAATTTCCACACATTTCTTCATGTCTCAGGGTTTCCTCGAATTCCAAGATGATTGCTCCTAAAGTAACACTTTCTCTGCCCATATCTAACACAGCTTTATGTTGATTGAGGAAGTCAGCTTCGATAATCATATCGACTTACATCTTTGATACTATGACAAAATTCTTTTCTATTACATGAACCTGGCAGTCAAATGAAAGTCTTAACTGCCTTGTGACGCTCGACGAACGTTCCAGAATTGGTCCATGTAGTTCAACATTTTGTGTTTTTAACACTAATTTCTCATTGCCACAATTGCAACGATTGAATAATGGCTCTAATATCGCAGTTAACTCATTCCCACTATCAACTATTGAGTTAACGACAATATCCTTGACTGTTACACAAACTATCGGACTTATCTCTCAAGTACTCCCGTCATCGATTGCCTCTATTACTGTGTTCTCAATTACTTCATAATTCAACCGATGTATGTGTGTTTGTTCCGTCACAACTGGATGTTTATGGGCATCCATAGTTGCATCATTTTCGATTAACATTTGATGGTCTTCATGGAGAGTTTGGGGAGAAATACTTCCCTTATTAAATTGTCCAACTTTAGTCTCGCTGCATCTAGATCAGCTTTTAAAGTAACCAATCTAGATTTTAAATCCTCATTTTCACACATTGCTATTTCCTTTAAGTTAGTCTCCTCGTCATACGTTTGTGTAATCGTGCTTCATTCGGATTTTAGAGCCTGGCAACTATTCTTTAAGTGTAACAGTACTTCACTCTTAGATTCTGGGAAGTCAGATTCTACGTTAAGTGCATCTGTATCCTCACCCTGATTCAACTCGTTATCATACTTGTTACCTGACACTTACAGTTGCAGATTCAAATTTTCAGCTGTGTCGTCGTTTACTGCGACGCTGTTTTCTGTGTCTGGTGTGATGATTACATAGTCGCTGTAATACTGAAGCACTACGTCCTAGTATGTGCCAAAATTGTATACATTTGAATATGATTTATCAGACTGTTTTCATATTATACTGTCTGGTTCGTTTTCCGTTCCAAACGGGGTATTTTCCCTGTCATTTTATTTGTATTATCGACTTGTTCGATTTTCGCAATCCACAATGCTTCAGACTCCTGCTTTTCTTCCAAAATTTTGTGGAGGCATTTTAGTAGATCCTGTAGCGTGTAGAATGTTTGATCTGGTGTACTTATCCGTACTTCCTTCTTTTTTATGACGTGTATTAGCCCTTTTTTGTCGATTAATGATATCACCTTGATCAATCATAGCGTCACAAGTTGCAGTAGGATATGTATTATCTTGCTGAAATCATTTTTCGTCTGTGTAGACTCAAGGCTTGTTGATACTTTTTACATATTTGAATCAATTCTCCGTCGCTATATGGGTTATCTAAGTATTGGTTACTTTTACCTATGTTCTCAAAGAATTTGACTGCGGTTTTCTCAAGTGAATTTTCGTATGAGACGTTTTGTAATAATTCATATTTTATTCTCATTTGAGCTTCAGACCAATATCCTGCTATAAAGGCAGCTCTACACGAATCACACGAATGCCACATTTCTACTACTTTCTGCATAGTTTCAGCAACACTTCCCTCCGTATATGCGCAAATATAATCTAACTTATGTTTCAATGGCCAATGTGTCGGTATTTCTACTTTAAATTGGTCAATAAATGCGCAGGAGTAGAGAATATTTGCATCTTCCTCATACTGCTGATATTTGTACACTGTAAGGAACTGGTTATCATTAAATCCTCTCGCTTCTCTCTATGATGTACACGCTGGGTTTTGAAGACTGGACTTCTATCTTCGGTTTGCGTCAGATCTATGCCAATGTACGTAACTTGGTTCATTCTGTGACATTTGTGAAGTTGAATTACTTGCATTTCTCATTAAGCGATATGTGTGCATGACGCCCGTTGCCGGCTCTTTATCTTGACGGGTAAGTAATTCTGGCTTGTTAGACACCGTACTGTAACCCGTAGGTATTCGTCCCACAGGTTGGGGCGTTCCGTATCTCGTCACTGCCCCATTATCGGCAACTGTTGGTTTTTCAGTATTCACAGTCGTATCGACCGACACTAAAGTGGAATCTGTGATAGTTTGTGGGTCCTCACTAACGCTTTCAACGTCACCACTACTTATGATCGAACGTAAAACTGCCGATCCCAGCCTTTGAAATTGGTGTTCGTTCTTATCTTTTATTTATAAAATACTAGCATCGGGTTTCTTTAGTACTGCTTTTGTCGTTCTTTTGTGAGACGTCATCCAGACAATAACATGTTTCACCTTCGTCGTCGCTTTGATGGCTAAAGCGTCGACCTGTTGTTTAAACTTTTTTACACTTGGTTGCATATCTGCATGCAACGTAACCATGTCTCTTTGGAGAGTGTCAATGTTATCAATTGTTTGTGCCCTGTAATGAGCGTTTGAAGCGCAATTTGCGCTTCCTTAGCTTCAGTTCCTATTTGATCTAATTGGCCTTGAATATTATCACATATTTTTTGCATTTTCTTGTTAGTTTCTTTCAGCCCCAGTATTATGCACCCTTGTAATTCATTTTGCCTATGTGTTGTGTGCCCTTTTATACGATTTTCTGATTCTTGAAACTGTGTTGTTGGCTGTATTATGCGCTTTTCTGATTACTGAGATTATTGCAATAAACGCTGCAGCATTCCAAATATATTGGTGTTTTCATCTACACCACGTTCTGTAGTTACCATCTGATGCCACTATTCACTATCTCGTTTTTCGCCAACTGTTTCGTTCATCTTCGATCATAGGGTAGCAGCACTACCTTTCGTTCTCTTGTGCAATTGCAAGCTTGACTGTTTCTGTATGATTACGTTTGGTTAAACATACTGTAAATCACTATCAACAGACTCCGCGTCTGATTCAATAGCAACTTCGTTCTGACGTGTATTCTTTGGACCTTGGTGAACATGATGTGCTGCATTTTCGCTCTCATTCGGTATTTCTACGTGTTCTGTCTCGTGTTGTTCACGCTGATCTACATGTTGCGTGTCCAACTCGATCCTATCAAGATCTTCCATGATTTCTCTTTGCCTTAATCGATAATTTTTTGTCATTTCTGAGCGTTGCAATAAGCATTGCTGTTCGCGAATTTTCCGAATCTGACTGCGCGTTAACATCTGATCATAAGATTTGATGCTACCAATAATGTCATCCACGGTCCTATATGCAATATTTGAACCAGTTTCCTAGTCTTTTAGATAGCCTTTTGGTTACCGGTATTGAGTCAGAATTCAACACAAACCAATTCAACGATGTAACGTTCTTCCTGTGCGCCAGCAAATAAAAAATTCGTGAATACAATTCTATCTACACTTACTACACAGTTGGGTCACATTTACGTTAAATTTTTTTCTCCAGTTTGGGTCAGCTTATTGTTTGGTAGGATTATGTGTTTCGTACCTATCAAAAGCAAAACCTCAATCTATCAGAATGCTGTAATTTGTCATCCTGGTGAGGTCACGATTTCTTCATAAGTCTGACCTTTGTATCTGCACAGTTAGTGTACTAATGTGTGCAAATTTAGCTTACCACTTAGTGCGCAAGTGGGCAAAACCTCTGAACTGTCTTCTCAAGCCAGGGCGTCAAACAGACAGTCTAAATAAATATGACCCTTACCCTGTAAGGCAGTAAATATCAGGTGCGAATCATAATTAAAATCAATAGAAATGCTGCTGTGATGTACCAAGATTGCGTGAATTAATGAAAGTAAAAGTTTTGGGTCTATTATAGAAACACTCTATTCTACATGTAATTTATCAACTGTTGTTTTTAGAGGCCAAGTGATAAAAAACAATCATGTTCCATTACTTTTGATAATCAGTAACCAAATATTTAATTCTTGAACATATGAAATGACAGTTATTAAAATCGTTATCTCTACACATGAAAATAATTTTCACTGAAGAGAATGAATATAAAAAATCCTGATCATCTCATTTAAATATATGTTATTGTAGTTGGTCAATGCACCGATTTGGTGGAGAATAAATTTACTTTTGGAACCAATGAAAAACTCTAATGTACTCATGTGAGGAAAGGTTGGTATCCTAGCTTTTGATATTCAACGGTCAAAGCACACGCAAGTTGGAGTGAGTGAAATCTACACTGAACATTTATTGTGGCCTAATGGGCGATGGTACTCTACCAAGCGGCATCTGCAATGGCATTCTCTCTGTACTGAATCTGAAACGCTAATTCCCTACGCTGGCCTTGACTGAATTTAGTCAGTAGCAACTTTCCTGCATTTCGTAGAACTTTAATCTTTCCCTAGTCAAAATAATGGCTATTTCACACATCCTATGGGTTGGAGCGACGAGTACAATTACTGTGCCCCAAAAAACTCCCGCAGGAATCTTAACTACCGCTTTGCTATGTGTCACCACAGTCACCACAATACATGAAGCGTATAGTCCTTACTTCACAGAAAGCAAACTCAATACCTTCGCTTATTTCCACACACTTGTGTGGTCCAGCGCGAGCCAAGAGAGGGAGAGAGAGACAGAGAGAGAGAGAGAGAGAGAGAGAGAGAGAGAGAGAGAGAGAGAGAGAGAGAACATTCATTTTAGGTCTCAAAATGCTTTTATATAATGGGGATCTCACCAACGTGTCGCATGTGCGTCGCCATGTATGGATTCAGCCAATCACCAATTCACTAGATGTGAATAAACATTTTTATTTTTCTTTCTGGGCACGACCTCGCCCTGTTCATGACATGCAGCGACTTACCCTCGGTCCCGGCCTTATTTACGCTAAAAGCAATAATGTATTGTTCTGGCCTTATCCCTTTCTACTCTGAAGCTCACTGTTCCCTTGCTAATGGGGGTCTTGCGATATCATTAGCCACATGTTCTGTTTGTCTGCAAAATGCATTTCGCTTTAACCTGTATGCTTCATGCCACTGTCCATATATTGGTAGAAATTGTTTTTTTAGTTTTTGGGTACATGAGATTAACTGCAGTCGCCTTTTGTTGATATAACGTAACAATTATTTTCTGAGGACCTCATACCTTATTGTACTGTCATTATGATTAAGTTCATGTAAAGACCGTTAAATCTGAATGCCTTACCAATGAACTGCTTAAAATCTATGACCAAACCAGATTTGAATGCGCAATCAGATACAGACAGAATTGGAAAGCTAATTGTTTACTGCAATTAGTTTTACAGAGACGCTAAACAATTAAGAAAAACTGATTCAACACGATCATTAAACCCAATGTCAAACTCGGAATGAAAGTAACATCCCACCTTTTTTTTTTGAGGGGGTCATAAATACTACAAGTAACATACCATTTCATAAATCTGAAATGAACATTTTGAACAGAGGCCTGAAGCATAACAATCTAACCCCCCACCCTCCTCCCCTCTCCACAGCACACAGATAGAGTCTACAGCCATTAAACCTGGTTATTGAAGTGCGACTGGTCTAGGATTCTGTCACACTGGACAGATGTGAACAAGCTAAAGTAGCATGGAAAGTTAATGACATCATCATTAAAGGAATTCTTAGCACTAGTCGTAAAACGACAAATAATTGAGCTGCTGCAGTTAGGCGCAGCAATAAGAAGCACAGGAAAGAAAATGTATTCATCATGAAGGCAGACAAAGGCAGCTGCTCAGCCATATTAAATAAGAAAATGTTAGATGTTTTTCTGTAATATTCATACGATCATAATCACATTTAGGCACTATTAAGATCACTACTGAACATAAAGAATCTGTTTGTAATTCCATATTTTCTTCCATAGTCTATGGTTGGTTACTAGCCATCAATATTAAGACACCAAATTTTAGAACGCAAGATAAGATACATAAAAGTATTTGACCGATTTGTGCTGATGTTAAGGAAATAGGCAGCCATGTTACCATCATGCTATTCGAAAGGGTATTGTCCACAAGGTTACTGTTTCTTTTTAAGAAATATTACACGTAGAGAACATTTTTTCGGTGAAAACTAGAAAAGAAGTAGTTAATTATCTAAAAATGCTATCTTCCTCTCTGGTCAATTGTTTGTAATGCTGAAGGTCACAAATCACTACATTAAAATTTTTCACGTGTAGAGAAAATGTTACGAATTAAAAGATATTTGTTTCTGATAAAATGGAGGAAAAGAAAATATTTTCATTATTCTCAAATACAATTATTTCAGTTTCAATGGTGAGATATTTAAACAAGACACACACCTGCCTCACTGGGTTATAGCTGAAATTTCAATACTCACTTTGAGCTTAGCTTCTTCAAACCTTACCCCATTCTTGCTAGTAACCTTTCATTTTAGAGAATGTATGTGGATGATACCATCATGCTATTCGAAAGCGTTGTGACTGATTTCGTCTCTCTTACTGGCTTTCTGAAGAGCTACGACCCAAAACTCTGATTTACAAACGAAATACAAAACGCAGTATGATGTATGTAGATTTCTGGACTTCACATTCGGTCTAGTACACGGTAAATTTAGTTTTGATGTCTGCAGGAGACCTATAAAGACGGAAAACGTTGTCCATGATTCTTACTGTCACACCGTCAGGCACAATGTGGCATTTTATCATGCTATGATTGGTCGCATGTTTGAGATCCCTCTCACACCCTCTGTTACAGCTTCATCAGTTGTCTTAGATAACTTCTATCAACAACGGTTATCAGACGAATCTTGTGCAATTATAAGAGCTAATAAGCTCAAAAAAGATGACGACGCTGTGAAAAGCTTTTTTTACAATACGTTTCCTAGTGAATAAGTCGAATTGGATTGACAAGCTCTTTACAAAATACGACCTCAGCGTGGCGTTTAATTCTAATAACGACACGAAGTTGCCTTTTAGTTCAGTGCCTAGGTGGCTGACTTTTTATACGGGTCAAAAAGGGGTAGCATTTAAGATTCATTTTTGCTAGAATTTATTCATCAATGATTGTCAGAATTCTTGTAAGTCAGCTTCCGCAGAACATCTCATAACTGGAAAACACACAGTCTCACCGCACTCCTTATTCGACACAGAAATTTTGTATATAGTACACAGGATATGGAAAATGAATCCTTTAAAAGAGGTGGGAATTTATATGCATTCCGGCTCTGACTATGGATTAGCTATAAGACCAAATCAAATAGCAAATTAGATTATGTTTTGATTGTTTAGCTTCTCTATTGAATAATTTACAATAACCTGCTTGTATCTGATTGCACATTTGAAGCTTCCAAGCTTATTAGTTTCTTAAGCAAGTATTTTTGTCGTTCAGTGTGTACTAGTGCCTTTTAATGCGAAAGAGACCTTTTACTTTTTAACGATGTTTTTTTGGCATAGCCACAAGCTGCGACTTAGTTTAATGCGTAACTATCATACACCGACTTGATAAAACACCTGTCAAGGTTTGCTTGCCTTTACGCTCTAGGCATAACTTAGCACCGCGACGAGCTACAGGCAATGTTCTATGGACTAACTCAACTTCTAAATACACTGTAGGGCCACCATACGCTTTCGGGTGGACGGTCTGTGTGCAGTTCGACTGCAAGCCGTTTTAGTTGGGTCTCCTGTTGACTCGCTTGCTGCGGCCGTGCTTCACGCCAGGATACTGAAGAGATCAACGTATCATCTCTTCTCCATAGGCTCACGGCGCCACCATCAAGCGATAATGTTGTTGTTGTTGTTGTAGTCTTCAGTCCTTAGACTGGTTTGATACAGCACTCCATGCTACTCTATCCTGTGCTAGGTGCCTCATCCCCCAGTGCGTACGGCAGCCTACATACTTCTGAATCTGCTTAGTGTATTCATCTCTTGGTCTCCCTCTACGATTTTTACCCTCCACGCTGCCCTCCAGTACCAAATTGGTGATCCCTCGCTGCCCCAGAACATGTCCTACCAACCGATCCCGAGCAATGTAAAATTATTTTGGGAGCAATAGGCTACTTTCAAAGGGTACATAAATAGAAGGAAAATGTAATCCCTCTAACCACATAAATTAAGGAAACGTAATAGCGGCTCTCGAAATGCTATCTGTAGTTCTAATGTAATGTTGTCTACTCCCGGAGCCTTGTTTCGACTTAGGTCTTTCAGTGCACTGTCAAACTCTTCACGCAGTATCATATCTCCCATTTCATCTTCATCTACATCCTCTTCCATTTCCATAATATGACCCTGAAGTATATCACCCTTGTAGAGACCCTGTATACACTCCTTCCACCTTTCTGATTTCCCTTCCTTGCTTAGAATTGGGTTTCCATCTGAGCTTCATACAAGTGGTTCTCTTTTCTCCAAAGGTCTCTTTAATCTTCCTGTAGGCAGTATCTATCTTACCCCTAGTGAGATAAGCCATCCCTGCTTAGCCATTTTGCACTTCCTGTCAATCTCCTTTTTGAGACTTTTGCATTCATTTTTGCCTGTTTCATTTACTGCATTTTTATGTTTTCTCCTTCCATCAACTAAATTCAATATTTTTTCTGTTACCCAAGGATTTCTACTAGCACTCGTCTTTTCATCTACTTGATCCTCTGCTGCCTTCACTACTTCATCCCTCAAAGCTAACCATTCTTCTTTTACTGTATTTCTTTCCCCCATTCTTGTCAATTCTTCCCTTATGATCACCCAAAAACTCTGTAAACCTCTGATTTAGTTAGTTTATCCAGGTCTCATCTCCTTAAATTCCCGCCTTTTCGTAGTTTCTTCAGTTTTAATCTACAGTTCAGAGCCAATAGATTGTGGTCAGGGTCAACATCTGCCCCTGGAAATTTCTTACAATTTAAGACCTGGTTCCTAAATCTCTGTTTTACATTATATAATCTATCTGAAACTTGTCAGTATCTGCAGGCTTCTTCCATGTATACGACCATCTTTTATGATTCTTGAACCAAGTGTTAGCTATTATTTAGTTTTGCTCTGTGAAAAATTGTACCAGGTGGGCTCGTCTTTCATTTCTTAGCACCCAATCCATATTCACCCACTACGTTTCTTTCTCTTCCTTTTCCTACTATCGAATTCCAGTCACCCATGACTAATAAATTTTTGTCTCCCTTCACTATCTGAATAATTTCTCTTATCTCATCATACATTTCTTCAATTTCTTCGTCGTCTGCAGAGCTAATTGGCATAAAAACTTGTACTACTGTAGCAGGCGTGGCCTTCGTGTCTATATTGGCCCCAATAATGCGTTCGTTATGTTGTTTGTAGTAGCTTACCCGCACTCCTACATTTTAATTCTTTATATAACCTACTCCTGCATTACCCCTGTTTGATTTTGTCTTTATAACCCTGTATTCACCAAACCAAAAGTCTTGGTCCTACTGCCACCGAACTTCGCTAATTCCCATCATATCTAACTTTAACCTATCCATTTCCCTTTTTAAATTTTCTGACCTACCTGCCAGATTAAGGGATCTGACATTCCACCCACCGATCCCTAGAACGCCAGTTTTCTTTCTCCTGATAACGAATTTCCCTTGAGCAGTCAATCCTGGACATCCGAATGGGGGACTATTTTACATCCGGAATATTTTACCCAAGAGGACGCCATCATCATTTAACCATACATTAATGCTGCATGCCCTCGGGAAAAATTACGGCTGTAGCTTCCCCTTGCTTTCAGCCATTCGCGGTACCAGCACAGCAAGGTCATTTTGGTTAGTGTTACAAGGCCAGATCAGTCAATCATCCAGATTGTTTCCTCCTGCAACTACTGAAAAAGCTGCTGCCCCTCTTCACGAACTACACGTTTGTCTGGCCTCTCAGCAGATATCCCTTTTTTGTGGTTACACCTACGGTACGGCCATCTGTATCGCTGAGGCACGCAAGCCACCCCACCTACGGCAAGGTCTATAGTTCATTGCGGTGGGGGGGGGGGGGGGGGGGGGGGAGGAGGGTGAGGGCAACCGATAATGAAATAGGAATGTTTTACCTATCTTGCTTCATTCGCTTTGCATAGTAATGATCTTATTTCTTATATGAGTCTACCCTCTTAACACTGGACCCATTATTTAAATGTCTGTTAATAAATTTACGCCCATTGATTTATGTATCGATACTACTGCTGCGGAACTATCTTTGGTGTGGCGGATTTGTTTTCTGGGTGTGCGGCGTGTGGTAGTCGGTCGGTTGGGGCAGAGGAGCGAAGAAGTTCAAAAGGCTCTGAGCACTATGGGATTTAACTTCTTAGGTCATCAGCCCCTAGAACTTAGAACCACTTAAACCTAACCATCCTTAGGACATCACACACATCCATGCCCAAGTCAGGATTCGGACCTGCGACCGTAGCGGTCGCAAGGTTCCAGACTGTAGCGCCTAGAACCGCTCGGCCACCCTGGCCGGCTAGCGAAGAAGTCTCCGCTGCAATCACATCTCTTCGTTTGATACTGGTTGTCACTTTCTGGGAGATTCCCAAGACCACAAACGTGTGTACATTAAAGTTGGCTAGAGTTGCAGCGGTACCTTCTGCCTTGTGGCCGTTGACATTCCGGTTACCTGCCCTGAGATTTGACTTAATTTTAGCAAGGGTATTTTCCTCGTCGTGTTGATGCTGTCCAGCACTGCGTGTAATTCGACAACTGAGGAGTATAGGTAAATTTGGGCGTTTATTTTGACTTGCCTGGACTGGGAACCAGTATCCAGTGTGTTGTGCTATTGACATCCTTTTATGGCTTTGCTGGTTGGGTGGAGCAGAACTGATCTTGGTTGGTTCGTCGGCTGGATTATGGTTGGGTTGCCTTCCGATAAAGAGGTTTTCGGTTTGGCTTCCTGCCTTACCTAAACGTGCGTTATTGTTACCTTCACAGGCCAACACTTGGAACCTTCTGAGCGCCGTTCCTTGTGTTTTAGCTAGTGATTTCCTTGTTAGTCTTAAGTACTTTGTGTTGCCTTTGGCCAAGTTTTAGCTTATTAAGATTACAAGGCTTCTTGTTAGGCCTTAAACCGTACAATAATTGTTTCTTGTTTGGTATGTGGCCTTCAGCCGAGTTTTCTGTGAAGCATTTTGGGATAAAGCCTTTAGCCCATTTTAGTTGAAAATTAGAAGCTCCTCCCTTTAGGCCTTAAACCGTAAAATTGTTTTCTGCATGTTGAGTGGCCTTCAGCCGAGATCCTATCACTCTCAAACGTACAAAATCCTTCACTTGATCTTAAGCCATAAGGTTGTTATTCCTTAGTATGAGGTCTTCAGCCCAGTTTTAAGATAAGGCCTTCAGCCTTTTCAAATTGGCAGATTTTCTTCCTAGGCCTTAAGCGAGTTTGCAGCTTATTTAGATTGAACATTGAAAATCTTTGTCTCGGCCTTAAGCCGTAACACTGTTCTTGATTAATGTGTGGCCTTCATCCTCGTTCTATATTTAAGCTAAGCCTTTCAGCCCATTTATATTGAAAATAATTTTTTTTCTAAAGAACTGAAACCTCCAAAAGAACTCCTGTACGTCAATTGTTGCTTAAGCCTTGTGGCTTGGATTTTCGATGTGGAGTTCAGCCCACCTAAATTAAATCAATGGAGGTCTTTCCTTAAAACCTTAAGAGTTTTTGATTCTTGCTTGTATGATTGTGTGTTTTGATAAATAAAGTTTATATGTCGAGTGCAACTGACAGTTAACTTATTTTGGCCTCTTTCCCCAAACATAACGTCATCTGCTCTGTTCTGCTAGCACAGGGATTTTAGTAACAAAGGTAGGTAGCGATACTCAAGTCTATCTTACATTTGTCTGAACAAACCTGTTCTATTTCTACAGTTCAGTCCCTGTACATTTGTTTTAACACACTTGTCTTACATAGGTATTTTTGCTAAATCTTCATAGGACACTTCGGTTCCAGTCTTATTTTGACGTTTTGAGCTTATTTCTCTTACGAAGGTGACAGTTTAAAGTCTTAAATCAGGTAAAGGGAATCCAATAAAGGTTTTTTGGTGCAGCTGACGACTGACTTTATTTTTGTTGAGATACACTGCCGCTGGTGAGCTACAGTTACGAATATAGTTACATGTAATTTACTTTAACTCGTGGCTTGTCCTGAGTTTTTGTCTTCTGATAACCAACTGCTTTTGACGCTCTCCTCGCTGGTGCAGATTTCTTCAGATAATACGTTTTTGGTTTCCAGTATAATCTGATGGCCTTGGTATAAGCTTTTTATGAAATCCACAAGGCGAGGAGTGTACTGACAAGTATGTTGACCTTGTAAAAGGCGTTTTGGTAACCAATGAACGATAGTTGAGAATTAAGGTAAAATTATTGTCTATTTTCAATCAATATATTTTAAAGAAAATATTTTGCCTGGGCATGATCGTTCTTTCCTTTGGCCAACTTGTTAATCCTGAAACGAAGTGTCAGCAGTTAATCATTCAATAATTATTTTCCATATACTTCCTACGTTATGTTAAACATATTTTCATCATCTATTTAAAATACATATATCTCAAGAGCTTTTCTCCAGACATTAATTTCATGCAGCCCTTCCAGCTCGTACTAAACAGGTGCAACAGTTTTAGTTTAAATGGTTACTACGATAGTTTAGTAATTTTCTAGTTACTACTTGAACACCACATTAACTTCGATGTATTATTGGCATAACCACGTTTCCTTTTATACTATCAACACTAATGATTCTGGTTCTGTTTACTCCTGTATGATATCATCAGACCACAATTTCTTCTAACAATCAATCTAGCTGATCATTGGTATAGTATTTGACTGCATCTTTTCGACTTGCATAACAGGATTGGTTATTTTCTCTGCCATTGTCGATCGCCAACGAACATCATCGTCTGCTAGGCAGTGTCTTATGTAAGCGTCAGAAGTGATCGACAGCGAGAGACGTCTTGGTACGAGACACTCCGGCACATTTCGCGAATCGCGGCAACTCGGACGATAAGTTCCGGTGCTATGAGTGCGAGTAACCATGTCGAGCTACGGAAGTTTCCTTAGAGCCGACCAGCTGTTTCTCTAAAACGGCGCCCATAAGCTGTAGATTACTGTACCTGAAGAGTAGCTTCACTTCGAAAAATGAAACGAAAACTAATAATGTGCATGAAATTTACAAAGAGAGGAATATTGGTGGAAAATTTCATAGTTTATATCATCAACTATGAAGATCACCAGACAAATTCTTGGAATACACGTGAATGATCAGAGGAACATTCGACTATGTCGTCCGTAGAGTCAAGACGAATATATTTTATGTCATCAAGAACTTCTAACAGTCGCTAAATGAGGAAGAATGATTTACTAGTGTAAATAAGAATCATCGCATCATACAAAAGCTAACTGTGGAGTAACGATAGCGGATCAAGAGTGTGACTACCAGAAGATCATCGGTTCGATTCCAGCTCCTCATTTTTCTAACATATTCAGCTACAGTTCTGTATACCACGTTTTATGTATACTGTCTACACATCATCGCTAGCTATAATTTTAAGGTCTTGCCAAAGCTCTTGATCTTTAAGTGTATACACACCTATCCCAGTATACCACAGACATTAAATTCTTTATAAACTATAAGGAAGCATGAAATTTTACAGATATGAGATGTTGCGAACGTAATTCATCAGCATACAGTGTTAAGGCCAAGCGTTTCAGTTGATCTAAATAGTCTGTAAAAGTAAAACAAAACAAAAAAAATTGAAAAGGAAGTGAAACGTTTGTGAAATGATTTGTGTAACAGAATGAAATAAGGAATATTACGGAAACGGTTGATGCATCTCATTTTCTGATTTACAGCATCATTCACAGGTAGGTAGAACTTTTCTGTTATCTATTTATTTTTTCTACAATGGTCATTTACAAAATATTTGACCGATTTTTTAAAAGATTTATTTAGAAAGCATGATCTTACTGACACCTCGTTTTCCCTCATAATGTCTTCTGTTCACGAAAGTCCTAGCTTTAGTATTTGATTAAAAGGAAGCTTTTCTGACATTTAAATGTTGCACCAATGTATCTTTACGTTCAAAATAACTGTGCCTTGAACCGATGAATTTCTTGACACTTCAGTTATATAGCTTGGCAGCGGCTTTTTGTGAAATATTTAAATTTTTCCTCAACTCGTTAATTGAGTATTTCTTAATTACCCTGCTTACTTTGAAGCAGTTAAATATTTTCATACGAAACTAAACCTCACGCAGGTCACTTTAATAACCTGTTTGCCTGTTTCCCTCTCCTTCTTTGGCTATGGAAATTCGAACACAACCTCATGGTGTAATTTATGGGGAGCCTTGATTGCACTCAGCTTACGCGTTTAAATAGCACATCGATCGTTATTCAAGCGATAAAATAGTTCTTACCGTGTGCTGTCGTTCCCAAAAACGGTTTTTTCGATATCTTGAACCGTCTATGAGATAGTCGATATTTTTGACCACTTGATTCCCTAAGCGCAGGAAGGGATTCGGTCGCTCCGCGAGTGACCGTTCCACGTATATAACAACCAATATCTTAAGAATGAAAAACTATATCATTCCGTTCTCAACCCTAAACACAATTTAGATGTATTCGTTGCATTTCATACACAGTAATGTATGGCCTTCAATGAACTACAGTTCGGAAAATCTACGTAATGTGATTTGACCTCTGAAAATGCTTAAAAATTTCGTACAGCCATGTACTCCGTTACTACCAATATCTTAAGAATGAAAAACTATATCATTCCGTTCTCAACCCTAAACACAATTTAGATGTATTCGTTGCATTTCATACACAGTAATGTATGGCCTTCAATGAACTACAGTTCGGAAAATCTACGTAATGTGATTTGACCTCTGAAAATGCTTAAAAATTTCGTACAGCCATGTACTCCGTTTCATACAGCACAGGAACTATGACGAATAACGAAAATAAATTGACACCTTTATCGAGCAAAGATATCAAGCTATGAGATGCGGGACAGTCAATTCTTTACATCTAATAGTTTTCTTAAAATCGGAAGATAAGTATGTCATAGCTGCCGTCGCGTCCGCTCCACTACCTTGCCGAGAAGATACGTGGCAGTCGTTCTTAGTGTCGCATGTACTGCAGCGACAAGATTCAAACACGTTTAAATTCAAACGTCGCTAGATGCAGCAGAGGGCAGGCAGCGTCACGGACGGAGCCCACGTAGGACATTTCCGTAACCACACCTGCGATGGTGTTTCGGCGTCTGAAGTAGACGCGCGCTGTGGGTTGCTTCTGTCGCTTACGTAGGACGCGGCCTTAGACTAATAATTCTGTCACATGAATCCAATTGTGCATTGAGATAACATTCTTTGCTGAATTCGGATTTTGTTTATACGTTCTATAAGCGTCGTTTCTTTTTTGATGTATTTGTTAAAAGGTGACCGTTTGACTTCTACTACTGTGTATCCTCGATCCAAATTTATAATATTCTTTCGGGTTTAAATGAGGATTTCTTATAAATGACGTCATCACCTACTTCTTTCACAGGATTTTTGTATGTTACAGCATCAGAGTGCAATATTTTCAACTTTCAGAGCTGTATACGGATATTCAGTTGCTCTTTTCTGAAATAAATAATGTTTTCTCTCTTCCAGTAACAAGCAAACTTTAGACATTGCAGGTCTTATTTCTCAAGTGATATTTAAAACTTTTCTCATCTTGTACCAACTTGTATTTTTTAAACTCGCCGGCCGGGGTGGCCGAGTGGTTCTAGGCTCTACAGTCTGGAACCACGTGACCGCTACGTTCGCAGGTTCGAATCCTGACTCGGGCAAAGATGTGTGTGTTGTCCTTAGGTTAGTTAGGTTTAAGCAGTTCTACGTTCTAGGCGACTGATGACCTCAGACGTTAAGTCCCACAGTGCTCAGAGTCATTTGAACCACTTTTTTAAAACACAATGTAATGGTTGTTGTGAATTATCGAAACATTGTCACGGAGGGCGTTAATTTGTTGCTGCTGATGCTTGTCTGCTTCTGTTGTCTCCTCGATGGTCACCCGTGTACCCAGAAGCCGGAATAAGTGCTGCTGCCATGTGCGAGCTACGGGAAGCAGCAACACCATCTCGCGTAAGAACACACTACTGCGGTCTATTTGCAGGCATACATTAACACTCGTTTCAAACTATTGCTTTGCAAGTCTTATAGGGGGTGTGCTAGTCAATACTGAACGAATTAAGTAATTTAAGAAACCTTGGATATCATAAATAATGGTCGCAGGGTGGAGACGCGGGCCTCTCTCTTTCAGAAGAGAATGCTAGTCAATTTAAAACAGCGCAGACTCATTCGACTTATCCCTTAAATTCAGGAGGAGGATGAAGTGTTAGTCCTATTATTTCAGAGATTTGAGTAAGGGTTAACAGAAGAGAATAATATTGATGATTGATTACTATGTTTGTTTAATTACGTTACATTCCTTCCAAAGCCACAGTGTTACTTAATGAATCTTTCATTGTACAGATTCTGTTATTTAACAGGTGCTATCTGAACGCATTTTTAGATATGTTCGTTGTAATAATCTTTTCAATCATAATGGAAAATTTATTGCTTCCAATTTCATATTTATTCTTCCTTGATGCATGTAAGTTCCCTCTAGATGTCGTTCTGTATTCAGGGACGGAATAATTTGTTTAATAATTCTCAAAGTTATCTGCAATGTTCGTAGCTGATTGGTAAATGTACTTAAGTGGTGCCGTTAAAGTCTTCAGTGTATAAGACCTGTCATCCTCAGATGAAGGAGAGAGATATGCATTATTTCTTACAAATGTTTAATAATCTTCATCACAGTAAACAGTAAATTTACATAAAAATGCAATTTTATTTTAATTCAAATCAAGATTAGTATTTTTTACAAAAACCTCAGTGTTTTGAACAGATCCTTGAGATCAACTCGATTACCATTTTTTGGTTTTCTTATGCCACCTTTCGTTGTTTTAAAAATGATACTGATTTTTTGTACATTTGTAACTTAGAAAAAAATGATTCCATTTCTAAGAACTGAGTGTACAAATGAATACTGTGTAAATAAAAGTCACTGGCTATTTGTTACACACTAATGATATGTCTCTAATGGCATAATATGTTGATGAGATTCTACTTGCTGTTATCGTTGTCTGCTCACATCACTTCCACTGACAATCAGTATTAATTCCAGCAAATTCTGTATTCGTCAATACAACCACCTTCTACACTCAGATCTAAGAGTGCTATCTTTCTCTTCACACTGAAATTAATGGTTTTCTTTAATTTCAATGCTTATTTATTGTCTAACGATAAATGTCAAACTTCCTTCAGGATTTTATTTGCTTTCTCTGCGTGGAATTCCATTTTTTGTCTATGACTATAATAATCCAGTAGGTTGTGAAGATACGTCAGGAACAGTACTGGTCCTGCTACGCTGAGGAACTCCTGTATTATTGTGTTGGGGTTCCTATAACATTGCATTATTTGAATATTGTGTTATCTCTGGTTTTCTATGGTATCTTCTTGGTATGATCGGAGCCAGAAGTTATCTACAATCTCTTACTCCTAAGGGCCGTAGCTTACTTAGTAGAAACTTATAGTATTAATAATGATAATAATAATAATAACAATAATAACCATTTGAAATCCAAACTGGAGTGCGACAGGGTGACAGACTTTCACCATTACTCTTTAATATCATTCTTGAAAAAATTATCAGCACATGGGAAAAAGAAGCCAGAGGAATCCCAATTGGCATTAGAAAACACCATAGATTCAATGTGCAGTGTTTAACTTTTGTGGATGACCTTGCAATCCTCACAAATAATAGAAAAGAAGCCACTAACGCCATAGAGAAGTTACACAAAATTGCACAAAGAACTGGCCTGCAAATTTCATATGAGAAAACCCATTACATAGAAAGAGTGCCACAAGACAAATTGCCTATTGTGACAACCCATGGGAAAATCGTACAAGTACCACGTTTTAAGTACCTGGAAGAAATCATCCAGCCATGAGGGATCAACCTAAAATCCAATGAGGAAAGAATAAAAAAAATTACAGAAAGCATATAAACTCACGTGGAACTATTATAACAAAAAGTCCATATCCATTAACGCAAAATTGAGGCACTACAACACTGTCGTACTTCCGGAGGCACTGTATACATCTGAAACAACACAAATAGGTGGGAAAACTAAAATCAAAGAAACAGAGAAACAAGAAAGGAAAATTCTCAGAAAAATTTTTGGCCCGACACAAGAGCAAGGAATCTGGAAAAAGAGACGAACATCAGAATTATATAAATACACAGACAAGATTACGGATACAATAAGGAAAAGAAGAATGCAGTTCTACGGACATATCCACAGGATGAATGAAAACAGAATTTCAAAGCGAATTCTTAAAGTCATCAACTCAGGCAGGGGAAAAACAAAATGGATAAAAGAAGTTGAAGAGGACCTCAGACAAGCACACATAACAGTAAACGATGCAGAAAATAGAACTGAATTCAGGAAAATCATCAAAAAACATAAATTTGACACCACAACAGAGAAGAGACCAGGAAGCAAATGGACAGCGGAGCGAAAGAAAGAACACAGTGAACACATGAAGAAAATTTGGGCTCAGAAAAAACATAAACAATCATCATAAAGGAATTAAAGTTCAAACTCTCTCTTAAATGGGAATAATCGAAAATAATAATAATAATAATAATAACAATAATAATAATGATAATAACTGTTATTATTATTATGCCTGGTGTAAGTGTTACAGCTGGGTGCAACTTCGCCGTCTTGCTGTCTCTGAACTAACGGAACGTGGCGTATCCAATTATTCCAATTCTTTTTTTTTTTTTGTTTTCCTATCTCATCTTCAGCCCTGTCATTCCAGTGACCATCAATACCCACTATGGCCTGGGTCAGTCCGCCATTGTTGCACTCTCCTTTCCCTGAAAATGTGCCTTCTTCTTCAGAGTTAAGCGAATAATTGTCGTAGAGTAAAATTAATTCATTCAGTGTAAGTACCCTCCAAAGGAACTTAAAAGTTCATAGTTCGTGACGTGAAAACCATGATAAAGTGAGACTGCCGCAGTTTCAAATGAATCGTTGTAGATATCGACGCATTTGGAGTCACTGTGCTGAAACACTTCTTCTTAATAAATTAAAAGTCTTAGTGTAAACAGTAAAACAGTAACCATCGAAAATAAAAAAAATGCTTTTTTATACGTGAGCATGAACTTCGCAGATCCGCCAGTAACCTAAATTTACTGAAGTGCAGATCTATTTCTTGATGAATGGGAAAAAGAAATCTTACTTACAGACAGACATAGATATTTTCCTCAATGAATTGAGAAAACGTGAAGATATAAATGTCTTGTTAATTAAACCAAACGCAAGTTTCTAAAATATAAGACATATGTATAAGTTAACCCCTTACAGAGAATGATATTATTCTTTTATAACAAAATCAAGAACAGTTCTATTCCTGTTGGAAATTGGATGTTTGTGAAACTTAGAGTGCATTCTCAAAGAATTCTGCTTATGCAGTACGTCGAACTCTGCAGTGGTCTGACCAACAGATTTCAAGATTCGAATTTTCAAATAGAAGATTGCTGCAGCTGGCTTTTAACTTTTCTCATATTCTCCTGTCGTAATTATTATTTTCACTGAACACTGTTTGAATAGCTATTTTGAAAAACATTTTGGAAAGGCTTCATACACAACTTGTGTCCCTGTAAGAATCGGTACTGCTCCAGCACATACGTTAGAAACTGGACCGTTATTTCGAGTACAAAAATTACATATCTAGCGTTACCAATTATCGAATTTGTTGCCAGATCTTTCAGGAAATTGTCCGAAATCAAGAATCACCAATGTGGTGACGTCAAGATACATCGATGTGCGATTGATAATTCGCTGCCTTTCCATGCCAGCATCCCACGTCGATCAGAACGTGGGGTGAGTGACGCAGCTCTCCAGTGCGACTGTAGCGCCCCACGTTAGACACAGGTTGGACGGTGTGAGGTTTATCCTATGGAGCTACTCTTGGGTGGAATTGCTTTAATAACCACCTTATACCAAATGTTATTCACATGTTGTGGGAAATAACGAGCAAATATGTCTTGTCAAGTTTCCTTCCAGTGAAGTTGCGGGGACCGGATTTCTTGCTTATTGCAACTAGGCTCTCCATAGAGCCTCTTTGCCGTTCTGGTGCTGGCGCTAAATATTCCTGTAAATATGTAGCTCCTCTGCATGAAGATATGAAGCAGGAATACTAATTGGGATGGGCTCGAAGATGGGTCTGTTGATGCTACCGGTGAAGGCGGTTGTTATTTCGTGAACAGTGAAGCTTTGGGACTATTTGGATGCTCTTCACATATGACCAACGTCCTGTGCAGCAAGGGTGCAGAGTATTGGGCCAGCTGTCACTCATAAGCAAAGGCCAATTGAAGGGTTCGTTTTCTGCTAGTTTGCCTGCGAAATCTTATGTGTCTCTCTTGACACATAATATTTTGTGTTGATCACTGATTGGTGACCAAGGCACTGAGTCTGGCATTTAATCATTGGTATGGGGATCAAGACCATCTTAGACCGCTTGATGTTGGACGCTTACGTTCGCCTATGCAACTGTAGTACGCATGTGACGCATTGATATCCTTCCTGATGCTAACACGCAAGCCGAGGTTGTCTACATACGCAAGACAGAGCACCTGCGCGTCGCCAACCAGTACGCAACTGCACACAAGTCATTTTGCGAGTCAGAGGATAGAACGAGATCGCAAAGAACGGTATGGGAAGTTGGCAGTCGTGATGTACTGAACTTTGGGCATTTGTAGGTTCCGACAACTATTCTTCTTCTATGATCCTGGATCCTGAAGTGGCTTATGAAGGCGTTAATAAACCTGGCACCCAAACCAAATTCCAACATAATTTTCTTTAAGTAATTATGATTAACTTTGTCAAACGCTTTGACAAAGTACACTGAAACGATTTCAGAGACGTTTGTGTAGTTGTAGCACAGGCTATTGCATCTCCATACGTATGCAAGGCGTCGGAAGACAATACTGCCAGGGATTATGCAGCAGTAGCTCTCGTTAAGCAATTGTATCACGGTTGGTTTTAAACGGGTAGCAGAGCAGGATTTAACAGAGTCACTTGCCCTACGTTTCTTGTTTCCGGTTTTCATTTGCCTATAGGCAATAGAAGTCATCTAAGTCGGCTGTGGCAATTCGAATTCCATTTACTACGTCGTTGAAGAGCTCTGTAATCGTTGTGCCCAGTATCTCTCAGAACCAGAGGTAGGATTCAGACAGTAGTTTCTGTTAACCTGGTGCCTTTCCGTAACACCGTTATGTGAAGCTATGCAAACTTCATCTTACGCGAAACGTTCTTTGAAACGAGTACTATGTGTTTTGGTGAGAAGCTTCTACATTTTTTGTGTGAAGCTGTTACTGCTAAGTTATCGATTTCCTTTTGCGGAAACAAGTTGGTAAAGTATTTGCGCTCTTGCGACAACATCACAGTTTTGGTGGTAAGATGTTCTACGTTTTCTCCATTTAGTTCGTCAAGCGTACGTTGCGATGGTGCTTATGTACCCGCATAATATGGTACATGTATTGTTTCTTCCCCGTAGATATTACTGATTGGTTGACTTCCATCAATAGTGCAGTCTGATATAACTCTGTACCTTAATAATCTCCTCCTTGATGTATTTTAATCGCTGTAAAAAGTAGGACGAGTGTTGAGATCGATTAGTACGGCATCCTTTGTGCACTATAGATGTAGCTCCGTGGTAGACTTCAGCCAAAACGCTTTGGCCACGCTATGTGTTTTTATGGTCTACTTCAAAGCTTGTTCAAGGATACTGATCCACCAATATATGACGCTGAGGATGTTTGTGTGTTAGTCGAGAGACTGATTGCAAGTTTGCTGGAGTTGGAATTGAAGTGCAACGTCCTGCAGATGTTGAGTATCAGGTCTCCAAATTCCTGGCTAGCTTTTCTTTCAGCAGTTGTGGCACGGTGGTCAGAGAATGCGCTTCTATCGGGCTACCATGAAGTCCATCACACGGGGGTGCAGCAACAAGGTCTTTGAACCCTCCCGTTAGGTATCGATAGGAGCCTGGTTGTGGCTAAGGGATATTTCACTAACCTTCCCACAATGACGGCCGGCTGTAATACTAGGTAGTAACAAATGTGAAGGTAAATACTAAAATACGACTTACTAGGCTAAAACTTTTACTGTGGAATGTATCAAATAAATTGATGTAGGCCGTATAGAAATCAAATATTGATTTTCACGCTATTTTTAAGGCAGTGGAACAGTCTAATTAAAATATTTACAATCCAGTCATGTTTGCTATATTTGGAAGGTGTGAAAGGGGCGGGCGAGAAGGCTTAACGTTGACATGGGCATAAGATGTCTCAAGTGAAGGTGCCAATGCTGTTTCTCGAAACTTATGCGTATGGACAAATATCTGGCGAAAACAAGAGAAATGGGATATCTGTGTGAAGCGAACCACTCTTGTGACAGTGGAATGGACTCGTCAATGTCGCTGAAGGCAGAGACAGAAAACAGTTGGATGATAAATATACATAGTAAAATTCTGTATAACAGTTGGTCCAAGTGATAATAAACATTTGTCACAGTCTGTGATAACAAAGGAATTTTGATTATGCGTTGTTGTGGTCTTCAGTCCTAAAGCTGGTTTTATGCCTCTCACGACGATTTTTTATCTTCTACAAGGCTCCTCCCATTTTTTATAACTGCTGCAACTGAAACAGATTTTAACCTACTCGCTGTACTCATCTCCTGGTCTCAGTCTGAAATTTTTAAGCTCCCTCTCCCCCGCCCCCCGCCCCAATCCATCCACAATACTTGCTTCCAATGGTAAACAAACGATTTTTTGACGACTCAGTATAAGTCGTGTCAAACTATCCCTTCGTTTAGTCAAGTTACTCCATACATTTCTTATTCCTCAGTTCTATTCAGTACCTCCTCATTAATAAGGAGTCCTACCCATCTAATCTTCAGCGTCCTTCTGTAACACCATATTCCAAAAGCTTCTATTCCTTTCTTATCAGAACAGCTTGCTGTCCGCGCTTCAGTTCCGTACGAGGCTACTCTGCAGACGAACTCCCGCGGAAAAGACATCGTAAAACTTAGATCAGATTAAATAAATAGAGAAATTTCTTACTCAGATAAACTTTCCGCATTCCCATTACACATTTTATATCCTCATTTATAACTTCTAGTGTCTCAATCGCTAATAGCATTTTCTCAGCGTCACCTGGTCTAATGCGCCTCAATTATGTTACCCTAGTTTCGCTTTTTTTAATGTTCATCTTAAGTCATACATACTGAATACAAGCTGAGATTGGCCGCAAAACCTGTCTCACTGCCTTCTCAAAAATGGCTTCTCGTTAATGTGCTACAGCTGCCGTCTCGGTACTGTAAAAGTTGTAAATAGCCTTTTGGTCTTTGAATCTTACCTCTGCTACATTCAGAAATTTAAAGAGCATATTCCAGTTGACACTATTAGAAACTTTCTCCAAATCTAAAATTTCTATAGACGTTTAATTTGCCAATCCTTAATGTGTTTTATAAGATACGTAGTGGCGTCAGTACTGGCTCACGTGTTGCATCATTTCTCCAGGACTAAAACTAATCTTTCCACAGTTCGGCCAATTGTAATTCGTGTCATAATTTTTGACACCACGAATTATTAAACTGCTAGTTCGGTAGTATTCATACATGTCAGCACCTTCCTTCTTTGGAGTTGAAATTATTACATTACTCTTGAAGTCTGAGGGTACTTCGGCTGTCTCAGACATCTTGCACACGAAGGTTATTAGTAGTTCTGGCGGTACACACGGTTTAATACAGGGTCTTTGTTTAAAATTAGGTCGCTCAGCGTCCTGTCATATTCTTCTTGCGGTATAATATCTCCGACCTAACCATCATTTTTCCGTTACTATAATATTGCCTTCAAGTTATTCTCCCTTGTGTAGATCCTCTATATAACCCTTCCCCCCTTTGCTTTCCCCTCATTGCTGGGTACTGCTTTCCATTCTTGAGCTCTTGATATTCTCTCATCGCCTTCTCTTTCATCCAAAGTTCTCTTTAATGTATGATCTTTATGATGGTATCTGTCTTTCCCCTGGTTATACTTTCTTCTATAGACAAACATTTGTTCTGCAGACAAACCTATTGAGGCATTTTGTATTTGTTGTGAATCTCATTTTTTAGACTACCACCTTTTGCCTGCTTGATTTGACTATTATTTGTACTTTCTCCTTTCTTCACTTACATTAAATAACTGCTGTGGTATCTACGGATTTCTACTAGTTGTTGTTTATTTAAGTATTTGATCATCTGCTGCCTCCACTGTCTCATCCCTGAATGCTTAATAATATTACATAAGAAACGGATATATTAGACGCCACTGGCTGAGAAGAGTATGACTATGGAAGTAAGGGAGATGGTAATGAGGTTTCCCAAGTGCAAATCATGTCGCCAATGGCGCAATGTGCTGAAGTAGTAATATCGCGAATACCGCCAAGCGAAATATTTTTCTGATAACGATATGATTATCACAGTAGACGTTCGAAATACCTGTTCATAACGAGTAATCTTTATTCCGGACTGACTGTTTCGACTTTATCGCCATTTATGAAGTCAATATTAGGTTGTTAGTGGACTGTCTTTTAACTGTCATTGTTTTAATAAGATGGTAGACAATGTCAATATGTCGAAAATAAAATGGTAGTTACGACGTCACAGTAGCTCGAAAGTTCCACTCTTACGACACTATACTTTAACCATATATGGTAAACATATAGAGTCGTTAGATAGGACCTGTCGAACAACTGTCACGTTGTAATTAACATTTTATTTTCAACATATTGATATTATTTACCATCTTAGTAAAAAAGTGACAGTTCAATGACAGTCCACTAACAGCCTAATATGGACGTCACTTCAATCTAGACATACTTGGAAATGGCGATAAAGCAGAAACAGTCTGTCGTAAATAGACATTGCTTCTTATGATCAGGTACGTGGTGCGTCTACTGTAATAGACATATCATGCTGCCGGCCCTAAATAAGAAAGAACAATTGAAATATATTCAGTAGTGAATGCAGCGACTCTGAATCAGGATGGAATTGATTTAATGTTATTGGTGACAGTAACCACAGACTTCCACGGAACCAGACCGTAATGTACAAAGCTTACTCTGCTCAACAATGTCATTGCTGCCATAGAAAGTAGGACAATGCAACACTCCTCCAGTGTCACATTCTCAGTATGCTTTAGATCATCATGGATAGCTAGGGCTGCGTAAAGCTGATAAAAGTAGAGAATACGTTAATAAAAGATATAAAAGAATCTTCCTGGCAGATTAAAACTGTGTGCCCGACCGAGACTCGAACTCGGGACCTTTGCCTTTCGCGGGCAAGTGCTCTACCATCTGAGCTACCGAATCACGACTCACGCCCGGTACTCACAGCTTTACTTCTGCCAGTATCTCGTCTCCTACCTTCCAAACTTTACAGAAGCTCTCCTGCGAACCTTGCAGAACTAGCACTCCTGAAAGAAAGGATATAGTGGAGACATGGCTTAGCCACAGCCTGGGGGATGTTTTCAGAATGAGATTTTCACTCTGCAGCTTTTTTAATATATTGTTAATTCTCCCAGTATATAGTTTCATAGTGAGGAAAATGCTATATCTTTTAGAACTGTATGTACAACCTGTGGCCAATGAAGCTATAATTCATCAGCCATATCCATTCTTGTATCTTAATACAGGAAACGTTGCCATTTTTTATGGAAATAAACTGTTTCTTTAATTTCTTAGCATTTTTATCTGTCGAGAGAATGGGAATATGTTAGTTTTCAGTAACTTTTGTTTAAAAAATATTTCAAGTACAAATGATTGGTGAATAGTAGAGCAATAATGTAAGGGATATAGTTTTGAATACAGTACTCACATCTTTTTTTGATTGGAACACCTTTAAACTTCAGCTGAATATTTGTAGGTACAAGCCCGTATTGTCCCTTGGAACATGTCTTACATTTGTAAAAAAAATTTATACTATTCCTCAGCAATTTTTGTGATTTCAGAAAAAACACTGCACCAGATAAAGAAGAATTCCCAGCATTTAAAATATATTGAAAAATATATTACAGCTCCATCACAGACTGGCTCGATTTGATGGTCTGAAAGTTACAACATTCTCATCTAAGAGACTGCCAGAAAATTAGTAAGAGTAAATAGGGTACAGCTAAGCGGTTGAAAGGTAGAACAGTAGAGGAAATCGGTCACCATAACTCGATAATCGTAAATGGTTAAAGGTTAATGGGCAATGGATAACGGTGATCGAGTAACTTTACATGGCTAA
This sequence comes from Schistocerca gregaria, assembly GCF_023897955.1. NCBI lineage: Eukaryota > Metazoa > Arthropoda > Insecta > Orthoptera > Acrididae > Schistocerca > Schistocerca gregaria. Next base: position 243,915,864 of record NC_064926.1, read on the forward strand.
TATGTTATGAGACTGCACTATGACTGGGCTAACGGCAGTCACTATGATGGGTGTACACGTGAATGTTGTATCTGGAGGATACTGTAGCTACCAAGGAACACATTCAGCTTTCTGATCGGTGTTTCAGTGTAGTGACCCACTACGGAATTACAAGAAAGTCAGTCACTACAGAAAATAATCAACTTGCATAATGTGTGGACAGATAGGCCACAATTAGTCACTCATGTCCCGAACTGTAACAAGGAACGTAAGGAGATTTTCCACATATTACGTGAAATTAGCCAAAGAACTAAATTTCTTCAGTGTCTATAGGATTTATCCTGTTCCTAAAATTTACTTTTTTGTATCATTTGCCAATAGATTCTGTTGTAAAATAATCTTAACTTGTAATTGTTTTTTGGTAGTATTTCTGCTGAATTAGATTTAACTTACTGCCTACTAGAATGTAGTAGAGTACTAATGAAATACATATACTATTAAATAAAGTACTAAGAAGATCCTCTCGATTACAAATCTTCTAAATTTGAACAGAATAATTGTTCCTAGAAACATGCTCATGTTGTACCTTAGAAGCATCTTCACATAAAAATACTGCAGCACACATAAAGTGAATAAGACCATTTTAAAATGTAATAAAAAGAACTATTTAACTTCCTTTACATGGCTGGCTGGAGTCTAATGTCTTTAAATTGTTATAAAGTACAACACTCTCCTCTAATGACCATCACCGTGATTGGGGTAATGGCAAACTCCGTTAGGGATAGTGGTAGTCAACATATGGCTAATGACAGTCGCCATTTGTGGTAATGGCAGGAGAGGATAATCGAAGCATGTGAGCTGTGGTACTACTGACGAATGTTTAAAATTAAGTGGACTGAGAAGGTAAGGAGGGAGGAGGTTCTCTACAGAATCGGAGAGGAGTTGAATATATGGAACACATTGATACGAAGAAGAGCCAGAATTCTGAGACAAGACGTCTGGAAAAACTTTTATGTTAATAGACGGAGCCACAAACGGTAAAAACGGTAGGGGAAAATATTCAGCAAATAATTTAGGATGTAGTTTGCAGTTCCTACTCTGAGAGAAAGGTTGGTACAGGAGAGTGGTTTTGGGGTGGATCGCTTAACAAGTATGAATTAAAACAAATAAAAAAAACAATATACAAAAGTCACAATGTTCGGGATAATGGCAGTCACTGTGTGTTTCAGGTTGACATAGTTATTGTGATTAGGGTACTGGCAGATACCATCTAAGATTGTGTATTCTATTTCATCCAGCATGATTTAGTATTATCAGCGGAACATGACAAAATTTTGCACCTGATGATAAAGTTAACACTCTATCACGGGGTCTTTATAATAGATGACTGACTTTGAATGATTGGAATAAACATTGACCTGAGATATTCCTCCCCCGTCCATGTCTGCTGCTAATAAGATATTAGATGCACTTTACTTAACACCCTACTTCCAGTTTCTGATTTAGTAGAGACCAACGTTTTCACAGGAGAGAACAATGTACCAAAAGCTTAAATTCAAAACACCAAGTTTAATTATTGTAGAAGGTAACTACTACACAGGAAATCACTGAACTTATTCCCCGCGGTCTGAAAATTTCAAGGGCAGTCCACATACAATGACTGAATGGACTGTATGTACCAGGAATTTTAATCTTATGAAAATATTACTGTATTCTCAGCCAAGTTCTAACGCCACCAACAGAAATTCACTTAATGCACCTGCTATCAAGGAACACTTAGACCAAACAACATTTCTAGTCAGAATTTTAATATAAATGTCAAAATGATTCCAAACACAGTAACATCCTACAATGTATGGACTAAAAGGAACAAAATCCTTACAGTCCAATAGTACGAAGGTAAGTAATAACTGCATAAATCGACCATCAGTGTACCAAATACTATTTCCAAGATTAGTGCTTAATATCACCTTACAATGGAGGTAAAGCGTATTCTTCCATAGACTGACAAAAGAAAGGAAAAACAATAACTTTCAATATAAACACAATAAGACACTAACATTAAATCAGATAAGACGATAACAAAATCTTCCCCAGCTCAAGTTTGTTATTTAGAGTGTATCTCACTAAAAGTCTTATATAGTACTAATACCTCAGTAGTGTCTCACAAATAATTAAATATAATTGTCAAGTAAGACATTTTCTTTAATCAAACTAACAAATGTATCAGTCTGTTGTACCTAAAGCTTAACATGACTTAAACAAAGTAATGTTTGCATGCCCATAACTCAGTTTCTATTTCTTTTTCCCAATGCGATTTTGCAGTGTTGTCGGCAAAGGTCGGTGACACGTGGTGACATTTTAAACATGTACTGATATGATATCTACTTATAATAACTGTGGACAGGCTTCAGAAAAGATTTTGTTGTTCCAAACGTGGCTTAGCATTTGATGTGAATAAGAAATTGAGTAAAATAACACTTCACTTTTCTCATAACAAACAAAACAGAGCCATTCAGTTAAAACAAAACATATGAGGGACACAACTCTTCAGTGTCCCCAAGGCACTGAGAAAACACTAGTTTCGTAAACTATAGCCCAAGTACAACCCCAAAACTTCATTCAGGCAAACGCTATATTTGAACCTACACTAAAGTATTATTGTACAAAATCTAAAGAAAAGTCTATGAATGTATATCCTACGCACCTATGTATTCACTTTCCAAAAATTCCTCTCAGCTCATATACTCTACAGCCCACAACCAACGTGCACCAATATATGAAATGGTTTCAAGTCCAAAAGACAAAAAAGTCACATAAAACTTCACACGAATCATTGTTTTATAAACCACGAGAATGTACACAACAAGGAACAAATTACGTTCTTGCAGCTAGTGCTATAGCTGCCCAGAGACAGAGATTATGAATCTGACCCCTGGCCAACAGACGCTAGTGAGATTGGGATCCTAGGCTAAAAGATGGACACGAAATATTTCTTAGTCAAACTTCTGCAGAGTAAACTTCATGTTTGAAGTGTAACAGTGTGAATTGTGTAAACTTTCCATTTTAGCCTACTTCTCGTTTTAGTTGCTGTATCGCCTGTCAGCTATAGCAGATGTACAATCTTCAGTTTTCTACTGTCGTAGTACAATATTTGAGCAAGCTTCTCTCTATGGTTAAATGTTTCTAAACCACTAGATTAACTGTTCTGACTGTTCTTGATGCGCCACCTCTGAATTCTGTCTCAATAAAGTGATAAATGCTATCTTGAGATATGTTCTGATTGCTGGCCTAGACGCAACATACAGTATCTGGGATACGTTGAATGAAGAAATTAGCTGTGTGGTTGGCTTAACATGAAATGGTACAGATATTTCCGATGAAGACGCTCAAAATTTGATCTTGCAATTTTCAATAAAAAAAACCCGTAAACAATTTATGCAAAGGCCGATTAATGATCATTATTGTCTTACTTTGATACTCCAAATTCGGACGCTGAAACTAATACTAGACGACATACTATTTCCTCGTTGACTGTATCAAATGTAATTGATCTCGTTAAACGTAACTTGATAAGCTGCAATAATTCATGCTTGCACACAATGTGTTCGGTAAGTATTTGTGATACACTCAAAACTCCAAAGACTTAATTTTAGCTTGTTGAATTTGTAAGCGATTATTAAAGGTACTTCTAGATTTTATGGAAAATTGCAAAGGATCACTGTTTCCTAATCACAGCTCGCAATACAGAATCTTGGCCCCCAAGGGGATCCTCATGTGCACAAGAAAAACGCTGTTCTGTTCTGACCAAATACCTGAAGAAATCAGCTTCTTGTACTTGTCACATATCGTTGTTCTGAAAGTATGTTTAAAATTAATGCAACTGTTACCAAAATGCAAAACTTTCGTAAAGAATGCGGCTGGCTGACCTCGCAACACTATAAGGCGTGTTCACAATATAATGTGACAGCCCGTGAAGAAACAATGTGTAAGGTCGTTTTCGACTGAAGTATTGTTATGACACAAAAACCACAAAGAATCTTAATGGCTTCAAATGTGTCTGAGCACTATGGGACTTAACTTCTGAGGTCATCAGTTCCCTAGAACTTAGAACTACTTAAACCTAACTAACCTAAGGTTCAGATGGTTCAAATGGCTCTGAGCACTATGGGACTTAACTACTGAGGTCATCAGTCCCCTAGAACTGAGAACTACTTAAACCTAACTAACCTAAGGACATCACACACATCCATGCCTGAGGCAGGATTCGAACCTGCGACCGTAGCGTCGCGCAGTTCCAGACTGTAGCGCCTAGAACCGTTCGGTCATCACGGCCGGCACAAAGAATCTAAATTACATTTACACGAAGGTTGCCCAGGAACTAATGCACCGATTTTTTTTTTCTCAGTCGAAAACAATGCTACGAATGCCAAACGTAACTTATGTATTTTTTAAATCTCCTGAATGAGCGCGCCAAGTTTCCGTCACTTCCGACACATAACGTAGCTCCCGGACCATTTCAAAATGGCGGCTGTAGGTGATGTACGTTACTAGCAACGTCCCCTCGTTGAATTTCTCACTGCAGAGAAAGAAACTGTGGGGAATATTTACAAACGCTTGTGCAAAGTCTATGGAGCATCAGCTGTCGAGAGAAGTAGAGTTAGTCTCAGGGCGCCGAGGCTGAGGACATTAGGAGGGGGTTCAGGGATGTTTCAAGATTTACAGCAGTCGAGGAGGCCATCAAATACTATCACACCTGACATGTTGCAGCGAGCTGATGTCATTCGCGAGGACAGACACGTTAAGATTTGGTAGTTGGCGCTGCATGTTCGTGGATGCAGTTATCCGCACTTCTGAATATTCAAAAGTGTATGCAAGATGCGTCCCCCTGTGCCTAACTGTGGATCACGAATCGGACCGAAAAACATTTGTCACTATTTATTGCAATGTTTTGAAGCTGAGGGGAAGCCCTCTTATCCCGGTGACAGGTGATGAAACATGGGTTAACCATATTGAGCCCGAAACAGAACTACAGTCTGTGAAAAGCCGCCATTCTCATTCCCAACAGAAGGAAAAATCTAAAGCAATTGCTTCCGCCGGTAAGATCATGATAACCATTTTTTCGGACTGTGAAGGTGTGATTCTCATTAGTGTGATGCCGAGAGGCGGTACCATTAATTCAGAACCATATGGCAATACATTAAGTAAAGTCAAGACGGGCTTCCTGCGACTTCGGCGCCACAGCAACCCATAAGATGTTTTGCTCCAACACGATAGCGCTAGGCCCCACTTGAGTCTGAGGACTGTTGAACACATCACAAAACAGGGTTGGACAGTGGTAGCCCATCCAGCCCTGACCTGGGCTCAAGGACTTCCCCTTGTATGGCCCGTTAAAGGACGTTAAAGACATTTGAAGGACCTTGAGGAGGTGATTCACACAGTGAAGCACTGGCTCCGACACGAGGACAAGGATTGGTATCGACAGGGCATACACACACTTATTTCACTGTAGAGGAAATCCATACAACGGGATGGAGATTACGTGGAAAAATACGATGTGTAGATAAAACACTATTCCTTCGTGTGCATAATACTCGTTATGTTCAATTAAGAATTGTTCAAGAAATAAATGCGATGCATTACATTCTAGAAAACTCTCGTATGAAAACTTAAGGCCATCTTTACGCATTGTCAGAAGCAATCAGAAAGAAGCATGCAGAAACCAAAGAGAAGTCAATTCACGAATTTCACAAGATTCACTCCTTAACTTCTTTGAGGTGAAGAATAAATTACCAGTTCTCTGAGCACATGACTGATAATCTTAAAATGGATGCCACGAAAAAGACTGTCTATGGGAATTTCGTCTTTCGCTTAATAGTGATTCAAGGAAAGAATATCAATGCCAGAACAGCTTGCGCTGTTATTACAATTGGACTTCGCAGCAGATCTGTAAATTCTGATACATATTACTTCATTGGAAGTGTACAAGCACACAGGGAAGCACATGAATAATAAATTACTACCGGCGATGAATGCCAACTGTGCAGTGCATTTGACTACTTCACTTCGACAGGATGGCAGCGACGTCATCTTCCATTAACATAGACGTTGGTGACCAAAGACGTATGTCATCCATGCGTTCAGGTATATAACTATATCATACACTCATATTCCAGCTTATTGTTCTCAGTCTGGCATGTAGAGGAGGGGGTACAAATGGAGTAATATGAAATACTATGGTTTCTTGCTTTGTAAGTGCTATACACTGCTCAGCTACCTGAAAAATAAGTTCAGCAATTGTAGTCTGCTGTAGAATGCATTCATAGTCCAATTGGCAGACGCCATGAATAAGTGAATCTAATTTAACGAATTTACTAGGGGTAATAATAGTTTGCAGGCTGGGGGTTTTCAGTTTCATTCTTTTCAAAATACATAATTTATTTACGTATTTCTAAACAGAGTTTAGCGAATACACTAAGATGTAAAATAGCTTTTTCCTTGTAAGTTTACGTTAAGTTTTTCATTTTATTTGCAGTTCTGAAATTCTATATCATTGTGTCATCAATATGGAATAATAGTATTCCATATTTGTATCTTAATAATCCATATTTGTATCGTACTTTCACAGCCTGTTTAAGATATCGCTTCATAAATAACGTTACGAGCTCGAAAACTGTGAGATGGGTCTGATAAATGTTAGAGAGAATAGGATAATCTTCCGAATGGTGGCAAAAACTCTCCACGCTGTGTAGGCTGACCAAATCTGATTTACGAGCTTATTTAGCCAGAAAGACCAAACTTGGAAGAAAAACAATTCTGTTTCCTGAACAAGAACAACAGCTGACTGCATGTAGTGTAGTGTCTAGGAAGCCTGCATACACGGTTCGCTGGACAAACAATCAAATAAGTCGTATTGGCTCAAATCGCTCTGAGCACTAAGCGACTGAACTTCTGAGGTCATCAGTCGCCTAGAACATAGAATTAATTAAACCTAACCAACCTAAGGACATCACACACATCCAAGCCTGAGGCAGGATTCCAACCTGCGACCGGAGCGAAAGAAGTAGTATTGATGAGTTTTATAACAACAAGACAAGTACAGTACTTAACTTCGGCAACTACACAGACGTGTCGCAAGGAAAGAGAAACATACAAAGTAATCATGCTTCAGTATAGTCAGTCCCATTTCTGAGCTACATAGAGAGTACAAGCGAAGTGAGTAGCGTTGAGACTTCTATCGAAGTTGCTAATCTTGAAGCTGCTATTGAACTGGACTGTAACCAGCCGGTCGCCACGCTTATGTCTTCTCCACATAGGGGCCGCTGCTGTCGCGGTGTAGTCCTGGAGGGAGGTCCGGTCAGCATGCGATTCGCTTACTTGTTCTCAGAGCCTTCTCTTCCCTGTCGTTCCCGAATCTCGTGCCGGGTGTTAACTATACGCAGTGACATACAGCATGACAGTGGCAAGTAAATGTTTTGGGCTTACCTAGAAGGGTCTCCAAAAGCTGGCATTTCAGTCTGCCAAAGCCCAAATCCATTTTTGGTGAACAGGCTGGAAAAAAGTGGTCACGCCTTTCCTTGAGACGGCACAACAAGAATATTTCGATGCGAAACCCACAGCAACCACATTTAACAGTTCCCTGGCTTCAAGACGAGATGTAGAAAAACAACTCTGCACTGGATACTACATACCATGTCGACGAAGCTGGTATAAGCAAAGCGATGTTTCCCACAACGTTGCAAGAAAGAAAAAGCGACAAGTAGCAGCCATCCCTTCTGAAGAGAGTGGATCACTTGTGACCGTTGTCACCTGGAAGAGTGCTACAGGAAATTTTGTCCCTCCATTGATGATAATCACTTGTAAGTACCGGAGCAGTCAGATAATAAGAAGTACCCCACTTGGATCCGTTCCTGCATGCTATAATTTCTGAATGGATTCAAAGCCTGCACTTCACTGACTGCTTTAAACATTTCCTGAGAAAGGTGAAGGCAACAGCATAGTCACGAGCGCTTGTGATTCTGAATGGGGCATTACGACCACTCTAGATATCAGGAAATTATTAATCTTGTCCTTGAAAACCACGTCAGCTTCTTGTGTCTGCCTCCTCATGCCTCCCACAAGTGTTGAACTGCTGAATAGAGCTTTCATGAGTCTTTTGAAAGACTGTTTTTCTGAGTAGGTACGCGAATGGATGAGGGAAAATGCGCATACAGTAAGAAACATAGACATCGCCAATCACTTTGGGAAGGCAACACAGGTGAGATAACAGTAAACGAGTTTATGGTGAGAGGAATACATCCATTAAACCGTCATACTTTCACAGATACATACTTCATTGTGAACAGTGAATGAATTTGAGAAATTGTCCAATGATCCAGTCAACGAACCATCTGCAGCAGCTGTGGCACCTAAAAATGGACAGGCTAATGTAGAAATCGAGCCAGGAGTATCTTCCGCCACTTCTTAAATTACATCTTGGCTAATCTCATTCGTTCCATAAATAAAGAAGAAGCCAAGCACCATCGGAAGAAAAGCAGGTTCTCCATACAAGAGGTCTCTTGAAATATCGACAACAACAACAAATAACTCGGAGACAACAAAGTAGAGAAATTTGTGTACACACTGAATATGCGTGTTACGATAAAGGAAGAAATGTATATCTCTTCCGCAAGTGAAATTGCTTACAGTAAGGAACATAATAACTGAAAATGATATATTTTATGTTTTGAAAGCCTGTTATTATGAGCAGATACACGAATGGGTGAGGGAATATGCACATTCAAATAGAAACATAGACATGGCCGATTGTTTGGGAAAACTACAGAGGCTGTAAGAAGGCTCTTTAGGTTTTTATGTTGGTAACGTCACCTAGCGCTCTGTCTGAGAATCACTGGCTGTGCTGTGAGCAATCTGTGGCTGGTTGGCATTGTTGGAATATTCGCCATTGTAGTGTTGTGTAGTCGGATGTGAACAGCGCGTAGCGTTGCGCAGTTGGAGGTTAGCCGCCAGCAGCGGTGGACGTTGGGAGTGAGGTGGCGGAGTTTTGAGAGCGGATGATCTGGACGTGTGTCCATCAGCGAGAGTAAATTTGTATGATTGGATATCATGAACTGATATATATATATATATATATATATATATATATATATATATATATATATATATATATGATGAATTTGGAACATTATTAAGGTAAATACATTATTTGTTCTCTATCAGAATGTTTCATTTGCTAACTATGCCTGTCAGTAGTTAGTGCCTTCAGTAGTTATAATCTTTTATTTAGCTGGCAGTATTGGCGCTCGCTGTATTGCAGTAGTACGAGTAATGAAGATTTTTGTGAGGTAAGTGATTCATAAAAGGTATAGGTTATTGTCAGTCAGGGCCATTCTTTTGTAGGTAGTATTGGAAGTAAGACTGCGTTGCGCTAAAAATGTTGTGTGTCATTTTAGTGTTGATCAGAATAAGTAAAGAGAGAAATGAAACTTCCTGGCCGATTAAAACTGTATGTCGGACCGAGACTCGAACTCTGGACTTTTGCCTTTCGCGGGCAAGTGCTCTACTTGCCGCGAAAGGCAAAGGTCCCGAGTTCGAGTCTCGGTCCGACACACAGTTTTAATCTACCAGGAAGTTTCATATCAGCGCACACTCCGATGCAGAGTGAAAATCTTGTTCTTGAAAGAGAGAAACGTCTGAGTACGTTCAGTTCTACTAAGCTGTTGGAAAATCAAATAGTGTAAGAGGTTTATCAGCACAGTAATTCATAAATTTTTCTAAGGCGACGTTTCAAGGCGAGGTAACAGTAAACGAGTTTATGGTGACAGAAACACATCTATTAAACCCTCTTGCTTTTACAGATACGTACTTCATTGTGAACAATGAATGAATAATTGAGAATTTGACCAATGATCCAGTCAACGAACCATCTGCAACAGCTGTGACATCTAAAACTGGACAGGCTAATATGGAAATCGAGCCAGGAGTTATCTTCCGCCACCTCTTAAATTACACCTTGGCAAATCTTATACGTTCCATAAATAAAGGAGAAGCGAAGCATCGGCGGAAGAAAAGCAGCTTCTTCAGAAATCCTAACCTTGTCCCCATACAGGAGATCCCTTGAAGTATCGACAACTGCAACGTATGACCCGCAGACAAAGAAGCAGAGGCTACCAAAGCCTAGGGAGCAAGAATCGGAGGATGATGTTTTTATTCCGAGAGACGATTTGTCCAACTTCAGTATCGTTCCGAACAGTGTACCCACTAGAGAAGATACTAATTGTCTCTTTTGCTCAGGTAAAATTTTTCAGGACAAGACAGGAGAAGAATGTGTAACACGTCGAATGTGCGAAATTTGGGTGCACACAGAATGTGCAGGTTACGATAAAGGACGAAATGTATGTGACTTCGGCAGCAAGTGAAATTACTTACAGTAAAGAACTTAATAATTGAAAATGGTACATTTTGTTTGTTTTTCATTTGTGTTATAATGTTCTATAGTGTTTTTAATACAATGAGCTATTAGAATTACCATTATTTGCTTTAACGTTAACAAACTTGAAACCAATCGGTTATTCCATGATTGTACATCATAACCTGAAGATTCAAGAATGCCAAACTTTGCGTTAAGCCTCCTAAGAAATGTTATTAACGTAGTACGTATTAAAAATATAGGAAGAAATAAAACACATCGTAAAGAGTGGGCTGCAGATATTGTGCTTGCTTAATGCCAAAAGTGTCAAATGTATGAATGAAAAACTAGTCTGAGTGTGACAATCATGTCAGGAGAGTATTCACTCAATCATTATTTACAAATTGTGTGTCTGCTACAGAAGGAGGACATCTCCGCAAGCACAAATGAGAGGACAACTGTGTTGGAAATGGAGAGACGTCATGCGAAATCGAGTCGCCTCTCACGTATTATTAACAGCTAGGCCTAAAAATAGCTCGTTAAAAGGACTGAGGCTATACGGTGGATCATTCAGTAGCCCTCAGAGATATGAAACTCTTGGAAAATTATTGCAAGATGAAACAAGGTTTTCTCTTGACGCTACACGTAATGCGTAATAGTGGTAGTGCCTGTCGATCATTATCGGTATCAGTCACAACTGTAAAATATTTGCAGCTGTCCATTCAGTTGAAATTGAAAATCAAAAGGGCACATGAACTTATTTGTACTCAAGAGGCTTTGAGTAGAATGAGCGCGATGTGACGGTTGTCATTAAGGTCAAAGGCTAGTGTGTGGAAACGGACTCCTGTTATGCGTTCCAGCTGGCGCGGTACTTTTGTTGGGAATTGTTTGCGTCTGTTATAGTGTGTCTGAAAACAGAGAGTCACCGAAAGTGTGCTAAAGAAGCGTAATACATCGCCGCCTGTTATTGAATATTGCTTGTCAGACTGAAACACTAAGCAAAAACTAGAATATCAAAACACAAGAGTCAGAAAAAAAGGAATTAAGAGCCATCGAGATAGTCTGTCTAATCAAAACGTGTAGCACGTACATTCTATACGCTCTAATGAGACAATAAAAAAATTTAATTGTGCATAACATGTAGGTTGGTTTTAAAAATCCGAAAGCACACTCTTCATGACAAACAAGGAAACGCATTATGTCTTCCTAAGGAAGTTGAAAATACTCTGATGGCATAAACTGGAATTTTCACGTTAAAACCTAGAGGAATGGAAGGTAAAGCCTACATACCGCCTCGTCTGCCACACAGCAAATGGAATCAGAAGACGGGAACTTACTGTAATAAGCGAAACTACCTTTCAGAAAGTGGAAAAAAGTGCTTAAACTGTTGCGTGGTGTGAAGTAGATTTTTCTGGCTGTTCTATGTAGGTTGACGACATAGATGTAGGATAACCATTATGTCTATGTTTGTATAAAGAGAGGTAAATAAGTGAACTCTTTGTCGTTCTGTGGTTCATAGTAATTTAACTGAAGCAACATACAATGTTTCTTTTCTTGCATGTATTGTAAAGTGACTGACAGCTCATATTCGGGTGGATTTATTTATGTTTCTAAATTTCAAATAAAGTAAAGAGGGACGAGAAAGTCACCCGCAAGTACATTCCTGTCACGGATCTCGTGTGTGACAATTCATAATACAGGATTACGAGCGTACAGCTGCTCCGGTCTCTCCTTTAAGCATCAAGAGGACCAGTGAATAAGCGGCGGCTACGACTTCATCTGAAGGAGGAACATTGTGAGGTTCTTCTGAAACTAAGTCATAATCTTGATTTACATAAATACATCTGTCTTTAGACCTTGAACGCAAGTTAATGGAAGTGCTCTCGCCTTTTGAGCAGCTCTGCATCTTCCAATTTACACAAGAATTTTAACACTGCGGCTTTCAGCTTAATGAAGCAATGCAGAGCAGCAATTAATGAATATTAAATTTACACTCCCGTCGCACTGCTTCATTAGAAACGAGGAAGACAGTAATAAAACGCAAAGGAATATTTCACTCTCCTGGAATTAAATTAAAGGAATATTTTGGGTTTCGAATTAGAAGACGAGAAGCAGTAAGGGTGAGACTCGGGAGACGCAAAGCGGCAAATGTAGCGAGACAAAAGAGAGAACGAGAGAATTGTGAGTGTCCGCACAGTTATATATATTGAGTTAGTAGATGTCTGCTACTTTCTGGAGTACTTCTTATGTAGATCTGTATCGGAATGTTCTTTTTATGTTATGAAGTCAATGTGAAATAGAGAACTCAAGGAAGTTCTGCAATAATAAAAAAGGATAAATACAAATACGTGTTTATGTGAGATTAAAATTTCAAATGACTGATAATGGGCAGATATTGGGCAACGTTGACATCGAAATCACGTTGTTATGAAAAATTTTGATATTCGTTCGGTATACGTGTACCTAACCTGTGGTAAAGACGCTGGTTATGAAGAAAATTCATCGAAGAAGTGTGGAAAAGTCTGTAACTAATCATCAACACTGTAACTGAATAAACTGCCTCAACGAAGTGAGAGCACAAAGAGAGTCATTACTTAAAATTTGCAGTTTAATGAAATCCCAGTAACAGAATGTAACAATCTGCTCGCCAGACTTGAAGCAGACACTTCCTTTCGGAAATCCGTCTATTATTGCCAGACTTCAGTTATCGTAAGAATTACTTATACGTCTACTGAACTTATGGTATTCCAGAGATTGAAAGTTACTCAAGAAACACTAGGATTGTTCAGTAAGAAACAAAATCAAAATTGAATAGATCACAGAAGCATGCAACGCGATAGTAATGACGTTGTGTAAACTAACTATCATTCTTATAGTTACGAAATCTGAGAGACGAAGTTCTACGAAAACTTAAAATTTCTTAACTATTACTTAATGTAAATGTTAACAAGAAAGTAACAGTAAAATGCCATGAGAACGCTGGAAGACGCAAGCCAGTATATGGATATAGAAAGTTACCAAAATCACCGAAAATTAATTGATGTAGCTGAATAAGAAGTAAAATTTACTATTATTTATCAAATTTAATGGCTTCTACCGGACTTTTGAACGTCGGGTTATAAAGTTAGACGTCATTGTTGTTGTTGAAACATTTATATTTATTAATGACTTTTAATGATTAGCAACAGTATGAGCTTCTAAGCCGATCGCTTGCAATGCTTATTCACCTATGCACTAATCTACTTTAAGATTCGTAATGTGACGGGCGAAAAAATACGAATATGTTCCTCTTTAAAGGACTAACAAAAAAGTGGGCAACCAGCTGCCTCAGTTCTTATTCGGCCTTCGTGACAAAAATTTTCTCGTGGCACCGTATTTACGTTGTTTTAGCGCAGGACATTCTAAATCCTCTTACCCCGTCTGCTACATCTCGCGCAGTCAGATTCCTAAGAAGCAGCACCTTCCAAAACAAGAAGAGAAATTTTTTTACAACTGGACATTAGCACAACGAAAATCCAGTCAGTCAACGTGTGAATAAAAATGTTAAATCTGCAACTTTAGACTGGTTTCCTTCGTTGCACTGATTAACAGAAGTTGCCCTAATCCTGCATGTTGTAGTTCGTCGGTCTGTGGGGGTCAAGAGCCTTGCTACATAAGTACAGTCTACACTGATCTATGTTTCTCATTTCCAGAGTCTCCTCTCTCTCTTGTTCCCGCTGCTTCTACCTCCATCTGCCTTTCTCTTTTACCACTATCTGTCTCCCCCCCTCCCCCACTTTCGCTCCCATTGCTATTGTCTTCGTCCATCTCTATACCTGTTTCAGTGCTACTACGTTTCTCCCACCATCACTATCTTCTCTCTCTTTCTCTCCCGCTGGCATCTACTGTGTCCACTCTCTTCTGTCGCCATTATCTCTCTGCGAGTCTCTTTCAGCAAAAAATAGTGCGAATTTTTTCTCATGACAAAATTTTTGGAGAGGAAGCTGGTATGACTATTGAGGCAACTGGTTCCCCACATTTGGGTCAGGATCTTCTACAGACGAACATAATGGTCTTTTTTGTGCTCCGACAGGAGTATTTTCAACTGCTTCCATTCTTCCGCTATTACAGCAGAGTGTGCTGCTTATATAAGCCGAATTCTCAGGTCAGTACAATTCTGACAATTTATTTATTTACTTCGGCCCGTTTATAGACTTTGACACATATAAACAACAAATAAGAACGCGTAATACAAGGGTAGCATAAGATCGTTACCTGTACATTTGTTATGAACGCTTTTCTCGTAGATCGCAGTTCACTGAAAACGTCCACCTTAGGATTTGTACCTTAAAAGAGTTAAAATGCTACCACAAATATTTCCCAGAATTTTCAATCTTTCAAGTTTTACATAGTTTTTGGCAGTCGTTTTAAGTCCTTTTCAGGCAATACGAAACTAGTTTTCCCCAATTTTTGTCACTGCAGTGCCACTTCTGGTGTATTTGTTTAGGCGTGAAGTGCTCATTATACACTCACAATGCATCACAAAGTCTTATTGTGGAAAAAATGCTGACTAGAAACGTACTTTGCTGACCTGAGATCTCTCGTCAGGCTTTCAGTAAGATAAAATTACATTTACACCTCATGTCGGCTATTATGTGCATGTTTTAAGTGCATGACTAGGGTAATTTTGAATGTCTTGATTCAATATTAATATCGGAATAGAGTTTCAGCTTTCCCCAAGAACATCATCCTAAGAACATATGCAAAACTTTCGATGATTTGCCCTGAACATAGACTGTAGAAGAACATCACTAACATTGGTAACCTTCGTACAAAAGATTAAGGATGTTGGGGTTTATCTGAGGCTATGTCAATGAATAAATGGTATTTCTGTATGCCCGTTCTAGACAACACCTAATGTAAACGAACCAACCGATTTGCTCATCTTGACCGGGACGCAGGGAGTGTGCAATATTTACGTTTTCGCCCTGTGCTATAGGACAGCTACAGTATGCAGGTTCTTCCGATAGGTGTAAGCCGTTAGGTAAAGGTATATTTAAAGCACTTGACACCTTGTCTCCGTGATCGATAGAACTC
Source organism: Schistocerca gregaria (assembly GCF_023897955.1). Taxonomy (NCBI): domain Eukaryota; kingdom Metazoa; phylum Arthropoda; class Insecta; order Orthoptera; family Acrididae; genus Schistocerca; species Schistocerca gregaria. The sequence goes on from NC_064926.1 coordinate 243,931,327, forward strand.
GACATATGACCCCCGGAGAACAGCATTTCCTCGTTCAGCTTCTTGCAACATATGGAAACAGTACACTGTCGTGCAAGGACAATACTCGCAACATAGGACAACGATCCGGTTCCATGTAATAATGACTTGAACACTACGAAATTATTGTTAATGTTTACACAAAAGATATATTATCCCAATCGTTCAAAACACCAACCTTATACAAAGCAGCTACTTGGGTAGCACAGTACTTGTGGAGTGAACATGAGTTTTTTTTGGCTAGGTGGTACTTTGAGGTACTGTGATAAACGCTCAACAATCGACCGCAGCAAGGGAAGCGAGACTGAGTTTAGAGTAAAGGCACTTTCAATGTCAAAATTTTATCAGTAAATTGTTGCAGTATTCGTAAAGAAGTTCCCGAACCTACTGCCGTCCGGGAAAGTTTTCTGGCTAAAATTATTTTCGGGACCAAGAACTGGGTGAAACCCGAATGGAATGCTCTGAGACTTATAGAGTCCTATAACTCCTATATGAAAGATAGATTAGAGGCCATGGGAGGGGAACTATTCATTGCAGTTGACGAAAAAAGATTCTGATCGGCAGGTTTAAGTGAAACCACGTTTATTGCTAGACCTTTTTATCGGCCACCCAGTTCTACTGTGACAGCTGTAGGTCATTCAAAGAATATCTGTGGTCAGTAGCATGTAAATATCCAGATTGTGCAGCACTCGTTGGAGGCGACTTTAACCTACCGACTATAGACTTTGATGTCTGTGAATTCGTTGGGGGTACAGACAGACAGTCGCGCGAGGTACTTTTGATACGTTTACTGAAAACAGTCTTGAGCAGCTAGTTCATCAGACCACACACAATGGAAATATGCTGCATCTTGTAGCTGCAAATAGGCCTTATCTTATCGACAATATCGGAACAGATATGGAGATTAGCGATCATGATGTCATTGTGAAAAACCATGGTTACGAAAGTTAATAAATCAGTTAACTAGTCTAGGACAGTGTTTATGCTAGGAAGAGCAGATAAACATCTGTTAGAATCTCACTTAGTCAGCCAAATGACATCACTTAGTTCCAGTAGGATAGACGTAGAGGAATAATGGGCGACGTTTAAGCAGACTGTAAATCGTGGTTTGGAGAATTATATGCCTAGTAAGTGAGCTAAGGGCGGAAAAGACGCTCCTTAGTTTAATAATGACATTCGGAAAACGTAGAGGAAACAAGGGCTGTTGCACCCTCGGTTCAAAAGAGAACGCACAAATGTCAACAAGCCAAGGTTAGTATGGATACGTGCTTGTGTGAGAAGATCTATGCCGAAAGCATACAATTACTGCCACCATCATACCTTAGCAAAGGCTACTAGAGTGTTACATTAATTGGAGCACTAAAATGTTATATTGATGGAAAAATCACAATTGGGTTAACAATGTCATATATTGATTACATAATGGTTGTGTGTGTATGGTATTTTCAGGGGTTACAATTTTTTAACATTTAACATGTCATTCTTATATCAATTATTTTATTTTATACTTACGTTTTGCCTTCATGAAGATTTAGTACATTCCATAATTTTATTCGAAACATTGTGGCATCTGTTCACATGACTCATTCGTAAGACAAACGTCGCTAACGTCACTGAAGATTTCGTGCACTTGAAATAAATCTAGATATAGTGGTCCGGCCGGCCGCCGTAGCCTAGCGGTTCTAGGCACTACAGTCCGGAACAGCGCGCTGCTACGGTCGCAGGTTCTAATCCTGCCTGGGGCATGGATGTGTCTAATTGCTTACGTTAGTTAGGTTTAACTAGTTCTAAGTCTAGGGGACTGATGACCTCACAAGTTAAGTCCCATAATGCTTAGAGCTATTTTTTATAGTGGTTCTTAGCGAATTGAGCTGCAAAGAAGACAAGGATTTCTGGTCATGTTTGTATAGGATAATATTAACAGCTGCAGAATATGCTATAATTGGAGCAGGATTCGTTACGTGTAGGGAGGTAAGGCACAGAGTGGATTACTGAGAACAGTTGCGTGACAGGGTTGTTCTCATTAGAATCGACGGCAAACCAACAACTAAAGTTCAGTATGTATTTCGACGTTGAAGGTCGAAGACATAGAGAAGCTATGTAAGAATATTGAATAGGGAATTAAGTGTGTAAAGGGAGATGAAAATCTAATAGTCATGAGGAACGGGAGTGAGATAGCAGGGAAAGGAATAGAAGCAAGAGTTACTGGCGAGTATTTGCTTGGTACTAGAAATGAAAGAATAACTGTGTTCAGCAGTAAATTTCATTTAGTAATAGTATATACTCTTTCAAGAACCACAAGAAGAGTTGGTGAGCTTGAAAAATGCCTGATGATACGGGAAGATCATGGTCAGGCAGAGATTCTGAAATCAGTTACTGGATTGTAAGCTTACCCAGGAACAGAAATAGCCTCACATCACAATTTAGTAGTGATGAATAGTAGGCCAAAGCCTAAGAGATTAATAAGGAACAATTAATGAGAAAAGAAGTGGCGTAAAGAAATACTAGTAAATAAAGAGATACTCCTGAACCGTTATGAGGCTGCGGATTCTGTCAGTAAATAATTTAGCAGGCAATTTAGCTGAAAGGCTAAGCCATCTCTAAAAAGTACAGTAAGAGAAGTTAGAAAGTAAAACATAGGTACAAAGAAGACAAATGTGAATAAACCATAGGTAACGAGTGTAATACTTCAGTACATCAGTGAATGAAGGAAGTATAAATATGTTCAGGTTATTCAGGAATACAGCAAATCAAGTCACTTACGAATGAAATAATTAAGCAGTGCAGGCATGCTAAGGCGAAATGGGGGATGAAAAATGAGAAGAAATCAGAAAAAGAAGTGGTTGTCGAAAGGACTGAGTCAGCGTATAGAAAATGCAAAACAACCTTCGGTGAAACTGAAGGCATCAAAGGTGTTAATATTAAGAGTTCAATGGGTATTCCAGTCTTACATGCGAAGGAGAAAGCGGATAGGTGGAAAGATAAAACTAAAGGCCTTAATGAGTGGTAAGACTTGTCTGATGCCTTAAAACAAGAAGGAAAAGGAAGTTAATATACAAGAGATAGGGGATCCAGTATTAGAATCAGCATTTAAAAGAGCTTAAGAAGACTTAAGTTCGAATGAGGCAAAAGGGGAAATATGGAAAAGAAAACTGAGATAGTGCCACATGGCGGTAAGTTGGCTTCAGGGAATGCAAAGCCACCAGAGACGCAATTCTGGCATTGCGGCTGATAATGGCAGCAAGAGTAAAGTAATATCAAGACAGGTCGATAGGATTTATCGACCTAGAAAAGCGGTCCAAAATGTAAAATGGTGCTAGATGTTCGAAATTCTGGGAAAAATGGGAGTAAATTTTAGGGAAACACAGATAATATACAATATGTACACGAAAAAAGAGGGAAGAATAAGAGTGGAAAACCATGAACGATGTACACGGATTAAAAAGCTGTAAGACAGGGACGTAGACTGTAGTACTGCACAGTCTGTTTATCGAAGTATGAATGGCGGAAATAAAAGAAAGGTTTAAGACTGGAGTTAAAATTGAAGGTGATAGGATATAAATGATAAAATTTGCTAATGACATTGCTATCCTCAATGAATGTAAAGAAGAATTACAGGATCTACTGAATGTAATGAACAGTCTAATGAATACTTAACATGGATTGATAGTAAACCGAAGAAAGACAAAATAAGAAGTAGAAGAAATGATAATAGCGGAAACAGGATTGATCACTAAGGAGATGAATTTAGGGAATTTTCCTCCATAGACAGCAAACTAACCGTAACGGATGGAGCACGGAGGACATAACAAAGGCAGACTAGCAGTTTCCGACAGAAATCTGTTAGCATCAAACATAGGCCATAGTCTGAGGAAGAAATTTTTGAGAACGTCCGTTTAGAGCGTAACAGTGCATGGGGATGGAACAAGGACTGTGGGGAAACGTGAACGAAAGAGTGTCGAAGCATATGAGATGTTGTGCTACAAAAGGATGTTGATTGGTAAGTGGGCTGATAAGGTAAGGAATGAGGAGGCTTTCTAAAGAATCGACGAGGAAATGAACATGTGCGAAACATGACAAGAAGAAAGGAGAGGGTGGCATGACATCTGTTAAGACATCATGGATTAACTTCCATGGTACTAGATGGAGCTGCAGGTGGTAAAAACTGCACAGACAGACAGAGGTAGGAGTACACCAACACATAATTGAGAACTTAGTTTGCAAGTACCACTCTGAGATGAAGAGGTTGACAGGGGAGGGGAACACTTGGCGGATCACATCAAACCAGTCAGAAGACTGGAGTCTAAAAAAATTAGTAAACACATAAATAAATCACTTCGTTTCAAATCAGGAACAATGAATCACGTTTTCGGAAACTCACACTGGCAATTGATTACGATAGGATACACTATAGGTATTTCACCTAAAAAAATTTGAAATAATGTTTTCATTCGCGGGATATACAACTAGTAGATGAATAAGGACATGGTTATTTCTATATACATTGGAAAACATTCGATTAGAGATCTTGTACACACATTGGTAGATACATGAAAATCAAAAACAAAAATAATAATTATCCAGAACGAGATTTTCTCTCTGCAGCGGAGTGTGCGCTGATACGAAACTTCCTGGCACATTAAAACTGCGTGCCGGACCGAGACTCGAATCGGGACCTGTGCCTTTCGCGGGCACGTGCTCTATGAACTGAGCTACCGAAGCACGACTAACGCCCCTCCTCACAGCTTTACTTCTGCCAGTGCCTCGTCTCCTACCTTCCAAACTTTGCAGAAGCTCTTCTGCGAACCTTGCACAACTAGAACTCGTGAAAGAAATGTTAGTTAGTCAGTTACTTTCTGTTCAATGGATCATTTTGCATGATCAATCGTCATGATGTAGAACGAGTCATTTGGCATTCTTATTGTAAATTAATTCGTACTTCTATTTGTACATTAAACATCACCATAGAATTTTTTCCGAGAAATGAGAACAAGATATACAGATTGAGTTAGCAATTCCTACCCACCACCTTCTACACATTACAAACACAGAAATTCTTCTATGGAATAGGAGTTGTCAAGGAGAAACTTTTTCAATTTGTTTTCTAATTTTACCTTGCTGTCTATTAGACATTTAATGTCACTCGGTAAGTTTTCAAACATTTTTGTTGCAGCGTTGTGCAACTCTTTCTGTGCTAAAGATAACCTTAATGTTCAGTAATGAATGACATTTTTCCTGCTGTTATTGTAATTTTATACCTCACTGATCCTTTTGAACTGTAGTGGATTAATTACAACTAACTTCATAAGGTAATAAATATATTATGGAGCAGTAGTGAGAATACCAAACTCCTTAAACATATGTCTACAAGGTGATCATGGGTGAGCACACTGCATTATTCTTACAGCACGTTTTTGGCAATGAAGACCTTATTTCTTAAAGATGAGTTGCCCCATACCATTATTACACATGTCATTACTGAATGAAAATTAGCAAAATATGTCATCTTACTGATTTCTCTCTCCCCAAAATTTGCTATGATTCTAAATGCAAATGTGGCTCAACTAAGGAGTTTTAGGAGACCCAAAATGAGATTTTTCAATCTATATTATCACCAATATGGAAACCAAAGAATTTTGTGGTTTCCAACTTATGCAGTATTTCATCACCATGTGTTACACTGCACCATGTGGTGTAACACTCCTAGAGGTGCAGAACTGAGTATAATGTGTCATGGGGAAATTCATGGGGAGACCACTTGCAGAAAACGAGTCAATGATACTTCTGAGAACTTTTTTCACCATATCTTCCATTTCTGTGTGTATACTGTGAGTGATTACAATACTGGTGTCATCTGCAAAAAGAACGAATTCTACTTGTACATTAGACGATAAATCATTTACATATATGAGAAACCATTGTGGACCTAAGGTTGATTCTCCCAAGTCAGAATTACGCCGCTGGACTTTATTGGTTGAATTGCTACTAAGTACAACTTTCTACACCTTTTAGTTAAATACGGTATGATTCATTGGTTGGTTATACCATCAATCACATAAAACTTCGACTTATCTGGGAGTATACTATGATTCACACAATCAGATGCCTCGGATAAGTCACATAAAATACCTAATGGTGCTATTTTGTTATTTAATACTTGTAATATCTGGTGTGTGAACATGTGAATGGGATTCTCATCAGAGGAACCCTCCTGAAACCCAAACTGTGATTTTCTGAGGATATTGTTTTTACCAAGATGAGATACTATTCTGGAATGCATCACCTTCTCAAAAATTTGGAAAATGATGGCAGCAGTGATATAGGTTGGTAGTTACCAATGTCTCTCTTATCACCTTTCATTTTGTGGGGTTTTAATAACGGCATATTTTAGTCTTTCCGGAAAAACACGTTGAGGTACTGATGCATTACATATTTCGGATAATAACGGACTTCTTATATGGGAAAGCAGAAGAACGGCCGGCCGGAGTGGCCGAGCGGTTCTAGGCGCTAGAGACTGGAACCGCGCGACCGCTACGGTCGCAGGTTCGAATCCTGCCTCGGGCATGAATGTGTGTGATATCCTTAGGTTAGTTAGGTTTAAGTAGTTCTAAGTTCTAGGGGACTGATGACTTCAGAAGTTAAGTCCCATAGTGCTCAGAGCCATTTGAACCTGAAGAACGTTTAATCTTGAGAGAATGTACGACACTCTTAATTTTAGAAGCAGAAGTTGGTGGTACATTCGTAGGACGCAATTTTATAAGAGTTACTTCTTCAACAGATTGCTGTGACCTATATCTGCTTTCTTATGCTTTCTACTATCCTTAAGACATTTGCTACCTGTGACTTGTCATTTATAACCGCTCCATTTAATTCAATAGTAATGTTATCCACTTCTGTGGTTGGTTGTCCTGTCTCTTGCTTCACTATATTCCATATTGCCTTAACTCTATTGTGAGACATACGGATTTCTGACATAATGTGCATGTTACTTGATTTTTCAATAACCTTTCTTAGTAATTTTGAGTAGTTTTTGTAATGCGCAACTACTGCAGGATCTCTGCTTGTTCTTGCCAAAGGATACATTTCCCTTGTCCTTTTATAAGACACTTTAATCCCCTTCGTGATCCATGGGTTTTTTACATCGCTGTTTAATGTCCCTTCTGATTAGCTTCTGCGTAAAGCTATTTTCAAATACTGATATTAATTTATCATGAAATAGATTAAATTTTATATTTGCATTTGGTTCTTTATAAATTTCAACCTAAGTTGTTTCCTGTGAACTACCCATAAAATCATTTGCCCTGTAGTCGTTAATGATTCTGACTTCCACGGAGGTGTATCCACGCTGTAAAGCACTATGTCATTTATCCTGACTAAGTGTGCATCATGATCACAGAGACAATATGTTGCTGGGCAAACTTATTTTCTTGCTTTCTGCCTCATCAAATAAAACGTTATCAATCAAGGATCTTCTGTCTTTATCCATCCGTGTGGCAAAGTTAACTACTGAGAGCAAATTCTAGGATCCAAATAAGGTTTCCTGATCATTTTTACTATCAGGAATCTCTACAAAATCTACATTCTGCTCACCACAGAGTATTAACTTCTTGCTGATATCAGACAGACAGCAGAGTAAGGAATCCAGGTTCCTCTTAAATAATTATAAATTTCCCAATGGGGATCTATATACTGATACAATTGAAAGTGAACTGCTTTTCATTAAGTCACAAGCAGAAACTTCTGTGTGCTGCTCACTACAAAATCTGCTTCTGTCAATGCCTTTAAACTTGTGTTCTCCCTTAATATATGCAACAACACCGCCTTTTCCCATATTAGTTCTGCATCAGTAAGCTCCTAGACTGTAATCTTTATATGTAACTTAGCTAAGACTTTGATTATGTGGTGCTCAGGCAGGCAGGGTTTCGAACGCGGGACACAAAAGTTAGAGGCCGCGACGTTTGCCAATGTGACACCCCTTTCGATGAACTATTTACTCGCTGAAGGGCACATAAAGTGACTCGGAAGCTTTGACTGCCATTTTCTAATGAACGGTCGAGTATCTCGTATACATACGGCAAGACATCTGTCGACTTAATTATGACCCTTCTTCCACTGAAAAAGTTCCTGTCTAAACGTGTTATGACACTTACCGTAATCTCCTCGTCAGACTTGCGTCCTTATTCATGACCGACAATATTCCAAAAATTTATTTTTACCATTCAGTGACACTGTGCAGTACGAAGTATTTGACATTATCATTGTGTGTACAGATTTTACGAAATTGTTTTCAATCGCATCAGGTAATAATTCATCTGTGAGAAGTACAGTTATCATATTTGGGTTACAGCAATTTCTCAGTAGTGAAAGTAATCACTCATACTAACGAAATAAAAAAAAACACAATCTTGAAAAAGGATAACGTTACATATTTCAGTAGTAATGGTCTTACATTGTGGCAAGGTACTGCTTAAAATATTTCTGTTTTAGCTACGTAGTGTCACAGTAATAACGTTTCATTGCGTTTTGGCCATTGCTGGCTGTGGTCTTTAATACTGGAATATTGGTCTTGCTGCAGGAAGGCTAGGCCACAGAACGGAAACTGGTTGAATGTAATGACCGCATTCTTACACGGTCGCAGAACAACAATTTAAGTCGATTTTGTTCTATTTACACAAATAAGAGAAAATCTTATTGTAATGTTTATTGGGTCCTTCAATAAAAAAGGACGGGATCCCATTATACTGAGTGGATGCAGCTGTTCCTCACCAAGAGGTGCCTGTGGAAAACATAAAAAGTCATCAAGGAGCAGACACACTAAGACGCCATCGTATTGACTCTATTTTTTAAAGCAGTAAACCAAATGGCGTCTGTGACTTCCCGCTCGCCGGCCGTGGTGGTCTAGCGGTTCTAGGCGCTCAGTCCGGAACCGCGCGACTGCTACAGTCGCAGGTTCGAATCCTGCCTCGGGCATGGATGTGTGTGATGTCCTTAGGTTAGTTAGGTTTAAGTAGTTCTAAGTTCTAGGGGACTGATGACCAAAGATGTTAAGTCCCATAGTGCTCAGAGCCATTTGAACCATTTGAACTTCCCGCTCTACAAGCTGGAAAGACTCGCCTTTAGGCGCGCCCGGCTAAGCACAACAGCGCAGGCACAGTGCTCGTCTGTCTCCGCACTACGAGATGGCGCTGTCTTAGAGACGGTCCAATTTCTGCTTCCGCCGATCCGCGTATTCACATGTAATGCAGCCAATGAGATTGCTGCTAACGTACAAACTTTCTCCTCGCGGATCACATTCGCGCAGTGATACCTGAACGCGCGAGGTATTATAAGGAGTGTACAGACCTCCGATTGGTCAGCCTGCATTAGTCTGTAGTTTCAGTCTGCGCCTAATAAGATTACCATATTCCTGTACATAGCGATAGATAAATGTATACAGACTTTCGGCAAGTATCAGAGATATGTGAGAATAAGATTAACGTACCAAGACCAAAGGAACTTCAGATTGTCAATTATAAATAACATCGAGAACCAAGTTATTTTTAAGCTTGTTATTATTTTAATAAATGTGTCAAAATTAATCAAGTGCTGTTTAAAGTTGGTCACCGCCAATCTGCTACTCTGAGCGTGCAACTGGAATTTCTATCGTCTGACCTAACGGCAGAAGTTAGCACGCCACGATAAGACCACGAGACATATTGCTGACACTCGTCTACTTCGTTAGAGCCACAAGACAAATAATCTGATGGTATGTGAACCGAAGGTCTTACAGTATGCACACCACATTATCCCAAATTACTAACGGATGGTGACATAAAACAGAATAAAACTGGGAGACTTAAAGTTTTAATTTGTTCACCTATATCCTAATGTTGCAACAGTTTCTACGAGTTAGGTGAAAAGGACAAGCACAAAGCTCGATCTCACTCTGACTCACTGTTGCATTAGAATAGGCAGCGAGCTCAGTGACACAACAGTTTGTAAAACTCACGTACTCCACTTTCGCTGCACTCCTTGGAGCTACACTTTCGTGTACTTTGATTAAAATAATAGGCCAGGGAAGAATTAGGTCGGCCATAAATTTAACACAAAACACTTATAGTAAGAAGGAACTGCGTTGTTGAAGCCCTTTGCTCTCCAAATATGTTGGCATACGTAAGTGTAATACTCGTAATAAAAGCAACATGGGTATAACAGCGGAATTCGAGGAACGTTAACGGGACGTTCATCGACGCCTGTGTGAAATATTGTGTCACGTGGGACTTCACACACTAAATAAAGAAAAGAATAAACTAAATACAATGTAGGAATCGTTCACCAAAGGATTATTTAACCATATCACGATTACCGAATCAATCGCGACCACAGTGCCTTCGGCGATAACCTAAATCGACACAGAAAATATCGCACAGTGTGATACTTGGAATATGTCGGACAGCTATGGAGCAGTGGAGCTGCGTAAGCTCCGTTCATCTCATGTAACTATGTCTACCTCTTTAAATATTGGCAGCGTACGAAATAAAGCCCTCGTTCAACAATAAAAGTCACTTCCTATGCGAATACACATATTTCATTTGGCAGCATCAAATAAACTGCTAATTAACCGCATTACACCAGTTAGGTTCAACCACCAGTTGTGCTCTCGGCAAACACACGCCCCGATCTCTGATAAATAAAGGCCAGCTACACCATTAGTAAACATTTCCGAACCTGTAACGCCATGTATGTTAATTTGCACACCAAATATAACCAAATTTTTTTTATCACCAGCTGTTAAGAACGTTTATTTCCACTAGAGCCAATTACTACGATAATTTTTTTGTGTATATTTCTTATCCAAAGACGACTTTTCCGAACGAAATCTTGGATGTCTTCCCTACTTCTGGATGTGTGTGATGTCATTAGGTTAGTCAGGTTTAAGTAGTTCTAAGTTCTAGGGAACTAATGATCTCAGAAGTTAAGTTCCGTAGTGTTCAGAGCCAGTTGAACACCATGTTAATCGAAACTACCCGTAACAAATCTAGCAGCCCACAGCTTAAATAATTCGGTGCCTTCCTTTAATCCTGTCGGGTAGTGATCCCAAACATTGGAACAGCACTCAAGAATAGGTAGCACTAGTGTTCTATACGCTTTCTCTTTGCACATGTATCATACTTTCCAAAACGCCTCCCAATGAATCGAATTCGAACATCCGCCTTACGCACTAAAATAGTTACATGCACGTGCCATTTCATATGGCTTTGCAAAGTTACGCTTATATCGTGTAGGGAACAGGCACCATGAATTCTGTAGGGCGGTCCATAAATCAGTAAGAGTACAACGGATTGGAGATCTCTTCTGAACAGTACGTTGCAAGGCATCCCAGAAGTGCTCAATAACATTCATGTCTGGGGAGTTTGGTGGACAGCTGAAATGTTTAAACTCACAAGAGTGTTCCTGGAGCCACTCTGGAGCAATTATGGAGGTGTGGGGTGTCGCATTGTCTTGCTGTAAGTGCCGAAGTCCGTCGGCATGTACGATGGACGTGAATGGTCAGATTCGTATCTGCATATATCAGGAATACCATATGAATCTAACTGCAGACGCCCCACACCATTAGAAGGCCTACACCAGCTTGAAGAGTCACTTTCCGCCACGCAGAGTCCACGGAATCATGAGATTGTCTTCATACCCGTATACGTCTATCCGTTCGATACAATTCGAAACGGCACTCGTCCGACCAGGCAACATGATTCCAGTCATTGGGAATCCAATATCGGTGCCGACGATCCCAGGCGAGGCGTAAAGCTTTGTCTCGTGCAGTCATCACGAATACACGAGCAGGCCTTCGTCTCCGCTAGCCAAAATCGATGAAGTTTCGTCGAACAGTCCGCACGCTGACTCTTGTTGACAGTCCAGCATTTAAATCTGCAGCAATTTGCGAAAGGCTTGCGCTTCTGTCACATTGAGCGATTCTCTTCAGTGCTTCAAATGGTTCAAATGGCTCTCATCACTGTGGGATTTAACATCATAGGTGTTCAGTCCCCTAAAACCTAGAACTACTTAAACCTAACTAACCTAAAGACATGACACACACCCATACACGAGGCCGGATTCGAACCTGTGACCGTAGCATTCGCAAGGTTCCGGACTGGAGCGCCTAGAACCGCTCGACCGCTGCGGCCGGCTCTTCAGTAGTCATTCATCCAGTTCTTGCAGGAACTTTTTCCGGCTACAGCAACATCGGGGATCTGATATTTTACCGCATTCCTGATTTTCACGGTTCACTAGAGAAATGACCGTGCGGGAAAATTCCCACTTCATCGCTACCTCGGAGAGGATGCATCACGTCGCTCGTGCGGCGACTATAACACCATGTTCAAACTCACTTAAATCTTGATAACCTGGCATTGTAGCAGCAGTAACTGATCTAACAACTGCGCCAGACACTTGTTGCCTTAGATAGGCAGCGCCGTATTTTGCTTGTTTACGTGTTTCTGTATTTGGATACCGACGCCTACACCAGTTTCCTTGGCGCTTCTGTGTACATTTAGTCCACTTAACTGTGTCAAGTCCCTAACTGTTGACCACGTGTGCAACTGCACTGCTTGACCACTGAGGGCCACACCAGACTTACCTAACTCAGACACGCTTTAACAGCTTACTGGTCACCAACCGTTCAACTAAATACTCAGTGTGCAGCTCTCAGCCGAAATTGTCAAATTTAACGGAATGACAATGAACAGTTCCGTAAGCTTTACGAAGATAGTTCTATCCAATGGAAACAATGAACAGAATTAAAATGAACAGCACAAGGACTGCGAGGAACTTGTAAATTGTGTTATGTAAATAAACTGATATATGTAATTTCGCGAGTGCTATAATGTGAGAAAGGGTAAACGCAGTTGTACTCCATTACTACCACTTTTGTTAATTTTTACCTACCTCTAGGTCTGACGTCACGTCGACAAAGACGTCATCAGAGAGGAAGCCCAAGCTCGGTTTCTGTCAAGGATGGGAAAGGAAATTGGCCGTGCCCTTTCGAAAAAACCAACCCGCCATTTGTCTGGAGAGATTTAGAGAAACAAATGTAAATCTAAATTTGGATGACCTGGCAGTGTGTGAAGTACTGTGGCACCTCACCCGGTGAGTACATTTCGAAAGATATTATATTAAAGTCTAGACGATGAAACTAAGAGGACCAGAGTCATTACAGGCCTGATACGAAATAAACATAAAATAAATAATAAAATAAAGTAAATCATATGGTGTCGTAATTTTTAAAATGAAGTCGCCAAAGTTTCTAAGTTTTCAGAGAAGATAATCTTAAGAACATATGTTACAAATGTGCGCGACTCAATGTTTTATGGAAACTGGAGCACAACCATGGCTTAAAATGCAAAAAATGCGAAGAATATCTTGGATAACTGAGAGGAAAAAGACTGTCTTGTATACAAAAGTGGTTTATTCATTGATATCCATTTATCAGTAAAATGTAGTGCGTTTGAATGTATTTCAATTCATGGACGACAAAATTCCAGTCACCTCCCACACCTTTACTAACTAATGGTTATTACGGAGACCTAATTAATTTTTGGTTATGGCTTACAGCTCCGTGATTTACTGTATATGTTTTGCTACCAAATACTTTTCCTATAATTTAAATTTGATGAACGGTGACTTTGCGTGTGTGTGACCCCTAATTTCACCTGTAATACTTTCATATCGCATCAAAACACGATTTAAAAATCTCATTATTTGAAAAAAGGTTTTCTGTTCAGTTGTCAGTTGCTACTGCTAAACTGCAGTCATTGAAATTAATCGACGTATTTGCCGAAAACTGTGCTGGTCAGTAAGACTTCTCAGTGGGTCACATCTAGGATTCCGTTGTTCACAAATATATGGGCTCAAGTGTTTTGGATAGCCCTTGGTCTAGCGATCGTTTGTACTCCTATTGGAATAGTACAGCACATAATAGAAATGTAAACATTACACATTTCCTGCAGTCCATCCATTTGTGTTGGATGCGGTCTAAGGTGAACCTTACGCAGCTTCTAAAACAACAATTTGCTCATGAGTGGTTTCTGACAAGACCCCGAGAAACCATGATAATTGGTTATTAAAAGTACAAAATAACTTCTGTTGCAATTCCTCGAGATTTTTAGCAGATGTTCTAAAGATAATGTTCTGCTGGAACTACGAAACTTTCTAATCATCGTTATCCATTAGCGAGATCCAGAGGTTTGAAGTCACCCTACGTACGAAGAAAAAAGAAAAAAAACTACAAACATCGATTTGTAGCTGCCTATACACCATGGTCTGCAATTAACTAAATAACCAACGACATAATGATTAAAATTCCAACTGTAATCTAAATAACCAACGACTTTAAGTGACTAAACTTTCAGCAGTACATTCCAGAAACGCCAATTTTTCGTTTTAGAAAATCCTTACTCACTGTCAAGATACACCCGAAAAAAAGTGATTTTTAGGAACAAAAAGTACCAAATGTGGAGAACACCATTTCTGTATTTTCTATTCCTGGCAACTCTTCGAGACTTTATCCCTTTTATTCTTATTATTATCTTCTCGGAAAATCTTGAAATTTTTCGAGACAATTTTCCATTACCGTACTCCATAGATTCGAAGTTACTGTTCTTAAGCACATAAAATACGTACATCGTATAATGCGTGAGGCGCAGCTGTAGTTTTAACCGCCTTCGTGCAAACACGGCAAGGATTCAGCTGTCCTTGCTAGGATTTTGAGGTCATGTTTCACCAGCAAAACTTTACAATGCGCTGCCTTTGCAGAAGTGGTTTATCACGCCTGTATATTCTGGAAATTAATGGAAGGTGCTACCTGGTGGCGTAATCAACTTACAAAGAATTATTTAATCATTCGAAATTGTGTGCACTTACAAATGAAATAACTAATTTGTTTGGTAAATTGTAGGTGAGTGGGAAACGATTTTCTTTTAACGTTATTTTATATGTAGTTATTTGTTGGTTATAAGTGTACGTAAATGTGTCGAAGTACATAAATAGACTGTCTTTTAATTTCATTTAATTGGTCTTCAAATGTTTCGACTCTCGTTAGATTCAGAACGTCAAGGCTGACGAAAACCCTTTTCTTTCATCTTAGCCGCCTAACTAGCTTGCCACGTATTTGAAAGTGTCACCATCTTCTGACAGGGCTTATATATTTGTTTGTTTCTCGACCAGCTCCTGCCTTTTTCACTGTTATCCGATTTGCATGGGAAACAGGAGACCTTCCTCAAAACTCCAAAACGGTCGACGTGGGGCACATTGTTTGTCCGAGAGCCAATGTTTTATGCCAAAGTACACAAGACAGACAAATGGCTCTGAGCACTATGGGACTTAACATCTGAGGTCATCAGTTCCCTAGAACTTAGAACTACTAAAACCTAACTAACGTAAGGACGTCACACACATCCATGCCCGAAGCAGGATTCGAACCTGCGACCGTAGCGGTCGCGCGGTTCCAGACTGAAGCGCCTAGAACCGCATGGCCACTGTGGCCGACCAAGATAGACATCGTTGACCAAGTTGGAGGTCGTCCGCTGCAACTATGTTAGTACAAGTTTTGTACAGGTGTGTCCTAAGTGGTCAATGTAATGAATATAACATCTTGATGCTATGAAATTCGCTAAAACAGGCACCAGTCAATATATCACCTGTTTCCTTAAATTTTCATGAGAAACGGTATATAATACTAACGTACAAGTCTCACCATTACAAGACAGCCAATGAAATGATAGCTTTATTCTAGATCGTAACATTAGGCATCTTTTGTAGAAGGTTACACTCCTATGTTTCACAAAACCATTCTGGTGTTATTGTAGGGATTAAATACCTACATCTTGCATATTTCATCAGGAAGTCTCTATTTTTGTCAAACCTGCATGCGGTTGAACATTGTCTGTATTTTAGCTGAAATCAGCATCCAAAAATACAGCGGAAAACTTCTTTGCCTGCAAGAAATAAATTTCAGTGTAAACCAGCGTATTATGCATATGTAATATAAAACGCAATATTTTCTCACGGTGTACAAATCTGAAGTATAGCAGTTGAGGATACTTCACCTATAGATTACGTATAGAGTACTTAAGATCATTGACATATAGTTAACATACAAATGAAGAGAAATGTTGAGAACTTATCAAAATTCTGCATGAAGAGAGGCCTCATTATTAAATCCAGTGTTTTTGTGTGAGTCTGTGTGTGTGTTCCACAACTGCTTCTAAATCACTTGATTGATTTTAATAAAAAGTCGATAAACATATCTCTTACTGTTAGGCAGCAATCGATGTGGGGCAAGAACAACCTACCCATGATAGTTCACGAGATATGACATCATATACAACGAGATGCGTGAACAATTGTCGTATCAAGAGTTAAATTTTAATGTATTTACTCTTCATTACTAAGACACCTGCCAGCGTCCTTGACAGCATTCAGCTGCAACGCGCCAACAGTTGTAGGAGAAAACAATAGTCGTAATTAGGGCTATGAAGGGGTGTTGCCATGACACGCTTACAAAACAGTGTTCAAGATAATGTGAAGCAACTGCGCTGAGGAAATAGAAAAATGGCAAAATGGGCCATATCAGGTTTGTCCACTAAGGAACAAAATAAATAATGGTACATATATTCCGCAAAGTTGTAGTATACTATCTCGATGAAATCTATCTCTTAACAGAAATGTACGTCACAATGACAGTGTAATATTGAACAAATAAGCACATTATTAGAAAAAGCATCTGGTCTTAAACATGAACTAATTTGGAAACTTAATACTGCGAGCGGAAGCCGATGTCCAAATTGGAGCTGCGCGAGATTAGCCGAGCGGTCTGAGGCGCTGCAGTCATAGACCGTGCGGCTGGTCCCGGAGGAGGTTCGAGTCCTCCTTCGGGCATGGGTGTGTGTGTTTGTCCTTAGGGTAATTTACGTTAAGTAGTGTGTAAGCTTAGCGACTGACGACCTCAGCAGTCAAGTCCCATAAGATTTCACACACATTTTTCCAAACTGGAGAATCCGTTTCTTCATGTGATATAACGAAGTCTTACGACAATAGAATTAGAATGTAGTTTTCTCTAGAGTCCTGAGTATCAATCTCTATCGATCGTTTTCCGACTGACCATACAAAAATTATTGCAACATATTGACATTTTCCGGTAAGTTATGAAAGGTTTACGAACTGTGTTGTGGGCCTCACAGCACAGTGCGCTTAGGCTTTGAGTCAACCCTTGATTACGACCTCGTTAAAACGACAGACTTGGAGGTAGGTTACTCCTTCTACCAGCACATTTACGAAAGGAACTGAAATCGACAAGCGTAAGCGATGAAAGCCCGTCCATGTCTCACGCGCTGTTTCACACATCTACTTTCATTCTTTTTTGATCTTTTGAGGAACAGCGTGATTTCCATTTACAAGAGAAAGGGACAAAAAACAATACTGCAACAGATATCCGACTCGGACCATGGACCTGAAAGGCAGTTATTGTTTCATACGGAATTATCTCCTCCAGGAAGGCGCTCCTGCTGACTAGGTACAAAAAAAAAAAAAAAAAAAATGAAAAGGCTGAAGGGAGAGGTAACACCAGGAAAAACGCTTTACACTCTTTCGTTTTCGCTCCGGGCTGCATCTCTTTGTCAGTCGCTCTTTCACTCTGCCAGATCGTCGCGTTCCCCTCCCCAACCCCCCAACCCCCCTCTTCTACGAATTCTAACATTTACCCGACAAGCTCGGCACACGACGGAGGAGGCTGCATTTTCGCGAACAATGCAGTAAAAGGAGACCCCCGCGCAATCCAATCAAATGCAGCGGCGTGAATGGGAATTTCCATTCGGTCAACAAACCCGGTACGCGGTATTTTTATTCTGTTGAATTTCATTCTTTCGCTTTTTTTGTGCATGCGCGAACGTTTGCACGATGTCTGCAATTAATTAATTTATAATGGCTGGCGCGTTCTGCGCGGCAGGCCAACAGCAGATTATGTGACCGCGCTGTAATGCGGGAGTTTAATGTTTCTTCCGGTATGTTGGCTGACGTATATTGTATCCAGTATTAACGCTATGAGTTTCCGTAATCGAAGGCTTCTGCGTAATGCTCAGCGGCACGTTTCACTTGTCCGAGTAAATGTGGGCAGTACGTAAAATGTACTGTCATTAAAAAGATTGTCACTGGAAACGTGAAGCGAAGTATATTTCTTGCAATTCGGCGTATATTTGAAGGGAACTAGGTGCATGTATTACTTACTTACTTCCGAAAGCTATTTCACTTGGTACCACACCAGCGTTTGTTACTGAAAGTGCGATCAGATGGAGTACCACACATAATTTGTAATTGGGAACCTCCCCATCGCACCCCTCTCAGATTTAGTTTTAAGTTGGCACAGTGGATAGGCCTTGAAAAACTGAACACAGATCAATCGAGAAAACAGGAAGAAGTTCTGTGGAACTATGAAAAAAATAAGCAAAATATACAAACCGAGTAGTCCATGCGCAAGATAGGAAACATCAAGGATAATCTGAGCTCAGGAGCACCGTGGTTCCGTGGTTAGAGTGAGCAGTTGCGGAACGAAACGTCCTTGGTTGATGTCTTCCCACAAGTGGAAAGTTTACTTTCTTTATTTTCGCAAAGTTATGATCCGTCCGTTCGTTCATTGACGTCTCTGTTCACCGTAATTTTGCGACCGCATCGCAAAGCCGTGCTATTGTTATTATAGTCGCGAGCTGTATTTGTTTGATTCATATTGCCCACAGAATACTCTCACGTATTTAATGCACTCTTGTCCAAAGTAGCGAACAGTCAACTGCCAGCCAGGGAGCCACGTTAGCAGGAATACTTTCTCTTCCGTCCGCTGTAGTCGACTGACGTCGTGTGTTTCGATGTTTGTTTAGGTGTAACGTCCTCATACTACGGCGCAGTTTCCTCTCATCGGACGGACGGATGGACAGATAATAATTGTCTGAAAATAAAAATCAGAACTTTTCACTTGAGCAAAGACTTGAACCAACGACCTCTCGTTCGCAGCTGGTCACGCTAACCACGGGAACACGGCGCTCCTGAGCTCAGATTATCCTCGATGTTGCCTATCTTGCACATGGAATACTCAGTTTGAATATTTTGCTTATTTTATTCATAGTTCCACATAACTTCTTCCGGTTTTCTCGATTGATCTGTGTTCAGTTTTTCAAGGCCTATCCACTGTGCCAATTTATAACTAAATCTGAGGGGGGTGCGATGGGGAGGTTTCCTTGTTAGTAGGAAGGAGGCATCCTATCATCTTGAATGACTATCGTCACAGAAGTGGAAGTCATCCTGGATTGACCATCAAGACAGGGGGTTTAAACACTTGCTGCTCTCTGTGCACGTTAATGACGGCGCAGCAACATAAATAGTAACCTCAGATGTTTCGCACATGGCTGAGTCTGAACTATAAATAATGAATTTTTTGTGGCTTTCAGTCTGAAGACTGGCTTGAGGCAACTCTGCACGGTACTCTATCCTGTGCGAGCCTCTTCATTTCCGAATAACTACTGCAATCTACGTTCATTTAAACCTGCTTACTGTACTCAGCTATTTGTCTCCTACGGCAGTCCTCTCTGAAGTCCCACTTCGCTCTTCTACTAAACTAACGTTTCGTGTATGTCTGACGAATTACCCTACCATCGGCCCCTTCTCACAACGAAGTAAAATCCGGGGAAAGGTGCACAAATATCTAATCAGATCTAGATAAGATGTGTGTGGTGGAATTTAGTAGGAACTTTCTTCAGATTTATGGGAAGGTAGAATAGAAAAAAAACAACAACAATCCAGAAAATTTGTTTCCTTTTAATGTGCCATAGTTGTAATCAGTGAACTGATACAAATACTTCGGTGTTACAATTTGTATGGTTACGAAAAAAAAAAATATGCATATTCTCAGTTGTAAATGAAGCAGCTGACAGCCTTCAGTTCATTGCCTAGGTACCGAAAAATGCAGTCAATCTGCAGAAGTGACTTTACAGTTCACTTGTGAATTGCATCTCAGAAGGCAGCTCAATTGTATATGGCTATCAGATGCTGATTTGCGTCACAGGAAAGCGTTATGGAAACACTGACAAATCTGAATTGGTAGAAGCTAGAACATAGATGCCAACTAAACTGCAAATGGTGCCATACAAAACTTCAAGACAATGTTGAGTCCTATATAAATATACAGCAGCCACCTAAGAATAATTCCCATAGGGAATTAATTACAGAGTGCATTGCTAAATACACTATGCCACGTACGTCACAGTGGTTTGCAGATGTACCTATATATTTCTCATGTTTTCCAGTTAAGTAGGTCATTTTATATCGTTTTATATTTAGCTGGAAAGCGCATTCCATTTACCTGGCTATTAATCGAGCAGTAAATGTGTTACAAAATCAAGATTTTAAAAGGAGCTCTTCAGGGTCGTTTAATAAGTAATGTCCCATACTTTTTTTAGAAAAGCCATTGATATTCATAGACAAACATCCTTGTTGCTACTTCCGGATGCCGGTGAAGTTTCGGACCATTCTAGCACATGGTAGAGCCGTAGTACAGGGTCAAAGTGTCGTCTACATACGCCTCAAATTACCAACAGCTTCCTGTTATTAAATTATTTTGTGCAAAAGAAAAGAAACGGTAGTGAACATCCATAAACGTTTATGTGCAGTGTATGGCGATGCTGCAGTTGACAGGAGTACTTTGGGCGACGGATAAAGAAAGCTATAGCCTCAGGAAACTCAGAAACTGAGCTACATGGTCAGCCACGCTCGGGACGTACTGTCACAGCCACTGCTCCACACATGCTAAATCGTGCGGATGCCTTTAATCGTGCCGACCGGCGCATCACTACTCAACAATTGGGTATATAGTTGTCGGTGAGCGTTGGCAATAATCGAGACCCTTACATATTTAAAAACGTCCTCTAGATAGGTTCCACGAACCTCACAGCAGACCACAAGATTCAAAGAAAGGCCATTTCATCTGATTTGTTGGAGCGTTTTGAGACCGACGGAGAGGCCTTTACGTCATAGATTGCTACGGGGGACGAAAGCTGGGTGCAGCACTTCGCGCCGGAACAGAAAGGCAGTCCATGGAGTGATATCATCACATTCACCACACAAAAAAAAAAAAAAAAAAAGAAATCTAAGACAACCCCCTCGGCCGGAAAAGTCATGGTGACAGTCTTCTGGGATTTTGATGGCGTCATTCTCGTGGATGTCATGCCAATAGCGTGAACCATCAATTCAGAGGCATACGGGAAGACTCTGAATAAACTCAAGAACCGTTTACGACGTGTACCATCGGACAATAATCCAGCAGAATTCTTGCTCCAACATGGTACTGCACGCACACATAGAGTCTGAGAACCCGGGAACACATTGCTATGCTAAATTGGTTTGGACATCATTGCCTCATCCACCCTACAGTCCAGACCTGGCACCATCGGACTTACATCTCTTTTGGCCGCTTAAAGATTCTCTACGGGAAACACATTATGAAGACGACGAGTATGGCAGTCACGCAGTGAAAACATAGCTGCGCCTACAAGAGCTTTTACCTACAGGGAATACATGTTACTGCAAATCGTTGTTGTAGTGGCAGAGACCATGATGGGGATTACGAAGAAAAATAGGACGTCACCAATATATATATATATATATATATATATATATATATATATATATATATATATATATATATATATATATATATGGATGCTGCAGTACACTGCACGTCTTTCTCCACACGCGTCAACGAGGTGCGTTTCAAGAGCAAATAGGATTTTGGCCTAATATTAAATGACTGAAAGCTGCTAAGTGTTGGGAATAAGCTAATATTGTTAACAACAGACTACATTAAAGAAAGTATGTATTGAGAGGCCACTGTCAGGATTCTCTGACTACTGGACAGGTTTCGACGAGACGTTTGTTAACCTACACCACATATTGCTCGAACAACCCATTTATGAGCAAAAACCACACTTTTCGAATGAGAAGAGATACCCCAAAAAGTGATATCATACGTCATAATCGGATGAAACAAACAATGAAGACTACTTTTCCCGTTGAGCTGTCACTTATTTCAGATACACAAGGCAGTATTTAGCTTTTTAACGAGAAACTGAACATGAGCTTTCCAGGACAGCTTACAATCTATCTAAACAGCTAGGTATTAGAACTGCTTTGTGTCACAAATCTTATGTCCATTCTGTGTAATCAAAATGTCAGTTTTTACTGAAGTGTGTGTTAGAAACTGTAAACACTAAGTCTTACTGCGATTTAGCCTCAATTTATGTTCTACAAACCATGAACTTATGTCTATAACTGCTTTACAACATACCATGTCAGTATTGCACACAACGTCCTTCACTGCCTAGCTGATGTCATTGGAAAACAGAAATATTTTAGAATCACCTCAAATGTTAGAAGGTATATGGAAGCAATGAGCCCTTGTTATGTCGCTGGAGGGAGGTAGCTCCACATCTGCACACACAAGTCTCGTAATTCGCCTAAATTGATGGCAGGGGCCCGATAAGCTCTGACGCCACGTTCAGTGACATCCCAGATGCGTTCGATCGCGCTGAGATCTGGCGAGTTGGGAGGCCAGCAGATCAGTTGAAATTCGACAGTGCGTTTCACAAACCACTCCATCCAACTCCTGGCCTTGTGGCATGGCGCATTATCTTGTTGAAAAGTGCCGTTGCCATGGGAAACGTAACCATCATGAAGGGATGTATGTGGTCTGCAGCCACTATGCAATACTCCTTGGCCGTCATGCTGCCTTTCACGAGCTGTACTGCACCAGTGGATGCTCACGTGAATAATCTCCAGAGCATAATGGAGTGCTCGCCAGCTTGTCTCCGTCGCGCAATACAGGTGTCAAGGAGCTGTCCCGTGGAAGACGACGAATTCGCGCCCTACATCGTCCACTGCCGATAATCCATGCTCATTTCTGGCTGATCAGCGTATATAAATAAGAAACGGTAGCGTCCCCAGCACCGACCCCTGGGCACTCCCTGTCCCCCAATGTGCCCCACTGGGACTGCACGCAGTAGCCACTCTCAGTACCTTGAAGAATGATCTTCTGCTATCTGTTCTCAAAGTGAGGGGTACATCAATTGTGAGCTACTCCCTTTACTCCAAAATGGTCCAACTTCTGCAGTAATATTTTGTGATCAATACCACCAACCACCTTAGTTAGAAGACGCCCTGCGCTCACCACCATTTATTGAATCCGTTCCGACCTCTACAAAGAAAAGTGAATATAGAATTTTCAGTTGTTAAGCCACTTCTAAAATCAAATTGTACATTTGAGAGCAAATTAAGTTAGTTATGACTTACACTTGTATATGCAACCTCATCAATAACTTGAGCGAACATCGATGGCGTAGCAATAACTCTAAAATTATCTACATTATCCCATTCCCTTTTTTGAAAAGTAGCTTCACTACTGAATGTTTTGACTGGTCAGAAAACTGACCATTTCTAAGCGATAAGTACTGGGTCAACATATGCAGTACTGTACTTTAGTATTCTGCTAAACTCCCATAGTGTCCATGAGAGTCCTTGGTCTCCAGTGGTTTAATTATTGATTCAAACTCCCTATTGTTAGTATCATGGAGTAGTGTTCCACGAAACAGTCTGGGGAAGTTATTTTCTAACAGAGTTATATGATTCCCTGAAGGGGGTATGACTCTCTTTCGTTGACCTGCTGTATTCAGAAAGATTATTAAATACTCTACATATATCTGACTGATGAATAAGTGAAACATTTCTGCTACTCACTGACTTCAATCTTGTGCTGCTCACCATATCATTCCTTCACGACTGACCGTATGTTTCTAATTTTATCGTGAGAATTAGCTACTCTATTTATGTAACGCATAATTTTTGCCTTTCTGATGAGATATTTAAGCACATGTTTGTAATGAGCAGCTGCAATTTGATTACGACTGCTTCTAACATTTTCTTCTACGTAATATTAATGTAATACTAGTCATTCTTATCACCCAGTTAGCCAATCAACCTTCCTGTTTTTGCCAGTATCCTGTTTTGAACGTTCTAATGTAAGATCATGAGAAACGTGTTGAGGAAAGCATTACATTTACTGTCAAATTATTAGCACTATAATCACCCAGCCGCTCGTGTTCCTTAATGAGTTTTAATATCGTTGCTGTTGCAACTGGATTAGCTTCTATAAATAGTTTATAATCATATTTAACATGTGACTGATCACAAATCATTTTGTCTTTAAAATCTGTGCATAATGGTGAAAGATCATTTACGTTTATGCCAACCGAATGCCCCTCTAATAATGAAGAGAGAACAAAAATGTTGTGTATGTTTGTGCTACAGGTCCCCTGCACTGTCGTCGGAAAGAATACAGTTTGCATCAGTTTATATGATTTATTGAGCAGAAATGTTCTGAAATCAGAATCCACTAAATTCAACCACACCTGCAGACATTCAAATACCTGCTCTGCGCAGTGCTTTGAAACGTCAGTGGACTCAAATGGAATACCGGTTTTCACATACAATGCCACTCCGTCATACTACAATGAACTCCTAGAAGAACACCATCCGACCTATAACCTGGTAAAGACAGCCTCTGATTTATCACGTTATATAAGAACTGCTCTAAAGTCAACATCAATCAGTAGTTCACAAACTTAATTCACTAATTACGTCTGTATTTCGTTGCAATATGCTAATTCCTTCATTACCCGGATACCTCGCCTTTGTCGCTGTCACCTCAAGCTTTGCCATCTTCCCCTTCCTATACCAACTGAGATGCAGGCCATGCCTAGTGTAACTCGTCCTATTGAGAGTCTCAGCTGACACAACTGCAATATATAACATGTATTTCGCCATCAGTGCCTTCTCAAGTCTCATGGTAATATGCCTGACAGCCGTAGGAAGATGAGGCCGATCATAACGCTGAAACAGTTCCACGAAATGCACATCTGTGGCACCAATTTGAGTGGTTATCTTTACCAGGTTTCTATTCATGCCGTACTCCCCGCCCCTATCATGACTATTCCCATACCCACCAACAATCACCACATGACCTTCTATTGTAAAGTTCCTGCATTACTCCCCTATGTTAACAGTCACCTGAGTCAACCTAGAACTTGGCTTCACAATTCCAGTGACCTAGTATTCTCTCCCCAACTGTTCTTCCAACTGGCGGCTTACGCCTCTGCCATGAGAACTATCCTAACAACAGCAGATTCATCTTACAATGGAAAGTAGCAGCTTCGTGCTGCTGAGGTCTGCTGCATACATCCTACATCTATAGCTAGAATTTTTCTTGCTATAACAAAAACACATCTTCCATTTTACGAAGAAATGGGGATGTCAGCTGGTGTACTGTTTTTGAACAAAATCATTATTTACTCTCTTGTTTTACAAAATTAATTCCAGAGAGCAGTATCAGACCATGTTCATATAATTCGAACAATTTAGAAACTCTAATGGCTTGATCAGGCACGTGTCATGACAGTAAGTGTGCAGTGCTTGATATTGAAGCTATCAAACGTTAAAAGTCAATAGTAATATATGAGCATGAACAAAGTTAACTGTTTGAAAGTAAATTGAAAATAAAGAAAAGAAGTAGTTATACACTGCTACAAATGGTATAAAAAGAAGGTTATAAACATAACACAAACACACCAGAAGAAACTGGAAGAAATAAGAAGTAACGTAATGGAGTGAAGAAACAGTAGAAACAATAAGAGATAAGAAATTAGCTCATCTACAAGCGTTACAAACACAAACTGATGAAGCGAGAGATGCACGTAGGGACACGTAAAACGTTGTATGAAATCTCACCACTCTTAGGACAAGTTTATTATCGCCACTGTAGGTGATATATATTGGAGGTATGCCATGCTCTATAAAGGGCTTAACCATCTAGAGACCAGAAACAGAAATGACGTAAATATAAATGTAATCCAAGAAGAACAATGGATACAAAAATATAGAGATTTGTGGTCTGGAATCTCCCTGGAAAAAGAATAAAACGAGCAGCCTGTTTAGGAAAACGTAAATCCGATTCACTTAGAGCAGTTACAAAGGGCAGTAAAACGAATGAAGAATTTGATGGGTACAGGACAAGATAGAATAAACGCAGAATTATTTAGACATGTCCGCTGAATACTAAATCAAAGATCTCCAAATCTAATCTATACGTTAGAAAGGATATGAGATTCCTAGATGTTGGTCGCATGCCCACGTTATGCCTGTATTTCACAAAACAGTGGTGTAAACAAATGTGAAAATCATAGAAAAATAAGGGTTTAGAATACAGAATATATACTGAAGGGACAACTGCTATACATTCCTAATACCGTGTAGAGCTCCCACGAGCATACAGAAGTGCCGCAAATCCACTTCAGTCTGACGTTTTGCTGGAGGAAATTGACGCCATGAATCAGCAGGGCTGAGTACGAGGGGATGGAGATCTATTGTGAACAGTACGTTGAAAGGTATTCCAGGCATGCTCAGCAATGTTAATTTTTGCGGAGACTGGTGGCCAGCTGAAGTGTTTATACTCAGAAGACTGTTCCTGGAGCTATTCCGTAGCAGTTCTGGACGTGTGGGGTGTCGCATTGTCCCGCTGTCGGAATGCAAAATAGACATAAATAGAAGCAGGTGATCACACAGGATGCTTACGTACGTGTCACCTGTTGGAGTCGTACCAACACGTATCACGGGTCCCATATAACTCCAACTGCACACGCCCTAAACAATTACAAAGCCTCCAGCAGCACAATCAGACCCCTGCTGACATGCAGATTCCATGGATTCACGAAGTTATCTCCATACCCGTACACGTCCACACAATTTGAAATGACACTCGTCCTGCTAGGCACCATGTTCCTATTCATCAACAGTCCTATGTCGGCGCTGACGGGCCCAGGCAAGGCGTAGAGCTTTGTGTAGTGCAGTAATCAAGGACACCTGTGTGGGCCTTCGTCTCAGGTTGATGATGTTTCCTTGAACGATTCGCACGTTGACACCTGTTGACGGCCTAGCATTTAAATCTGCAACAATTTGCGGAAGGGTTTCACTTCCGTCACGATGAACGATTCTCTTCAGCCGCCATTGGTTCCGTTCTTGCAGGATCTTTCTCCTGCCTCAGCGATATCGGAGATCGATATTTTACCGGATTCCTGATTTTCACGGTATACTCGTGAAATGGTTGTACGGGAAAATCTCCACTTTATCACTGCCTCGGAGATGCAGTGTCCCATCGCTCATACTCCGACTGTAACACCTCGTTCAAACTCACTTAAATCTTGATAAACTCCCATTATTGCATCGGTAAACGATCCAACAACAGCGCCAGACACCTGTTGTCTTACAAAGGCGTAGCCGACCGCAGCGCCGTGCTCTGCTTGCTTATATATCTCTGAATTTGTATAGGCATGTCTATAAAAGTTTGTGTAAAATATAACGTACAATCTTAAGCATAAGACGAAGACCAATCCGAAAGGTTTTAGTAGTAGAAAAATAATATGGCTTTAGAAAGGAACGATCCTGCGCAGATGCTACGTTCACAGTTAGGCAGTCAATAGAAGAAGCAGGAAATATACCCTTTGAAGTCACACAGGTTTTATTAATTTCAAAAATCCAAACTCGAAGAGAGTCTCCTAATCCCCTAATATAAGTACAAAAATGTATCTACTGAATAGCTGTAATAGTAATTATAAAAGGCGGCAATTTTATTTACACACTGTCTCTTAAATATATATGATGGTATCTGATACTCAAGTACTAATGCAAAGAAACGTAATGATGCTAAAATGCTTTAAATTGTTGCTATGATTTAATCTTTAAAATTTAATAATTCTCTCCCTGTTAATATTTAATTAATTAACTTACGTCGTTCAGATTTTGTAACGCTGACGGCGTTAAAATTTAAAGTTGTTCAGTCCCTGTTTTGTTTTCTTTCAATTGTTGCGAGTCAGCGATGGTGCAATGCTGTTCGCTTTCAACTCTACACATTTGTAAAAATCAGGTCCGGGAAATACTTTTGTGATCATGGTTGCGATTAAGACGTTATTCGCGTAATTGTACTGATTAAGGGTTATCGTTTCCGAAAGATGCAGATTCGATTAAAGCTGTGTGCATTTTTCTGCGTATAATGAAAATATTCTTAACACGTCGCGCAACAAAAAGTAACATGTGAATCACAACAGTGGTGAAACGAAGATAATATATGATGACATAAATGTTCTTCGCTGTTATTCAGGACTGGTTGAGATTAAACACCGCTATTTTCAGTTTCTAGAAATCACAAGACGATACACTTTAGAGATATTTGTTTTGCACAACTTTTATTTACCTTTTCCTATATAATATGGTGATTGTCCGAAAGGATTATCTTTCTCTCTCCTTTTTGTAGCCATTATACATTCACATTACATACATAGAATAAGAAACTTTTCTTTCTCTACCGACCAGTTCGAGAACAAAATCCGCCCAGACAAAATGTCTTAAATAGAATCAGTTCTCACTGAACAGTCATATAAAGTTTCGTAGTAGAAACAATGCTAGTTTATTCCGTGCACTAGAAAGTCTTTGATTCACTGAGCGCAAAAATTAAAATAATAAAATTACGATTAAATTTTTGATATCGTCAATTCTTCTTTATATCATGAAAATAAGGTTTGACATCGTCGTAATATTATTTTTCATCGTTGTAGCACTATACTACGAGGACTGATAAATCAGCGTACATGTCGGAAACGGGTGATATAAGAAAATGGCACCTAGAAATCAAGGGATAAAGGATGCTTCTGGCTTGTCTTCTACTTTGTTTACAGTCTACGTAGATGATTCGATTGGTGAATGACTGTTGAAAATGTTTACGGAACATATCGTACGAAACGGAACCCATAACCTTTCGTACTTGAAAAACTCGTTTTCAATTTCGCAGACAGTAAGTGTGAGCTAATTTGCGTAAACTACTTTTACTCGCATCAGTGTCTAAATGCATCGTGGAATCAAATGGTGAACTTCTGGAAATAACAGTACAGGTTGCTGTTTGTGCCTGAGCGTCCCGTGGCTCCTCTGTGTGTGTTTGGCGGCAGAAGACTATCGTCTACGACACACACCGTTTCAAAGAACGCCAGGTGTTTCCGTCATTCAGTCGAGTATTAGCATTAATTTAGAGCTTCACACTAAAAACACTACTGATAATGTTATTCACTTTTGACCATACTGTAAAAGAGGCGGGATAGCATTACCGTCGGGATTGCGGATTCTCTGTCATTAGGTGTGAGGGCGTGGACAGAAGTTGAGAGACCTGTGAGCAAATACAAAGCCTTTCCAGAATGAGATTTTCACTCTGCAGCGGAGTGTGCGCTGATATGAAACTTCCTGGCAGATTAAAACTGTGTGCCCGACCGAGACTCGAACTCGGGACCTTGGCCTTTCGCGGGCAAGTGCTCTACCAACTGAGCTACCGACGCACGACTCACGCCCGGCAGAAGTAAAGCTGTGAGTATCGGGCGTGAGTCGTGCGTCGGTAGCTCAGTTGGTAGAGCACTTGCCCGCGAAAGGCCAAGGTCCCGAGTTCGAGTCTCGGTCGGGCACACAGTTTTAATCTGCCAGGAAGTTTCACAAAGCCTTTGTTTCAGTAAGGTGGCCCTCAGGGTAAATTTTCATGGCGTCGGAATACACGGACATAGAGTGCAGGTAGCGGCTAGTACCGGGAGTATTGGGCGCGGCGGCGTGTTGCTGATCTACTGGCAGTGAAACGCGCCACTGCGACATGGAGCGGGCGTCAAAGTGCCAACGATACTGACTGTGACGAGGTGCGGCAATCACGGCCGGCGCAGTCCAGGGCGGTGTGACGTCAACGGCTGTGAGCGGGTCAACGATACACGTAGTAGACCACCTCCACTATATCGGTTGTCTGGAGGCTGGGCAGAGCTCTAGGCTCAGTCAGACTGTCCGCTGTGTCACAGGTGGCGCGCCATTTGATCGCACAGCTGCGCAATGGTTCAAATGGCTCTGAGCACTATGGGACTTAACTGCTGAGATCATCAGTCGCCTTGAACTTAGAACTACTTAAACATAACTAACCTAAAGACGTCACACACACCCATGCCCGAAGCAGGATTCGAACCAGTGACCGTAGCGGTCACGCGGTTCCGGACTGTAGCGCTTAGAACCGCTCGGCCATCCCGGCCGACGCTCAGCTGCATCCACACATGACACGCTGCACTCCGGTCGTGAAGTATGCTTCTTCCATTCTAATGTCTACTGTTTTCCTGTAGTGAGTAGGACAATGGAAAGCCTTAGCACTGATCGATGCCCCTCCTGATGTAATCGGGGTACAGTTACTGCAGCCTGTGTCATCAATTTGGTGTGCGGCGAGCCGTAGATCTTTACGTAATTCACCTTTTGGCGTCGTCCTTTCGCCATCATGTTCTCTGACTCGGGTCGTCAGCTACTCACTTACGATACGTACTGTTCTCCTGAGATGCTAAAAGAAGTCACAGAACTTCTTCAAACTTTCTCAATGTCTTTAACAAGTTTAATCATTTTACCGCTGCACTCTTCCCCTTCAAAGAAGAATTTGCCCTCTAAGTGTACTATTTTCCGAAAGCACTATGTCAACAAATCTTATTTAAAATTGCTAGGCGATTCACTTTTATTGTCCTTGTGTTATGCAGCTACGTTCTGTACTTCTTCAGTTAATATATTCCGTGTATTTACAGTTTATACACCGTGGCCCACTGTACTCTGTGACCGTATGCTATTTAATACTCTGCTCTTCCTTGTAGGTTCTTTGCCATTTTAGTTTATGCCATTTCTACTCGTCTGAACCGTTCTGTGGAAGATCGGCTGGCGTGGGATGTTGGCAACTTTTCTCTTGAAGAGATCGTACATAATTCCTAAGACAGAACAAAAAATGCAAGCAGCTGTGGTCGAAGATTATCAGTTGCTCCTCTTGTTTGCGCCGGTAGTTCCTTACATGTTCCAAAAGGCGTTCCATCGTGATTCTGCCGCGCGGAGAGGCAATCATCTATTCTAGAGAGGGGACAGAGTCAAGTCCATGGTACTGTTTAGAAAAGTTCTCTTTTCTGTCAGTGGGATTCCAGAGGGTTAGTTGGGTATGTAAATTAATGTGTGAACCACGCTAAGACAAACGGTTCCAAGTTATTGTGACTGGCAATCGAAAAGTAGGCCCAGATGTATTATATCGCATTGAGTGCCATTGTTTATCAATCCTTGACCTTATAATTCCATCGCCTTCCCAGTGTCCCTCGTGGGACCAAACCTGTTGCCGGCCGCGGTGGTCTAGCTGTTCGAGGAGCGCAGTCCGGAACCGCGCGACTGCTACGGTCGCAGGTTCGAATCCTGCCTCGGGCATGGATGTGTGTGATGTCCTTAGGTTAATTAGGTTTAAGTAGTTCTAAGTTCTAGGGGACTGATGACCACAGTAGTTAAGTCCCATAGTGCTCAGAGCCATTTGAACCATACCTGTTTACAGGTACAAGTGCGTCTGCAACTGTGAAAATGCCGACGACAGAAGCTTTGTCATAGCATGACTCGTTTGTAGTGGGAAGAGGTGGTAGCTCGCAGTGGAAGTTTCTGAATGAATGATCTGCCACGTTACGCAATAAAGAGTAGTTCGGGACAGTACTTTGGCCGTTAGAGGTTATTCCGTGAAAGTGAATGTATACTTGTGAGCCGCGTGCGAGACGGCGGGGTGTACAGCGGGTTGCCGTGACGCCGGGTGCGACCGATGCCGACATCGCGGCTTGCGACGGGCTGACTCCTCGACCTACAACTGTCCCTTGCGTCAGGAGTCCCAGACAGCAGCGGCCGACTCGGCAGACGTCGTCTACGGAAGTCTGGCTGCAGGAATTTTCAACAGACGTCCTATCGACAAAACGCAAATTTTAACACAAGCATCCCAAATCGCAGAAGCAAACAAATCACCAGGAACCGAAACAAGAGCGTGATGACGTGCAGTACCCTGGAGGAAACATCGTGGGTGGCTGCTGACCACAGACTCTAAGATCTTATGGAAGATCTTCTGGTAAGATTTTATGGAATCAAATTGCTTAGGTCATCGATCCCTAACCTTACACACTACTTAATCTAACTTAAACTAACAAGTTTGTTTGTGTGGCCATCCTCCGCAACAAGCATATAAATACTTGTTCTGCAAATCAAACTGCGTTTTTCTGCTGCTAGTTATTTCCCTGCTTTCGCAGACGAAATATAGCCTGCACTACATGCAGCACACGAACAGGAGAGACCATTTGCTAGAATAAGATAGGCTGCACGTCTGGCAGCTCAGAAGTACACCGTAAGTGATATAGATACAAACATAGAGATTGATTCGGATACTGTGTCACACACAGGAAGTGAAGACGACATACAAACGTAGTAAACGTAAGCTAGGATTTTCCAACACGAAATCGAATCAATCTAAAAATATATCTTTATGTAGTTGGCTGTTATATCATTCCTCAGCTTGTAGCGCTATCTGACGGTGTGACATTTCTTCTTCTTTCCATGCATCGGATGTAGCTGGCTCTCGCACCTCATGCAGAAGAGACCATACTCTAGAAACACATAGTGACTTAACTAACAAATACAGCATTAATTATCACACAGGCGAGACCACATTTGTAATAGACAAATACCAAACTCGTAGAAGGTATAAAGGGAAGAACTCTTAAATCATATCTAAGTCAACATAATTCTCATATTTTATTTTTTCCGTTAAATAAAACATCTGTTTTAATGTAAAATACAGCCATAACTTATCGGGTATTTTATGTCTTGCCATTATCTAAGTTAGCAACAGATTTCAACAAAACTATATATATATATATATATATATATATATATATATATATATATATATATATAAATTAGTTTATCTTTTTGTTATATGCTCAAAACGTGTGCTAGTTATGGAATTGAATTTGTGTGACATAACAAGAAAAACCACAAAATGTACGACCTGCTATACAGTAAGAGACAGCAGGTATTTACTTCAGAAATAAAATAATACATCCTAAATAAATTTTCTCTCTATGCACCATTAAACCCCATTCGATTCCCTGTCACGAAATGCTGTTTGCTGAATGCATCCACCAATCTTTGTAGCTAATTTCCCAGTGCCCAAATGTTACCATCAACACTCAGGTTCCACTGACTATGTCCGTTTGTCTTGACAACACAACACCACCCGATGGGAGACCTTTTTTTTTATCGCTTTTCACATGCTAAAACAGCACTCAGGCCTAGTACGACGAAACTTCCTGCTTTCTTTCCCCTTCTCATTCCGATATTGCTGCAGTGAGGTGTGACTGGTTCATCACGTCCTGGGGTAGAACTGCGTGCATGCAAGAAAAGGTAATCCTGCTATTAGCTTTTTCTTTCCTTGATCGCCGTCTAAGTGTGTAATGATGAGTTGTATTAGCTACTGAATTATTTCGTTTTCTCTTATACACGTTTTCCCTTATCCTTCGCCGGCCGCAGTGGCGGAGCGGTTCTAGGCGCTACAGTCGGGAGCCGGGCGACCGCTCCGGTCACAGGTTCGAATCCTGCCCCAGGCATGGATGTGTGTGATGTCCTTAGGTTAGTTAGGTTTAATTAGTTTTAAGTTCTAGGCGACTGATGACCTCAGAAGTTAAGCCGCATAGTGCTCAGAGCTATTTGAACCCTTATCCTTCCTTTCTTTGACTCTTCGCTCCGCCCTTTAGAACCTCAAGCCAACAAATGAAGTAACTCTCAAATATTACCCTTAAATGGATAAATTCGACTTACATGAATTACCGTAAGCGAGTCGAAAGCTGTGACTTGACATTAATAGATGACGTCATTTCAGTCACTTGTAAAGGCCCTGATATTGCAGTACAATTTTTTTCGTTTTTCCCTTAGGCACGTAAGGATTCGTCATCATCACCCCTGGCCCACATGATATTTAGGCAATGCTGTTTTGCTATTATGACTCCTACCTTGCGGCTCCAAAGCTATAGTATTCATTCTCGTCACATGCCACTAAATAGTTTTCAATTGTTTGGCAACGTCCTTTACTGACGAAAAGTCGCCCTCCGGCGTAGGTTTACAAAATTCAAAGGGTGACGATATTTTACTACCGAAAATCACACCTTATTGGGACGATTGTGTCCTCTGACTGGTTTTTGAATTATAAGAGTCGTGAAGTAAGCCAGTAACATATCAGAATTTTTATTCTGGGGATTAATATAAGAATTTAATATTTTCGCATTCGTTCTTTGTGTCTGTTCATTTCGACCGTTAGCCTGAGAATGCAGATCTTTAATGTGCAACAACCTGCACAATCGGTACACCAACATTAAATTTGTCCCAAACCTCAGTATCCATTGGTTCACGATTTCATGAGTCACTGTTGTAGCCTGTTAGTGCGGTAAACCAAGATTGTGTCATCCATGCGTTGCGTCGGGCTCAATCCGCAAAACACAATCGAACAAATGCTAGAAAGTTGTAGCGGCGTTCTAAGGCCGAAATGACATACGAAGAGATGACTGTCTTCAGGTGCCACTTTACAAATCTAAAGTCGTAAAGTATCGGTACCGACACAGACTGTCTAAAATCTACGTAAAATTGGCATTGGGTATGCTTTCGACACTGTCTTTTGGTTTAAGAAGTGATAGTCTCAACAAAACCGATAGGTGATACCATTATCTGGTGAATCTTTCCTCGAAATAATTACCGAGGCAGACCATGGGCTATTGTTTTTATAATCCAGTCCTGACGATACTGACATAAAATCCTCTATAACAGGCTCTAAATGTCCTGGGACTCGGAATGGCCCGTTACAGACCGCAGCTTAGTTGGCAGTCGGAGTATGCAGGCCACATACCCAAACGATTTAACGACTTCGTGAACTCTCCCGAAAGCTTTGCCGTTGCCTTCGTGTCTTGTCCCTCCAGATGTGCTATTTTATCTTCTGGTGCGATCCAGTTAACAGACTCTCCCAGAGCCGTGAGATTAACTGCTAAGTCTCTGTCCAGCTCCTCCTCATCTAACGCGTCCAAAATCGCTATCGGGGTTTCCTGTGATAATTGCACTTTGGCGGGCCCGAAATAGTAAAGACTGACATGTAGCACTCGTTGTTCGGCATATTCCATTTCATGAACGCAGGACACGCTACGTCGTACAAACCATTTGGCTGTATCTAACTCTTCATTCTGAGACAATGGATCGACGATACACAAAGAATTTACTGGCAGATTATTAAGCACATCGTACAGATTACTTTCACCGCTTGCTTCGGTGTAATATCCCGTGAGTTGACTTTAAGAAATCTTGTACTCTTTTTAGGCAGTTCCCTCAGGCCGAGGGGTGAGCTCGCAACAGCAATTGTTTTCCGCCTGTAGAGTCTAGAAGGAACGATGTTCCATCTAGTTCCTCCAATCCCCATTCTAGGTCAACCTCAGCGTGATACAGAACCAGGAAATATAATCCAAGAATCATGTCATAGCTCCTGCCAACCATGGGAAAATTTCTGCTCTAAGATACCTGATACGAGTCATCACACACGAACCCCACCTACCCCGCTCAATGTCCAACGTGGTGATTTTAATTCATCTTCCCCAAGTATACATCTACTCGCTATAGATACAAACCTAGTTTCCAAGCCGCCAGTCAGAAAACGGTATGCAACTGACTCTGCATATTCGTGGATTCTTACTGGGAGAGCTGAACAGTGGACAATCCGCCTGCCGTACTGTTTAAGTGGTGATAACGAAACTGAACTCTCTACCTCTTCTAGTTCGTCTTCTTGCAGTTTTGATCAGAATGTCAAAATATCTTGCACCACCTGCACTTCTGCTTCCTACATTCCTGTTGATATACCTTTGAGCCCATATCTAAAGCCTTTGACTTCCACGGTAAACATTATCTTCCTTTCCTGTGTTTTGGTAATAAAACTTATTTCCTTTAATGACTATGATATTTCCTTCGCTAGATTTAACGACTCTGGATCTCCATTCGCACCTTCTTTGCCATTTCAGGCTGTAATCCCCATACGAATGCTTCTAGAGCCCTGTGCACGGCTTCCTGTAAGATAACTAGATTGACCCCATAATTTTCATGAGATCGATATTAATCTTGCGGATACAACCCACAAAAACCTGATCCGACTCAAAATGCCTTTCATACACCCTAGTGTGTGTTGTTTGCGGTGGAGGCTTCTGAACCGCTGCGCGATCGATAACTCGGGCCAAGTCTCCTGGAACACAATATTGGTCGTGATGGGGGCGTGTCATGTTTGCTGCGAGTGACATGGAGGCAACATATCATGTGCTAATCAGATATTTGGTAAAGGGGAATTAAGGTCATAGGCAGACAACAGAGTTGCAGCACCTCAGGCCTGTTGGTATTAAAGGCTAGATGCAGCCACGGTAAAGAAAGAGGCCAATCAGTTTCAGCCTCAAAGTGTTATCGAATCAGAGATGACTTCAAGTTGCGATTGATCCACTCCGCGAACGGAGGTTGGGAAGAGTAATGTGTCGTGGTGACGTGATTAACCCGTGGACCGAAACAGTCATTC
Source organism: Schistocerca gregaria (assembly GCF_023897955.1). NCBI lineage: Eukaryota > Metazoa > Arthropoda > Insecta > Orthoptera > Acrididae > Schistocerca > Schistocerca gregaria. Next base: position 243,967,937 of record NC_064926.1, read on the forward strand.
CGAAACTCTCTTGAAGAGAAACAACTCACAAAATATATGTTAAGATGACCTTCATAGGACTAAACCAAGAGAAGCTCTTACTCAAATGCCTTATACCTTTTCCGATAGTCATACTACTACTGGGGCCAACCATCTGAACCGAGTAAAACCATCAATACTGTAAATATATAGAGCTTCCCACCTTCGGTCTGCCGAAGAGGACCCACGTAATCAATAAAAAGACGCTACATGGGGACCTTCGCCGGAATTGATTGAAGCAACCCCATACATCCATCAGAATCCTGCTTACCCATCTTTTATTATCGATACTGATTAACCATTTTTCTAACAACACTATACAGGGAGGGCCAGGTTAGGGAATCGCAGATCTTGTAAATGGTTTTTTATACCCCCAGATGACCCCCAACAACAGAATTTTGATAATATTTGAAGACAGCCGGAGCAAGCACGGCAGGCAGACAGATTTTAAGCTCTTCATCGTGGTATCCAGAACGCAAGAGAATGTCCTTTGTCAGTTTTTACATAGAAACTTGCTGACCAGCACTCAACTGCTTTGTAATAGAGCCCAGTTGGTGTTCTGCTGTAGTCGTTGCGTAAGAACAGCAAACAATACTGGGACCTCGATAAGCACTGAGTTAATAAGACCTATCACCTCCTCCTCTTCGAACATTGTGCTCAAGGTATCCTCTACGGCATCCCCTAACGTGGCGCACGAAGCAAAAGACGGAAATTCCTACATCTCACCTTGCAGTAACCCGATTTTTATGTGAACGAGAACCCAGCTAACGGTGTGGCTGTCTGTCTCCAGTGTGAATTCTCGATATTAGATGTAGTCTAGAGCGAAGAGGACAGCCAGCTTCCTACTTATAAGTAGAACATTTCTTGTCAACTGGAGACCGGCACCTAGAGACTTCTGAAGAATTGCTTTGGTAACCCCTGGGTTGGATGCGTCAGCTTGGACCACGAAAGGGTGATTGAAGTCAGGAATGGTCAGAATAAGCGCATTATTGAAAGTGACTTTTAAGTACATCTAACGCAGCCGACTGGTTGTCGGCCCACACAAACGGCTCAGCCTTCCTTCGTAACAGGTTTAATGTAGCGCCTAGCTCACCAAACATAAGGCAGGTTCTGAACTCTAGTAGTCCACTAAACTTGGCAACACAACCGCACCCATCAAGATATTCATTCCAATCCAGACCTCTAACTCCTCTACAGATAAATTTGTCCAGTTATTTGTCTACTTACTCAAATTCTGACCAGATAGCCGTTATTTGGCAAAAACATTTCAGAGTGCGCTGTGCTGCTCGGGGAAGTAAGGAAGGGCTGCACTCTGTTTATTTGGAGCACTTTTATTTAGTCGTACAGCATATTTGTCACAGAACACCCGCACTGATCCGACTGTGGTCATCGGACACAGGCAACACACACGTAAACAACTCCTAATTTCACCACACAATAGCAAACAGCTCTTAAATAATGCAGTACACAATATCAGCAGACGAGCTCTGTACTGTTAAACTCTCTAAATAAAGCCACGCACAGTGCACAGACATGCTCGCAAAATAGTGCAACAGACGCGCCCAAACACCACCAGTTGCCAAACCGACCAAAAGTCTCTGCTCGGCCTCCCCAAACATGACCTCAACACAATCGCATTCACACCTATCACCAGATAAATTGATATCGCCTATGCGCCTTAGATTACGCTCCAAGGCAGGCCGCCCACGAGTGCGGTCGGCGGGGAAGGGGATTCCAAACTCTCCAGCCAAGTTCAGCTTCCGAGCACTCGTGACAGCCGACACATGTAAAAGCTGCATTGTTCTTCTCATGTATAGCGCCGGCGTCTCAGGTCTGGACCTGCCTTCACGTCGATTCTCAGAATAGCTCATAGCTCGTTGACACCCTCGATTAACGCGGCCGGGAAAACATTTATTACTCGCGTGCAACCGAGATGGTGTCTGAAAAGCAAATCACTTTGATCTGCGCAGCAGGCGCGTGTAATCATTGAGAACACTCTATTTTTTTTCGGACAACTTATTTAAACATACATTGTATATATCACGCTATCACAAAAGACGAATCCCAGATGTGCCCTGGGCCGTGTTGCACAGCCCACAGACACGCTCCCAATCATAATTTCAATACACACTATAGCAAACTGTTACTAAATAATACATCACACAGATGTAGATACGCTCAGTACTCGTAAACTGTCCTAATAACGCATAGCAGAGCCTGCAGATACGCTCGCAAAATAACTTAGCAGACGTGCGCATGTACCCCCACTTTGCACCCCGCCCACAGGATCGTGAAGTCACCCATCCGTCTGATTCCAGACCTCCCACAGCCCCTGCTCGGCTTCCGCAAGCGTGATTTGGCGCGGTCAACGCGCTCGTCAGCGGTCAAAGGACGCACATACGTCCGTTTAGGACCGCGATGCCGAGCCGCGACCACCGAACGCGGGTGAAAGTCAGCTTTATATCAACGTAGCATAATTCCAAAGCGCAGACTGAATACACCAGACATATCATAGCAGCACATTTCTTTACCTCCTATGACACTGTAGCACACTGCACATTGCTTCTCACAAGACATTACACGGCCCTTTAACTAAACATAACTACACATCCCTGCTCTCGCCTCGTCGCGTGACCAGCCATCTAAAATCCTTCTCAATATTATTCTTACTTTACAACATTTTTTTTTAATAAGATCTAATTTTCACCTCCCACCGCACTTAACCTCACACCCGTCCCACCATAAACATATGCAAACGTCCTCAACCTTGTCTTCACACTCATACATCACCCACAAACCATGCCTGTCAATCAATTAATTAATAAAGCGGGATGGTGAGAGTGAATTAGCGAGCGTTCTCGAAAATGCGGTGTTATATGGTCATGGTGGATTCCACTGTCGGTCAAACTCTAGCGCCAAATGTATCCTTTGTCTGGCACGCGGTCGACAGATTCCATCGTGTCCAGCATTAAGTGCTCGCGGTCGCCTAAATTCAAACTTGCAGCCATTGTTTTTTAGGTTAGGTTAGTAGACATAGCACAATTGGAAAATTTTCCCGCCAAATCCGCCATCTTGGATGAGCTCATGTCCTGTTGCTAAGTCTATATGCCGCCATCTTGGATGACGTCATAGCCGCCATCTTGAATAAATTTCGCAAAAGTGGAGAGTGGAGTGACGCAAACCTTGTCCCTCTACTGAGGAGGTCCTTAAATGGGAAAAAAAACAATAATGACTCCCTGGTATAAAACCACGAATTGTCAGGCATTGTAGTCCGGAACGTAGCGCCCCCAAATTTTTTTTATTGGCCGGGAAATCCCCTTCGGAGTTCCTCATCCGTATTTCAAGTCATTTTAGTTGATGCCACTTCGGCGACTTCCGTATCAATGATCATGAAAATGATGATGAAGGACACACAACACCGAGTCCCCTGCCGAGAATCAAACCCGGGCCCCCGTGCGTGGTAAGCGGTAACGCTACCGTTGAGCTAAGGACGTGGATGAATGGACCACAAATTACTGACGACAGACCTGATACGTTTTCACCACACTTCTTTTCTAAGCAACCAGTGGGGACCCCCCTAGGACTAAACATGCAATGACTGCATGAACAGAGAAGCACTTTTGGAGTAAAACATAAGTCACCAGCTTACACCCTGGGATTTCGACAGAACAGTTGCGAAAAGCACGTAAAAGGTAATAGGCCAACTGGCCAAGGCAACCACCCCCACTTACGTCTGATAGTGAGGAAGTTCAGTGGCCAACGCCCACGCAGCTTCAAATTACGCCACGAGGCGGAAGAATAAATACCTAACCGTCGCGCGGGGCGGAAAACAGGTGGAACGGTTGTCTGATGGAGCTCATCTATGTAAACACAAGCTAGGTTTGGAAGTATAAACCACCAAAATATATATGAAACAAGATTTGACCCGGTAAGACAGACAAGCTTGAGGGCTCCCAATACCTAAGGAAAGCGATTTTGAGATATAGTGCACAACGTACCAAACTAAAAAATAATTTGAACGTTCCAAATAGAGAAGCACTAAACATTACAGAAATTTACAAAACCAAATATTTTTGAGACACCATCAAATGGCAACTTGCGGTAACTGTCAAATGTTTTGATACGAGTGGCATGCTTCTCAAACTGCCTCGCCAAGCGCAATAACAGAACAACAACAGAACACTGAACCTGTCACTACTGAGTTGCTCTGTTCCTTCAGGAAATAATGAAACAATTTGGCCTCTCTCAATCTTTCGTTACGCTTAACATAAGCCCTAATATACCCTGTTAGCTTACGCCTAGCGACATTTTGTAACTGCTCCTTATTCAATTTGCCTAACCTGGCGGCTGTGATAAGATTTTCTAAAAGAAAGAAAACACCCTGCCCTGATTTTCCTGAAACGGGTTGTCCATAACCGTGATGTGGCTATCCAACTGGGGCGTAAAGTTCGCCGTTGACTTCTGCAAGTGCCGTAAGTGCCTCCATACCTGTTTGCAAACTGGTGTATCTGCTCTGTGAGCTGCTGAATGGTGTGCTTCGTCAAAACTTCCATTATGGTTATGGCATGCCTAATCGAGCAAAATGAAGAAAAGGATACCCAGAGATAAATAAACGGATCCTGGCGAAGGCAGCCTGTTCCCGACATATCTCTAGGCTCCATAAGAGACGAATGCACTTGAATACAAAAGCGAAAAAAACAACATATCGTGCTGAGCATGATGCAATACAAGCAATAAAGTATCATTAAATTTTTACATATATGAATAATCAATATAATTCAGTCGGACTTTCAGGAAAAAAACACGCTCTGGCTATCAGATTCATATGCACTACTCTAGTAAGACTGCATAGGAGTGAAAGGACCGGGCAAAGTAAGCACTGAACATCATTCCTATCAAGACTTACTAAAACTCCTCAGGAAACATAACTACAAATTAAGTCAATAGTACTTTGACGTATAAAGAAAACTTCGTGATTGCACAAAACCGCTAAAGAATATTTATAGCCTCTCAGCAATGTTAAATCGTTCAGTGAGATTAATAAAAGCTTAAGAGCTAATTGAAATAGTTGCTCTCAAATGTAAAGGGTCATTCACAGGAACATGAATCAGGAAAACTTAAATTAGAATTAAATTTTTTCTACTTTCTAAATATAGAATTTTTGTCTGCCACTGATTGCTATTGTTTGCAAACTGGTCTACCTGCTCTGTGAGCTGCTGAATGGTTTGCTTCGTCAAAACTTCCATTATGGTTATGGCATGCCTAATCGAGCAAAATGAAAAAAAAAAAGGATACTCAGAGGTAAGTAACCAAGGTAAAAGGCAGGACAAGCTTTCTCGCGGTAGGTTAGGGCCAAAACGTTATGTGGCACCTCGTCCAGTTAATGAATAATCCCTGTAGCAGCATACCCATGTTACTCGTTATCACCTTCGGGCTGCTTGTCCTTAACTCTCTGCCAGCAGTAGTTCTGCTTCCAGTGTAAAAGGGGCGAAGAAAAGAGTGACTATTGGGACCATGGGCTCTAGACCAGTACGTGGGAGGGCGCGGGCAGCAGTCGACTCCTAACCGTAAACACACTCGCGTTCACAGGAGTACTGGAAAGAGGACCTTGATATCCACAGGACATATAGATTTGTATGTTCTACTGAAGTTATTAGCATTTGAACAACGTCGGATCGTAGGTTGAAGATCAACATCGATATCACGGCGCAACATCTCTGTACTGTTTCTCCTGGGTGGACTTGGCTTTTTTTTTAAGTAAACTAAATATTACGATAGATTTTATAAATAATCGACAAGTACGCCAAAGAAGAAGAGATAGAACTACAATGGACATGTTATTCCATGAACTCTTGCGCTTCTATGCATGAGCTATCTTACCTTTGACATTCGCTTATCTTATCTGCTTGGATTCGGACCTAAGAGGACGTTTGCTGTACCAACTGATTATGTAAGTTATACTTAAAACACGAAAAATATAATGTTTTTTTTGTCAAAAGAATTTGTGTATGTGGTCAGTCTATCGTATATCTGATACCTTTATTGTTTTAAGTAGATATGGGCCTTACGAAAGAATTTTCATTATTAGGCGCCATCTTAGAAAAATGCCGTCGGTTAGGACAGTTAACTTTATTTCAGATCCCACAAGACTGGACGCAGCAACAAATAATTTAACAATTTTACTTTCAGATTTTCTTTATATCACGAGGTAACATCGCAGGCAGAAAAGATTTGGTCACAGGATTACAGTTCCATTATGGGGTTTCATTTGTTGATGCTACTCTTGTTATTTTATATTGGGGAATCGAGACGAAACCACGATATTACGTTACGTGCTACAACTGTGTACACCGAACACACTTGGCAAATATTCTCTGGTGCAATAAGCACACGAATTCTCACGAGCCTAGCGTTGGATAAATCAGAAGAGGACAATTAATTATCGACCATTGCGTAACAATCCTGAGAACTGAGCTAGTTTACTGAGTGCTTATACACGTCAGGCTAAATTAAACAGCATATTACTCTGTTAATAATATTTATACATTAGTTATTTTTCTTTTATGCTGAACCATTGCATTAATGTGTGTTTCTTTTTTATATAAGTCACGGCTCATATTTTACACTCCTGGAAATGGAAAAAAGAACACATTGACACCGGTGTGTCAGACCCACCATACTTGCTCCGGACACTGCGAGAGGGCTGTACAAGCAATGATCACACGCACGGCACAGCGGATACACCAGGAACCGCGGTGTTGGCCGTCGAATGGTGCTAGCTGCGCAGCATTTTTACACCGCCGCCGTCAGCGTCAGCCAGTTTGCCGTGGCATACTGAGCTCCATCGCAGTCTTTAACACTGGTAGCATGCCGCGACAGCGTAGAAATGAACCGTATGTGCAGTTGACGGACTTTGAGCGAGGGCGTATAGTGGGCATGCGGGAGGCCGGATGGACGTACCGCCGAATTGCTCAACACGTGGGGCGTGAGGTCTCCACAGTACATCGATGTTGTCGCCAGTGGTCGGCGGAAGGTGCACGTGCCCGTCGACCTGGGACCGGACCGCAGCGACGCACGAATGCACGCCAAGACGGTAGGATCCTACGCAGTGCCGTAGGGGACCGCCACTTCCCAGCAAATTAGGGACACTGTTGCTCCTGGGGTATCGGCGAGGACCATTCGCAACCGTCTCCATGAAGCTGGGCTACGGTCCCGCACACCGTTAGGCCATCTTCCGCTCACGCCCCAACATCGTGCAGCCCGCCTCCAGTGGTGTCGCGACAGGCGTGAATGGAGGGACGAATGGAGACGTGTCGTCTTCAGCGATGAGAGTCGCTTCTGCCTTGGTGCCAATGATGGTCGTATGCGTGTTTGGCGCCGTGCAGGTGAGCGCCACAATCAGGACTGCATACGACCGAGGCACACAGGGCCAACACCCGGCATCATGATGTGGGGAGCGATCTCCTACACTGGCCGTACACCTCTGGTGTTCGTCGAGGGGACACTGAATAGTGCACGGTACATCCAAACCGTCATCGAACCCATCGTTCTACCATTACTAGACCGGCAAGGGAACTTGCTGTTCCAACAGGACAATGCACGTCTGCATTTATCCCGTGCCACCCAACGTGCTCTAGAAGGTGTAAGTCAACTACCCTGGCCAGCAAGATCTCCGGATCTGTCTCCCATTGAGCATGTATGGGACTGGATGAAGCGTCGTCTCACAAGGTCTGCACATCCAGCACGAACGCTGGTCCAACTGAGGCGCCAGGTGGAAATGGCCTGGCAAGCCGTTCCACAGGACTACATCCAGCATCTCTACGATCGTCTCCATGGGAGAATAGCAGCCTGCATTGCTGCGAAAGGTGGATATACAGTGTACTAGTGCCGACATTGTGCATGCTCTGTTGCCTGTGTCTATGTGCCTGTGGTTCTGTCAGTGTGATCATGTGATGTATCTGACCCCAGGAATGTGTCAACAAAGTTTCCCCTTCCTGGGACAATGAATTCACGGTGTTCTTATTTCAATTTCCAGGAGTGTATTTTATTACATTGCACTTGGCGCCGGTAGTAAGTGTTCTGCAGCATCTATGATTGAATATTTAAAGAACTCTTGTCAGTATATTTTTGTGTTTAAACAGCTTGCTGCATATCCACCAATAACTGAATTCACTGAACACTCATTAGTGGGGGCGAAATCGAAACTGGAATCCTACGACCTATCGCCATTGTTGTAATTGATTACCTGTATGTATACCAGAAATAGTGATTTGTAATTAATGCATAAAACGTTTCCGTTTATTGTACCATACGCATGGGAACTACGGCTAGTTGATAGAGAACGGAATGAGTGATCGCTGACCAAAACTGTTTCTCACATCTGACATAGACCGAAAGGTAACGAACCGAATGCAAGCGACCAGATTTCTAATTAAAACTAGTCAGTAGCACCTGGTGACATGCAATTAAAGCAATCTGTACACATAGGGTTCTTCTAGTTTTTCTATTGTCACTATTAGTATAGGCAGTTTTGAATAGTTATAGTCTGAATTTTGTGTGTGATCTGATAGTATCAGCTAGCAACATGGTTAGGCAAATACTAGACGTGTGGAGGTTGAGAATTATTAAAGTGATGACCAATTACAGAATATTCCTGGATCATTGGCAAGAAGGTCGGGATCTTATGAAAATGAACAAGCTACGATCCCACATGATAGTGTAGCATCGCAGATTGACGTTTCTCAACCAAGTGTACAATCGCTGGGCGGACAAGAGAATGACGAGACCGCGAGAGAGCAGACGAATAGTGTTCGCGCGCAAATCGACTTTGGAAATCCAAGCGATATGCTTGTACAGCTATTCCGGAAATTAGAATTAATGAACAGCAAAGAAAGAAAGAACAGGAACTAATGGAACAGCAAAGAAAGAAAGAACAGGAATTAATGGAACACCAGAGAAAAAGGGGCGAGAAGAAGATATCCAACGCCAGAATGAGTTTTTCGAAAAATGTGAGACTAACCTAATCGCCTCAGTGGACGTGTGGTTAGTCAAACGCGAACAAGCGTTGATACAAAAACTGAATCGTACTCTTGACGATAGTGATCAAGGCATATTAGAACATGTTAACATCGAGATAGAAAAGGTTGAATCTGAGGAATCGGAAGTGAAGAGAAATTTACAGGAATTACCCGATAAAGTAAATACTTTGGCCTGAGAGGTATCATAGTTCAAAGAGGTGCAGGAATGCCAAAGTTAAGCAACTAACCAAAGGCAGCGAGGAAATCTCTTTAACTATTGAGCGAAAGGTTGAAGCTGAGTGAAGCTTATAATGCTTGACCATGTTGAACAAAAGAGTCACCAAGGTACCTCCATGAACCACGAACCCGTAAGACCCGAGATTACAGAAAAGCCAGTGAATGCCTACGATAATAGAGTCTTGAACTGTGCCGCACGTAGTCCCTGTTGCTGTCGTTCATGTAATTCACAGCAGGGCGAAAATTATGCTTCAAATCGAGGCGCGCAAGGAAACCCACTAGCAAACAGTGTAACTGTCAGCCCATATGCAGCGTATACAGGTAATAATAACCCGATAATTGTTCGCAATGAAGCACACACTCTGACCACACTGAGACAGGAAGAGTCAGAACTGAAACATAGGCAATTAAAGGTATTTTTCTGAAGACAAAATATCCTGTCATCCAGTAATATTTATAAAAAGTTTTAAGAATGTCTTACCTGCATCATGGCAGGAGAGGCAAAAGATACTTTTTTTATCTCATATATTACCGGAGATGTCACATTATGGGCATCTGAAGTTGCAGAGAACTGTCATTCTTTTTGTGAGCTCGAGCAACAATTTTTGGCCAAATTTTGGTCGGCTAGTATACAAAAGAGATTGCGGAAACAGGTATACAATCCAAAGATGTACAATTTCAAGCAAGGAACCCTTAAAAATACTTTGAAAAGGATATTAACAAAACAGGGGTACTGGTCCGAGCCGATCGCTACACGCGACGTGCTTAGGATATTCAGATCTAAGTTGCCGATCTCAATAAGGAGAGAATTGGTACACGTATCTGATAACGATTTAGAGTCATTCATGTCGGTTGTTGATTCTTTAGATTTGATACAAGAGGATGCACGACAACAAAGCAATAACGGTGAGCGGATAAATAATAACCATAAATGTAGAAAAATCGATTATGGAAATCAAAACCGAAATAATAATTGGGGACAAGAATGTGGGGGCAATAGTTATGAGACCGTGAATCGACAAAGAGGGGATAATGGGAACAGAGGAAGCCGCGCAGGATTAGCCGACTGGTCCGGGGCGCTGCAGTCATAGACTGTGCGCCGTTTCCCGCCGGACGTTCGAGTCTTCCCTCGGGCGTGGGTGTGTGTGTGTGTGTGTGTGTGTTTGTCCTTAGGATAATTTGGGTTAAGTAGTGTGTAAGCTTAGGGACTGATGACCTTAGAAGTTAAGATTTCACACACATTTGAACAGTTTTTTGAACAGAGGAAGTGGTATGTCGAGCCGTTACTGCTCGCCCATGAAGAATGGAAATGATACGAAGAATCGAGAAAGGAGAAACGATAAGAACTGCGGAAGTAATTTTCAACCTAAAAATATGAAACAAGATGGACAGTGGCGTCAGAATGTGACTGCTGACTGGTCGGCACAGTCAAATAGACCGGAGCAGGGAGTATGGGCTAATAAACAAAGTACCTCACAAAGTAGTGCGAATAGATAGCACATTGTGCAAATAGTAGAGGTTACCAAGGAGAACTAGCCAACAAACTGCAGGCGGTTGATGTAAGCCTTCGGCACTCGACCACCAGGAATAGAAGCGAAGGCAGATTCGAAAATGACAATAACCGGACTGCTATGCTGTGCTATAATAACGGCCAGGATTTTTGGGGGGAATTAATCACCGAACTGCGTAAATGTTCTGACCAACAAACAGAGATTGTGCAAGCCGCAGTACAAGTGAAAGTAAACGGTGTACTTACTAAGGTTTTCATTGACACAAAATCGGTTCTGTCAGTCATGTCTGAGGAGTTCTTTAATGTTATGTAGGACAATAAAAGACTGCCTACGTTGCCGGTTCAAAATTGTAAAATTACGGCGGTGCTAAAGGGAAAGGCACAAAATGGCAAGGGCCAGGTGGAGGCAGGAATAGAAATAGGAAATGATGCGATATTATGCACGTTCCTTATTGTTAAATATTTAACTGCAACTTGCATCCTGGGATTGGACATCCAGAGGTAAAGGAGTGCTATAATCGACATCCCTCATGGCTTGTGCTTGCTGCTAACGCCTACCAAGGATTTGCAATTACCATTGATTAAAACAATGGCAAGCTGTAATACGTATTGTCGGTGGTTCGAAAAGATAGAAGTAGAACCCTTTATACTCAACATTCAGGATAATGTACCACTAATGGCGTATTCTGAAACAAATGAGTAATATGACGAATAAGTCGTTCAGATACGGCAGGAGACCCGGTACAAGATTAAGGAGTCAGGATATTTAACCGATGAGCAGCAGCATGAGCTCTCTAAATTATTGAGTGATTACGCTGGCACATTTTCGGAAAAACCCGGAATAATTCAAGGTAACAAAAATGATATGCAGATATATCCGCATCACACGTTTTGTCGTGGTTCTTATTCCGTGCCGTAGAGTAAACGTGAAGCTGTGTGGAATGAAATAAAGAAAATGTTGGATTGGGAAATCGTTGAACCGTCCCTTTCTCCCTATAGAAGTGCCTTATTAGCTGTGGTAAAAGCGGATGGAAGTATGAAATTGGTACCTGATGCTAGAGACAAAACTATAATACCAGTAAGGACTAGGCCAGATAACCTGGGTGAACAATACAAAAGTTTTATGCAATAACGTTTCTCTCAAGTATCGATTTGAAAATGTCATATTGGCAGGTCCCTTTAACAGAAAATGCAGTAAATATACTGCCTTTATTTTTGGTGGGTGGACGTACCAATTTGGCGTTCTTCCATTCTGCATGAATGTCAGTGCGGGTGGATTTATCTCTGCATTAGACACTGTGATAGGACCAGAATTGTTGGATCTAGTAACACTCTGTGTGGACGATTTATTGATCGCCACAAATACATGGGTGGAGCACGTGGAACTCATAAAGCGAGTGTTAGGTAAATTCTCACAGGCTGGTGTTACAGTTAATTTAAAGAAATCGAAATTTGGAAATTGGGGTGGCATCTGTTGAAGTACCTGGGACACATAATATCACCCAAGGGTATTTCTCCAGAACCAGGAAAACTAGAAGCCATAAATAATATGCCGTACCCTATTAATCGTAAACTATTGCTGCTATTGTTTTATTAGCAGTATTCGATACTGAGTACATTGGTTGCTTGTCTTTACCCGTCCTTAGCGGTAACGAAATGTATTTATTTAAAAATTTGGCTACCACAAGAGACATCATGTTATGACGTGTATCAGCTGTGTTGACACTCTTTTACTGCACAGGCTGTCGAAAGAACGCCACGCTATGCGCCCTTGAGAACTAATGTATCTGCGGTAGCGAAAGAAAGTTACTGTGAATATACTATGTGTAGGCAATGCTGCTCTTTGCTGATATAGCCACGTTGAAACTGGATTAATAATACTTCTCACAATGACCTGAGGTTCTGGAGTAGAAAGACATGATGTCAGAAAGGATCTAATTGTATTGTTTGACAGTAGCCATTACGGAATTAGGGAATCAAGTTCACTTAAACGCTGAGACGTAATATCGTGGCAATAGAAATAAGAAAGTGTTTATTTTGTTAAGGAAGAGAGGAATATTTTGTTTAACAACCCTTCGACATCGATACAAGCTCGGATTATGTCAGGGATGGGGAAGGAAATCGGCCGTGCCCTTTCAAAGGAACCATCCCGGAGTTCGTCTGCAGCGATTTAGGGAAATCACAGAAAAGCTAAATCTGTGCGGCCGGATCCGGGTTTGAACCGTCGTCTTCCCGAATGCGAAATGGTTCAAATGGCTCTGAGCACTATGCGACTTAACTTCTGAGGTCATCAGTCGCCTGGAACTTAGAACTAATTAAACCTAACTAACCGAAGGACATCACACACATCCATGCCCGAGGCAGGATTGGAACTTGCGACCGTAGCGGTCGCTCGGCTCCAGACTGTAGCGCCTAGAACCGCACAGCCACTCCGGCCGGCCCGATTGCGAGTCCAGTGTGCTAACTAATGCGTAACCATGCTCTATCTCTTTTGTTAAAGAGAAGTATGGTATAAATAATTATATATTCAAAGGTGAGCAGTTTCATCATTTTAAGAACTATGGGACTTTGTGCATCAAGTTTACATAGACCCACAATTAGACATTCGTTTCTGCAGCTTTATGAGTGTTATTTCTAGCCTGCACGCGGTTCGGTTCGGTCGCAGTGGGTTATCTTTTTACTGGAATTGTAATTTACTAATATTTTCTGCCCCAAAACTTAGACGACTACGTTCATACAACCAAGAGTGTGCTACTTGTGTGTGTGGCCACGCATGTCTAGCTTGAGAAATAAACTTAAATAAACTTTTCAGGAGAGCGTCGTGCAACAGCAGCAATGCGGAATGCGGAGGTTACAGCTTCAAATCGCTACCATTTGATCATTACGACGGCTGTACATAATGAAAGTAAACTTATTAAACATAGCCATACCTGGGTTGTCCTGAAAGCTTAGATTCATTTACAGGTGTTCTTAAGGAGAAAAACTTCTTTGCGACGCACGTTAACTTTAATTTGACATTTAAGTAACGTTCTTTCCAACTTTAACATTTCGTGTTCTGTATTCATTGAAGTAAATCGCTATTTAAATTTCTCTCCCTTTAAATTTTCTGTCGCCATATAAGAAGGTGTTGCTACTTTTCATTAGGACTGTTGCACGCTAGAGTGTCTGTGGGAAGCAGGTAGGCGCTGACCGACTGAAGAGAGACATCTCACTGGAACACCTACACTATCATACGTCAACATGTATTTCTGTGCTTCTGAGTAGAAGGGAACGTTATCAGATCAACGGTTGGAAGCGACACTTGGATACCCCTGCCGGACATGAGACGCCAATGTGAAATGCGAGATTCAGTTTACCAGTTGCTGTGAATGCCTTTTAGCGTCTGCGCATATGGGAAAGAACGCACTGGAGTAGATGGAGATTTTGGCAAACGAGGAGGAAGAGGAGGGTGTGACAAACGAAAACAGGATATCTAGTGTAAAGTGGCCTTTGCCCAGAGAAGGAATCCCATGCATAATAAACTATGTGCGTGGTCGTCCAGTCGTGGGAAGTTTGGGCGACACAGAGCATTTGTAGGTAGGCTGTTTAGGTTTTCTTATTGGTAACGCCGCTTAGCGCTCGGTATGAAAAATCACTGGCTGTGCTGTGCGCAATGTGTGTTTAGTTTGCATTGTTGTCTGCCATTGTAGTGTCGGGCAGCGGCAGCTGGATGCTAACAGCGCATAGCGTTGCGCAGTTGGAGGTGAGCCGCCAGCAGTGGTGGACGTGGGGAGAGAGATGGCGGAGTTTTAAAATTTGTAAGAATTGGTGTCACGAACTGATTTATATATTATGACTATTAAGGTAAATACATTGTCTGTTCTGTATTAAAATCTTTCATTTGCTAACTATGCCTGTCAGTAGTTAGTGCCTTCAGTAGTTTGAATATTTTATTTAGCTGGCAGTAGTGGTGCTCACTGTATTGCAGTAGCTCGAGTAACGAAGATTTTTGTGAGGTAAGTGATTTCTGAAAGGTATAGGTTAATGTTAGTCAGGGCCATTCTTTTGTAGGGATTTTTGATAGTCAGATTGCGTTGCGCCAAAAATTATTGTGTGTCAGTTTAAGCACAGTCGTGTAATAATTTTACAAAGGGTACGTTTCATATGGCGACCCTGCCAGGATATAAAACTCCTCACCTTCCATCAGGGGACAGCGCTGCAATACGCTTACAAATATTACACGATTTATTTGCTAGACAGCTTCTGTGACATTACTGAATGTCAGTATCACAGTTCAGAAATGAAAATCCTCACATGAAAAAGGAAAACCTCTCACAATTTATTATGAATTGAAATTAAGTGACTGATCCACCAAAATTTCTGCACCCTTCCAAATAATATTCAAACTGAGACAATTGACTAGGTGGCCTAAAGAATGAAAGCAATAACAGGAGAGAAATGGAAACAGCTCAGTGCTGGACAAATCCCTCGATTACACACCATTCTCATATGATCCACAATACACAATGAAAATTGGATAAAACTGTTCATACTGTTTTATTTGTACTGATACGGTTTTCAACCATCTCTTGCTTGTCCTAACACAAGGCACCAATTTTTGATTTTACTAATTGTCTGCTTTCTACCTCTGACTTGCCACAGTGTAAAGGTTGGGGACCAATTTGTTCTCAGAAACTCCAGTCCTGGAAGCAGTACAGTTGATGCTGAATGACAGCTTGGAAATAGATTTTTGTGAGGTAAGTGATTTCTGAAAGGTATAGGTTAATGTTAGTCAGGGCCATTCTTTTGTAGGGATTTTTGATAGTCAGATTGCGTTGCGCCAAAAATTATTGTGTGTCAGTTTAAGCACAGTCGTGTAATAATTTTACAAAGGGTACGTTTCACATTTAACAAGGTTGGAGATTAATAATTTGATTAGCTGGGCAAGGATCTCAGCCAGCAAATCGACTGTTCAGTGACGCCCAGGGACATAGTTGTGTAAGACGCAGAGAGCTCGCATTTCAGTGGCACTTGTTGGTGACACGAAAAGGAAGACATCTGTGATCGAGACGGGGCACTGCCAGCCACATACGCACGGCAAGGAGATACGGTCAGCCATCTTCAGCACGCCTGTCTGCTCTCTTCACACTACTTTGAGACTTCGCCAACCGCCATCGGCGCCTCTTCCACTGCGCTGAAGCAGTGAGATGACCACGCGGTAAAGTGCACCACAGTTTTTATCGAAGTCCGTCAACCATTATTATTATTTTCATTTTAATGGGTGAAATAAAATTTTAAATTGTATTTGTGGTGCCGTCCGAAGAACGTGGTCGGAGTTGTTACCCCCGACGGATCCACAGGTAAAGACTGTAAGCAGGCTGTTTATGTGTTTGTATGTTGGCAGCGCTATGTAGTACTCTGCATTAATGATTCTGACAAGGCTGTGCGCACTCTGTAACAGACTCTCTGTGGCTGGTTAGACTCGCACTTGGAGGTGAACAGCCTTCAGTGAATGAAGTTGGGAGTGAGGTTAATAATTAGCAGTGTTGGAGGTTTTCAGTATAAACGCGAGCGGACGGTCAGAATGTGTATCCGTCATGGAGATTTATTACTAATGATTATACAATTTTTATTTTGAATCTGTTAAATACATTGTTTGCTCTGCAACAAAATCTTTCCTTAGCTAACCACACGCCTATTAGTAGTCAGAGCCTACAGTAGTTAGAATCTTTTATTTAGTTTTCTTTATTGGTGTTTGCTACATTGCTGTAGTACGTATAATGAATATTTTCTGTTAGGTAAGTGACTTATGATATATATGGGTTACTGTTACGATTTATTCTAATTCAGGGCCATTCATTTGAGTTAATTATAATTCAGCTCGCGTTACCGTTGAGTATTTTGGGTAATTAATGAATAGGAAAAGTTTGAGTTCTGTTAGCAAGGACAGGTTCCTTAGGTCAGTTGTGAAATGATAAAGACAAGTAAAGAGACAGTGCGTTCAATTTCACTCAGCAGTTCAAGTAAAAATTAAAACAAGAAGTTTCAAGACCATCGCTGCAAGAGGCAGCGGTGAATGATAGGCGTTGATGAAGACATTCTCAAGAGGTTCAAATATGGTTCAAATGGCTCTAAGCACTATGGGACCTAACATCTGAGGTCATCAGTCTCCTAGGCTCATAACTACTTAAACCAAAATAACCTAAGGATATCACACAGATCCATGCTCGAGGCAGGATTCGAATCTGCGACTGTAGCAGCAGCGCGATTCCGGACTGAAGAGCCTAGAACCGCTCGGCCATAGCGGCCGGCTTCCAGAGGTTAAATACGCCCCCGATGCCAGAACAGTATGTACCTCAGAGCGCAGTACCGCTAAGCCCCACACTGCAGTCATTTCTTCTGACGACAGCAGCGTCTTACTTAATATCCAGGAGGGATAGTTGTATTACAAGTCAGTACCATATCAAAATGTCCACTCAGTTGTACACTGGGGAACTACGACTATCTACCTATTGTATCAAGTGATAAGTTCTGTAGTGTGCTACGACTGCAACAAATACGTAATAAACATTCCCGTTGACAAGGACTTTAGACATTTCAGACTATTCAAGTTTCCCATAATCTAATATATTCTGTGTGTTGTAGCATTCATTCAAACACTCCAGAAGTAAATTCAGGTAACCTAGCACCTACTACAGTGCCAAAGCGAATGTGTCATGTGGGTTTTTCCTCTGGCAGTACAGTATTTTAATCTATTTTCGAAGAGCATTTTTTATTCCTGAAATGAATATTTGTGACTTAACCTCTTTACATCCTTGTGGCTGGCATTATTAATCACAAAGCTTTTGTCAATCGTCCGGCTCCTTCTGACTCTACCATGTTGGATACAAAAAGCAACGACAGTGTCGCAGAAAGGTAATGTCGCCGTGTAAGTAGAAACCATATTAAACTGATCAGACGCAAGGAAACGTAATTCATTAGCAACAAATTTTCAAGAATTTCATGGCTTAGAGCTTGTTACGAACCAATTAACAGGAAAGCCATTAGATTTACGGTTTATAGTTGATGGTAGAAGGACCATAAAAAACATGAAATGATGTATTTATACGTTTAACGAACACTCAAAACATTGTAAATGTGAAACAGATCAGAGATGATAACAATTTCCTAAGTAATAATAATGTAAACGAATTTCAGAGATATAATTTACAAATATTAAAAATAGAATCCGCCACACACTCCCTCCGCAGTGACAGCGTCCATGTATTTTCGACGGAAGGTGACCTGTTGACCTGATCTGGTGATCCGTGCTGAAGATACACTGACTTCATTGCTTCTGAAGGTTGACAGTCTTTGGAAAAGGATGTGATGGAATAAATAGTTCAGATGGGTCTGAGCACTTTGGGATTTAACATCTGAGGTCATCAGTCGCCTAGACTTAGAACTACTTAGACCTAACTAACCTAAGGACATCACACATATCCATGCCGGAGGCAGGATTCATACCTGCGACCGTAGCAGCAGCACGGTTCTGGACTGAAGCGCCTAGGACCGCTCGGCCACAACGGCCGGCTGTGACGGAATATCCAAAGTGGTGTATCCTGCTATTTCTTCTTGTTGTCCGATAAACACTCTGCCTGAAGGAAGGCCGGTTTCAATCTGTCAGTGGTAATAGTTTGTTTTTCTGTTGGCATCTCCCTATTTAAGTGCTTGTCATCGCGAGATAGGACTAGATATGGCTTGTCATATGTTGTCTGATGTGGTGTTTTGACAGCATCATGTCGAACGAAGACGAACTTGGTTGTCACCGGTTGTGGGCGAATAAAGATCTCCTTGTGGTCGTGATGTTCTGTTAGAACTGGTCTTAGGCTCCTCATTTGTTCCTTCAATTTGAAGACGAAGGTTGGGATGTCAGTTACTACTTTCTATTCATTGAGAAATGCTCCTTGTAAGCTAATTGCTGACTTGTAACGTATTTCTATTGTTCGAGGATATTATAGGAGCGAAGCCCTAACAAAACCAGAGATTGCTTTAAAGCAGATTTTAACCGACGATGGTATCGTTCAATTTTTCCATTTGCTGCAGTATGATATGCTGCAGTTATAATGTGGACAATGCCCAGTGTGCTTGTGAGACATTTGAGAAGCTGGCTATCGTTAAATTTTTCCATTTGCTGCAGGATGATAATCTGTAGTTTTAATGTGGACAATGCCCAGTGCGCTTGTCAGGCATTTGAAAAGCTTACATTCAAACTGCCTTCCGCGATCAGTAGTTATGATATGAGGCACGCCAAAACGAGATATCCATCTGGAGACTATGGCAAATGAAACTGCTTCCGCTGTGATGTCGGCTAACGGAACTGCTTCTTGCCATCGGAAAAAGCGATCAGTAATTGTTAGTAAATAGCGATATCCTTGTGATGGAGATAGGTGCCCAACTATGTCCACGTTAATGTAACTGAATCTTGTTGTTATTTGAGGACACTGTCGCACTGTGCTGTTTGTGTGTCTCCAGACTTTACTTCGTTGGCAATGAATATTTGCTGAAGTCCAGGCCTTTACGTCTTTTTATAGTGAAGGCCAAATGAAGTGCTTATTTATCAAATTAATGGTTGCTTGAACACCAGGGTGAGCTAGATATTGCAGCGAGTTGAAAATTGCTTGTCGTAGTTGTTGGGGTACTTATGGACGAAATGTATCTCCTGCTATATCACAAACAAGTTCTTTACTATTTGTTTGAACTGCAATGGACGTTGCATTCTTGATGTGTGGAAGTTCTTCGTCACATCGTTGGCTTTCCGCAATATGTTCCATGGCAACAGTTGGAGGTATAGTGATTGATGCAATTCATAAAGGAGCGTCGACTGCAAGGTTCTCTTTCCCCGTAGTGTAACGTATGTCTTTGGTGAACTGTCCGACGATACAAATTTGTTGGATGTGACGTGGGGAAGCTTCGTCCAAGCATTGCCTGAACATGTAGGTGAGTGGCTTGTGGTCGGTGTAAATTGGAAAATCACGTCCTTCAAGCATGTACTGAAAGTGCTTCACTGCTGAGTAGGCAGCGAGGAGTTGTCTGTCATAGGTTGAGTAATTCCTCATTAAATTTGTCAGTTTCTTAGAGAAGAATGCTAATGGTTGCACATTATTATCTTCGATTAGTTGTAAAGTTGCACCAGTATCATAATCAGAGGCGTCAACCATTAAGATTAGAGACAAATTTGAAGATGGATGAGCCAGAAGTGCTGAATTGACCAAGCTACTTTTTAGAACATTAAAGGTTTGTCGAAGATTTTCTGTCCAATAAATTTTCTTGTTATTATTTTCCTTAGTCCCATGGAGTAGGTTCAAAAGCTCCGCTTGTTTACGAGCTGAATTTGGTAGTACTCTTCGGTAAAAATTAATAACGACAAGAAATCGCTGCAGTTCTTTTATTGTTGTAGGTAGCGGATAGTCAAATATGGTATGTACTCGATATGAAAGTGGTCTAATTCCCTCTGTAGTGGCTACATATCCCAGGAAAGGTACGTCTATTGAACCGAAAATGCATTTGTTCAGATTGGTTCTGATGCTAAAATTACTGAGGCATTCGAAAAGCAATTGAAAATGCTTCTTGTGCTCTTCTTCATCTTGTGATGCCAATAGAATGTCATCTATATAACAGACACAAAGTCGAGGTCTCTCAGTATAATGTCCATATACCTTTGAAAAGTATGTCCTTCGATTCGGAGTCCAAACGGAAGACGTAAAAACTCAAACAAACTATAGAGACTTATTACTGCGGTCTTCGGTACATCGTCCGGACGTACATGGATGTGATGATAAGCTCTGACCAGATCTGTCTTTGAAAATATTTGTTTTCCATGGAGTTCTCTTAAAATGTTGAAGGTTATGACTAAGATACCTGTCAGGCTTGGTGATTTTGTTGGGAGCACGGTAATCTCCGTAAGGCCTCGAGGATCCGTCTTCCTTCGGAACCAAGTGCATGGGTTTGCCCAGGCGCTCTTTGACGGCTGGCAGTTTTTCAAATTAATTACTTGTTGGAACTCAGCTTTAGCTGGTTTAAGTTTACCTGGTGGTAGTCGTCATGCCTTTGGTGCTGCAGGATGTCCTTCTGTGACAATAGTATGAAAAACAGTGGTACATGGTATGTCAAAATGGATGTTTACTTGGAGCTAGTTGGGAAATTCCTTTAGAGTGGGAACATATTTTTGATCTGGTGGCATTACATGAACTTTTTCTGTGCCCGAGACCTTAGTCAATGTGCCAGATGTTGCTGTTGACGTTACCGGTTCAATGAGTCGTCTGTTTCTAGTGTGGAGCGTTTGAGTTTGACTGTTTGTTGGAATTTTGGGTACAAGATGGTCGAAACGAGCTTGGGCTCTGACATTTCTTCGTCCTGTGGCGATATTTAAAGTGATACCAACATAGTACTCCATTAGGGTTTAAAAGCTGGACCGACCGTGACCTGCCTCGTTATCTACTTGGTGAGGAGCGAGGTGAACGTGAGCTGCCTCATGCATGTGACAATCTTTTCAGTTCATTGTCAACGTTAATTCAGCAATCTACGTTTCTAGTTTTGAGATTCTATCGTTACTGGTATCATTTACTTTACTGACTGCAATACTGGATGACGCCTGCAAGGTTTGAGCACGTATATATGACCCCGTTAATGAAAATTCGACAATTTGGTCAGCCATAGTGGTTTTGGTGTCAAGGTACTGTTCACTTGTAGCTAGTACAGAACGTGCGGTGACAGGAAGCCATTGCATAAATATGGTTTTCAAAAAATCGTCCTTGACTTGCATCCCAACTGTAGTTCGCATCTCTCGTAAGTTGGCTTCTTATGACCTAATTACACTTCTGTTAATAATTTAGTTACTTTTCTATTTCCTGACTCTTCAATTTCCTGAATTAGTCTTGTTTTAATCTCTGTGAACGGAGTGGTAGATAAAGGTCAAGTCAAAAAGTCGGAAATTAATTCTAAAACATCCGCATCCAGTAACACAGCAAATGATTGAATTTCGTGGTTTCCTTAATTGAATTTCGTGGTTTCCTTAGTGATACCCAACGTGGTAAGTTGTGTTTCAACTTGAAGGAACCATACCTTTACGTTTTTCTTCCAGACGGGTGGTATCTTCACTGAAGCACGAGCAATATCCGCTTCGTTCTGTACAGATGCGGGCGTTGGATTTGCGTCGTTGTTGTTACCGATCATTCTTACACTAACCACAAATGCGTTCCGCTTCTTATTAATCACGCCGGTGTCACCAGTATGGTTTATGGTATAAAGACCATAAAAGGCCAGAAATTACGTATTTATATGTTTAAAGAACGATCAAAACATTGTAGATGCGAACAAGATCAGAGATTATAACTGTTTTCTAAGTAATAAGAATGTAAACAAAGGTCAGAGACATAATTTACAGATATTAACGTTCGAGTCCGCCACAGATTCCATACGCACGCATCTGACGGATGACAATAACATACAAACAGTGTAAACTGCAGAGAGAAAATTCATCACGAAGCATCTCGTTTGTCATGCCAGTGTAGCCTAAGAACTCCTACTAAATTATGGCACATGATGAATATATGTAATCTGTTGCTTAAAGTATAAAATTTCTGAATGTGAAATAATGTAAACTGAAGTATTTTGAGTTATAAATAGATGATCTGTCAATAGCTTCACGTGAGATATCTCGTTTTGTAAACAGAAAGACCTTTGTCTTCCCAACATTAAATTAAACTGTGTACTCATCTAGGATGTGTGAATCAGTCTCTCACAATAATGACAATGATTTTTGACATACTGAATAACAAAATAATATTGGGGCTGGAGAGCGATCAATCAATCAGTCTGAAGAAAGCTTCAGATACGATGTTTTTTATTGACTCGATCGTGTGTAGGAACACTAGATAGCTAGTTTCTAGAAGACTAAGCTGCCATCTTCAGATATGAAACGTTACAAAAATTACAATGTTATTCACCCTGTGATAGTTGTAATAGCAAATTAATGATTTTAAGTAAGTTCTTTCTGACATATCCAAAGAGTACAAGCTATGAAATCATGCTGTGCGATAAACCGCACGTTCGTTTTCGTACCATTGTAACGGACAGCAGATTTGAAATACAACAAACTCACCTTTACGAAAGTTATTACAGTAAATATATAAATTACAATATGTGCCTAAGATAAAGAGAGGGTGGAATATACAACTGTGGCAACACATATAAAGCTAATGTTGTTGTATATGAAACTCACAGTCCTTTAATAGGGTACGAAAAACATACGCACCGTTTATCGCTCACAATAGTTTCATAAACTGTACATTGTGGGTACGTCAAAACGAACATGTAGAACTGTTTATTTACGATTACAGATAAAGCAGTGTAAATATTTTTGTAATTTTTGTGACCTTCAAGATCTGAGGAATTCAGCTTAGTCCCGTCTAAATTAATAAACCAGTGTTGCAAAAGGTATCACCCTCCCTAAAAAACTTCATGTCTGAACTATATTTAAATAAGTAAGAAATGATTAACCATCAGTTAACACAACTTGTATGAAGAATTACTCAGCCACTTTTGGTCATTGTGGACTTACAATGGTAATTTAACCCGAAACTGAACTCCAGGCCCATACAGTTATAAAAGGTGATTACGATTATTAGTATCTAGTCTGAATGACTGTTGAAAACCATAGCGTGCGCCTAACACGACAACAGCAGACAACGAGTTCGTAATTTCCTTTCCTTTTTTTTATCCAGCAATTAGAGAAACGTGAAAGAAAAGACTTCTTTGCCACAGGAAAGTTCCCTCGAGCGTCTCCTTTGACGGCGAACTTGTTTCGCGCCCGCCGAAGAAGTAAGGAGCGGAAACTCCAGAGAGGAATACTTTAAATAATTCCCAGCTTAACTGGAAAAGTTTAATAGCTTACCATTTGGATGATACTGGTTTACGTCCTAGCCCGTACTGTTTTACCGCCATTTGTCGGATGTGGTGGTGTCGGACGTAAGGCAAAGTTCTTATTGGTTTGCGCGGAATGCAGAATCCCCGCACCCGTTCTCGAAGATCGCGAAGCATCGAGCACGCGCTTACGGAGCCCTCTCACGGGATTCCCACCCAATTGCCAGTGGAACGCAACCCCTCCTCCTTCGGTCGGTTTCTTTCTCTCTCTCTCTCTCTCTCTCTCTCTCTCTCTCTCTTTCTCTCTCTGTCTCTCCATCCCTCCCACTCTGCGTTCCTTTTTCTGATACCGTTCAGTTCCCGTCGCCGCGGGGCGGAGATGCTTTTAACAAGACAAGATCCAGGCCACTCGGTGTAAGTTCGGCGGACAAACAATAGCAACGCCGGCCACAAAAGCTTCGACGGGTCAGAGAACGTGTTGGTCGCCGACAGTGGAGAAAGGATTTTCTGGGAAATTACACCCGGTATACGGCAGCATACAGACGTGTTGCTTCTTCTGGCGTAGTTTGAGCATGTTAGTTTCGTCATATCCCTTCAGGTTCGACGTACATGCAGTAATACAACATCATTCTCCTACTCCCTAAGTAGCAATACCTATAGACACACACAGTGGTTACGGTTACTACAAGCCAAACCACAAGTTCGGAAACGGGGCCAAATTTCTAGTAGTTTACTGTCGAGTTGAGATTTTCACAAATGTTTTATTCGTATCTTACAGAAACAAGCAGTACGGATATAAACCGCCTTTTAAACACACCGCTGACGGCAATCAAGTAATTTATAACAATACAACAACTTAAAAAATTAAAAAAAAACAGAAGCCAGCAGTACGGCAATAAACAACCTTCTAAAACATGCCGCTAACGGCAATCAAGTAATTTATAGCAATACAACAGTTTAAATTTTTTTTAAAGAACATTAGTAAACAGGCTACCAAAGTAAATAAAGATCTTTGTTAATAAGGTACGGTGAGGTAGCGAAGCTACCAACACCGCCATTAAAAAAATTAAACAGGTCTCAACAGACACACGATTAATGGCAATAAAAGGAATTTAAAAATTTGGAGCAATTTAAAAAAGTTTTTAAACAAAAGTGTCCTGGAATATCATTAGAACACAACAGATATGACGGACCCGTGTAAGGCGGCCGCAAATCACCCAGTCAGGAATGCTCAGGCTAGACAGAATAATGACTAATTTAAATACGCCGGTAAACACAATTGCCACCCTCAGGCTGATCACTACACCGACTTTTAGCCAGCGAAATCTTGTTATAAAATGTCGTAACTTGCTGGCAGAATTAGAGCTAACCTCGTTCAAGAAACAGTACACCACACAGTCCTGAATGGGGCAGCACATGATCAACCAACAAGAAGCATGAATTTACTCATAACGCACGACAGAATAGCGAAATAATTAAACTGCCTAAACTACACCTCCCATCGGACAGTAACGGGAGGAGGAGGAAAAGATCACTGTGTTCAATTACACCAATGCCAGGGACAGGAAACCCAGTCGCCGGAGGCCACAAGGCAGAAGGGACGCTGGTTACACAAAATTATTACTTAATGATTAAACCTTCCACGAACTTAACTTGCACTAATGCTCGAACACGCAGTTCTCGATGGCAAGGAATCGCACATCCGACCGCGCACGCGTCGCCAACGTACCCAACACGCCACGGTCACGCGACAACAAGCTCTGTCACCGGAGTTCACGTCTTCTCTGCAACGTTGACGGGTAGTGACCGCTCCTTCAGGTTAGGTGTCTCCTCTTAAATTCCAGTGTTGAAACTGATATACATCACGTGGCGACTCGGTACAACCGACCACGCCTGCACCGCTCTGGAGAGCCACACTGACCTCCCGTGTCCACCACACACTCTGCGCTCAACGCCCCTACTTCCGTACCACCACACGAGGTTACAACCGGTCAAAGATCTCACTTCCTCCGTAGGAGTTTCCCGGAAGCAAAAACGCAGATATCGATAGCAGAGGTAAAAGACAACCAAGCAGCCACTTAATGACAGACAACATATCAAGCAAATGTCAGGGGAAGATAAGGAAAACCAAAGCAATCTAAACACAAGGTGTAGCACGAGTCGATACAAGGCTCACCATGTCTGATGGATGTTGTCACGAATTACTATACCCCAACGAACAATATTTACAGTAGGTTGTTGAAGACATCTGCCTCACAAGAAGAAGTTGAAATGATTCATATGGCACTGAGCACTATGGGACTTAGAATCTGAGGTCATCAGTCCCCTAGAACTTAGAACTACTTAAACCTAACCAACCTAAGGACGTCACACACATCCATGCCGAAGCAGGATTCGAACCAGCGACCCTAGCGATCGCGCGGTTCCAGACTGAACCGCTTGGCCACTCTGGCCGGCCAAGAGTAGGTGCTGGTAGTAACAATTATTAATTTAAATTGGGGTAGATAGGGTAACAGAGATAGGAAACAACCACGACTCGAAAAAAAAATAGATTTCTATCACTTAAATTCACCGCCAGTTCCGTGGTTAACATAGTACATAATTTTTTGTATCTTCTGAATACTGTTTTAGATTCGAACAACTGTCGCTTATACACTGCCCGACAATAAAAGTGCCGGCCGCTGTGGTCTCGCGGTTCTAGACGCGCAGTCCGGAACCGTGCGACTGCTACGGTCGCAGGTTCGAATCCTGCCTCGGGCATGGATATATGTGATGTCCTTAGGTTAGTTAGGTCTAAGTAGTTCTAAGTTCTAGGGGACTGATGACCACAGCAGCTGAGTCTGTAAGTAGGCTGTTTAGGTTTTTTTATTGGTAACGCCGCCGCCAAGTAGCGCTCTGTATGAAAATCACTGGCTGTGCCGTGTGCAGTCTGTGGCTGGTTTGCATTGTTTTCTGCCTTTGTAGTGTTGGGCAGCGGCAGCTGGATGCTAACAGCGCGTAGCGTTGCGCAGTTGGAGGTGAGCCGCCAGCAGTGGTGGACGTGGGGAGAGAGATGGCTGAGTTTTGTAATTTGTAAGAATTGATGTCATGAACTGATATACACATTATGACTATTAAGGTAAATACATTGTTTGTTCTCTATCAAAATCTTTCAGTTGATAACTATGGCTGTCAGTAGTTAGTGCCTTCAGTAGTTTGAATCTTTTATTTAGCTGGCAGTAGTGGTGCTCGCTGTATTGCAGTAGTTCGAGTAACCAAGATTTTTGTGAGGTAAGTGATATGTGAAACGTATAGGTTAATGTTAGTCAGGGCCATTCTTTGTAGCGATTACTGAAAGTCAGATTGCGTTGCGCTAAAAGTATAGCGTGTCACTTTAAACACAGTCTTGTATAATTGTTCTAAGGGGACGTTTCAAGTCCCATAGTGCTCAGAGCAATTTGAACCATTTGACAATAAAAGTGAAGCACCCAGAATTGGAAGATGAAACGACTGGTGAGAGGGTATGGGAAGTTACTGCAGTTGTAATAAAGTCGAGTACAAATTGCGAAGAACTTGACGTTGAGCCCACTTATTCAGAAATTTCATAAATAACTTCTTAGAAATAAAGCCTATGATTGATACTAGTAGATAGCTTTCCGTTACGAACGCCTTCTTTGTCTGTGCTAGTTTGATTTTTGTGTCCTCCTTACTTAGTCCGCCATGAGTTGCTTTGCTTCTAAGGAAGCAGAATTCCTTAACTTTTTCCGCTTTGTGGTCACTAATTCGGATATTAAGTTACTCTCTGTTCTCATCCATGTTGCTTTTTGGTACACTTTTTCTTTATTTCTTTTATTGTCAGTGTATACTGCACTCATTCAGCAACTCATTCCATTCAACATTTCTTTCATTTCTTCTTCATCGTCTCTGAGCATAGCAATGTCACAGGTGAATCTTATAATTAATAATTCAATTTGAGCAGGAACAGTAGCCCTAACACCGACCGCATGTTCCTGCTTCTATCTTTCTGGAGAGTTTGACGAATTTTAATAGGTTTTATCATACACATTTACGTTTAATAATTAAGAAGGATTTGCAGATAAGAACTTCCAGTTATAACAAATTTCATTCCTCACCCACTCTTGACTTTTGTAATACGACTAGCTGAGTAACGAACTATAGAACCACATTTACTGAATAACAGCTGATTTACGTGTGGTGGTGTGTTTTTTTTTTTTTTTTCTTTGCCATGTGGTTTTTGACACTAGATAACGTATTGCGTGTTTCACAAGAGTTCCAAGCTAAAGAAAACTTTTAACTGATCGGCTTTACATTGATGCCCCTAAAAGTGGTTACGCACTGAAGCGCCACAGAAACCCATATAATCATCCGTATTCAAATTGTGGGGCCCTGCCGACTCGTTGCTTATGGGCTGTCTAAAGGAAACTTTTTTCTCGGACAGCTATAGAACAATATGACTACGAAGTCTTTCGCTACGGAGTCCTTACATGAAAAGTTCTCGGTATACTTGCCGCGTCAAATTTAGATAAAATCCCAACCTTTCGATGGCTACCTCCGTCATCTTCGTCACGGGTAAAACTGGATGTTGTGGACCGGTGAGGCTTCCACTTTTATAAGCAGTGGACGGCTTTTCACTGGCTGGAGGACGTCACGGTGAAAATGGCGCGTACCGAGGTGGCGGCCTCTATATCCACAGATTTTGTTTGCGCGCTTTATCCAGCGTTGCTTGAAGCCCATCCATCGCAACAGGCGGAGAACTGAGAGGAATGTAAGAAGTCTCCCTCTGCGCTCTTTCTTTATTAATTGCGCACTTCCATGCATTGCTGAGTGCATAATCGGAGTCTCTGTTGAAACTTTTTTCACAAAGTCTAATTTCAACTGCTTCCCTGATGACAAAATCCCAACAGTTTCAATCATGAGCAAGTAGTTTATTTAACAAACTGTGCTCAGCCACCGCTGATTTATCTAAGTACCTATATTTCAGGTGATGCTGATGTTCCACACAGCGATCGGCAATAGTTCTTGTAGACTGGCCCACATAACTTTTGCCACACTCGCAAAAAATGCTGTAAATTCCCGGGACTCCCACTCCAAGTCTATCTTTCACGGGTCGCAACATTTCCTTAATCTTCCTGGGAGGCCGGAAGACTGGTCTGATTCCCTGCCGGTTTAGTACTCTGCCGATATTGCTGGTCGTTGCACCGCAGAATGGTAGCCGCGCCAGTGTTGGTCATCTTGGTCTGTTTGAACAGCGTCCTTCCTAGGTTTCCTCGCCAGAGTAGATCTGATATCACGATCGGAATATCAATTTTTTCTGAATACCGTTGTCAGATGATTACTCTCGGAGTCGAGATGATCCTTGTCCGAAATAGTCCTTGCTCTGTATACCAAGGTATTCAGCATAACTCTTTTCTGAGCGTTTAGATATAAACTTGTATGTGTCGGTTTTCTGTACACAGAATGTCCGAGACTTCCATCTGATTTTCGCTCCACCAGTACGTCTAAGAAGGGTAGCTTCCTATCCTTCTTCACTTCCACTGTAAAACTTATGTTCTGATGTATACCATTCAAATGATCAACAAATCCGGCCACCTACGGAGATTAAGGAAATGTTGCGATCCGTGAAAGATAGTCTGGGTATTTACAGCATTAATTTCGAGTGTGGCAAAAGTTATTGGGCCAGTCTATAAGAACTGTTGCCGATCGTTGTGTAGAACATCAGCGTCGCCTGAAGTACAGGTATAAAGAAGAATGAGAGGTAGCTGAGCACAGTTCGATGTAACAACACTACTTGCTCACCCTTCAAACTATTGGGACTCTGTCATCAGGGAAGATAAAGAGCGCAAACAAAATCTATGGATATAGAGGCCGCTACCTCGGTACGCGCCGTTTTCACCGTGACGTCATACAGCAAATGAGAAGCCGTCCACGGAATGTTTTTAATACTGTGGCGGACTTTTAACCTGAGCATGCGCATTCAGTGTCTTCTCTGGGTTTTAAGAATCGCCAATTGTGTTTTTTAACTTTCTGGTGATTTTTAACTGTCCCCCATGAACGTCTCCATGTCAGTAAATTTTTACCTCAATTTACTCCACTTACTCTATTTATGTTCCTCTTTTTTATCGCCTTATGTATGTATTATTTTATTCTTGTTTTATTTGTCGTGTCACTCAGCTGAAGAGCGGCGGATTGTAACGCAGACAGCCCTCCCCTGCCCATATGGGGCAGGGGAATGAAAACACAATATACAAACAAAAAATCGGTCCATGACAGTCAGTTTTACCCCTGACGAAGATGATGGAGGTAGTCATCGAAAGCTTGGGATTATATCCATATTTGACGTGGCAAGTAAACCAAGAACTTTTTATGCAGCTATACAACAATTCAAGCAAATCACATTAATGGTTTTTATTACAATAAAGTAGATTGACAACACTTAACTTTGGTTTACAAGAACGTGTGGCAGGCGATTGGCGATGTCGTTCGCATTATAGAATGTCCATGTAAGCAATTGATAGAAGGCACAATATTCAGTATAACAGCTAGGATGATGGCTCTTCTACCCTGAGTCTTATTTACATTAGATTCGTTGGAGCAGTTGCGAATGGGCTCATGCGCATGCACAGTTGAGTTGTATATGTTTAGTATATTCTTCCACTTCTGGTTGTACAAGCAATAGCAGCAAGTGGGCAGATGCTACCCGGAAAAACTTTACTGGAGCGGCGAAGCCACCACCAGCTTCACGCATGCGCAACAGGCTCGATCTAAGGTGCGGAGGAAAACCGTATTATTTGCTCCGCGCAGCAATTCCGGGGAGGAAGGAATTCATGTTCTTAAAAAAAAATGTTCAAATGTGTGTGAAATCTTATGGGACTTAGCTGATAAGGTCATCAGTCCCTAACTTATCCTAAGACAATGCCCGAGGGAGGACTCGAACCTCCGCCGGGATCTAGTCATATTCTTGCAAAAAATTGTTCCACAAAGCGTTTAGTATTCTGAATCCTTTGGTCTATTGTTTATCAAATGATTTTGAAACGCATCCCTGTTAGTTTTTGAATATTTTTGAACAAATTCTTCGTTGATTTCTGAATGAAAAATACGTTGATTTGTTTAATGCGTGCATGGTGTACGGGATGTCTTTGCCAGGGGAATCCCCGTCCCGTCAACAAATAAACCTTCCGGCAGGCAAAAGGCGACGGGGCTGTATGACCTGAGCGGAATAAGGTCGAACGGGTGAATGCCAATCGCTGTTTATACGGTTTACTGGGTCTGGGAATGATCAGCATTGTTATAATTACTAGCGAAGGCCATAGATTTTGACTACCAGAGTAGAAATAAACGACTAACAGGCATAGCAGAAATGAAAGATTACGTGTTATCTTTTCGGTGTACCCAAGACAATGAAATTTTGTCAGGAAGTTCTTAGACAGACCGCTACAATATTAAGGGCCAGTTGTACAGTCCCCAGCTAGCAGGAGCTTAAGTTTTATTCTGAGAGTAGCGCGGAAAACGCGTTGTACGAACACGTAATAATGCCTAACCGGAGAATAACCGCTGGATAACTAAACCGGTGATTGTGGCAGGGTTAATGAATTTAACCGAAGAAAACGTTTCGACATTGGCAGGAATAGTTACAGGATTACTGATGGCCAGATTGTCTGTTAGAAAAGGAAGGAGAAGAAACGGGGACACACAAATTATGCAAGAATATAACGATTCCAAATTTATAAAAGAAATTCGTGCTACTACTTTTCGATCTCATGCTTGAGAAGCTGGAGCGTATGAATGAAATGTGAAACTACACTCCTGGAAATGGAAAAAAGAACACATTGACACCGGTGTGTCAGACCCACCATACTTGCTCCGGTCACTGCGAGAGGGCTGTACAAGCAATGATCACATGCACGGCACAGCGGACACACCAAGAACCGCGGTGTTGGCCGTCGAATGGCGCTAGCTGCGCAGCATTTGTGCACCGCCGCCGTCAGTGTCAGCCAGTTTGCCCTGGCATACGGAGCTCAATCGCAGTCTTTAACACTGGTAGCATGCCGCGACAGCGTGGACGTGAACCGTATGTGCAGTTGACGGACTTTGAGCGAGGGCGTATAGTGGGCATGCGGGAGGCCGGGTGGACGTACCGCCGAATTGCTCAACACGTGGGGCGTGAGGTCTCCACAGTACATCGATGTTGTCGCCAGTGGTCGGCGGAAGGTGCAGGTGCCCGTCGACCTGGGACCGGACCGCAGCGACGCACGGATGCACTCCAAGACCGTAGGATCCTACGCAGTGCCGTAGGGGACCGCACCGCCACTTCCCAGCAAATTAGGGACACTGTTGCTCCTGGGGTATCGGCGAGGACCATTCGCAACCGTCTCCATGAAGCTGGGCTACGGTCCCGCACACCGTTAGGCCGTCTTCCGCTCACGCCCCAACATCGTCCAGCCCGCCTCCAGTGCTGTCGCGACAGGCGTGAATGGAGGGACGAATGAAGATGTGTCGTCTTCAGCGATGAGAGTCACTTCTGCCTTGGTGCCAATGATGGTAGTATGCGATCAGGACTGCATACGACCGAGGCACAGAGGGCCAACACCCGGTATCATGGTGTGGGGAGCGATCTCCTACACTGGCCGTACACTTCTGGTGATCGCCGAGGGGACACTGAATAGTGCACGGCACATCCAAACCGTCATCGAACCCATCCTTCTACCATTCCTAGACCGGCAAGGGGACTTGCTGTTCCAACAGGACAATGCACGTACGCATGTATCCCGTGCCACCAAACGTGCTCTAGAAGGTGTAAGTCAACTACCCTGGCCAGCAAGATCTCCGGATCTGTCCCCCATTGAGCATGTTTGGGACTGGATGAAGCGTCGTCTCACGCGGTGTGCACGTCCAGCACGAACGCTGGTCCAACTGAGGCGCCAGGTGGAAATGGCATGGCAAGCCGTTCCACAGGACTACATCCAGCATCTCTACGATCGTCTCCATGGGAGAATAGCAGCCTGCATTTCTGCGGAAGGTGGATATACGCTGTACTAGTGCCGACATTGTGCATGCTCTGTTGCCTGTCTCTATGTGCCTGTGGTTCTGTCAGTGTGATCATATGATGTATCGGACCCCAGGAATGTGTCAATAAAGTTTCCTCTTCCTGGGACAATGAATTCACGGTGTTCTTATTTCAATTTCCATGACTGTATTTCCTATCATAGTTCTATGCTAGTAGTAGGCCTAATAGGAATTTGATATTTGTACTTGTTGAATTATATTCTGTCGTGGCATAAAAATGACTATTTGTTCCAAAACATTCTCGTTTATTAGGCGTGTACTACTTCTGCAATAGTAGACAGGCCTATTTCGTTTTATCTAGCACACAGTGGCATAATACACGAAATTAGATTCAGAAACCACACCAATCTTGGTTACTATTTGTATTAACAGCTTTTTCAGTATTAGACAACGACTTTTCGGTAATAGATTCTTTCTCAGAAAGGAAAGCACACCATGTAAAGCCTTAGCTAGGTAATAGAGAAACATTTGCTAGGACTTAATGAGTGAAGAAATGTGCACTGTCTTGCTTGTCTTTTGTCTTTACTGGTTTTATGTATACTATGTGTAATTTTATGTCACACAATACAGCAAGTTATTAGCTAACAGGCAATAAAGAGTGCAGATTTTCTGAAGAGTTCTTATTCTCCAAGTTACAAGTAATACCATCCAGTATTGATTGCGTGGACAAGATGTCGAAACGGCCGACTGGGAGTAAGAGAGGCACGACATGACATTTTAATTTCTATTGTCCTGAATATAGATTAATGTCATCCATTACAAAATATACACATTTGAATTCGACACAGCGAAGTACTGTGATGTGCGATAGAAGACTGCTGTATGAAGATGAACTTTCGCATACTTTTGACCAAATAACATGTCCTAGATTTCCTCGGATATATATGTTTTATGTATCAGACTCTTTAGAAAGATATGCGCTAGACAATTAACATTTTGTGAAAAATCGATTTAAATTTTGGCCTCGTACTTCAAACACTGGATGGTGATGGAGGGGGGGGGGGGGGGGGTCAGGAATATCGTAGGTCAGAGACTGATACACAGATAAGTCTGCGTTGCAGTTGGGAGGTGGGTAGTCTCCACTTGCCCCGTATCTCGTTTAGTGATTTTGCTGCTTCCTCTTGGTTTATTGCTCTCACTTCAAATGAAAACAAAACGGATTCCTGTGGCCGGGAGCTATCAAGTGAATTAAAATACATTCACATAATTATGGAAGGCTAAAATAGGTTATTAGTTTCAGTTTTTATAATTTCCGCCTTTCTCACAGCCAAGCATTAATCACCTTCAGAACAATTAAGTTATTTCTGTCGGTTTGGTAAAAAAAAAATGGCGTTTATTAGTGTCTTCCGCTGAGGCAGTCCATTTATTTGAAACGAAGTGTTTAATCCAACACCATTGGCTAGTTTCAACTGTTCGCAGCACTTCAAGTGTACGTTTTCATCTTCGAGCTAGTATGGAATTATGCTATAATAAATAACCAAACATGAGATGATACAGTAGGCCTACTGGTACTACAAGAAAATTTACATCCGAATCTGGACATACGAATGTGCGCTTTAAGCCGAATAATGCATTTTAGTATGTTTCATGGAATTCCGATGCTCTTGGAATATCCTCTGATGTCTTGTTTCTCTTACGATATAAGATATTTTAATGTTTTACACGTACGAACGTACGGGCTTCCAGCGTCGTCGTAGATGCGCAAGCTCGGTGGCTCCTATTATCTGGCGCTGTGTGGTAACTGCTGAAACGAACGAAATTCTAACAGCCCTGGGAAAATGTTGCAAATGGTGGTTTGAAAAGCGTTACTATCAAATCAAATTTACTTTTGCGCAAGACGAACTATGTGCGAGAATGTACGATGAATTTCTTAAATCAAAGAGCGTTTCACTCTCATTAAAAAATTAACTCTCTGTGAAGAATTTCGAGCCCAGATGAATAGACATTTATGTCGTTATTAAAAATTTTCCTGGCACATTTGTGTGATATTCCTTAAAATGTAACACGCGTAACTTAGATACTCTTGCGTCTTATTCATTTCCTAGACCAATATTATTTGTGAAAGCTTTGATTTGCTTGTTACACCATGTATATTAATTTAAACCACTAACTTTTCCTATTTTTGTGGTCGTGCTACTGAACAATGATATTGCTATTCGCTGGCTACACCATGTGTCCTATGTTCTGAATATCCGCCGTCATCGGCTAGCGAAATCTCTTGACATGGGCTATGTATGACAGGCAGCACATCACATCTCGATTTCAACGCGTCGGAATGTAACATTCGGTGTTTCGTGGAATTAGAATTTATACTTTCGTCATACGAAAATATGCAGCCTACATGTAGCTGCACGTCACAGATCTGTCCAAAACGTATTTTTTTCCCATAGGTTTCGTTTCGTAAAGCGCCGTGAAATTCTACTCCTGTGTATTAAACCATAACGATTCAATGGACTGATAATAATGACAGTTCCGAGGAAAGGTATACTGTTACTTAACACGGAAAAAGTGTTTTCACGCAGGAGGAAGGGTATTTTTGAACGGGAAATCTGAGAAAAAAATCCGGGAATTATTTCCCTTTCCGCGTATAGACCTTGTAATACAAATATGCAGTTCAGACGAAAGAGTAGTGGTGTGGACCACGTTTTATACAAAATTAACTATGTTAGGTATAAATTTTGTTTACTTAAATATAATATCCGTGAATGAAAAATTGACAGGAGACCTCAGTGACATACTATATGTGTGCCGGCTATCTTCATTTAGCAGCAGGAAGCCTTTGATTTAATCGTTCTGCAACGTGATTGCTGTATCATTTAGTTTACTGAATAAGTGCCTATATTTGATTCTTCGGTGTATATGTTCAACGCTGAAACTAATGCTGTAATAGTGCGGCTATTATTTAATTAGTGAAGGAAAACTGCTTCTTGCCTGCCATGTGTTACTAAACACAGCAGATGGCATCGTGCAGGCACTAGGTCCATTCTTAGCTTCTCCGGGATCTCCTTGTGACAAATCTTATTGACGATTCTGCCAATCAGCAGTCCGTCCACCAGGCTCAGTTGTGAGATCTTGCAGTGTAGGAAATAGGACAACTAATTGACTACTTGTTTGTCGTATATCTAAATCATACAGCGTTTGTAGTGAAATTAGAATAATCAAGATGGCGGATGCAACATTCAAATATCTAGGAAGACTGCAGTCGTTTATATAGATGTTCAGAGAAATTCAGCTACACAGCTGTAAGACGATACAGACCACAGCTCCAAATATAGTTCTAGAGGTTCTGGCTTCACGACTCGTTAACGACACTTTTGCTATGGCTTCATAGCTATGCAAAATAATGAAAGACATACGACAAACCCACCTCGCATAGTAATTCCGTTTGCCGCAGTGGTACAGCGGCTTTTACAGTTACAACATACTTATACGTGGTCCCTGTGTATTTAACACAAGCATACACAAGGCTTTTAGCAACACTATTCGGCTCTAGGAAAGGCAAAGACATCAGACAGGCAATTGTGACGCTGGGGTTGATAACGGAAGTAGGAATAAATAAAACCAAGACGTGTGCATAGGATTTGTCGACTTGGAAAAACCGTTCGAAAGTGTAAAATGGTACAAGATGTAGGAAATTATGAGGAAGATAGGGGAAAGCTTTACGGAAAAATTGTGATACATAATATGTACAAGAACCAAAAGGAAATGATAATAGTGAAAGACAAAGTACGAAGTACACAGATTACTATATATTTTGAAACGGGCCTTCAACTTTGACCCAAATATAAATCCCTTCACTAGCAGCAACACGCCGTCTATTTCTCGTACGAAGAAATAACGGTTTGTCACGAGATAAGAAGTACCGTAATTACTATTAGGTACCTCACCAATACTCCATGTCCTGAATGCAGTAATGTCTTTCTCGGGAAATGCTTCAAGGCC
The DNA here is from genome assembly GCF_023897955.1 of Schistocerca gregaria. NCBI lineage: Eukaryota > Metazoa > Arthropoda > Insecta > Orthoptera > Acrididae > Schistocerca > Schistocerca gregaria. The sequence goes on from NC_064926.1 coordinate 244,004,606, forward strand.
ACCTAATCAAGCATCACCAGTGCGAACAAACGCCACTGTCAGCCAACCAGAACCACCAAACACTTCGGTAGTCTTAACACTAAAATCAAATCTAGCGCCCACGAAAGTAATAGGACCATGAAGTACATCCTGCTTGTCAGTTCCATTAACTCCATCCGCACCCGGTTTAAATTCAACAGTAGAAAGTGCTTTATACACGGGCAGACAAGAAAGGGATGTGGTCTTTCTCCCCTACTGCTCAGTCTATAGAAGAAGTAAATAAAAGATAAGTTACAGAGTGGAAGTAAAATTGATGGTAAAAGGTTATCAGTGATAAGATTCTATGATGAAATTAATCCCCTCGGTGAAAGTGAAGAAGAATTACAGAATTTGCTGAGTGGAATGAACATCTAATGAGCATAAAATACGGATAGAGAGTAAATCGAAGAAAGATGAAGGTAAAGAGAAGTAGTAGAAATGAGAAGAGTGAGACACTAAACATCAGGACTGGTGATCACGAAGTACACGAAATTAAGGAATTCTGCTAACTAGGCAGCAAATAACATATGACGGACAAAAAGGACATGCCTGACAAAGAGAAGTCTACTACTATCAAACATAGACCTTAATGTAAGGAAGAAATTTCTGAGTAGTGAAACATGGACTGCGGGAAAACCGAAACGGAAGAAAAACTAAACATCTTAGATGTGGTGCTACACATGAATGTTGAAAATTAGGAGGACTGATAAGGTAATGAATGAGGAGGTTCATCGCAGAATCGGTGAGGAAAGGAATGTTTGGCAAACACTGACAAAAAAGGGATATCATCGTCGGACATCAGTTTAGACATCAAGGAATAACTTCCTATGTACTGGAGAAAGCTGCAGAGGGTAAAAATTGTGGAGGAAGACATAGATTTGAATACATCCAACAAACAACTGAGGACAGAGGCTGCAAGTGAAACTCCGAGATGAACAGATTGGCACAGGAGAGGAATTCTTGGCAAGTCAATGAAACCACTCAGTAAAAAGTGGTATTTGTAAATCGATAAAGAAAAACGTAAAAGCTGTATATGTGATCAGCCAGTATGAGATCGAACCATGTGACGTATGGAATGACTGTCACTGCACAAACACAGTGTCGAAGCCAGCCAGGATGCTCTACAGAAACGTACAACAAACAACAGCCACTTACATATTTTACTTACGGTCAAAATGATGTGACATTCATTAGTACTTACAGGATAATACAACAGCTTGCACACATGGCAAAATGTCACATACACAATACACACTATACGGAAAACGCAGAATCACAGACTTTTTTCTGTCTGTATGTGCATTTAGATCTCATGTGTTTAATTGACGAAACGCATTTATTGAGCAAAGGATAGTTTAACAAGTTTATTTGTCGTTTGAAATTTGCATCAAACCCTAGTTTGTAGTCGTACAACGTTAATGATCGTACTCGATATTTATTTTTCTCTATTGATGATATCACTTATCACTATATACGTATTCGATGCAATATACTAAATAGACGTGCTCGGGTATCTGTGGCGGAGACAGTAGAAACTCAAAATCTCGTAAATAATAGTAGAAATTCAATGTCAGGAAGACAACTCTGTGTTCAGCCTCACTGCATCATGGAGCCTTACTGCTTCATAATTACATACATACTATTTATCTACAGACCGTGCAAAGCAAATCACATGTAGTTAGTAGCTTCCCACTTCAAAATCATCATTTCATCAATAGAAAGAACGTCCTACGACGGAGCTCCTTGTGTGCACTCAGCTCTAGCAGTTGGCATGTTGATTTAAAAACACATCGTTCTAGAGACTTCGAACTCAGCATATGTTCCAAAATCTTCACGATAACTGTTCAGTGCGTGGGAAAGGAGTGTAACAATGATACAGCTGAACCCGTTTCCGTAGATCCAAGCACTGTAACACTTCTGGTTAATACTTACGGCGCAGTCACGTTATCAATTGCCCCCTACATCTATTGTTACAACAAAACTGCAGTACAACATCGTACATTATAATAATCGCATGCTAAGTTACGGAGTTACGTGTTCGTTTTGTTTCTCCTACAGGGTGGGTCAAATAAAAGTAGACAGTATAACAGGGGTCCAGGGTACAAAAAAATACAGCAGAGGAAAGGAAATAGAATACTAACATGGCCATAACATATCTTGAAACTGACCACCGTTCATCTCTTGACACTTTTGGGCCCTGGTCAGCAAGTTGCTGAAGGCGGATCAAACTGGACTCCTGAAATTTCTGAAGTCTCATCTGAACTGTTATGATGCAGTTCATGAAGATTATGAAGGTTTTGGTGATACACTTCATATTTGAGAGCTCCCATCACAAACTAATAGCACTGATGGATCAGGTGACCTGGGTGGCCAGCTAGGCCCACCACAAAACTGGAATCTGCTAACAGCTTTCTCAGGCGTCAAGCTTGTGTACATGTGTTCCAAGGTTAGGCCGGATGTATGGGCAGTTGTTGCATACTGTGGGAGTATGCTGCCATCAATGGTTTCAAACTGTTTGAATGCAATGCGCAGAAGTGAATGTCTAGTGAAAGAATATGTGAGCAATAATGTGGCGTGCAGACACTGTACAGCCAACCCCAAACTTCCGATCAAGCAATGGTGTTACTTGGAAGTTATGCGGATTCTGCACTGTTGGAATCTGTGATACTGTGAGTTTATATAACCACTCAGGTGGAACCTTGCATCATCTGACACAAAGAACAGATCCAGGTTCAATCCTTTCGTTGTTATCTTAGTGAACAGCCACTCACAAAATTGGAAGCGGTGAAGAACGACTTCTGGTTTTAATATAAGAACAATATACATTCGGTAGCTATGGATATGCAGGTCGAGGTGGAATATTCGTCCGCATGATCGACGTGAGATGCCCTTTCTTGCAATAGACGTCAAATAGATTTGACAGAACTCTATAGCATTTTCTGGTGAACTGCAGCTACATTTTCTGGTAAACGAGCGCGTTTTGGAATGTTTTTTGATTCATTCATAACAGTTCCTGTCAGACCATTTTCGGACGAAGAACAATTTGCTGGCACTTTGACTCCAACTGACCACACCGTTTCAGCGACTGTGTTGTCACGTAGCTTTTCCCAGCGACCATCCGCTGCTGCACTGTGAGTACCATTGTCCCACTTGCACTGCTCCACTCACATTGACATAGCCCGCGCCACGCTCTGAACCAGCGTGGAGCACATGGCTGGCGTGCATATGGTGTGCGCGTCACAGGGTATGGTTGTATGCATACATTCACGTCCAATAGTATCCACTTGTCCGGACCATTTTATTTGCCCCGTCTCTATAAAGCTGGCCAGGCGGAGAATAATATTCTGTTGGAAGTGACACCTATGGCTATACTTTGCGCTACTATCGTTGGGATTGACTGGTTAACGTGCATATCTCCCAAATGTAGGGTAGAAAATATATTATTGATCACGTTAATCTCGGAAATTACGAACGGGAACGCAGAGCTTAGCAACCACATCCGTTACTTTGTTTTGGGATTAAATCCTCGGCAGAGAATAGGCCCATGATAAGGTTCTGTGAGCCATCTGCTCTTCTCCCATTTGGAAATGCGTAACGCTGATGAAAAAGTATTCTGCTACCAGGCTGGGACCGGCTACACTGGCTCAGGTATACTGTATGATGCACGATTGCAAAAAGCGGCATTACTGAAATGAGACGAGTAAAGAGAGGTAAAAAATTTGTGGCACAGAATGAGATAAGAGTGATCAATGGCCGTTCTACATATACATCTACATGGTTACTCAGCAATTCACACTTAAGTGCCTGGCAGAGGGTTCATCTAACCAATTTCATACTACTTCTCTACCGTTCCACTCTTGAGTAGTGCGTGATAAAAAGGAACACCTAAATTTTTCCGTTCGACCTCCGATTTCTCTTATTTTATTAGGATGATCATCTCTGTCCAACGCAGGTGGGTGTCAACAATATATTTTCGCATTCGGAAGAGAAAGTTAGTTGGTGATTAACATTTTTAAATAGATCTCACCCCAAAGAAAACCCCCTTGTTTCAATGACTACCACCGCGCACCAGTATTGCAACAGAGGACGGGCAAGCGTAATGTAGGCAGTCTCTTTAGTGGGTTTGTCGCATCTTCTAGGTGTTCTGCCAACAAAGCGCAGTCTTTGTTTCGCCTTCCCTACAATATTATCTATGTGGTTTCTCCAATTTAAGTTGCTCGCAATTGTAATTCCTAGGTAGTTAGTCGAACTGACAGCCCTCAAATTTGTGCGATTTATTGTTTCCCCAAAATTTATCGGATTTGTTTTAGTACCCATGTGGATGACCTCGCACTTTTCTTTGTTTATTGCTAATTGCCACTTTCCGAACCATACAGAAATTCTCTCTAGATCATTTTGTAGCTAACTGATCGTCTGATAACTTTACTAAACGGTAAATTACAGTGTCATCTGCAAACAATCTAAAGGGACTACTCAGATTATCACCTTGATCATTTATGTTAATCAGGAACAGCAGAGGGCCTATGAGACTCCATTTCGGAACGTCAGATATCACTTCTGTTGTGATCGATGATTTACCGTCTATCACTACGAACTGTTAACTCTCTGAGAGGAAATCACGAATCCAGTAACACAACTGAGAGGATACTCCAGACATATGCAATTTGATTAAGAGTCGCTTGTGAGGAACGGTATCAAAAGCCTTCAGGAAAGCTAGGAATATGGAATCGATCTGAGATCCCTTGTCGACAGGATTCATTACTTCATGGGAAGAAAGAGCTAGCTGTGTTGCACAAGAACGATATTTTCAGAACCCGTGATGGTTATGTATCAATATGTCACTTTCTTCGAGGTGATTCATAATGCTCGAGTACAGTATATGCTCCAAAATCCTGCTGCAAATTGAGGTCAGCGATATGGGTCTGTAATTCAATAGGTTACTCTTATTTCCTTTCTTGAATATTGGTGTGACCTGTGCTACTTTCCAGTCGTTAGGAACAGAACTTTCGTCAAGTGAGCGGTTGTATATGATTGCTAAGAAAGGCGCTATTGTGTCTGCATACTCTGACAGGAACCTGACTGATATACCATCTGGACCAGAAGACTTGCCTTTCTTAAGTCATTTGAGTTGCTTCGCATCACCTAAGATATCTACTTTTATGTCCTGATGCTAACAGCTGTTCTCCTTTCAAATTCTGGAATATTTATTTCGTCTTCTTTCGTGAAGGAATTACGGAAAACTGTATTTAGTAACTCCGCTTTAGTGGCACCATCATCGGTAACATTTCCGTCGCTATCGCGGTGACGGTATTGACTGTTTTAGCCACTGGTGTACCTGACATACGATTAGACTCTCTTTGGCTTTTCTACCATGTTTTGAGACAATATTTCATTGTGGAAACTATTAGAAGCATCTCGCATTGACGTCCGCAATAAATTTCGAGCTTCCGTGAAACTTAACCAGTCTTGGGGATTTCGCGTTCTTCTGAATTTGGCAGGCTTCTTTCATTGCTTCTGCGCCAGTGTTCTGACGTGTTTTGTGTACTACGGTGGATCAGTCCCGTCTCTTTATAACTTATGCCGTATGAATCTCTCTATTACTGTCGATACTGTATCTTTTGCCTTTACTGTTGATTGTGTGTCTGTATCTGATGAACTATTCTTGGAATAAAGTTTTTCCATCATATTATAGAACGATTTATATATTCTCTGTAGGTACGCTTTTCAGAAATTTACACCTGAGAATTACTAAGTAAACAAAACAAATTGTGAATCGTCCCACTCATTTTATATAAAATGTTCAGTGGCGGGTATTCATAAATTGCAGTTAATAATTTTAAGAGCACTTCTGCCCGAATGGATTAATTGGCAGGCAACAAAAACCGCTTTTCAGCCTCTTGAAAACATGACACTTGATGGGCAATGGAAGTTTTATAATCATCACAGCGATGCACATACCTGTTTCATCGTCATAACTGACATACATCATTTGTGGCGTCAATCAGAGTCTACGTCGGCAGATAAATTATAATGACCTCCACTCGTTATAAAAACGTGCACTCATTTGTGGAAAACAAGTAGAACGAAAGCTGCGTTATAGCAGTGCGTGCCATAACAACATTCTAACCGCGGTGTCGAAAGCTTCCTGCATGACACCTCATTCTCGCTAACCAGGTTGTGCCGAACAGTGCACTACACAAATGCATTGGCACTCAATAAACTGGTAAGCGGAAAACACATTCGATTAAATATTGCTGATCACAAAAGACGACACAGTTTCTTTTTTCAGTACATCCGACGAACTTCTTACGAACTGAATAGTGGAAATCATCAGAAAGTGTGTAATTAATTTTCTTTAAAAATAGGAAGTATGTTGAAAAATAGTAGCTTAGGACCTAAGTTTGTCATATAGGAAACAGCAGTTATCTATTTCATGTCGAATACAGAAATGAGAAAATGTGAACGATATCTCTAAAGTCAGAAACATACAGTTTACTGATTCATTTACATTTTTGTGTACACAGTTTCGATTCATTTTAAAGCACTTGTTAGTGCACGGGGCTGAACTGAATAAATAATATTTCATCCTAATAAGGCTCGCAGCAGCGCTTGAGTATAATTCCACTCACCGCTTTGCTTTATATCTGTTCAACAGTTCGTGAAATTCTGGTCTGGTTACATGCCATCAGAGACATCGAAGGAACGTAATATGAAAACGTTTTGATGCTTCAATTTCTCAATGGTTGCTGCACATCTCAAGGGAAGTGCTTTGGCGTGGGCAAATTTGATTCAGGTGCTGAGGGTTCTTTTACAATCTTTAGCTTCTGTCGAAAACCGTCGACCAAGGGGAAGACTCATCCGTAATACATTTGCAGTTCTTCGAGACAGCATTGCGAGACATAATTGCGAGCACCTTTTGCATTACTCGAATTTACCTGTAATTGCTAAGCTTGTGCGGCAAATTTCACAGACGTTTTCACTAATGAAACATTGAAATATTTTGTTTAGCAACGGACGTTTCCGTTTAAATAAAAGGTTCAGCACTATCATCATTGAAGAGACAATTTCCTGTACGGATTTACCGTTTTCATGAGTTCTTTGCAAAACTGCCTAATTATATCTGGTAGGTAAAGAAGGCACATGCGCTGAAATGATAAAGATGTCTGGTGTGATTTTAATCAGCGTGCTCGATCTGTAAATTATACTGAAAGCTGTTTTAATTCCGTCTCCCTCTATCACTCAACTTTTATCGAAATCATAGTACAACTGCCGCTATACTCAGTAATATCGTACATCTTGTGCTATTTCGTTCCCTGTTACGATGTCCAGCTACATTTCTCACGAATCGTATTTGGCAAATTTCTTACATTTTAGCTCTTGTTCCTCGCGACAGTATTCAGTCCATCGGTTTGCCACTCTCATTCTCTTCCGCTTCATCATTTTGCACGTGTCCAGATAAACTCATCCAGTATCGCTGCACTGTGTTTGCGGCGTCCAGGAGCTTCATTATAAAGATCAACTAGCTTCTTATTACATTAATGTTTGCTCAAATGTTCTTGGATTCCCCCTCCCCTCTCACTCTATTTCTCTGCATGTTCATGGTCTATGACGGTTAAAACATTATAACTGCATTATGTCTTAAATTATTTCTCTTCCAAAATGAGTTTCGAAGAAAATATAAGTATGAAACCCGATTATAATCGTGACCACCCTATACATCGCTCCTACTGGTTTACATACTCCCGTTTTCAGCACAAAACCATGTTCATTTTGGTGCAATACATACTTTACCTTGGATTCCTGTACCATTTCTCCCAGTTTGAAAATAATCCTGAACAAATAATGAGTACTGTGACGAATACAGGGATTGGCGAACACAAGACAGTAGCTGCTAGGCTGAACACCGTAACTCCTATAACCACGACAAAGAAACGCAAGGTGTAACTATTTCTAAAAAAAGGTCAGAAAATGCTCTTAACACCGTCTTCAGAGACAGTCTGCACTCCTTCCGATCTGATTATGTAAGAGTAGAAGAGATGTGGATTGATTTCAAAGAGATAGTATCCACAGTATTTGAGAGATATATACCACATAAATTAATATGTGATGGTTCTAGTCTCCCATTGTACACAAAACGGGTCACATCGTTGTTTCAGAAGCAGCGAAAAGAGCATGCCAAGTTTAAAAGAACGCCAAATCCCTAAGAGTGCCAAAGTTTTGCATACGTTCGAAATAGAGTGCGTACTTCAATGCGAGATGCACCCAATAATTTCCACAACGAAACCCTGTCGCGAAATCTGGCAGAAAACCCAAAGACATTCTCGTCATACATAAAGCACACCAGTGGCAAGACGCAATCAATACCTTCACTGTGCGTTAACAACGGTGAATTCACTGATCACAGTATCACTAAAGCAGAGTTATTAAACACTATTTTCCGAAACACCTTCGCCAAAAAAGACGAAGTAAATATTCTTGAATTTCTGTCATGAACAACTGCCAAGATGATAAACATAGAAATACATATCCTCTGTGTCGCAAAGCAGGTTAAATCACTTCATCAAAGGAAGGCTTCCGGTCCAAATTGTATACAAGTCAGGTTCCTCTCAGAGAATGCTGATACAATAGCTCCATATTTAGCAGTTATATACAAACGCTCGGTCACAGAAAGATCCGTACCCAAAGACTGAGAAAATTGCTGAAGTCACACCAATACTCAAAAAGGGAAGTAGGAGTAATCCGTTGAATTACAGGCCCATACCACTAACATCGATTTGCAGTAGGTTTTTGGAACATATACTGTATTCGAACATCATGAAGTACTTCGAAGGAAACTTTTGATTGACCTGTAGTCAGCACGGATTCAAAAAATATCGCTATTGCGAAACACAGCTAGAGCTTTATACTCCTGAAGTAATGAGTGATATCGACAGAGGATGTCAAATTCATTCCACATCTTTAGATTTCCAGAAGGCTTTCGACACCGTTCCTCACTGGTTCTTCTAACCAAACTGCTTGCCTATGGAATATCACCAAATTTGTGCGACTGGATTCGTGATTTCCTGTCAGAAACGTCATAGTTCGTAGAAACAGACGGAAAGTAAAACAGAAATAATATCCGGCTTCCCCGAGGAAGTGTTATAGGCCCTCTATTGTGCCTGATCTATATTAACGACATAGGAGACAATCTCAGTAGCCGTCTTGGATTGTTTGCAGATGATGCTGTAATTTATCGTCTTGTAAAGACATCAGATGTACAAAACGAATTGAAAAATGATTTAGATAATATATCTGTATGGCGTGAAAAGTGGCAATTGACTCTGAATAAAGAAAAGTGTGAAGTTATTCACATGAGTACTAAAAGAAATCCATTAAATTTCGATTACACGATAAGTCAGACACATCTGAAGGCTGTAAATTTAAAATAAATACCAAAGGATTACAATTACAAATACACTAAATTGGAGCAAACACACAGATAATGCTATGAGTTGAGCCAACCAATTGCGATTCATTGGCAGAACACTGAGAAGCTGCAACATATTTACTAGAAAGACTGCTTACACCTCGCTTGTCCGTTCTATTCTGGAGTGTTGCAGTAAGGTGTGGGATCCGCATCAGATGCGACTGACGGATGAGATCGAAAAAGTACAAAGAAGGGTAACTCGTTTTGTATTATCGCGAATTAGGGGAGATAGTGCCATAGCCATGTTACGTGAATTGGAGTAAATTTAGAAGGAAGGTCAGCGTTGGTCGGAATAATGATGGCTTATTGATAGCAAAATCGATTTTCAATCACATAGTGATCATCTCCAGTGCATTGGTGTACAAATTGAACTCATAGGCACTGGTATCAAATTATTATCAGCAACCAAAGCTAAGAAACTATCACAATCTAATTTCTTGTATTTGGTCGTTGAGCACACTGCACTCCATGGAGCCACCAATCAAAAAATTGGAGTGGCTATCATTAGAAGAAAGGCGTTTTCCGTTGCGATGGGACCTCCTCATGAAATTTCGATCATCATTATTCTCCTCCGATTGCAAAAACATTCTGTTGGCGCTGACGTACATAGGGAGAAATGATCTCCACGATCAAATAAGAGAAATCAGGGTTAGCACAGAAAAATTTAAGTGGTCGTTTTTCCCTCGCGCCGTGCGAGAGTGGAACGGCAGACAGACAGCTTGAAGGTGGTTAATTGAACCTTCTGCCAGGCACTTTATTGTGAACAACAGAGCAGTCACATAGGTGTGGATGTAGATGCAGAATATTCCTGCACTGTTAATACGCCACGGGGTTTTTCTCAGCTTTAATAATCCCCTGCGAATTTTTAAATCAACAAATGGTCTCATAACCTCATCAAACCTGTTACTATTTTTTTGTCACATCATGAAAATGCACTAAGATTTCACTTCCACAATTGTCTGCCGTCTTCGCGCAAAGCATCACCATTGACATACCAACATTGTACCATCTGGTGGACGTGATCAGCAAAATGTTAACATATTCCTCGGCAGTAATGCGACCAGGTAGAATAACAGTAGGGTCCATGAAATACTACGACGAGGCTACCCAAAACATCTTCGAACCCCCGTCATTCATTTCTGGCAACAAGCAGTCTACATTGTTTACTTTTTATGGCGTACGCAATTTGTTGGAAACAACGTGAAATAGGATACATCTGACCGAAAGACTGTTCTGTTACTTTGCTCTCCAGATTTTAAAGCTGCTTTACCACGTTCTCCTGTTGCAGACAGTTGCACCAGTGATGTGTGTCCTCGGAATTGGAGTTCGCCCTGCAATTCACAGTCCGTGGAGCTCTTCGTGTTGTTTTGGTGCCTACAGGGTTCGCGAGTGTGACATTGACTTCCAAAGTGGCTTTTGCAGCTATCGTCCTCTTATTTTTCCTGATAATCCATTTCTTTAAACAGTCGTCATAATCAATCAAGAAACACTTATGTCAACGTTGTGACTTGGCCGGAGACGTTTTTCAGCTTTCCCACTTCGCGGTATTACTCTTTGATACGGTGCCTCTTGTAATATATGTTCATATGTGTGTGAAATCCTAAGGGACCAAACTGCTGAGGTAATAGGTCCCTAGACGTACACACTAGCTATAATAACTTAAACTAACTTATGCTAAGAACAACAAACACAAACACACGCCTGAGAGAGGACTCGAACCTCCAGCGGGAGGGGCCCCGCAATCCTTGAAATGGCGCCTGAAACAGTGCAACCACTTCGCGCCGCTGTTGAAATACCAAACGTCTCGCCTACCTTGCTTACGGAAGCACCGACCCCACCGAGAACTATCCCACGTTCGAAATCGCCGTAGCTCCGGTATAATGCGTTCACAAAGACACAGTACACTGAATGAGATATTCACTCTGCAGCGGAGTGTGCGCTGATATGAAAACATTCTGGAAATATCCCCCAGGCTGTGGCTAAGCCATGTCTCCGCAATATCCTTTCTTTCAGGAGTGCTAGTTCTGCAAGGTTCGCAGGAGAGCTTCTGTAAAGTTTGGAAGGTAGGAGACGGATACTGGCAGAAGTATAGCTGTGAGTACCGGGCGTGAGTCGTGCTTCGGTGGCTCAGATCGTAGAGCACTTGCCCGCGAAAGGCAAAGGTGCCGAGTTCGAGTCTCGGTCGGGCACATAGTTTTAATCTGCCAGGAAGTTTCATATCAGCGCACACTACGCTGCAGAGTGAAAATCTCATCCTGGAAACATCCCCCAGGCTGTGGCTAAGCCATGTCTCCGCAATATCCTTTCTTTCAGGAGTGCTAGTTCTGCAAGGTTCGCAGGAGAGCTTCTGTAAAGTTTGGAAGGTAGGAGACGGATACTGGCAGAAGTAAAGCTGTGAGTACCGGGCGTGAGTCGTGCTTCGGTAGCTCAGATGGTAGAGCACTTGCCCGCGGAAGGCAAAGGTTCCGAGTTCGAGTCTCGGTCGGGCACGCAGTTTTAATCTGCCAGGAAGTTTCACACAGTACGCTGTTCTGACAACGACTGGACCTGCAAGGTATTAAGGACACAGCACATCTGCCGTTCGTGTACAAATAGGACATGGCTATCTGCTGTTAATTACATAAATTCTCCTAAAACGAAACGTTACGTTCATACCATATTTATTGTAACTGTAATTTATTAACTTGATACTCATACTTCACATTCTATACAGGGTGATTCACGAAGATATGCAAATATTTTAAAATTTTATTCTACAGATAAAACTAAATAAAGCGTTTCATATAAACATAGGTCTGCAAATATTTGGTTATGGAGTTGCGGTTGATAAGAGATTTTTGCCTGAAATTTTGCAACTTCGCAACAATTGTGAAGCCATCGCAAAACTGTACTAGGTTACCATAAAGCACATTTTCCATTTCTTTAGTTGTTATTGGTCTGGTGAGTCTAATAAAACATGTCCCAGGCTTGTATCTGCAATAGTTTTTTAGAACATCCAGAGAAGCAAAGATTATTATACTTTCCTTTAAGAATGTAGAAACGTTCATGTCATTGCTGTAAACCGTTAGTGAGTCGTTTCAGTCGTTTCCTAACCTTGAAACTATTTAGTTTTCTGTATTGTTCAGTGAAAGAACACAGCAGTGTATTTAGGTGAATCTACATAGTACCTGCTGTAGCTTGTAGATAATTGTGAAATAGGGGTGGGTCTGTCCCACATTTACGACAGAGCAACAAAATCTGTTCATACACTTGCAGCTAAATGCACTGAACTCGGTGGAGACATTTTTGAAGATTTGTTGTGAATTTGTTGTGAAATTGTATGTACACTGTACAGCTTCCTTAACACTGAGCCTCGCTTTTTTCGGCTTAACATGACTTTACGTGTGCTTTGGTATTAAAAAAAAGCAGATTATCTGGCACATTCATACAGTTTCAGTTAACGTTATTGCCATAATTTTTCCAAAATTTAATTCTCTACAACTCCCTTTCAAAACTTTATGCAGTTGTCTGGAATTTAAAAACTAATTGGGCCAAGTAGTTAATAATTTAAAAATTTGAGGAAATTACGTCTCTACTTCTTCGGCTGTTCCGGAAAACTACTGCAGATACAAGTCTGGGACATGTGTTATTAGATTCACCAGATCAGTAGAAACAATGTAAATAGAAATCGTGCTCTACTTTAACCTCGTACAGTTTTGCGATGGACTCATATTAGCGAAGTTGCTAAATTTCGGGAAAAATCTTTTATTAGCCGTAACTCGGTAACTAAACATCTGCAGATGTATGTTTATATGAACTTTTTTATTTAGTTTTACTTGTAGAACAACATATTAAAATAATATATTTACATATCTATCTGAATCACCCTGTATACATATTGTAATGATTAACATATTTGTTATTACTATTGCTATTTTTTCGTACTGTACATAGGTCCATATGCCCACGTATTAGATATTTTGCCGAATTAACTTACGAAGGAGATCTGCTTACATTTTATGTCTCGTAGATACCTCAATAAGAATGCAACTAAACAGTGCAATCGCCTTTCGCGGGAAAAATAGTGTAGAGTCGATTCGGACTTAATGCAGCCGTCTGTATGTCATTAGTTTGATTTCTTGGTGGCCATTACGAACAGTACTCAAATTACCCAGCACGGTGGTGCACGAAGAAATTGGGCAGCTGAAACCTTCATTCGAACCTGGACCAGTTGTGTCGAAGCTGATGACCGTCGTGCAAGGATGTGAAGGCGGCCAGTTACAGATCCACATCTTTTGTATGCTGAAAGGTGATTACTCAGGAGTTGTATTAGCATGATGTTCGGATGTAGAACTCCTCTTACGGCTATCGAGCGTAATTTGAGGGCTAAGCATTATCGGAAAGATTCTCAAACCTATAATCCACACCTATCGTGAAACATTGCTGACCATTTGGAGTATCAAGACGATAACTCTGTAATATACAGTGGTCGCTTCGTGAACGCCTTCCTCCACAGGATGGAAATAATCTGAATAGAGCAGTTTGCGGTATCTGCTGACATAAACCAGACCGAGCATGCTTGGGACCACTTGAAATGGGAATGCGGCTTCACAGGAACCTCATCAAGCACTGGATGACCTCTGCAGAAACATCGCTTGAGCAGAAACATCTCTACAAACTTACATACAGGAAGCCGAGAAGAATCTAAGCACCTTATAATGCACTTTGTGAAACAACACGGTGTGGAATGTTACTCAGAAGTACTTGTTGGATTCGAGGATGAGCTAACAAGTGCTATATACAACAATGAGCATTCATTTTAGCTATGACATTTATAATTCTGAATTTTTTTCTCGGTTTCTTAATTTCATTGGCTTCATTTTTGCTACCGCTGCTGGCTTCGAGTCTACGACCATACCTGTTCACTGATTTGTAGATGGTGAAAAAAGTTTTTGAGAGGTTTATTGCCTTTGTCAACCCATAAGGTATGTTCTTACATCATACTTACTGCATTGCTGTTGATGGACAATATTATATCCAACCGATGTTAAATGTCTACAGAAAACTGTCAGCTACAGGGTACGATGTGTAATGCAATCGCCAAGCGAAATAAATAGTAATATTTTTGCTTGTTCTTTGTGACGTTGTGAGACATAATGCCATTTAAGTTTGTTCTGAGGAAAACATGAATTTAATCTGGAAACTACCAAGAAATTTCATGTTCGATTTTGCGCCGCAAGAGAAGTCTGTGTATGTCATCTCATTCGCTATTAACTATGACACAACTGATAGAATCTCCATACTTGAAACAGACAGCAAATACACTCCTGGAAATGGAAAAAAGAACACATTGACACCGGTGTGTCAGACCCACCATACTTGCTCCGGACACTGCGAGAGGGCTGTACAAGCAATGATCACACGCACGGCACAGCGGACACACCAGGAACCGCGGTGTTGGCCGTCGAATGGCGCTAGCTGCGCAGAATTTGTGCACCGCCGCCGTCAGTGTCAGCCAGTTTGCCGTGGCATACCGAGCTCCATCGCAGTCTTTAACACTGGTAGCATGCCGCGACAGCGTGGACGTGAACCGTATGTGCAGTTGACGGACTTTGAGCGAGGGCATATAGTGGGCATGCGGGAGACCGGGTGGACGTACCGCCGAATTGCTCAACACGTGGGGCGTGAGGTCTCCACAGTACATCGATGTTGTCGCCAGTGGTCGGCGGAAGGTGCACGTGCCCGTCGACCTGGGACCGGACCGCAGCGACGCACGGATGCACTCCAAGACCGTAGGATCTTACGCAGTGCCGTAGGGGACCGCACAGCCACTTCCCAGCAAATTAGAGACACTGTTGCTCCTGGGGTATCGGCGAGGACCATTCGCAACCGTCTCCATGAAGCTGGGCTACGGTCCCGCACACCGTTAGGCCGTCTTCCGCTCACGCCCCAACATCGTGCAGCCAGCCTCCAGTGGTGTCGCGACAGGCGTGAATGGAGGGACGAATGGAGACGTGTCGTCTTCAGCGATGAGAGTCGCTTCTGCCTTGGTGCCAATGATGGTCGTATGCGTGTTTGGCGCCGTGCAGGTGAGCGCCACAATCAGGACTGCATACGACCGAGGCACACAGGGCGAACTCCCGGCATCATGGTGTGGGGAGCGATCTCCTACACTGGCCGTACCCCTCTGGTGTTCGTCGAGGGGACACTGAATAGTACACGGTACATCCAAACCGTCATCGAACCCATCGTTCTACCATTCCTAGACCGGCAAGGGAACTTGCTGTTCCAACAGGACAATGCACGTCCGCATGTATTCCGTGCCACCCAACGTGCTCTAGAAGATGTAAGTCAACTACCCTGGCCAGCAAGATCTCCGGATCTGTCCCCCATTGAGCATGTTTGGGACTGGATGAAGCGTCGTCTCACGCGGTGTGCACGTCCAGCACGAACGCTGGTCCAACTGAGGCGCCAGGTGGAAATGGCATGGCAAGCCATTCCACAGGACTACATCCAGCATCTCTACGATCGTCTCCATGGGAGAATAGCAGCCTGCATTGCTGCGAAAGGTGGATATACACTGTACTAGTGCCGACATTGTGCATGTTCTGTTGCCTGTGTCTATGTGCCCGTGGTTCTGTCAGTGTGATCATGTGATGTATCTGACCCCAGGAATGTGTCAATAAAGTTTCCCCTTCCTGGGACAATGAATTCACGGTGTTCTTATTTCAATTTCCAGGAGTGTATAAGAAAAATTTCTTTGCTGCTTTGTTTTATCCGTTCGTGTGTTCTGGAGCACGACATAGTCCCACGATATTTAACACATAGCTTCATTGCTTTTACTTTTTCTAGTGAATTTTCCCATGGTTTATGGACACGGATGTACAAACAACACTGTTACCAAAGCTGTCAACGAGTAAAGTATTTCGTTTTGTCGGAGTCACCGACGGATAATACGACAGGAACAGATAATGGCGCGCGGCTGATGGGCTACTGGTCCGCTAGAGAGGCAACTCTTTGAATTGCACTGCAGCCAGCCAGCCACCTGCGCCCCGTAAAGCCGTTACCCGCCGCCGGCCGCCCGCTGCCCGGCTGGCTAACTCTGTTTGCGAGCCGCTGACGCGCTGTCGGGGGGTTTTGCGACGCTGTCGCGTCCACTGCAGCGCTGCGCGCGTGGCACAGTCGACGAGTCGGCCGCGGAGGGCGTCAGTAAGCACTGCACCTAGCTCCAGCTACGTCCCTACAATTGGGACGTTATTCACACTGCTATATCTTTCAGTCTTGTCTGGTGACTTTCTAGTTACTATGAATTAGGCAGCGAATTAGTGGCGAGAAGGTACTGGTTTTCTTACGCAGGTAAACGCAGGCACGCACGCACACACTCACACACACACACACACACACACACACACACACACACACACACAACGCCTGGGAAATAAAAAAGTGGGAGAGATGTGCGAGGTCATTCAATAATGAAAGAGACAAATTGGTCTGCCGAAAATACTGTTTGTAGGGCAAGTTCCGAACTTTTATGGCTTTAAGTTGGCATCACTGGGATTAGCCCTTATAAGAAGATCCATCGGCATTGTTTAGTTTATAATCTCAAAAATACATATCAAGATGTCAAGTCCTCTTGAAACGTCCTTACTAGTTCAACAACGTTCTGTTATTTGTGCCGGCCGGAGTGGCCGTGCGGATCTAGGCGCTACAGTATGGAACAGCGAGACCGCTACAGTCGCAGGTTCAAATCCTACCTCGGGCATGGATGTGTGTGATGTCCTTAGGTTAGTTAGGTTTAAGTAGTTCTACGTTATAGGTGACTTATGACCTTAGCAGTTGAGTCCCATAGTGCTCAAAGCCATTTGAACCACTTTTTTGTTATTTGTTTTTTACTTGCTGAAGGCGATAAACCAGTGAATATATAGTGTAGAATGTCTAAGTTTTTGGTTAAGGTTGTATGAATCGTGCACATTTTTATAGGTGGGTAGAGCAGTTCAAAAATGGTCGCGATTCAGTGACTGAAAAACACAGTTCTGGCCGACCATTTGCAGTTTCAACTCCCGCACTTGATAGTCGAATTGATGACATTACTCGTGCCGACCGCCATGTGACGGTGGAAATAATAGTTGATAAGAGTCAAGTTAGTACATGTACAGTTCATAACATTAACTATAACAAGCTGAAGTATCCCAAAACATGTGCAAGATGGGTCTCAAAGCAGCTGACACAGCTACACAGGGAAACTAAGTGAGGAGTGTGCACAGAGCTAAATAAACATTGTGAAAGAGAAGGTGAGTACTCCTTCAACAAAATTTTAACGTTAGTGAAACTTGGATTCACTATTATGAGCCAGAATCTATATAAAAAGCATGGAGTAGAAACACGCTAACTCACCTGTGAAGAAAAAACTCAAAACCCAACCATCTGCAGGAAAAGTCATGTTGACGGTGTTTTGGGATGCTGAAGGTCCAGTTTTTTTGTGATTATCTCGAAGAGCAGCGTCAATGAAGAGACAGTACTACACAGATTTGCTTTTATGTAAGGTGAAGCCAGCCATGAGAGAGAGAGACGTCATGGATCTCAGAGGAGGGGTGTGATGCTCCAGAAAGACAACGCACGTCCTCATATTGCTAAACTAATCTGTGAAACCATCAACAAAATTTTCTGGGACATATTGCCTCATTCCCCTTACACTCCTGGCTTAGCACCTAGTGATTTCGATTTGTTTGGCACACTGAAGGAGGCATTACGTGGGAAGAGGTTCCAGGACAACGAGGACGAGAAAAAGTTAATGGGGAATTGGTTCTATCATCAAGCTAAAGAGTTCTTTGCACCCGGAATAAAAAAAAAACCGTAGACCGTTAGAACAAGTGCATAAATTTACAAGGGGATTATTCTGAAACACATAAAAATATTCTTTTCTAAAAATAAACCCTTTTTTATCGAAACCAATTTGTCTCTTTAATTGTTGAATGACCCTCCTAGATTTCAACATTTTGACATTCGTGGACAATAGCATGGCTATGGGTTACATGAAGAGATACTAAAACTTCAGATGGTTTGGATTTTTTGTCAGTTCTTTGACTCGTTTGATGCGGCCATCGTGAATTCTTCTCTCGTTCCATCATTTCATGTCACAGTAGCAGCTACTCCTTAAATACAGCACTATGTATTGGATATTTCCAATCTCTGCCTTCCCCTCTACAGCTCCCTCTAGTACTATAGAGGTTATTTCCTGACGTATTACCACATGTCCTATCATCTGCCCCCTTTCTTCTCAGTGTTCCTATCTTTCCCGATGCTGCGGAGAACCTCTTTATCTGTCCACCTGATTTCAGCACTCTTCTGTGGAATAAAGTTTGCTAACTCTTACATTCTCTTGCTTTCATGTTTTACCACTTTGTATGATTCACTTCCGTACAGTGCTGTGTCCCATACTTTGTCAGCTAGTTCTTCCTCAGCCTGTTGCTTGATACTAGCCGACTTCTCTAACCCAGGAATTCTCTCCTTACCAGTGCTAGTCTACTTTTCTTTTCTTTATTGATTTTCAATTCCCCCCAAAGGGGAGGGGGGGCGGGCTGGCACCAGCTTAGTTCGCTATTCTACAGCCTAAAGACTTTTTGGTAAGAAAAGGAAGATGAAAGAAACAAGGAAAAACAGGCGATAAAATGATGACTTAAAGTGTAAAACGGCGTAAAAATGCGGAAAATTAAAACAGAAAGCAAAAGGGGTTGGCAATGTCGATAAATACACTGGAATCTGACATGCAACATAGTAGACACCCAATTAAAAAACATGACGACAGTCTGGTTTCTGTTCGCAAGAGATAAAAAAAACATTACACCCAGTGACAGTATGATGGCTGTTCGCTACATCTCCCTAAAGACACACGACGGAACACTCACTGAAAAACACACTGGAAAAAACTGTACGAAAATGGTGGCACAAATATGAGACTCCTAAGCCAAAGGCAGATGGGTGGCGGGACCTGGGAGAGGGGGAAAAACAAGGAGGGAGGAGAGGAGAAAACGAAAGTGGGGAACCAAGGAGGGAGAGGACTCATAAGGGGGAGAGGGGCAGGGCAGACGCGAGAGGGAATAAGAAGAGGCGGAGGAGGGAAAATCAAAAGGAGTCGGGGGAGAGAAGAGGGCAAAGAGAGGGGAGGTGGGGAAAAAAGAGGATGGAAGGGGGGAGAGGGAGCCCAGGAAAAGGTAAGAGGAAAGGAGGCGGAGTGAGGATCAGAGTTGATAGGAGGGATAAATGGAGGAAGAGAGGGCATCATCCAGGAGGGGGAGTTGATGAAAGCCACCTTGGGAAAGGAGATGTAGGGTGTAGAGATGGAGGGCAGGGGGGATAGAACAGGAAGACGTGGTAGGGGGCGCAGATGGGAGAGGAGAGGAGCAACCAGGGGGTTAGGGGGTTCAAGGCGGCGGGAGATGTAGAGGGTGTGGATATGTTCGAGGAATAGGAGCAGATGGGGGAAAGGGATGAGATCATAGAGGATCTGCGTGGGGGACGGGAGGCGTATACGGAAAGCGAGGCGGAATGCATGAAGCTCAAGGATCTGGAGGGAATTATAGAATTTGGAGGGGGGGTGGGGGCAGATATCCATGCAGGACTGGCATAGCAGAGGATGGGACGGATTAAGGATTTGTAGGTGTGGAGGGTGGTAGAGGGGTGCAAACCCCATGCCTAGCCAGAGAGGAGTTTGAGGAGTCGGGGGCGGTGGTGGTCTACTTTTTATGTCACCTTGCCTCGACAACCACGTGTTATTTGTTTCTAAGATGGCAGGATGTTGTGTACATAGTTCCGCGTAGTCAGCGCGTACACAACTTTCCCACTAGTGCGCGCCCCGCAAAGCAGAACAGCGCAGGCGCAGCACTCGCCCGTCTCCGCACTACGAGATTTCGCTGTCGTAGAGTCGGACCAAATGCTGCTTCCGCCGATTAGCGTATTAATATATAACGGGGCCAATGAGATTTCTGATAATGTAGAACCTTTTCTCCTCGCGGATCACACTCCCACAGTGATACCTGAACGCGCGAGGTATTATAACGAGTGTACAGACCTCCGATTAGTCAGTCTGCATTAGTCTATAGTAAAGTTTCAGTCTGCGCCTAATAAGATTTCATGTACCTGTGATAGGCATGAAGATAAATGTACAGACACTTTGTCAAGTATCAGAGATATGTGAGAATGAGATTAACGTATCAAGACCAAAGGAACTTCAGATTGTCAATTGTAAATAGCATCCAGAACCAAGTTAAGTTAATTTTATGCTTGTTATTTTAATAAATGTGCGTGAAAATTAATCAAGTTCTGTTTAAAGTTGGTCACCGTCAATCTGCTACTCTAAGGGTGCAAGTGGCATTTCTATCGTCTGTCCTAACGGCAGAAGACAAATACGCCACGATAAGACCACGAGACATATTGCTCACACTTGCCTACTTCGTTAGAGCGACAAGTCAAATATTCTGATGGTGTGAGTACCATAGGTCTTACAGTACGCCCCCCACACAAAATTTATTAAATTCTTCTACTTCCTGGTCATTAGGTTTTATACTATTCCTGATACTCGCCTTTCTTTGGTTTCCTCTCGACGCATATTCTATACTCATGAGACTGCTTAGTCCCTTGAACAGGTCTCGTTATTGTTCTCCGCGTTCTCTCAGGATAGAAACGAATCTCACAATGATCGTTTTATTTACTCATGGTTCCATATACTCGGCCAAGATTTCAAAAGGAAACGTTGTTCTTTATACACTGTACTACTTACAGTTAAATTACTATTGACCAATTTCGACTTTTCACTCATAATTAAGCTATATGATGACATAAAATATCGAATATGCTCAATTTCTAAGAAAAAGATAATTACAGTCAATAACGGTTAGTGTTTCCATTCGAAAACTCTCGTCATTGATACTTAGAGAACTTTAGGTATTAGATATAGAAGTAAGCATTAAAAATTATGAACAGTGCACACTGCAAAAATTCAACAGGTTCACGGTATCTCTAATGCGTGATGCTAAAATCACAGAAAGGGAAAACTGAGCTAAGCTGAGAACACTGAAATGGGATTTAATGTTCCGAAGCGAAATTTTGGACTTACATAAGAAACTTACACTTTAATGGAATTTCTGAACTTGAGACTAACTGTTAGAAGGGACCACCACTCGTCGCAGTACAAGTATTGTGCATACGCATGAAATGTTGTCACGTTTTTAAATGCTCATGTTGCTGACTTACAATGTGACACGGATATTGCAAAATACCAAACAGTTTGATTCACTTTACATTGTAATTTTGTGCATCATTTGAATGCCCATTGTGAAATAATCACTGGGTTCTTAGCACTGCGTCATGACTGATGATAAGAGTTACACGTGAACGAGAAAGGTATGTAGTTTCAGTTATAATGATTATGTGGCTTTGATAGTGCTTAACGGACTAGTTAAAACCGCACCTGTTGATTACGGACATAAAAAATTAGTGAGCCGTGCAGACAGGAGCAACGGAATACAAACTGCGCTGTCTCGCGGTGACAACACAGACAAGTGCATTAAACTGGGTAATAAAAAACACGCACTGATTTTTCGTTTCTATATGAACATTGAAGGGCGTTCTTCTTTACACTCTAACAACATAAAATACTCAACAATATAAAAATTAGCTTCCGAAAGTGCTAAAAGTTTTTCTTTAGTTTCAAGTGGCTGGCTGACCACTACTAGAAAATAGGAAAAGCAGCCCTCTGCGAAAACAAGTTGCCTAATAACTCTGAACAGAACGTTGAATCTGTAATACCGTCAGGAGGCTTAGTTAAGAGGCACATATGCATGTGCACAAAGGGAATATGAACACGAAGTCCAGACATTAAACCCATGATCGAGATGAAAATGGCTAGTTTGATCCTTGATAAACGAAGGATGAACCAGCAAACTAGAGAAAAATTTGAAAAAAAATCCCAGCGTACCGATCATTCCATGAAATTGCGGATGAATTAATGGATATTTCGGCTCAGTTGCCTCTGGCCAACTCTAGCACACGCAAGAAGATAGCCAGTAACATCTGGCTCAACATGTCGTCACAGTAAGTTACTCATATCCGCGTGGAAATTTCTCGGAGTAACCATCATATACATTGAAACAGCACACACAGTAATTTGGCCAGGAATCCAGCTATAACATAAACCGATCACCTTAAAACGTGTGCACGCACATCTACATCTACATGACTACTCTGCAATTCACATTTAAGTGCTTGGCAGAGGGTTCATCGAACCACAATCATACTATCTCTCTACTATTCCACTCCCGAACAGCGAGCGGGAAAAACGAACACCTAAACCTTTCTGTTCGAGCTCTGATTTCTCTTATTTTATTTTGATGATCATTCCTACCTATGTAGGTTGGGCTCAACAAAATATTTTCGCATTCGGAAGAGAAAGTTGGTGACTGAAATTTCGTAAAAAGCTCTCGCCGCGACGAAAAACGTCTATGCTGTAATGACTTCCATCCCAACTTGTGTATCATATCTGCCACACTCTCTCCCCTACAACGCGATAATACAAAACGAGCTGCCCTTCTTTGCACCCTCTCGATGTCCTCCGTCAATCCCACCTGGTAAGGATCCCACACCGCGCAGCAATATTCTAACAGAGGACGAACGAGTGTAGTGTAAGCTGTCTCTTTAGTGGACTTGTTGCATCTTCTAAGTGTCCTGCCAATGAAACGCAACCTTTGGCTCGCCTTCCCGACAATATTATCTATGTGGTCCTTCCAACTGAAGTTGTTCGTAATTTTAACACCCAGGTACTTAGTTGAATTGACAGCCTTGAGAATTGTACTATTTATCGAGTAATCGAATTCCAACGGATTTCTTTTGGAACTAGACGGTAAATTACAGCATCATCTGCGAACAACCTAAGAGAACTGCTCAGATTGTCACCCAGGTCATTTATATAGATCAGGAACAGTAGAGGTCCCAGGACGCTTCCCTGGGGAACACCTGATATCACTTCAGTTTTACTCGATGATTTGCCGTCTATTACTACGAACTGCGACCTTCCTGACAGGAAATCACGAATCCAGTCGCACAACTGAGACGATACCCCATAGCTCCGCAGCTTGATTAGAAGTCGCTTGTGAGGAACGGTGTCAAAAGCTTTCCGGAAATCTAGAAATACGGAATCAACTTGAGATCCCCTGTCGATAGCGGCCATTACTTCGTGCGAATAAAGAGCTAGCTGCGTTGCACAAGAGCGATGTTTTCTGAAGCCATACTGATTACGTGTCAATAGATCGTTCCTTCGAGGTGATTCATAATGTTTGAATACAGTATATGCTCCAAAACCCTACTGCAAACCGACGTCAATGATATAGGTCTGTAGTTAAATGGATTACTCCTACTACCCTTCTTGAACACTGGTGCGACCTGCGCAATTTTCCAATCTGTAGGTACAGATCTATCGGTGAGCGAGCGGTTGTATATGAGTGCTAAGTAGGGAGCTATAGTATCAGCGTAATCTGAAAGGAACCTAATCGGTATACAATCTGGACCTGAAGACTTGCCCGTATCAAGCGATTTGAGTTGCTTCGCAACCCCTAAGGTATCTACTTCTAAGAAACTCATGCTAGCAGATGTTCGTGTTTCAAATTCTGGAATATTCCATTCGTCTTCCCTGGTGAAGGAATTTCGGAAAACTGCGTTCAATAACTCCGCTTTAGCGGCACAGTCGTCGATAACAGTACCATCGGCACTGCGCAGCGAAGGTATTGACTGCGTCTTGCCGCTTGTGTACTTTACATACGACCAGAATTTCTTCGGATTTTCTACCAAATTTCGAGACAATGTTTCGTTGTGGAACCTATTAAAGGCATCTCGCATCGAAGTACGTGCCAAATTTCGCGCGTCTGTAAATTTTAGCCCATCTTCAGGATTTCGCGTTCTTCTGAACTTCGCATGCTTTTTCCGTTGCCTCTGCAACAGCGTTCGGACCTTTTTTGTGTACCACGGGGGATCCGTTCCATCTCTTACCAATTTATGAGGTATGAATATCTCAATTGCTGTTGCTACTATATCTTTGAATTTGAGCAACATCTCGTCTACATTCGCATAGTCAGTTCGGAAGGAATGGAAATTGTCTTTTAGGAAGGCTTCTAGTGGCACTTTATCCGCTTTTTTAAATAAAATTATTTTGCGTTTGTTTCTGATGGATTTGGAAGAAATGGTATTGAGCCTAGCTACAATGACCTTGTGATCACTAATCCCTGTATCAGTCATGATGCTCTCTATCAGCTCTGGATTGTTTGTGGCCACAAACAGTGGACATGTGGTGAATAACATGATCTGCTTCTCTCCTCGTCAAAATACTATGAGAAATAAAGTAAATAATAACAGTCACTGTACCCTCAAACGTTCGGCGTATTGCTGGGTTATTCTGTCAGAGCAGCTGCTTATGTGTCTGTTGACAGTTTCCCATTCGCTATTGAATCAAAGTAGCTTCTTGACAACTTTGTGAAAAGACGGTATAACTGTTGGCTTCACTGACATTAATTTGTTACTGTACCTCCCGCTCCTATTCCTCCCAGTGATACAAAAAGTAGGAGACTAAACCAACTCTGCAAGCCTAATAGTTCGCGCTACTTCGACCTGTCTCATTGACATCCTCTGCCATATGTCGTTTTTCGGATGGGGTCTTATTCAAGAAGCTTCTCAGTTGGCACTATGAAGTTTAGGTGACCCCTTTCAAGTTCTACCACAAATGGAGAGTCCTTGGTAGTACCACGAAAGGAACACGGGTTCTCCAAAAAGCAGCCAGAACAGCTAACATAGATTTTAATTTGACGTGACTGCTGTAGAGCGATGACACCAACATGTCATCCCACGAAAAATGTATATTGAACCGAAATAATGTGTATGTACCAGGTGCAATTAAAGATGTGAAAGGTAACTGCGAAACAATAAAAAGAATTCGAAATTTGTTTTCGCAGTCGGACAACATTTCTTCGTAATCTCATCATACGTCTGCACTCCCACATTCCATCTCTATAGAAAGTTTAAACAGATCTCTCCTTTTTTATTCCCTCCTGCCCATGCCGCTGTAGTACATGAAGGGGCTCTTGCAC
This sequence comes from Schistocerca gregaria, assembly GCF_023897955.1. NCBI lineage: Eukaryota > Metazoa > Arthropoda > Insecta > Orthoptera > Acrididae > Schistocerca > Schistocerca gregaria. The sequence goes on from NC_064926.1 coordinate 244,030,199, forward strand.
GTTTCGTATCAATCTGTCCCCTGGTTACATTTTCTGAATGTTTATAGGAAATTGCTCCCTCGTCAGCTCTGGTGTGTTTTTAACATTGATTTGGACTCTGCTTGAAAGGCTGAATTCGTGGGAAAACTTTGTGACACTGTCGAGGGGAATTTGTTAGCAGTTGACAAAATGAGGTTTCTTAGGCTCATTGGTGTTGATTGTGGCTCATCTAAACAATCTTAACAGGAAACTATCGAACATAAAACCTGCAGCACAAGATTTATAATACTTAGATACAAGGGAGTACTTTCGTCCAGTGTAACGTTAAAACTTTCAGTTCCACGAGTTACTCCTTCACTCTAATCCCAACTGATATGGTTGCTCTTCTACGAATTACCCGTATTCTACTAGTGTTCGAGCAAGACGATTCTGTGGAAGCGACAGGACCTTATCTGCGTGTCGTATAGTAAGAAACTTGTTTGGGACGTTTAAAGCGGTTTCCCTGTCCCAGCACAGTGACTTTGTGTGGGGCGTATCCTTACTGCACCTGTCAACAAGATAGTAGCCGTATGGCGAACTGTGTCTTGAAGTCCTCAGATGAGATGACAGTGTTGTACTGTACGTAGTATTGCCGTTCTCCAGCACTGGCTGATCATAGGCTGTGTTTCATAGTAACAGGCAAGGCCTGTTTAATATCCATCTGCCACCCGTTAAAATACTTACAACTCTTGCCCTCAGATCTCAAAAGTGTGGAACATAGGCCAGTTTCTCATTCGAGATGGAGCCCATGAATTATCTTAAAACTAAGGGCAGTTGGCAGTACCGAAATAGAAATTGTATTTTAACTTATCAGGACTCCGTGTTTACCAGTTGCGTACTCGAAAAAAATGATAATTCGTCAGCTCATAGTGCGCGTGAAGCACAGTGTTTCACTTAGCTTTTTCTTTTAATGGTGGTACCAACTTTCTTTTTGTGACGTGGACAAAAGCAATTTACAAATACTTTTCTTCACATTCATTGCTCACTCAAGGCCAAATATCATGTGAAATACCTGAAAGTAACAAAATTTTTAATCCTGGTCTAGTATTCCTGTAAATTCTCTCTGTCCCTTCACATTGCTTACCCAGGCGATTGTTTCGATTATTTCCCTGACTCGTCTCACGAATACATGCCGGAAAGAGACTATATGCCCAAGAGAAAGGGCTGGGATGCACACCATTTGTAGCGATTTTCTATTTTAGTGAGACGTCGAGGCTATTTGATAACACTGATAGTGCGATGGAGAACTTTCGTGCTGTGTGGAGTACTTTTTAGCCTAATTAGCCCTGAATGCATGCATGCATATTGCATGCATGTCTGGTGGGACACGTTAAAGTGCGTGGGTGGGTAAACCTTAAAAAGTATACGAAATGTTAGTATTGAAAGAAAATTATGAAATTATTACATGTTGGCTTTCACTGAACGAAAAAAAAGTGTTTTCTATGAAATTATGACTTCTAGTAGGGTTTGAAGTACAAGGTTATAAAGCATTATGGTAATCCGCAGACTGAATGACAAATGGATATTTTTCCTAGGTAAACACTAGAAGTTTCTCTTATTAAAAAAACTACTCTTTACAAATCAGTAGCCCAGATCCAAAAGCCGAAAAATTCATTTCTTGTCGATTTTGAATTGATCACACTGCCGTATGGATTTTTTCAGCACCTAAACGATGGAATAGGATTCAGCATCCAAGGCGCCCTATAAATCGTTGAAACTGGCTGTATAAAATCGTGTTCGGTTGCAAAAATCGGTAACTGCACGTTGTCTTCGGGTGTAAAAGCCGCTATGTGTCCAACGTTTGCAAAACCCACTTAGTTCAACAAACTTGGTGGTCGTCCTGCCATGTCCGCATGCAATGCACGCCAACAGACGTCAGATTTACCAATCTAGACACTCAAAGCTAAATTTCAGTTTCATAGTATTAGAATGGATATTTTTCTTATTCAGAGTTAGCTTGGCTGCGCTGTAGCGAACGCGTACGCAGCAGTGAAGCTCTCGCTGCCGATGCACTGACGAAATACACGCTGGTAAGCACAGTTCAGATGATCAGCAGGATGTGTGTTGTCTTTTTCCCGTGAGTGATTTTGTGGACCATTCAAACGCAGAAGATGGTACAAACGATGTGGGAGTAATTGAAATTGTAGGAATTTGGCAAGAAATTACGAGGCCGAAGGCGAAGGCCCTCCGGAAAGGAAGCTTCGTCCTGATCAGTGGAAAAGAAATGTTTGCAGAACAAAAACGTACATGAAAAGTATTATTAAAGCACTGTTATGCAATGAAAACTGTGTTGACACTAACTGTTATGACAGACGCTGAAGGCTTAGAGAAAGAGTCTGCTAACTGGCACTTCCAGATTCAAAAAACCGAGAAATTCGTTTTACGAGAAGCAAAAACAAGAGGTGTTCTCGGGTTTCCAACCGCGTCAATTGGTTCAAACTACACGAGCTTTCGGCCAAGCACTCTTTGGCCATTGTCAAGTGTTATGACAGCCAGTGGGCTGTTGGTGCGCTCTTACATAGGCTAACTGCCCCGCTGTGACGTCACTGGTGCCCGTGACATTGCCATATATGGGCTTGTTTTGAGTCGGCTTTCGATGTTCCCTCTTCAACCGCGCGATCGCTGGATCCCACGCAGCCCTGAGCTATAAGCTCTGCGTTAGCTGAGCATGCGTCAGAAAACAGTCACCACATAAAATTTGACGATACCTCTGTCGTGCCTCGCACTAATGGCTTCTGGGACAGTTTAATACAGGAAGCTATTAAAATAAAAATTACCACAAAGACCCTGAACAGAGACGGTGGCTTACAGCTCAGCGCTGCGCTGGGATCCAGCGATCGCGCGGTTGAAGAGGGCACATCGAACGCCGACTCAAAACATGCCCATATATGGCAATGTTACGGGCACCAATGACGTCACAGCGGGGCAGCTAGCGTATATAACGGCGCACCAACAGCCCACTGGCAGTCATAACAATTGACAATGGCCAAGGACTGCTTGGCCGAAAGCTCGTGTAGTTTTAACCAATTGACGCGGTTAGAAACCCGAGAACATTTTATTCAATGTTATCGCCGCGAGACTCTGCATTCATACCAAAACAAGAAGGTTTTTGTAGTTCGTGGGGAACCCTTTATAATTTGGAAGCTGAAGAGGGGAAGGGCATCCTGTTAGATGGGAAAAAGCTCTACCAAAGAGAACGGCCCAACATCAATGACAGCAGGCGTAGAAACCAAACCGCTTTCGGACGTCCACTTTGATGAAGACTGCCTGGTCAATGGCCAACTCAAATTCTGCAACGTAGTGTTAGATGAGCAGGAAGTCACTCTCTGAGTCGCTCCTGCAGCTGTCAGCCCTCAGAACGAAGAAGAAGCCGGAAGCAATTTTGAGTTGATGGACAGTACTGAGGCCGTTGTCACTTAAAAGCAACTTTCAGCCAATTTCATTTCGAGAATTTTTTTTTTTTTGTCTGTGTTTTAACTAAGATGCAACTTTCCGCGAAGTTTGTTATTTACTAAAAGTTTATATATGTTTTACTATAATGCAATTTGGAACTTATTTTATTTTCTGCAAATACCTTGTGACAATGTCGAAAACATGATGGTGCTTTCTTTTTTTAAAAAGGAAAGCAAATGTTTAACACTCATTTCTGTCCTTTTTTGACGTTAAATAAGTCAGTTTTTCTCGGTAAAATTATGTCACCTTCGTGTTCTTGTGTGTCATTTTTGTAGATTTTTCAGACTTCTCTCTTAAATAAAACTTATTCTCTTTATATTATCAATAATTAATTCAACCCTTCTGTCATTCATAACACATCACCGAATAGCACGTTTGGCAAGAGAGTATTTAATTCGTAATTGGATCGATACTTTTGCAAAATCTGCTATCTGCGTAGATCGGCTGCAAAAGCCGCTAAGTCAATATTTCACTTAAGATTTTGACGTACAAAACTTAATACCAGATTTCAGCCAAAAATATCGAGTATTAAATCGTTTGTCATTAACTTTGATAGTTTGGATGGGACGAATTTTTTGCACTTATGTCAATTTCGCTTGTCATGCAATTAGCGGCTTCTGCATATGGGCTACTCAAATGATATCACTTCATCCTTTTTACTTTTCTCATGCTTTTGCAGAATGTTTGGCCACGTTTACGTCTAACGCTGTGCGTAATCGAAGCATCCTCTCTTTGATTGTCTTCCAGATTTTATAACCTTCAGCTGTTGATGAACAGGTAAAAACATACCATGACTTGCGGGTTATGCTTTCGGAGTCACTTCTTGTTGACTCTCTTCTGCATCTAACGATGTAACATACTTGTCCTAATGTCGTGAAGATAGTTATTCCATTATTATATCTATCTACCTCCCATATTAGTTTTTGCACTTCTTTCATGCTATTTTTGAAACGAAATTATAGTGGTGAAACTTCTCTGAGCACCAGAGTCTTTTGTTATCATCTCAAAGTTACAACTGTTGTAATCTTATTCTACAGTAGCTCTTCGAATAAATGAACTTGAGAATAAATTATCCATTAAAATTTTTTTGAGGCTCCTCTCAATGTTATCGTGTACAAGAAACAAACACTGATTTGTCTTCCCTGATCAGGGATTTTTCGAATATTAACTTGGCGATTGTTTGTCAGATATGCCAGGAAAGGTTTAGTTTATATTTGAAAATAGATGGTCAGGTAAGACAAATATATGTTCTTTCTCTCTCCCTCTCTCTCTCACGCATGCATACACACACACACACACACACACACACACACACACACACGCATACACACACACACACACACACACACATACACACACACACACACATACTCACACGCACAGCAGTAAGCATAACAGAAATAAACATAACAAAAATGAATAGGCATTAGTTTTCAACATATAGGTTGGCAACATGTACATAATCAAACAGAACGAGAGACATAGTGAATTCAAAGTATTTATGCCATGAAATCACAGTTTTCGATCAAATACATGTTATTACTAAAAGAAGACTGATAGTGCAGCAACATTATAAGTGCAAAGTGCAAACAAGATGCAACGAGGGAAGAAAAATGTTCGAAACATAAAAATATACTTATGTCTCACAAACAGAGCAGTACTGTGACATCCAGCAAGTGACCAGATGAAAGGAAAAGCACATTCCAACTAAAAACGCGAAAAGTGTAAGTAATCAGTTAAATACATAAAAAAGAAGACGTGAACTGGTTGCAATCTATACATTCCGCACATCAAAACAAAAGTTTATCATTGTAGAACCCACTGATGGTACCTTAAAGTGAAAAAAGGCGAAGCGCGTCTGGTAGAAACAATACACAGTGCAGGAAGACAAGGCTTTTTGATTTACACAACAAATATTTGATTGGAAGAAATGCAGATCTTTAAGCATCTGCAACATGTTAAAGACAATATCCTCAATGACCAACTCCTACTAAGAACTATAAAAGTTTGTAATGGTTTCTCGCCTTTACTTTGTTCTTCATACTTGTAAATCTAATGATCGGGGGATTATCACACGAGCGCGGTTGGTCAAGCTGTTCATCTCTATCATTTTATCCTCATTTTCCTTTTACGATGAAGGTGATTTTAGCCTGTTGCGCACCTCACTTTTTATCCTTATATCTTTATTACCACGACGCCTTTAGATTACGTCCCCTCAGCCGACCCCCCCCCCCCCCCCCCAGGAGTAACTGGTGGCTTTAGGTATAGTTTTTAAGGGTTCCTCGTGTTGTCATAGCTAGCTTCATATATAACTTTCTTTACTAGCGTTAACAACCGTGTGCGGTTATTTTTAGGTTTCATCTCCTATTTAGCTCGTCTATTGTTCTATCCATTTCATTGTTTGTATACGTTGCTCCACGGTTGGGAATATATGAGGTACTTAACCCCGACCCATGTATAAACTTCCTCGTATTCGTATGCGCCTGCCCATTCAAGTAACTTCCCTTGTCTTGCGCAAGTGCATGGATAGCGGGTCAAGCTTGTAAGTTAGCGGCCGTTTGTAGCTGCAGTTTATGGTGGGTCATGGCCGTCGAACATAAGCCGGTGTGAGGTGGAGCGTACACCATTAAGTTAAGTAGTGGTTTCGACGTTGTATATATGTACTGTTTGTGTTTTCCTTTTCTTTTTCGTTTATAAATTTATAGCTATGGGGTTCTTTTAATCATTGACAAACAAACGTCTTCTTAGGCACTTGTGGGTTTTATTGTTGTTCTGAAGAAGGTGTTATCTACGCCGAAACCTGGGTTAACGTTAGGTGCTTTTTTCGCAATCGAGGCGGGTGTTTAGTTTTTTAATATATTAACCAACGACTGCTGACGCGCTGCGATGTTGAAGGTTCTTAAACTCGTTATTCACGCCATGCCAGGCGCTTCCATGTGGTCTATAACAGAAATTCAGAAGACTTCACCTGAACGTCCATGAAATCATACAGTACACAAATTTCAACACCATAGGCCCCCTGGCTCAGCAGCTGTTATGGAAGACCATCTGCAGGAAAATTTGGAAAATATTTCTAGTAGATTTCTCGACCATATAATAGTTTTGGATGGAGAATTTAATTTACCAGATACAGACTGGGAGACTGAAACTTTTGTAACGGGTGGCAGGGACAAAGAATCCAGTGAAATTTTTTTAAGCGCGTTATCTGAAAACTACCTTGAGCAGTTAAACATAGAACCGACTTGTGCCGATATCATGTTAGACCTTCTGGTGACAAACAGACCCGAACTATTTCAAACAGTTAACGCAGAACCGTGAATCAGCAATCATAAAGGGAGTACCGTATCGGTGATTTCGGCCGTAAATTGAAATATTAAAAAAGGTAGGAAGATTTTTCTATTTAGCAAAAGTGACAAAAAGCTGATTTCAGAGTACTTGACGGTTCAACACAAAAGTTTTGTCTCAGGTACTGTTATTGTTGAGGATCAGTGGACAAAGTTCACAAACATCGTACAATATGCATTAGATGTGTATGTGCCAAGCAAGATGATTACAGATTGAAAACAGCCACTGTGCTACGGAAGCAAAGGAAACTTCACACAAACAAAAAAATAGCCAAAACTTTGAAAACTAACAAAAATTACACGAAAAGAAGTGTGAGAAGGGCTATGCGAGAGGCGTTCAACGAATTAGAAAGTAAAATTCTATGTACTGACTTGGCAGAAAATTCTAAGAAATTTTGATTTATGTTAAGCGGTAGTTGGATCAAAACAAAATGTCCAGACGCTGTTTGACCAAAGTGATACTGAAACAGAGGATGACAGAGTAATGGCCGAAATACTAAATGTCTTTTTCCACAGCTGTTTCACAGAGGAAGACTGCACGGTAGTTCTTTCTCTAGATTGTCGTGCAGATGACAAAATGGTAGATATCGACATAGATGTCAGAGGGATAGAAAAGCAATTAAATCGGTCAAAAGAGGAAAGGCCACTGGACTTGATGGGATACCGTTTCGATTTTACACAGAGTACGCGAAGGAACTTGCCTCCCTTCTTGCAGCTGTGTACCGTACGTATCTAGAAGGGCGTAGCCTTTCAAAAGATTGGAAAAGGACACAGGTCATCCCCGTTTTCAAGAAGGGGCGTCGAACAGATGTCCATAACTATAGACCTATATCTCTAACGTCGATTAGTTGTAGAATCTTGGAACACGTATTGCGTTCGAGTATAATGAATTTTATGGAGACTGGGAATCTACGCTGTAGGATTTATTATGGGTTTCGAAAAAGACGATCGTGTGAGACCCAGCTCGCTCTATTCCTCCACGAGACTCACAATGCCATTGACACTGGTTCCCAGGTAGATGCCGTGTTTCTGTAATTCCGCAAGGTGTTTGATACGTTTCCCAACAGTCGTTTAATGAACAAAGTAAGAGCATATGTACAATCAGACCAATTGTGTGATTGGATTAAAGAGTTCCTAGACACCAGAACGCATCATGTCATTCTCAGTGGAGAGAAGTCTTCCGTAGTAAGAGTGATTTCAGGTGTGCCGCAGGCGAGTGTCGTAGGACAATTGCTATTGATGTGGATAATATGGGAAGTTCACTGAGCATTTTGCCATTGATGCTGTAGTATATCGAGAAGTTGTAACAACGGAAAATTGTACTGAAATGCAGGAGGATCTGCAACGAATTGATGCATGGTGTAGAGAATGTCAACTGAATCTCAATGTACATAAGTGTAATGCACTGCGAATACATAGAAAGAAAGATCCTTTATATTTCGCTATAATATAGCAGGCCATTAACTAGACGCAGTTAATTCCATATAATTATGTTGAAGTAGGCATTAGGAGTGATTAAAATGGAATGAATATATAAAGTTAATTGTCGGTAAGGCAGATGCCAGACAGATTCATTGGAAAAATCCTAAAGAAATGCAGTCAGCATGCAAAGGAAGTAGGTTACAGTATACTTGTTCGCCCACTGCTTGAATAGTACTCACCGGTGTGGGATCCATACAAGATAGTGTTGATAGAAGAGATAGATCCTATGTAGAGCAGCACGCTTCGTTACAGTATCATTTAGTAATCGCTAAAGCGTTAAGGACATGATAAATAAAGTCCAGTGGAAGACTCTGCAAGAGAGACGCTCAGTAGCTCGGTACGGATGAAGTCCGTAACATTATAACCAATATGAAAACACAAGAACACAAAAACAACACAAACACAGAATCTCTTACATGCTAAAAACGTAGGAGAAACTTCAAAATGAAAACGTTATCATTTCAAAAGCAGACATATAGAACACAGTACTACTTATAGACAGAGAACTATACATTGAAAAACACAAGAATACATCTCAAAAAACAACGTTACAAAATGAATGCTATACCCAAAGAAACAGATTCGACATAAAAGTAAAGAGCACTCAGAAAAATCACGCAGGATAAAACAGATAAAATATAGCTGACACTCATTAATCCCACTGCAAGGGTCCTCCGAATCCAACCGAAGACCCACAAACCGAATCTTCCTGCAGAGACGTATACTGCACTTCAAGCTTGCAGGATACTTATTGAAACTACTGCCTGCAAATTTCAAAATTCAAGTAAAACCCCTGAAAACACTACACTGCTAATACAACAAATAAAAGATATAACATTCTCAGACACAGCAACACTCCTCTCATTTGATACAAAATGCATGTAGTCCCACATACCGGTACTAGAAACAATAGAAATCACAGATCAGAACCGGAACACATTATCAGCTCCCTTATAAACACATTAATGACATACTCACATTTATAAAGCACATAATGCGATAAAATTACTTCCAGTTCAATAATGAACTTCATTTACAAGAAGATGCATTTCCAATGCGGTCCCCAGTCTCAGGAGACTTAAAAAATGTTTTTATAATCACGTTGAACAGATAATTTTCATGAAAATAGTAGCAAAGCGATAGAACATAGTATATTGGTTCAGGTATATGGATGACATCCTCTGCTTAATAGGCGAACCTCAAACAAAAATATAGAAATTATACATTGACAACAAAATGGTACTGAAAAATATAAAATTCACAATGGAAAGAGAAGAGAATAACGAAATCAACATTCTAGATATAACAATCAAAGACAAAACAATAAGGCTATATTTCAAAAGTCCTGGACACCTACAGCAACTAAGATTATCGTTCTCCAATCCTTGATCCACCCAAATGCACAAAAGCAAGCAGCGCTTCGATACCTGCTCCACAGACGCGACATAGTGCCACTCAAGAAAGAAAATTACCAAAAAGAACTTGACATAATAATGCAGATAGCCGAAAATAATAACATTGTCACAAAGCTAAACAACAAAATTAAAAGTACAATAAAAGCAGAAAGCACGAGACCAAACTACATAGAATAATCAGGAAAATATGAGAGAAAACATAAAATGGTACACAACGACGTAGAAACACAGATTCACACATAAGATCAGCAATATTTCAAAAGATAGGGAATAAATATGAAACACATCAGACAATTCTGTCCAAACGTACACCTCATGACTGACAGAAAACAGAGATTTAAACACAGATTCACACATAAGATCAGCAAGATTTCAAAAGACTGGGAATAAACATGAAACACATCAGACAATTCTGTCCAAAAGTACACCTCATGACTATCAGAAAACAGAGATTTATAGTAGAAACCAGATACGCACCCATTACAGTCCAGCGCATGTGATGGACCCTCCCAGGGGACACCGCCGTAACGGGGTGGAAGGGTTTGTGTGCTTCGATGTAGTAAAGGCCTATGCCGAGGGTAGTGTAGCTACCATCAGGGTCACCCATATCGGACGGGCCTTGACAGAGGAGCCAGTCGAAGTGTGTCCCACAACATAAGGCAGGTAGCACTCTATAGAGGTAGAGAAACCAGCTTTGCTAGGGGACTAAACCCCTACAGGAAAATCAGTCACGTTGGAAGGCCTTGAAGAGGCAGCCCTACTATCCAATTATACCTGCGCAGCCCCTGTAAGGTGGTCAGGTAAAATAAAAAGTTACTGACAAGCTACATAGGGAAAGTCGGACGGAAAACCACACCACGAACCCGAAAAGGAAACAGGTTAAAGATTTTGGTATAGCGGTATATGTAAATTTAATAACATACAACGTCAGAGGAACGTCGAAAAAGGAAGGAGAACTACATAAAATATTAGGAAAGCGGAGTTGTGATATAGCATTTAGTACAGAAACTATAAATAAAATGAAAGAAACTGAAGATATAGAAAATTATACTTTGATATACAGTGGAGTAGAACAAAGCAGAAGAGCACTAACTAGGGTTGCCGTAGTAGTTAATAAAAAATAGACAAACGGACTGATGAACTATGCATGGATAAACGAGCGGATATGACCAGAAGATGTAAGATTTCTAGAGGTTATCTAACCTGTGTAGCAGTGTATGTCCGAGAGGAAGGGAGAACGTAGGAAAGCGAGACATTCTACGACTATCTACAGAAAACGCTAGACAGGATAAATAAGAGTGACTATATTGTAATTGGGGGAGGCTAAAGTGCGAGAATAAGAAGGGAAAGAATACATAACATAGTTGGCTATGCTGGAGAGAATATAGTCAACAGCAATGGAGCTATGTTAAGAGATTTTGCAACTTTCAACAACTGCAGAATATTAAACTCTACTTTTAAACACAAATACATACACCAATACACATGGTCCGCCAGAGGATTTAGAACCATAATTGACTACTTCATAGCAAATGAAGAAACAGTTGTTCTGCTTCAGGATGAGCGTGTATATGGCGGGTGCGACATTAACACAGACCACTTCCTGCTAAGGCAAAAGTTACCCTAAAGCAGAGATGGCATAAAACACGTAAAAGTCCCCAGAACTACCAAGAGATGTACATAAAGTCTACTTGCTAGAACAGGAGTGAGTCAAGATGCTTACTCACAATAAGGCGCACATTTCCAGAATCAGAGAGAATTGAAAATGAGTGAGAACAGATTAAGAACATAATGAGAACTAGAGCAAGGGAAGGTTTTGGTAATACGAAACACAGAAAGAAGAAGAAAACCACATGAAATGGACAAAAGCAATCGGGGAGGCTGTTGAAATAAAGAGAAAACTATATAAAAAAATATCCACGACACCTAACTAAGGGGAATGATGAAGCATACAAGAAGCAGATAGCAGGTGTGAAAGAACTAAGCGGAAGCTCCATCAATACGGTTGGGATACCTATGTTGGCAGGATAGAAAACGATATGCATGGGAGACGAACACTAGGATATATTGTAAAATGGTGACACACATGAATAACAGCGAAAAGGAAGTGGCAGATGTTGTGGTTGCAGGAGAAGCCGAAATGTACGCGTTTTAGCTCACGCAAGCTGGCGTGAGGTCTGGAACATGGCAAGGGAATTAGAATTGAGAAAAACGGACGTAGCTGGTGGAATACTTAACTTTAATCGATTAATGACGAACGTCGCTCTTGAGAGTACGTGATTTACAATATCAATAGAAACTGATCATGCCGCCTTGCTAGGTTGTAGCAAATAACGTAGCTGAAGGCTATGCTAACTATCGTCTCGGCAAATGAGAGCGTAATTTGTCAGTGAACCATCGCTAGCAAAGTCGGCTGTACAACTGGGGCGAGTGCTAGGAAGTCTCTCTAGACCTGCCGTGTTGCGGCGCTCGGTTTGCAATCACTGATAGTGGCGACACGCGGGTCCGAAATGTATTAACGGACCGCAGCCGATTTAAAGGCTACCACCTAGCAAGTGTGGTGTCTGGCGGTGACACCACATTCCTCCCCCGCAAATCGGAGTTCGGTTGCGGCATAAGGCTTCCGCCCGCCGTGGGGAGGACCGCATGTTGACGTATGCGACGAGGTGGGGAGCCTAACAACAGGCGAGGCTATGCCACCCGCACCCTGCCATTCGGACCGCGGGGTGCTAGGAAACACCTGAAAACCTGCTCCAGGGTGCACGCCAACATGCGGTGTTTGCGCCCGTAGAGAGACAGGAGGGGCCGAAGGGTCGACCTCCATCGGGCCGGGGCACACGACGGGCAAAGACGACATATGGTCCGGAGCGGGCAAGAGTTCCATGTCGGAGGACAACTGGTCACAGGAAGCGATCGGCGGCGCGTGAACCAGGGAGGCGCCCGGCGATTGCAGCGACGCTTCCACCGCGGGCGTCTCCGGCGGGAAAACAGACGGTGGCGGGGGCGGCGGCGGCGCGTCGCCATGGGGCAAAATGGAAGGCAGCGTCGGTAACACCTGGGATTAGGCGAGCCAGTAGACGGGTCCCCAGGGCACTGACAGGACGGCACCGTCGCTGAAAGCAGACGGCGAGCGTCAGATCCCGTGCGACGACAGAGGCGCAGCTGATTCAGATGCCGACGCACCTCACCAGAGGCCCCCAAAACCAGATACATAGCGCGTCCGAGGCAGCGAAGAATGCGTTCTTCGAGCCAACGCCGTGAACTTCGGTAGTGGCGATAGTAGACAACGTCGCCTGGAGCAAAAGCAGGTGTCTGCCGCTGCACAGTAACCTGAAGCGGTGGATGTAGCAAAGACATCAAGGTTCGATGAGGGCGACCGTGGAGCAAATCAGCCGGCGAGCGACCATCTCGGGGCTGAGAGCGATACGAGAACAAAAAGAGCAATAACGCGTCCTCCCGAGAAAGCGACCCTTTCAACTTCAACATATGTGACTTGAAAGTCCTGACCAATCGTTCAGCGGCACCGTGTGACTGTGGCGAAAACGGCGCGGACGTTAGATGTTGAATACCATTGGCCTTGCAGAATGACTGAAATTCTGTGGACATGAATTGTGGGCCATTGTCGGAAACATATTGTCTGTGGAAGACCTTCAATGCAAAAGAGAGCAGATAACGCTTGGATGGTGGCAGATGACGTCGTGGAAGACATCCGGACAACAAATGGAAAATTACTGAATGTATCTACCACAACCAACCATCGAGCATTCCAGAATGGACCAGCAAAATCGATGTGTAAGCGTTGCCAAGGGAAAGTGGCTTTTGGCCATGCAAAGAATTTCCGCGGTGGTGCTGATCGTTGTTCGGCACACACCATGCAAGAAGAGCACATATTCGTAATCACGGTATCGATTCCGAACCAAGTACAGTGCTGACGAGCAAGTTGTTTCGTTCTCACTATACCCCAATGTCCTTGGTGTTGAAGCTGTAAGACAGAGGACTGTATCGAACGTGGTACCACGACCCTGGACTGATCATTATCAGGACGCAACAGCAAAACACCAAGTCGTACAAAAAGTCTCTCCTTTTGAGCAAAAAAATCGGCGAACTACTGGGTCCCCGATCTGTGACTTTGACAAGGGCCATTGCGTAGCAACAAAACGCAGAACGGGAGCAAGGACAGGGTCGGCAGCTGTGGCTGTAGCTACACGACTAAAATCAATCGGAAACGATTCGACCACGTCATAGGCTTCTGCATCAATGAACACTCAAGCAATTTCGGAGGAATCGAATGCCCTATCCTCAGCAACAGGCAAGCGGGACAACGCATCGGCGTTTCCGTGCTTAGCAGTGGACCGATACAAGATATCGCAGCGGTACTGCGAGAGGAAAATAGACCATCGAATGAATTTCTGCGTTGTACGTGGAGGTACAGGCTTGGTCGGATGAAAGAGCGATGTCAAAGGTTTGTGGTCTGTGAGTATGGTAATGTGAAGACCATACAAGAAATCACGAAACTTTGTAACACCAAATACGAGAGCCAGTGCTTCTTTCTCGATCTGTGAATAATTTCTTTGAGCAGACGAGAGCAATTTGGACGCAAAGGCAATAGGGCGATCGTGCGATCCATCTTTGGGCGCAAGCACAGCACCGATCCCGAAATGCGATGCATCCACCACCAACAAGAGGGGCTTCTGGGGATCGAATGGCGGAAGGCAAGTATTGGAAAGCAACTCTCATGTAACTGGCGAAAGACGCGTTCGCATTCCGTCGTTCAGACGAACGGAACACCCTTACGGCGTAAACGATGAAGCGGAGCGGAAATGGAAGAGACGTGAGACACACATTTATTATAATAGTTGATTTTTCCCAGCACACTCTGTAGCTGCTTCAAATTCGGCGGCGAAGGCAAGTCTTGTACGGCACGGAGGTGCGTTGGACTGGGATGTATGCCTTGGGCATTGATTACATGTCCCAGGTATGGCAAATCCCGAGTAAAAAACACGCATTTGTCCTTCCGCAGGCGAAGATCATTTTGTCGCAAGACCTGAAATAATGTTCTGAGATTGGCCGAATGTTCTTATTCCGTCTTTCCCGAGATTATAACATCGTCCAGATAATTTTCTGCGGTAGGGACCGACGCACAAACAGCTTTTAGATACTGCTGAAACAATGCAGGGGCGGATGCACACCTGAATGGCAGTCGTTTGAATCGATACAAACCAAGATGCGTGTTAACCACCAAAACGCGCTGGGATTCTTCGTCCACCGGTATTTGCAAGTACGCATCTGCTAGGTCCAACTTCGAAAAATATGTACCAGGGCACAGTTTGTCAAAAAGATCTTCCGGGCGGGGTAAAGGAAAAGTTGATATCACTAGTTGTGGATTCACTGTTGCCTTGAAGTCCACACAAAGTCTCAACTTTCCGGAAGGTTTTGGCAAAATTACTAAGGGTGATGCCCAGAGAGAAGCCTGCCCACATTCAATTACACCTTGTGATTCCAAATCGTGTAATGTTTTCGCGACCTCATCACGCAAAGCGTGGGGAACATTGCGCGCTCTGAAAAATTTCGGTTGCGCGTTTACTTTCAGTTCCAAATGTGCTGTATAGTTCTTAGCGCAACCGAGGCCCGGTGCAAAAATGTCTGCAAATTCTTCACAAAGACGAGAAACGCTGTTTGAAGGCACAGTCTGGTTCACTGAGAGGACCTGATTTAATATAGACAAGTTAAACAACTGAAATAAATTGAAACCAAACAAGTTCACTGCAGAAGAACGGTGGACGTAAAATGACACAAGTTTTGTTTGTCCTCTGTATGTTGCAAGAAGTCTGCACTGTCCTAACACAGGGATAGCTTGACCGGAATAACTACTTAAATTAACCTTTGCGGCACGCAACGGAGGTGTGCCCAGCAGTTTGTAATTGTCTTGATTGATCAGTGAAACTGCAGCTCCGGTATCGAGCTGGAATGGTATCACTTTGCCGTTAATGTCCAAGTCCACAAAACCTTTATTGTCCTGCTGACGACAAGAGCGACTGTCTCGTGCAGCTTGAACTGACACTGGTACACAATCACTTGCGACTTGACGGGAGTTCCGGCGATGTCGACGCACACAATTTTTGGGACGAACACAGTCACTGGTAGAGAGAGTGGCACTGCGCGGAGTGGAATGAACTACATGAATTTCCATGAGCGAAGTTTCGCGAGCCTAAGTATCCTTGGTTCGATTCCGATCCCGGCGCGAAGAAAAGGGCCTGAAACGGTTTTGAGCTTCCAATCTGAGCTTTTTCTGGCAAACACTCTGAACATGTCCTTTTTTATTACAATAAAAGCAAATAGCTAGGCGTGACGGGCAATTCTCACGCTAATGTTTAGTATCACACCGCGGGCATGATTTGATCACTGCATTTGCTTTCCGGCGCTGAGAGCCTGGCGGCAGCGGCGCGGCCGGGCGCGAGGGCTGTTTACTGCTCCGTGCAGCTCGCCCGGCGGGCCGGTTAACCTGACACACTGCTGGCTAAGTTTCAAATGATTCCTGAGCAAAGTCAAGTGTGTCCTGCCGATCCAATATGTCAATCACTTGTTGCAGGGAGGGATTTACTAGTTTCAAAATCTGTTCCCTTATACGAACATCAGAAACGTTCTGTGCGATTGCATCACGTACCATAATATCTGAATAAGGGAGTCCACATTGACACTCAAAAGCACAATCCCTAGTAAGGCCTTGCAAGGTTGCAACCCACTCCCGATTAGTCTGACCTGCCGTACGTTTTGTACGAAGGAAGGTATACCATTTCGCAACTACATTGACTGTACCTTGCAATATGCATCTAATGCAGACAAAATTTCCTAGTAGGACAGAGTTGCTACGTCGCGTCGGGGAAATAATTTGACTACCACACGGTACGTGGTCACCCCGACGGAAGAAAGGAGAAAAGGCTGCCGCTCGTTACCTTGAATTCTGTAGGCGGCGAGATGGAATCCAAATTGGCGTGACCACTCCGTCCAGCTTCCCAGTGCAGCATCAAAAGGACGAAAAGTGGGTGCAACAGCGTGATGTGGCAGCGTAGCGGTGGAGCGGCGGCTGCCGCATCGTTTTGCATTGCACGTTGACCCTGGACGAGCTGTCCAAGACCATCCAGTAATGCCTGTGTCTGATGATTTTGTAAGCGATAAAATTCGGACAGTACATCTGGAGCTTGTGGCGAAGCCATTACACAAGTAAATCAGGGCAATATAGATACGAACACATTTACTCTCGACGCCAATGTTGTGATTGGCAGGAGAGCCAACACCTTGGTACTAAAGGAGGCCGAAATGCACGCGTTTTAGCTCATGCAGTCTGGCGTGAGGTCTGGAACATGGCAAGGGAATTAGAATTGAGAAAAACGGACGTAGCTGGTGGAATACTTAACTTTAATCCATTAATGACGAACGTCTCTCTTGAGAGTACATGATTTACAATATCAATAGAAACTGTTCATGCCGCCTTGCTAGGTCGTAGCAAATACCGTAGCTGAAGGCTATGCTATCGTCTCGGCAAATGAGAGCGTAATTTGTCAGTGAACCATCGCTAGCAAAGTCGGCTGTACAACTGGGGCCAGTGCTAGGAAGTCTCTCTAGACCTGCCGTGTGGCGGCGCTCGGTCTGCAATCACTGATAGTGGCGACATGCGGGTCCGACCTGTATTAACGGACCGCGGCCGATTTAAAGGCTACCACCTAGCAAGTGCGGTGTCTGGCGGTGACACCACAGCAGATATCAATGTAATAAAGTACAAAGACTGGCCGCATTATTACAAGGAAATGTGGACTCATGAAATGAAAATAGAAAATGATGAAGATCCTGAAACAAATCCAAATCATCTTGAATCCCAAGATTTCGAACATGCTCTCAGATATAAAAGGAACCGGATGGAAGTAGGAAGTGATGGAACTAACAGCGAATTAACAAAATTTTCTTCAGTAGCATTTAAAAAAGGTTCCTCAGTTTATTGAATCTTTGCTGGATAACAAAGGAAATACCAAAAGATTAGAGCATCTCACTAATAAAACCAATACTTAAAAAAAGGAGGCAGATCAACCCGAAAATTGTGGAGGCTATCACTATTAAATAGAGCGTGAAAGACCTGTGTTAGAATAATAACCGAAAGACTAAAACCCATAGTGGAGTGCCTGCTCTGAGAAGAACAAAACGGTTTCAGAAAGGGGAGAAGCTGTACTGACAACACATTTATGCTACAGCAAACTATAGAAAAACATAAGGAGTTCAATAACGAAACTCAAATCCCTTTCATCAATTATGTAAAGGCTTTTGATAAAGTAAATAGGTAGCTATTGTGGGAAATTTTAATAAGATGAAGTATACCAATACACATTATGCAGGTAGTTCAAAAGATCTATGCTAATAGAAGAATCCAAATAACTGGGGATAATGAAGAAACAACAAAGGTTATTAATTTTGGAGTTTGACAAGGTTTTAGCCTCTCCCCACTGCTTTTTAACATATACATTGATGACATTATACCGCAATGGAAAATGAAACTGAAGAAATATACATATAACTTCAACGAAAAGGATTTCATTATGACTTTGTTATTGGCAGATGAGCAGGTGTTCGTTTTGAATAATGACGATGGACTACAGAGAGCTGCCTACGAACTATATGAAACATGCCAGATATATAATATGTCAATATCAATAAAGAAAAAGCCACGGCTTTCTGTGGTAAAAGTCCAGTAAGAACCAAAATATTTATACACAACAAGATTATAAAGCAAGTAGATGGCTTCAGATTTCTAGGATCCATGCTTTCGTACAGGGGAGATCTAGTTAAAAAAGTCAAAATTGAGAAATTTACTTACTTAAATGACACTATCAGAAGAGCCCTCCAACATAACGTAAGAAGAGAACATATCTAAAATTTTATAAAGTTATGTCAGTACCAACATTATTATTTGGAAATGAATCTTGGGTACTGAAAAAGAAAGATAAAATAAGATTACAAGCCACTGAAATGAAACTCCGCAGACACATGGCAGGATACACCAGGCTAGGCTACAAAAGAAATATAGATACCAGGAAGGAACTACATATTTTTGATATAAACAGTACGTTTGATGAATACCGACAAAAATGGATAGCCCATGTGTTACAAATGGACAAATTAAGATTACCCCTACATTATTGACGATATACCCCGCAAAGTAAATGATGCATTGGAAGACCTGCAAAACTATGGAAGGGGTATAGCTGCAACAGGCTGAGGGAAAGCCTAATGCATGACGGAAGAGGAAGAAGAAGAAGACGCTAGTAGTGGCAAGTAGATGTGACCAACGGGCCGGACCTTTGATGTCAGTTACAAAGAACATTTGAGAGCCTGGATGTGGGGGACAAAACACTCCACATTGCTACAACAAATAAGAGAACACAATCACAAACCAACCACTACGCAAGAGCGCATCACATTCATTAAAATCAACAATAACGAATATCTCCTAATGTTGCAGAAAAATCACTGCATGCAGTCCACCCAACAAAGAAAAAACCCATCCATATCTCTTTCTCTCTTTCTCACTCTCCTCTGTGTTACACACACACACACACACACACACGGATCCTCTGTGTTACACACACACACACACACACACACACACACACACACACATGGATATCAACATAATAGAAATGAATAGACGTTAGTTTTTAACATACACGTCGATATGTTGGCAACATGTACGTAAACAAACCAGACAGGATGAGACACACAGTGAACTCAAAGTAGTTACGTCATGAAATCTCAGTTTTCGATCGAATATATATAATACCTCACGGACGACTACCAGTGCATCATAACTATAAGTGCAAATAACATTAACAGTGGTAACAAGAAGTCCCAATTTTAAAAATATGCTTATCTTTCGTAAGTAGAACTGTACTGCGGCCTCCAGCATGTGACCAGATAAAACGCTAAGAACTATCAGTAATCATTTATTTACATACAAAAGAAGAGATGAACTGTTCTATGATCAATAAATATCACATATCAGAACAAAACTGTATCATTCTAGATCTGACTGATGATGCCTTAAAGTGAAAAATGGCTAAACGCGTCTGGGAGAAATTAAATACAGTACAAAAAAGAAGACGTTTTTTATCTATAAAACGGATATGACATATTTTGATTCTGGATTTTCCTGATTCCACTCCAATCGCACTCTATGACGTTCATTCACACGACAAGCAGTTCCAGAGACTTAAAGCGTGAGAGTGCTACGACAGTCGTAGGTTAGTAATCTTATGACATTTGCGGCTCATATCTCGCTGCCGCATCTTCTAAAATGCAATACTATTTAACTACATCGAGCTGTCAGTGTAGTTCTCACTGTTTTTGAAAAGGCGAGAAATTTTCACTTAGTCAACTGGAGGCATAAATGATCCCATCCACAATGCTGTTGTTGTGGTCTTCATTCCAGAGAATGATTTTATGCAGTTCTCCATGCTACTCTATCCTGTGCAAGCTTCTTCCAGTACCTACTGGAACCTACATCCTTCTAAATCAGTTTGGGGTATTCATCTCTTGGTCTCCCTCTACGATTTTCATCCTCCACGCTGTCCTCCAATACTAAATTGGTGATCCCTTGATACCTCAGAACATGTCCTACCAACCGATCCCTTCTTGAAGTGAAGGTGTGCCACAAATTTCTCTTCTCCCTAATTCTATTCAATACCTCCTCATTAGTTATGTGATCTACCCATCTAATCTTCACTATTCTTCTGAAGCACCTCATTTCTAAAGCTTCTATTCTCTTCTTGTCCAAACTGTTTATCGTCCACGTTTTCACTTCTATACATGGCCACACTCCATACATATACTTTCAAAAACTACTTCATGACACTTAAATCTATAATCGATGTTAGCAATTTCTCTTCTTCAGAAACGCTTTCCTTGCCATTGCCAGTCTACATTTTATATCCTCTCTACTTCGACCATTATCAGTTATTTTGATCCCCAAGTAGCAAAATTCATTTACTACTTTAAGTGTCTCATTTCTTAATTTATACCCTCAGCACCGCCCGATTTAATTGGACAATACGAACAGTAATTCCAACAACTAAAGTATTTAACAAGTACAGCACTTTCGCCGGATTTGGACGTGTGCCATACTCTTTCTTGTTTTATTTTCCTTACAGAAGGTGCCACACTCATAGCTTTTTAATTGATGAAGTATTTAGGAATAATCTTATCTGGATAGAGGAAAATGTTACCGGGTTTATTTGTGCCAGCTACAATACTAATTTCACTTCTTCGCAACAAATACGTAAAATAAATATGAAGTATATCCTATATGTTTCAACCACTGTTAGGATGTTATATCAATTAAAATACTGAATCATCAAAAGGATAAAAGGAACTATATGTCTTTCACTTTATAAGATCTAGTAAATCAATTACGATGGAGTAGTACCTAGTATTTAAACGTATGAGAGAACGTCGTCTGTTCCACTTTCGTACATGGATGATTCAAACATGTGCTACGTTATACAATGAAAGAGGCGGCATGCGTATGAGTTCGTTCTCTTGAGGACGCGAAAGGTGCCAGCAATCACGCGTTGTATTAGTGGACCCAACATTTATGCTCCGGAACTGTCCGCCGTGCTGATTTATGAAACGCTTTCCCTCCTGTACCGGCACAAATCCTCTTTCACGGCGCCCCATAATCCTATGCGTGTGAAAGCAAAATCATGTAACGCCAGGAGCCTCTCGCGCTGCTCAACAGCAGTTCTCGTGATTTATGTAGTGGATCGGCAAAATCCATTGTTTGCAATGTACTGCCGATGTTAATCCTTAGCAAGGGTGCATTATTTTAACATGGTTTATTAGGTAGCTTTCTTTCCTGTTTGTCAATTCAGGAAAATTTTTGCATTTTATTTTGAATTAACTTCCCGATGAGATAGAGACATTAAATGTTAAACATAGCTCAGAACTGGGTGATTATGCAACATTAACTCCCTTTCTTGCCTGGTGTGATGTGGAGAGTACTTTGTGCGCCACGGCTATTTCCCACCTTTTATGCTCTAGTCGTGAATGTTTCGCATTGAAAGCGATTGCTGGTAAGTCTCCGTGTGACCTCCAGTGTCTCTGATTTCCTCATTCAAGTTCTTTTTCCGAGACATACATAGGACGAAGCAATATGATGGATGCCTCGTGTGAAGAGAAACTGAAACAAGTCTCAAAATTTATTACATGTCTCTGTCATAATCTCTTCAAAGTGTTTGAGATCTATTGAAAAATTTCATTTACACGCGTCCAAAAAGCAGAAAATAATTATATAAGTAAAACATTCTAAATATAACAGGTTATTAAAAAGGACTGGGAAGTACAACATAATTTTACGACTCTTATATAGGTCCTAATCATTACACATGCAAATGAACATTTATGCTTGTGAATTTTTAGTATCGGAAAAATGTGGGGTGCATGCAAGAGTTGAAACTAGCTATCGTTCGGAAAAATTACATAATAGCTCATAGAACTAGCAGTGCTCTCACAGCTATTCAAATTAAGGAGCAAAAATTTTCAGGATGGTCTTTATGGAGTTATGAGTGTCACTCATCCATTTCTACTTCAGTTATCTATTTGCCCCTTCTACCAGTCTTAGCATCTAAACTGCTTTCAGAATAACATGTATTTTTATTTTCACCATGAGATTAAATATTCACACAGGAGAATTTTCTGTTTGCTGTGTATATGTGTGTGTGTGTGTGTGTGTGTGTGTGTGTGTGTGTGTGGGTGGGTGGGTGGGTGGGTGAGAAACTGAAGAGAAACTGTGTAAGGAGGTTGTTGGGTGCAACGTCTAACGGCATGAACATGTAAAGAAATTTTTTAGTTCTTATTCCACACCACTGATGACAACAGGAAAGATAAAAACCAACAAATATTTCATAATCAGTATATACACTTTCCAAAGAAGATAAAATTATGGTTGATGTTTTAGTGTGTACCATGCGAAGAAATATAAAGGCGAGGTCTGCCACCAGCGGCAAAATCAACGGCTCTAACCCATCTCGTCAGTCAGTCCAGCTGAACTTGGATGACACAACAGTGTAGATGGCAGAGATTATCCACCATAGTGTCTGCTGAGTCGTGGTCTGACTATGCCCCAGCAACCAGTGGTGGGATGTTTTCCGTGCATGTGATACCCTGGGAACGTTCTGGTTAGGCTAAAAGTCAAACTACCTCTAAGTCGAGATATTGCAGGAGAGCACGGTGTACCACAAGGGAGTATGGGGCGGTGTCTGAGTGAATAACGTGCCGAATGATAATTTCTTATACTTATTAAGCACTTTTTGAACATATGCACACATTCTAGGACAGTCGACTGTAGACCCCATTGAGATGTGATTTTAAGAAAGTATCAGTAGCTTACATTGATTAAAATGTGGAAACGTATACCTTAATGCTTTCCTGCGATCCAAATACAGAGGTGGAGACGAATGGGCTATTGTATGAAATAGTACTAAAGTCAGCATTCGAACCTGAGTCTCGTGATCACAAGGCAGATGCGGTAACCCCTACACCGCGCTAGTACAGTGACTTGGCACATCTGCACTCAATCCTACTTCCCATTCATCTCTCAGCCCACTTGGTACTTCCCCTGACCTCATACGGCATTCAAGAGACTCTCCAACTGTACTGGAATAGCACCTCAACGACAAATAAAATTAGTAATCCTGCCTGCAACCCAGGCATAGATGTTCTAATAAAATGAAACTTTTCCTAATTTCCTTGAAAATTTGTACCAGAATCGGAATATGAATCCTGATGTCATGCTCACTAGTCTCTAGTCACTAGTCACTAGTCACTACCACCCTGCCACAGTTTGTGAGGGATATGAAGAGGGCTATGCGTGAGTCGGGCTTTGGATCGGCGGTGAGCAGACATGCTAGAGTTTTACTTGCAGTTGTGCAAAGCCTCTGCCCCAGGATGGCGTAGTGGTTAGCACATCTACATAGTAAGCGAGGGACTGGGTTGAATGCCGGCCTCAGTATAAATTTTCATTCGTCTCCTCAGTCTGAATATATACATTATACGTAATTAGAACTTGAAAATGTCTCTGGAATCATATAGTTTCATTTAATGAAGTAGTAGGTTGAATTTAAATGAAAAGAAATTTTAACACATTGCTTTGCATTCAGGCAAACACAGCACACCACTATTTAATAAATGACTGTAACTTCAACTACTATATGAACCAATGGTACTAAAATACCTAGACACACCAATAAAACTAGACAGTTGTCGTATAGAATTGATACGGAAATATTTTTCGGCAAACACATCGTTTATTTCGTCGATGAAGCGAATAGCTGGTGAACCATTAGAGGGACATGTAATGTTAATGACTGGACTGCATCGTAGGCTACAGTATTCATTGAACCACTGGCATTAGTATGTACCGTGTTAGTGCTCACAGATAACCGTTATCGTTCAAAGATACCAACCTGGGCTGAATTTATTACGTTTAATCTGAAAGGGTCTCTACGCTTAACAATAACCAACTAGAGAAAAGTATTCTTAGGTTACAAGAGCTAAGGTTCGTTGAAATCCTCGTGAATTACCATGACCTTTAGTATGCATTATGGACATAAAACTTGACACTTAATTTTAGGCAATTCGATAACAAGTCACGGTATTGCACACATGCCTCAGTAATAATAGCTCACTTATATAAATAAATCCCCCCCCCCCCCCCCATGAACCATGGACCTTGCCGTTGGTGTAAAAGCTTGCGTGCCTCAGCGGTACAGATGGCCGTACCGTAGGTGCATCACAACGGAGGCGTATCTGTTGAGAGGCCAGACAAACGTGTGGTTCCTGAAGAGGGGCAGCAGCCTTTTCAGTAGTTGCAGGGGCAACAGTCTGGATGATTGAGTGATCTGGCCTTGTAACATTAACCAAAACGGCCTTGCTGTGCTGGTACTGCGAACGGCTGAAAGAAAGGGGAAACACCAGCCGTAATTTTTCCCGAGGGCATGCAGCTTTACTGTATGATTAAATGATGATGTCGTCCTCTTGGGTAAAATATTCCGGAGGTAAAGTAGTACCCCATTCGGATCTCCGGGCGGGGACTACTCAAGAGGACGTCGTTATCAGGAGAAGGAAAACTGGCGTTCTACGGGTCGGAGCGTGGAATGTCAGATCCCTTAATCGGGCAGGTAGGATAGAAAATTTAAAAAGTGAAATGGATAGTTTAAAGTTAGATATAGTGGGAATTAGTGAAGTTCACATCCATGAAAGGTGCCTGTACAGATGATAGCGAACAGCATCACAGTTTTCAGTGTTGAAAAAGCCACACAGAGGATGATGGCGGGGCAGCTGTATGGACCAGGCACAAACTATGGAACGCCAGCGTAGAAGGCCAGTAGTATGTGGATGATGGCTTGCTAGTTGGGACACCATTCCGACTTCTTATGGACAGCAGCCTGCGCCTTCACCATTTCTAATAGCAAACAGGTGTTAGCGTCCTCTCACAGCTGGCTGCTGGGACCACTGATACTGACCGCCTGTGAACTCGTAGGGGTCGGACAATAAACGGAAACATCGCACGAAATGCTTGTAGGACGTAATTGAAGATGCTAACGAGGATGTATTGCTGTATCTTATCACGAATGGCACCTGTGCAGGTGTCGCTCGCGGGCATACACGTGTCAGTGTAGATGTAACTGCGTTACGTTACAGCTAAATGAATTAGAATTTGGGCAAATTGTTGTTGCTCGTATGGCGGGAACTTCCGTAGCTAAGCCAGCCGTTGTGATACAGGGATACTGAAAATACATCTCCGCTAAGTCACACCGTGACGAAAATGTTTTTTGAGTGATCGTGACGGACGGTCGACGAAGGTGACGGTGACGAAGAGCGACAGTTGCAAAAGTCACTGCAGAAGTGAATGTCGCACCCGTAAACCTCGTCAGTATAAAAAAAAAAAAAAAAAAAAAAAAAAAAAAACACGGAGTACGGTACTGTAAGCAGGAAACTGCAGTGAGAGTTGATATTCGAGAACTGCTCAACAGTGATGGAAATTCCTAACAAACTTGATGCTGATGCCGTTAAATGTAGGCTGTGGATGAAATGAACAAAGTTGTTTAGTCAGATGAGCCTTGTTCCACACAGTTTGCAGCTTTTAGCCGAGTTTTTATTCCAGGAGTGAAGTATGGTGGGGGTTTCCTCAAATTAAGGCCGGTATTTGATATTAGGAGACTTCTCTTGGCCAGAAATGCCATTTTTGCCATAGCGAGTCTGCTTTTGATGTCCTCCTTGCTCCGTCCGTCATTGGTTATTTTACTGCCTAGGTAGCAGAATTCCTTAACCTCATTGACTTCGTGACCATCAATCCTGATGTTAAGTTTCTCGCTGTTCTCATTTCTACTACTTCTCATTACCTTCGTCTTTCTCCGATTTACTCTCAAACCATACTGTGTACTTATTACACTGTTCATTCCGTTCAGCAGATCATTTAATTCTTCTTCACTTTCACTCAGGATAGCAATGTCATCAGCGAATCGTATCATTGATATCCTTTCACCTTGTATTTTAATTTCACTCCTGAACCTTTCTTTTATTTCCATCATTGCTTTCTCGATGTACAGATTGAAGAGTAGGGGCGAAAGTCTACAGCCTTGTATTACATCCTTCGTAATACGAGCACTTCGTTCTTGATCGTCCACTCTTATTATTCCCTCTTGGTTGTTGTACATATTGTATATGACCCGTCTCTCCCTATAGCTTACCCCTACTTTTTTCTGAATCTTGAAGAGCTTGCACCATTTTATATTGTCGAACGCTTTTTCCAGGTCGACAAATCCTATGAACGTGTCTTGATTATTCTCTAGCCTTGCTTACATTATTAGCCATAACGTCAGAATTGCCTCTCTCGTGCCTTTACTTTTCCTAAAGCCAAACTGGTCGTCACCTAGCGTATTCTCAATTTTCTTTTCCATTCTTCTGTATATTATTCTTGTAAGCAGCTTCGATGCATGAGCTGTTAAGCTGATTGTGCGATAATTCTCGCACTTGTCAGCTCTTGCCGTCTTCGGAATTGTGTGGATGCCGCCAGACTCATATATTCTACACATCAACGTGAATAGTCGTCTTGTTGCCACTTCTCCTAATGATTTTAGAAATTCTGATGGAATGTTATCTATCCCTTCTGCCTTATTGGACCGTAAGTCCTCCAAAGGCTATTTTAAATTCCGATTCTAATACTGGATCCCCTATCTGTTCTAAATCGACTCCTGTTTCTTCTTCTATCACATCAGACAAATCTTCACCCTCATAGAGGCTTTCAATGTGTTCTTTCCACCTATCTGCTCTCTCGTCTGCATTTAACAGTGAAATTCCCGTCGTGGTCTTAATGTTACCACCGTTGCTTTTAATGTCACCAAAGGTTCATTTGACTTTCCTATATGCTGAGTGTCCTTCCGACAATCATATCTTTTTCGATGTCTTCACATTTTCCCTGCAGCCATTTCGTCTTAGCTTCCCTGCACTTACTATTTATTTCATTCCTCAGCGACTTGTATTTCTGTATTCCTGATTTTCCCGGAACATGTTTGTACTTACTCCTTTCATCAATCAACGGAAGTATTTCCTCTGTTACCCATGGTTTCTTCGCAGCTACCTTCTTTGTACCTATGTTTTCCTTCCCAATTTCTGTGATGGCCCTTTTTAGAGACGTCCATTCCTCTTCAACTGTGTTGCCTACTGCACTATTCCTTATTGCTGTATCTATAGCGTTAGAGAACTTCAAACGTATCTCGTTATTCCTTAGAACTTCCGTATCCCACTTCTTAGCGTATTGATTCTTCCTGACTAATGTCTTGAACTTCAGCCTACTCTTCATCACTACTATATTGTGATCTGAGTCTATATCTGCTCCTGGGTACGCCTTACAATCCATTATCTGATTTCGGAATCTCTGACTGACCATGATGCAATCTAATTGAAATCTTCCTGTATCTCCCGACCTTTTCCAAGTATACCTCCTCCTCTTGTGATTCTTGAACAAGGTATTCGCTGTTACTAGCTGAAACTTGTTACATAACTCAATTAGTCTTTCTCCTCTTTCATTCCTTGTCCCAAGCCCATATTCTCCTGTAACGTTTTCTTCTACTCCTTCCCCTACAACTGCAATCCAGTCGCCCATGAGTATTAGATTTTCTTCCCCCTTTACATACTGCATTACCCTTTCAATATCTTCATACACTTTCTCTATCTGTTCATCTTCAGCTTGCGACGTCGGCATGTATACCTGAACAACCGTTGTCGGTGTTGGTGTGCTGTCGATTCTGATTAGAACAACCCGGTCACTGAACTGTTCACAGTAACACACCCTCTGCCCTACCTTCCTATTCTTAACGAATCCTACACCTGTTATACCATTTTCTGCTGCTGTTGATATTACCCGATACTCATCTGACTAGGAATCCTTGTCTTCCTTCCACTTCACTGACCCCTACTATATCTAGATTGAGCCTTTGCATTTCCCTTTTCAGATTTTCTAGTTTCCCTACCACGTTCAAGCTTCTGACATTCCACGCCCCGACTCGTAGAACATTATCCTTTCGTTGATTATTCAATCTTTTTCTCATGGTAACCTCCCCTCTGGCAGTCCCCTCCCGGAGATCCGAATGGGGGACTATTCCGGAATATTTTGCCAATGGAGAGATTATCATGCCACTTCTTCAAGTACAGGCCACATGCCCTGTGGGTACACGTTACGTGTCTTTAATGCAGTGGTTTCCATTGCCTTCTGCATCCTCATATCGTTGATCATTGCTGATTCTTCCGCCTTTAGGGGCAATTTCCCACCCCTACGACAAGAGAGTGCCCTGAACCTCTATCCGCTACTCCGCCCTCTTTGACAAGGCCGTCGGCAGAATGAGGCTGACTTCTTATGCCGGAAGTCTTCGGCCGCCAATGCTGATTATTTTTCAAAATTTAGGCAATGGCAGGGACCGAACCCGGGACCGAAGACGTTTTTATTATGACTCAAAGACGCTACACCTAGACCGCAGGTACTTAGAACGTAAGGACATCACACACATCCATGCCCGAGGCAAGATTCGAACCTGCGACTGTAGTGGTCGAGCTATTCCAGAGCGAAGCGCCTAAAACCACTCGGCCACATCGCTCGGCCTCATATTGCGTCATTAACTCTGTAACTTGTCATATAATATCTTAATTATTGTTTATGGGTTCATATTACGATTGAAGGTTTTCGTCAGTTGTAATTCAATAGCGTTTTTAACCGTCCTTCCAGAAGGACGTCAGGGTAATATGTTGTCATTTTTTATTCACAGAAAACGATGTACACTGATGGAACTTTTGGAAATGTTAGAATCAAAAGATGAGAAAGTACCTAGTACTGGGGTGCATGTAACATTAAACCCTCCTCTAAATTCAACTAATGACGTAATAGATGAAGATTTTGGTGCTGAATAAAATCCAAGTGTAGATAAATTACCAGCAAATCAGCTCAGTGCTTCTGCGCTTTGTGATTTAGCCATTACTACCAATGGTAATGCTGTGAATGAACCAGGAAACAATTCTCTACTTCTGATGTTGATCCAGGACCCTCTAGCCGTACAAAAACAGCAACAATAACAACAACAACTACTAACAAACCAGCAAGTTTATCGCAGAATAAAGTTCTAAACCTCAAGACATATAACTCGAAAAGTGGTGAAATATTTAAGCCAACACCTGTACCGTCTCTAATGTTCACAGTTGCAATGAAGAAAGGGCGAACACCCCTTGAATATTTCCAACAGTTTTTTGACAACGAAGTGCTTCAAATGATGGTCACTTTCACAAATCAGTACGCAGCCAAGAGAAATAGATTAGGTGATTGTTCAGAAGATCAGATGTTGGTGTTTATTCCGATACTTATGCTAAGTATATATGTAACTGTGTCACGCAGAAAGATGTACTGGCAATCAGATAAAGACAGTCACAACAACCTTGTAACAAATTGCATGTCCAGAGATCGATTTGACTTTATCTTTTCCAATCTGCATGTATGCAACAATGACAATTTAGGTAAATCAGACCTTTTTGGGAAAATCCGACCATTACTGTGTATGCTGAATGATAGATTCAAACAATTTGCGCCTCACGTGCGGCATCATTATGTCGATGAATCGATGGTCCCATATTTCGGAAGTCGTGGGTCCTAACAATTCAGAAAAGGGAAACCAATCCGAAGCGGATTCAAATTTTGATGTGGAGGCACAAGTGGTGGATATATTATTTGGCTCGAACCCTACCAAGGAGGTAGCACGTATAGTTAGAATTATGAAACGAAAGGTATGGGGTACGGTGTGGTAATGACTTATGTTGACCCGTTACTTCCAAATGTTTCATATCGAATATACTTTGCTAACCTCTTTACCAGCGTTGAACTACTACATGACCTAAAAGAGAGGGGCGTGGAAGCAAGAGGAACAATAAGAGGAAATAAAGAAATGTACTCTATCATCTGTAGGTAAAATGATAAAAGAAAATAGAGGATCACATGAACTTTGTTCTGACTCAACATCCGGGATTTTCATTGTACGTTGAAATGACAACAATGTTGTTACTCTAGCCACCAACTTTGACAGAGTGCAACCACTATGCTCTGAAGCAAGATTTTCCAGGGAACAAAAGAAAAGGATTAGCGTGCCTCAACTTAACTTGTTACACTCCTACAATACTCAAATGGGAGGCATAGATCGAGCTGACCAAAATGTATCCCTATATAGGATGCTCTATAAGAGGGAAAAAGTGGTATTACTCGATCACTGCACATTTTATAGACATTGCAGAGCAAAATGCCTGGGATCTTTACAAGCACAACTAAGAACCCATAGATCATCTGACATTTCGTCGTCGAATTGTCACTGCAATTCTTGGAAGTAACAAAAGAGTCGCTACCACCAGAGGACGTCTTAGTAAGAGGACAAACCTAGATTCTAGATTTGATCGAAGACAACATTATGTTGCTGAATTACCAACGGACGAGATAATAAAAAAGAAGAAGCAGCTGAAATGTTGAAGTTGCCACCAAAAAACGACTACTATGTGCTTAAAATGCGATGAACCACTTCATGATTGTTGCTTTTTGTCTTATCATACTAGCGCGTACAATATGTGCATAGGTTATTTTCTTTGTTTTTTGTAGTTATTAGCTGTTTTAGCTCATAATTCAAATTTATTTATGTTTATTTGAAAGTATCAGAACCAAAACAGGTTGATTGTGCAACGTCATATACTTTAAAAACATGTTCCCTTATTGTCCTGATGTCCTTCTGGAAGGACGCCTATTTTTGGAAATAATAAAAGTAAATACTCAAAATTGTTTTTACTTTCTTCCTTACAACCTTGTGAATGACTGTAGATAAGCTATAAATCAGTTTGAAAAACAAATAATTCAGGACTATCTGGGTTAATATTTCACAGTTTCTGTTACTGCCACTGGTTGTATAAGAATTTAACTCTCCAAGAAGTTTACCTGTGACTGAAATAACTGCCGTCGAGCCCTCGTTTCCACATCCGTCGATAGTAAGCAGGAAAGCCTATTGCAAGCTAACATAGTTCTGTGACCAATTTACCAGACCGTACAATAAGTATTCCTTACGCTGTATCATTGCCCAAAGTGGTCCCGAGCACGGTGGTGCCTCATCTTACAGTGTCACACCTAAATGTTACTCGTGTCCAGAGAACTTACAATACTGACACTTCATTGGCGCAAGTAGACTTTTCTACAATTTACACGATATTGGGAGCGGTCCGTAGGTTCCTGCAGTTTAACAAAAAGTAACCTTAAAATACCTCAAGAGATCCCAGCTTTTTTCCAAGTTAGTTGGACAACCTTCCACTCCACGACTATGTAAAAGTAATCTGTGACGCTTCACATGTGACCTAATGACTGTTGAAACAAATGATTCTGGTTTCTTTAGTAAGTGCTTTGGTCTCCCTCACACTCTTTCATCTTTCCTTCCGATGTAAATGTACAGGTTCCATGTCAGTACACAAATTAAATTTTGTAATGTTCGTATTTAAAGGGAATTACTGCATCTAACTTGTCTTTACCCTTAATTTGTTAAGAATTAATCTGAGACAACAAAGTGCGGAAGTCTACATAAGGTGATGCTATTATTCGACCATGCATTATGGCAGCCTACAAGCAAGTTTCCATAATCAATCATAAAATCTGCCTCCATTATTTTTAGATGATCTATTAAGTCCGATTGTAGCTTACTGTACGCATATTTATGGACGCCAGCATTGACGATTCACACCTTATAATACCGATGAACGGTCTAGCTTCACCCTCTTAATGACTGACGACGAAAGCCAGCTTCGCCTATTATAAAGTGTGACTTTTATTCAATACATTTCTCTTATGACAACATCTTTCTTCACAATACTGCTGCTCCTACAATTCCAGTCGTAAACATTTTAATCATTAACTCTGAACCGGAGCAGAGATATTGTACAACATGGCCACTAATGAAAGAGAAACCAAAAACGAACAACAAGAGGCAGCCACTCAGGGACCTGATTAGTGCCGAACTGAAAACTGTAGCAGTAGAGCTCGTGGAGGGTTCAGGAACGTGATGTCTATCGATGGTCTAGACATGCGAGTGTGGTACCTGTGTAGATGTCACAACAAATAGCAGCCACTTGTGACACCGAAAATGAGAACCAGAGCCTTATGCCCTGTACAGCAGGGCACAGATGCGCGGATCTGTCTGACAGCCGAAGCTGTTAATAAGGTATTGTTAATAGAATACGCAGTTAATGTACATGGGTAAAGAGTCTCCTTATTTAAAGTTTCTAATCATCCATGGCTGGAGCACACACTCTTGCGCATCTGTCGGCCTCGACTGCCACAGCAAACGAGCTGCATTAGCAGCGGGCAGCTGCGTCAACAGGCAGTTACTGATCGGACAGTGTGGACATTCTCTACAAGATGGCGGTGGCTTGTAGCATGGATGTCAGGTTACACAGCTGCTCTCGTTGACTTTGTAGACAGCACCTCAAGAAAGGCTCCCAGGCACTTCGCATGTGGTGGCGGTAGTTATGAAGATTTACGTAACGGCCTCTCAGCAAGAAAACAGCAGTGACACTCGTGTCCGCTCGTAGAAGCAGATCGGGGGCCGTAATTACTGTACTCTCCCAGGACGGTGGTATTTGGCAACTCGCTAGGTACTATCAGCAAGGCCTCCATGTGGAGTGGTACCAAGAGGTTAAAATGGCTCTAAGCACTATGGGACTTAACTTCTGAGGTCATCAGTCCTCTAGAACTTAGAACTACTTAAACCTAACTAGCCGAAGGACATCACACACATCCATGCCTGAGGCAGGATTCGAACCAGCGACCGTAGCAGTCGCGCACTTCCGTAGTGGAGCGCCTAGAACCCCTCGGCCACCGCGGCCGGAAGTACCAAGAAGCACCAGATACTTCTCGTCATCAAAGGTCAAGAAGAGGTAACAACAGACATGGCAGTCAAGTCCTTCAGGATGTACTGACTATTGCGTCCTAGGTTGATCATTTAAGCTGACTAAAGATAGAATGTGACACGTATCACCTCGAGAGTGGTTAGCTGCAAACTGAGAACCGTATTTTGGAGGTCAGAGTATTTGTACCAGTCAGTCTACGTCATTAACCGTAGAATATGGCAAAACTGACTGAATGGTTCCTATGGGTCCTACTTTTCTGAACCCATAGGTACTCTACTCCATGTTACGGAGTCGTAACTCGTTTCTTTATTCTTACAGTTAGCTTTATTTTCTGCACCATCTGTGTGGTAAAACAACTCTTGTGTACGACGTTCGTACAGTTACTTCACTGTGCACGGTCCAACAAATGAAATTATGTTCCCTTCTCTGTGTGGCCACTCTGTTACGTTGGTACCTTGGTCATCCAGCTCAGGTTATGTGTCACAATTAACTCCGTGGTGTGCCATTTCTACAAGGGAGTCCTGGAAAGTAAGAACTCCGAACTTTTTAATCGTTTCTCAATATGTGTTTAAGTATTACATGTCATTCGTATCACTTAGTCGACTTTCGCACTTCGGTGATGCAGGATGCAACCTTCTGCCACTAGAGGGCACCATATTTCAGCGCCTAATACGGAGGTGTGTAACGTAACTATCATTATGCGTGAAAACCAATATGCGGTAATCGAGTTCCTAATCATAGAAAACTTGCGTCTGATTGAAATCAACACAGTACTGAGAGTCGTGGTCGGTGATGATTGTAACGACATAAGTAATGTGCCACGTTGAATTGTTAGTGCTCGTAATGAAGGTAATAGAGCTGCTAACCTCAACGAGTGTAAGAGAACTTGGAGTGAATGAATGCACACAGCAACCAATGAGACCCAATGAATCGGCTTGATGAACTCATCGGATAAAATAGTCGGATAATGCAGCTCTCAGGTGAGTGTGGTATATCGCGAGAGCTTGAGCTGGCCATCATAACTGAACTGTGGTACAGAAAACGGCTTGTAAGGTGGGTGTCTCGAATGCTCACTCCTGCTGTGAAACCGAGGAGACTGCACTGGAATCAACAAGTTCTTTTGCGTTGTGCATGTGAGGGTGATAGGTCCTCTAACAGTATTGTGACACGTGAATAAAAGCTGAGCTCACCATTGTGACCCCAAAATCAAGAGAGCATCAGTGGAGTTCCATGACAAAGGGTCACCGGTGCCAAAAAGGTTAAGACGATGTCATCATCATCCAATATCATGTTCTCAGTGTTCCGGGTTTTTCTACATGATACATTGGAAATTCATGTCTAAAGGCACTGTCATAAACTTTTCAAGGTACTGCGTGACCCTAGTGAACTGAAAGTACGAATCTCATAGTTCGTCTCCTTCAGCATAGCAATGCAAGACCACACATGAGCACTGTGACATTTGCAACAACACGATTCCTTGCGTTCATTGTCCATAGAGTTACGGCATGGCCCCATACGATTTCCTTCTCCTCCCAACACTTAAAGAACACCTTCAAGAACTTCACTGTGATAGTGCATAAAGCAATGTAAGTAGAGGTGAGGTAGCAGCTCCGCCAACAAAGTCAACCATAATATAGTGACAGTATCAACAAACTGGTGTTTCATTGGAAGAAATGATTTTGTTAGCAAGGTGAATTTTTTTGAGAAATAAACCTGTAAACGTGAAGAGTGAAGACGTGCAATGTTGATAAAGTTTGTATAATTTTAAAAACTTCGAGAGTCTTCACGGAATAAGTTAATAAGCATTATTGTCGAGCATGCCCGTATCTGTACATCTGAGCTATGCTCATTTAGGTCATCGCGAATGCTTCAATAAGTTTGGTGACCCATGTTACTTCAGTAATATGGAAAAGAAGAATTTATCGTGTACCTGATTTGTGCAGGTTATGTCAGAAGGCAAAACCTCTCACATATGGGTCAGTTATTTACAATGTTTGCAGTAAAATTGGAGATAGTGGTCGTTGAAATTTTCAGTCCTATTTCAAGGACAAATCAAGGATTTTACTTTCTACTTGTGGTAGTAGAACTGGCTTCTAAATACTCTCTATTACTCTGGTGCAGAAAGCTACAGCCAAATCAGTGTCAGCAGCATTTGCGAAATATTTCTTACCGTGAAGTTGGTCATGCGAACATGTAACGTGAGGTAGTGGACATCAGTTTCGTTCCCGTCACTGAAGTTTTTCTGGGTGTATAATGGTCTGTTTTTTATTCGTCAGTTCGCATATCTAAACGTTGTTGAGATGAAGACATTAGGGTAGCACAAACGTCATACGTAAAATGTTAATTGTGTGATTTGGCTAGTGTAATTGTGTAAGAATCCAGAAGCTCATTTGTTAGTATACCAACTGGCCAAATGTACACTCCAAGCTGTGAAGAATCTTATGTCTTATTTCAAGATTCATCACTCCTGTCATCTTCCATCTGTACTATCTCAAAATTAAGTAACTTGTAGTATACGCCAAACGAAATTGTTCGTCGAGAGATTAGGACAGTGATAATAAGTGTACATATTCAGTTAGAAATGGATTTACAAGAGAAGGCCAGTTGTTGTTTTTACTACAAATACCATAGTGCAGGTGGAGAAGGACTGCCTTGGGAAAATTATTAAATCATAGGACAAGTACGCGTTCTGAATGTGGGGCTTGACATTAACAGTTTTATACAGTGAAGCATGATGAAAATTTATATACTGAGTAAGGATGAGAAAGTAAATTGGGCACATGTGTGAGGTTGAAATACAATGAGAATGTTAGCACAGAGATGCCACTGAATCTGTGAGGAGAGGTTAGTAAACTGACGAGAACTTCACTATGAACTTTCTTTCATATTACTTGTGCAGAGTATGTTTTTGTAGCGATTAGTTCCGCTTTGTTTCGTTTATTATGTATGTGAATAAGTCTTATTCAGTAGTGTCAGTATCTTTTACAGTTTTAACTGAGGTAATTAGAGGAAGATATGTAGAAACATTAAGTGGTGTTCCATTTAATTTTCTTTCTGTTTCTAAATGATGTTCTTCTTTCACCTGACACTGCTGCCTGTGGAGGTGAATATCCTTCCAAAAACTGTTCTATACTCTTTCGAAAAAGTAAATATCATTCTCTAAACTTGCTACAGTTACAAGAGATGAGTTGCGTAAACACAATGCCAAAGATCATAAACAAGTGAGTTTGAGTATGGAGGTTCCATATTCGTCCGGTTTATCGTAGTTGTGTACGTACGTATCTGTGAAAAAGGTCGAATGTCAGTCTATGTTAGGGATACAGAAATGACTTCTGTTCGATTAATTCCCTGTTCTTCTGCTAATAATATGTGATAAAATTTCAATGCAAGCTGTTCTTTTCCATTCTTTAACATCAAGTAGGACTTTTTGAAATAAATGATTGCGTTGTGTTGTACCAAAAAATTCGTGCCTAAAATAACATCTGCTGTCAATAAAGGAACAATCCGAAAGTTTGTGTGAAACGTATGACCAGTAATAAAAAATAAGTGTTTCTATAATTTTACATTCTCTCGTTTACTTGATACTCCATCTCTTACAATAGTTTTTCCTATTGGTAACATAGGATAATTGTTTTCGTTGTTACATGTGTTGGAAGTCTCTTCATTTGTTACCGAAATACGCGATCCAGAATCGATTACTGCTGAAAATGTGAATGATACAATTTTTACTTCAATAAAAGGGTGGCCAATACTTTTTGTATAACTGTTTTTTCATGCAAAGGTATATCTCGGATATCGTCAAAAGTAATGACATTTTCGTGAATAAAATCTTGTGTATCAAAAGTGTTGCTCCCGTTGCCGGAAGAAAAAAATTAAATAATTATGTTTAACCTTCCTGAACAGAAAATAAAAAATAAAAATAATTAAATCTCGTTAGTTAAATCCTGACGTACGAAAACTGATAAATCTTAACTCGTGAAAAACTGATACATTTAGAGATGAGGAGCGCTACTCCATGGTCCTTTGAAATCAGACTGAATCTGTCAGTGAGAAATAAACTGAAAAATACTTACCTCGTGATGGTGTCGCCGAATAACGCTGTCTATATATCTACTCGCAAATGGCACAGCTCAGTGCAGTGTTGGCCTATCTAATAATACTGGATAACATTTGTCTGAGATCTGAATTACGCGAAAAATTTCTTTACTTAGTGACACAGCTGCACAACTACGAAGCCCCATCCTCGAAGTTCTTGGAGACTAAATTCGCAGCTTTGGCGGGGATAGGGCTACCGGCAGCCTCCCCGTCATTCTGTTCAAAAATTTTGTCAGTAATGCAAATTAACGTGGATTGTAGAACAGTATGACATAGATTCATCAATGCCTCATCCAGATTTACAGTAATCAAACTCAAGGCCGTTTTCAGAAAGCACTGTTCTTAGCTATAACGTTTCCTGATTTACTAAAGACACACACGGAAGGGGATTCCCATACGCCTTATAGTTAGTAATTTGGGTTCACCCAATTAGAAACTGGCGAAACCTCTTCTACGCCTAAATGTTGGTGAAACCAGATCTCCAATCCGGTGGATGTTAATGGACAGCTGAACTCATTGAGACTGGATGCTTCAGAACTGTTTGTCAGTGTTGGTTTGGTACTTTTATTTACACGGGACCCTCTGGAAGGAATCTTGAAATTGACTAGTAAAAAGCTGAATGAGGAGTTTGTGAAGCTTTGTTATGACGAGCTGTCAGCTACAAATTCTTCATTCAATGGAAATATTTTTGAACGGAATGATGGAGTGGCTTTGTGAGACGACGGTTTCTAGCCTTGGCAGCCATTTTTATTGGGACTCAGCACCAGCAGCGTCTCTCTTGGAGATGGTGTGCAGATCCAGCGTAGAAATATCGGGTCATGCTAACTTTAGCACCAGGTAGTAAATTCGAGGACACTACAAGAATTATTACGCTGAGAAAGCACAAGCAGTCACAGTTATGGATAACCTTAAGGACAGTGTAGTGAACAACAAGGTTTTTCGTAGCTAGATGATGGTATGGCTTTCATTAGAGAATTTCCTGATTAACGTGGTGCTTACGTTGCTACATATTTGGTACCAGTCCTGACGCTGCACGTTTGTGATGTGACTGTAGTACTCATGTTGCCGACCGAGGTGGCCGAGCGGTTCTAGGCGCTACAGTCTGGAAACGCGCGACCGCTACGGTCGCTGGTTCGAATCCTGCCTCGGGCATGGATGTGTTTGATGTCCTTCGGTTAGTTAGGTTTAAGTAGTTCTACGTTCTAGGGGACTGATGACCTCAGAAGTTAAGTCCCATAGTGCTCAGAGCCATTTCAACCATTTCTATACTCATGTCGAAAGTGCACAAGAAGACAGATATCAGAATACATCCAGCAAATAATTGAGGGCGTAGGTTGCAAGTGCTACTATGAGATGAAGAGGTTGGCACAGGAGAGGAATTCGTGGCGGGCAGCATCAAACCTGTCAGAAGACGACTGGTGACTTAAAAAAAAAAAGCAAAAAAAAGTGAAGCAAAACTTCCTATTCATGACCCAACGCAGCGCAATGAGATTTAATTTAGCTTTTAAAATGGTTCAAGTGGCTCTGAGCATTATGGAACTTAACATCTGATCATCAGTCCCCCAGAACTTAGAACTAAATCTAACTAACCTATGGACATCAGACACATCCATGCCCGAGACAGGATTAGAACCTGCGACCGTAGCAGTCGTGCGTTTCCTAGAACCGCTCGGCCACCGCAGTCGGCTATTTATCTTTTAACTGGAGAAGTATCCGGCAGCACAGTCATTGCCCACAGTGCACGCTCGGAAAACCTTTCTGCTGCTCCCTTTAGGGGCAATATGAGCGATGCTTCTCTCCAACTGCATCTTCCCTTCACACGCATATCGCCTAATACTTCGCTGATAAATTTTGACTCTGCAGCGCGAGCATCATCGGTCGTGTCTTGCAGTAGTGGCAATAGTAGCTACCAGCACCTGAAGATGTCGATGAGTTGTATCCATGAAATATTGTGGGATATGCACAACATGAACCGCCTGCAAATCCAAGCCTGAAAAGTCGCAATTATTCGCCTGTTTGACGAAATTTTTTTTCCATTTTTTGCGTGTTCTTTGTTTTCTGTTTTTGAAATCAAGGTACGTTCCCATCGTTGCTCGTTTTCTACTGACACATTTCTGCCATTAAATCGCTCATACCACAATATTTCAATAATTTCTTAAGTACTTTTTGTAGCTGAAACAGAACCTTATGTTCAAGTGATGTTCGATATCCATGCTCCGTGACAGCCACGGTAATCACAATCTCACTCTATCGCCTCTGGACGGTGACTGCCAAACTAGAAAGTGTTCCACATTGACGCTATCTGTATCAGCGGATTAGGCTAGGGGACAAATTATATCACATAGTCATAGCGTCAGCAGTCGCTGCTATATATATATATATATATATATATATATATATATATATATATATATATCAGAGCTAGATCAGAAGTGTAAGGACTGTGGTATGAAGATTAGCATCTCCAAAACGAAAGTAATTTCAGTGGGAAAGAAATATAAACAGATTGAGTGCCAAATAGGAGGAACAAAGAATAGTTGGACGGGTTCAAGTACTTAGGATGCATATTCTCACAGGATGGCAACATAGTGAAACAAATGGAAGCGAGTTGTAGCAAAGCTATTGAAGTGAGCGCTCAGCAACGATCTACTCTCTTCTGCAAGAAAGAAGTCAGTACCAAGACTAAGTTATCTGTGCACCGTTCAATCTTTCGACCAACTTTGTTGTATGGGAGCGAAAGCTGGGTGGATTCAGGTTACCTTTTCAACAAGGTTGAGGTTACGGATATGAAAGTAGCTAGGATGATTGCAGGTACTAGTAGATGGGAACAATGGCAGGAAGGTGTCCACAATGAGGAAATCAAAGAAAAACTGGGAATGAACTCTATAGATGTAGCAGTCAGGATGAACAGGCTTAGATGGTGGGGTCATGTTACACGCATGGGAGAAGCAAGGTTACCCAAGAGAGTCATGGGTTCAGCAGTAGAGGGTAGGAGGAGTCGGGTCAGACCAAGGAGAAGGTACCTGGATTCGGTTAAGAAGATTTTGAAGTAATAGGTTTAACATCAGAAGAGGCACCAATGTTAGCACTGAATAGGGGATCATGGAGGAATTTTATAAGGGGGCTATGCTCCAGACTGAACGCTGCAAGGCATAAAAAGAAATAATGATTATATATATATATTCTGATTGCATATCGGATATCTTCGGAAGAAGAAAATGTGTGCAAGGTGACAGAAATTATTTGGTAGGTTCTGATGTAATGGGTGAAGTCCTATGAATTCCTAGGTTTGCTCTTCTATGAACACGTGTCTGCTCTGTCTTCATCATGGTGGAGGTGGAGGGAACGATGCGTGGGTTTGGGTGATGATCATAAAAGCGAAGGGCGAAATGTAAAGCGGGAGTGTGTGTTAATAAGGTCACTGTGGACAGAAATACTTCGGGCTTTGAATATTA
This sequence comes from Schistocerca gregaria, assembly GCF_023897955.1. Lineage (NCBI taxonomy): Eukaryota > Metazoa > Arthropoda > Insecta > Orthoptera > Acrididae > Schistocerca > Schistocerca gregaria. The sequence goes on from NC_064926.1 coordinate 244,070,969, forward strand.
CTGAGCTTTTGTGAGTGATTTTACAATTGGGGTGAAAAGGGAAATTTTGCTTTCATGTTTTAGGGACCTCATGAATCTTATGGGCGTGGTAGAACTGGTAGAATGAAAGTATGAATAATGTCGTGGGAACTTACTGGCGTTAAGTCATTATGTCCACATTATTGTTAAAATAGGTTTCGAGATTCAGTGGAAGAGGGGTTCTTTACCTCTTCTGTACACCAAAGTTCGGGCGATTTTCAGTACATTATTGGATGGATGTCTGGTTGAAAGTTAGGGATTTCCAGAATATTTGGAGGTTACATGTGGATGGTAGAACTCCTTCAACTCGATTTGTGTTAGTGGGACTAAGCCAAGTAGTTGACAATGTTTGTGCTGATAAGTATTGCAACGTTGTTACCGTATCAGAATGGGTATAGTTCATGATGCAGCAACTAATGTGACAGGTGAAGGCAAATCAAATGTGGTTAACTGAGCTTAAAGAGTCGAGGAAGTAAAGTTTGCTGAAGGTGACGTTGGATTAAAAGAAGGATATTTCAGTGAAACATGGAGACGAGGAGCAATATGGTAGCCTTAGCGGTAAGATGATCTATCTGGGTTAGAAACACTCATGTAATAAATTCAGATATGATTGAGAGGTAAATTCTTAATTCAAGAAAAATATTTTCTTCATAATTATTTATCTGCATTAAAAGTCAACATTTTTCACAATTTTATTTGCTATGATTTATGGCGTCTGAAACCAATAGTAACGTCAATAAATACTGTAACAATAGCAAAAACAGGTATATAATAACAGTAAGAAGTACCGTCTGTCGAAGCTTGGTGGTCTGAATAATACGTGCTTGTATTTGTTAATGTAGAGATCCTTAACATTCACTGCAGTTGAAATATTTTATGTAACTATATTTGCAGTTTTATGTGTCTCGTTTTCAGCTTACCCAATTGTTCTGCTTTAATACAAGTTATGTATTGTGTTACTGGGTAAGAATCAATGTTCTCAAGGTTGTTCTCATAGTTGGTGCAAATACATTCGAACTGTAAACATCTCATTTGGGCTCATATTTCATTGTCGTCATCGGTTATGATAGATGTATAAAGCGGCTTCGTCACATCTTGACGTTGACATGAGTCGGTCTCTAATATGGCCACCAAAAGCCCTTGAAATTGTCTTCTCCTTTTTTAGTCTACGATCGCCTCAGAAACGAAGTGTGCAGCAGACACGCTGATTTTGTTGAAGAACTGGTGCAGCGAGCTGTGTTCTGTTGTTAGGATTTCTAATTTGGTCTTTTTTGTGTTAAAAATGCGAGAGCAACACTGCATCCAAATGCGAAGAAGACGCATGGGACACATGTTTATCTGTTTTAACACTTACGAACATGAATTGTAAAGAGTAATGTGCTGAAGCGGTATTATATTTCCAACTAAGGTAGGCACAGATGAAATTTAGCTCAATTAGACAGAATCTTCAGTGAAAAGTATACATTGAGGTGACAAAAGTGATGGAATACCTTGTAATATCGTGTCGGAACTTCTTTCGAGCGGCATAATACAGGAACACGACGTGGCTTGGAATCAACAAGCGCTGCAAGTCCCCATACACAAATATTAAGCCATGCTGCCTCTATACCGAAAGTATTGCTGGTGCACCACTTCGTGCACGAATCGACATCTTGATTATGTCCCATTAATGTTCGAAGGGATTCAAGTCTGTCGATATGGGGGCCAAATCATTAGCTCGAATCGAGTAGAATATTCTTCCACCCAGTCGCGAACTCTTGTGGCCCAGTGACAATTCCATCGTAGTTTAGGAACATCAAGTCTACGAGTGGTTGCAAATAGTCTCCAAGTAGCCGATTATAATCATTTCCAGTCAATGATTGATTCAGTTGTGCCAGACGACTCAGTTCATTCCATATAAACGCAGTCCACGCTGTAATGGAGACACCACCACTCTGTACAGTGGTTTGTTGCCAACTTGGATCTTTGGCTTCGAGGATATGCTCCACGCTCGAACTCTACCATGAGCTATTACCAACTGCAGTCGGGACTCGTCTGACGGAGCCACGGTTTTTCAGTCGTCTAGGGTCCAAATATTCTGGCCACCAGCCCAGGGTGGCGCTGCAGGCGATGTCGTGCCTTTAGCAAAGACATTCGCTTCTGTCGTCTCGTGCCACACATAGCCCGTTAACGCCAGATTTCGTTGCTCTGTCCTAACGGATACGTTTGTCTTACGTCCCATGTTGATATCAGTTGTTATTTCACATATCGTTGCTTGTTTGCTAGCACTGACAACTCTATGCAAACGCCGCTTCACTCTGTCGTTAAATGAGGGCCGTCGGCCACAGCTTTGATCGTGGTGAGAGATGTCTGAAATGAGGTACTCTTAGCAGACTTGACACTGTAGATCTCGGAATACTCAAGCGCTTACCGATTTCCAAAATGGAATGACCCATGCGTCTAGCTCCAACTAGCGCTGCAAGTTCAAAGACTGTTCGTTCCCGTCGTGCTGCCATAATCACGTAGGAACCCTTGTCACATATATCACCTGGGCACAAATTGTAAGTAGGCTGTTTAGGTTTTCATATTGGTAATGCCACGTAGCGCTCTGTATAAAAATCACTGGCTCTGCTGCGTGCAGTCTGTGGCTAGTTTGCATTGTTGTCTGCCATTCCAGTGTTGGGCTGTTGGCTGTTAACAGCGCGTAGCGTTGCGCAGTTGGGGGTGAGCCGCCAGCTGTGCTGGATGTGGGGAGAGAGATGGCGGAGTTTTGAAATTTGTAAGACTGTATGTCATGAACAGCTATATACATTATGACTTTTGAATACTATTGTGGTAAATACATTGTTTGTTGTCTATTAAAATATTTCATTTGCCAACTGTGCCTATCAGTAGTTAGTGCCTTCAGTAGTTTGAATCTTTTATTTAGCTGGCAGTAGTGGCGCTCGCTGTATTGCAGTAGTTCGAGTAACGAAGATTTTTGTGAGGTAAGAGATTTGTGAAAGGTATAGGTTAATGTTAGTCAGGGCCATTCTTTTGTAGGGATTATTGAAAGTCAGAATGCGTTGCGCTGAAAAAATATTGACATTATTTGTTCTGTTTTGTTTTAATGCTCACGTGTGAAGTTGATGTTTCAAAAGTTATTCTGATCTTTATGCCACACACCGTCAGGTGGCTTGCGGAGTATGGATGTAGATGTAGATGTAGATGTATGTACTTATGTCATAATTCTTGCAACACTGATGTATATGTGTATTTGTATTCTTTTGTAAAGCCATTGTTGTTAAAAATGTTATCTGTACTGTTACGTTCTTTAATGATGTATTTTGCACCTTTGTAATTGTATTCTCATGTTGTAAATTTATAATTGTAAAGACACCAGTTCTTTAAATTAAGTATCATTCACTGCACATGTTTCTGTTGGTCAAAAATGGTTCAAATGGCTGTGAGCACTATGGGACTTAACATCTTTGGTCATCAGTCCCCTAGAACTTAGAACTACTTAAGCCTAACTAACCTAAGGACATCACACACATCTATGCCCGCGGCAGGATTCGAACCTGCGACCGTAGCAGTCGAGCGGTTCCGGACTGAGCGCCTTAACCGCGAGACCACCGCGGCTGGCGCTGTTGGTCATAATATATGCACAGTATGTGAGCAGTTGGGACTGTTATTGTTTGGACGTGTGTTAATAATTCAGCAAGGGACTGGTTAACAGCATTGCTGGTTCTAAGGACAATTCCAAAAACTTTGTGAGTGCACAAGTGGTGGTTTATGGACTTGCTATATTCTCCGCAAGACTCTTCGATGATGATTGTGCACCTCCACAGTCTCAACAGATGGCTGCTGGCCGTCTCTACAAGGACTGAAGTGGGTCTGCACCTTCGATGGCTCACCAATGCCATTATTTCTACAAGGACTGCAGTGGGTCTGCAACTCTGATGGTCCACCAATACCATAATTTCTACCAGGACTACAGTGGGTCTGCTCTGTGATGACCTATCTACTAATAGTCTTCAACTTCGACTGACTCTGCTGTGGGTTTGCTCTGTTGTGGCCCATTACCTGTCTGCATGTCAAGAGTCAACACTGTCTTTCCCTTGGAAGGACAACACTACTTCTTCCAGACTGTATGGAAATCCACTACTCCTGTCTGCCTTTTCTTTTACTGCTCAGACTGAAAAAGAAACTGCAATCTTACTATGATGGATGATCAGGACTGTCTTTATGGACTGTGAGAAAATTTTAGCTTTTGATCAACATTGTATCAATAAGTGTGTGCATTTGATTTCTTTGGTATTGTAATTATGAAAAACTTTTTCCAATCTGCATTGGCCACTGCCCAAAACAATTTGTAAATTTTTTGTGGGGAGCATGGGGTCTATGTAAGTAGACTGTTCACGTTTTCTTATTGGTAACGTCACGTAGCGCTCTGTATAAAAGTCACTGGCTCTGCTGTGTGCAGTCTGTGGCTAGTTTGCATTGTTCTCTGCCATTGTAGTGTTGGGCTGTTGGCTTTTAACAGCGCGTAGCGTTGCGCAGTTGGAGGTCAGCCGCCAGCAGTGCTGGATGCGTGGAGAGAGATGGCGGAGTTTTGAAATTTGTAAGACTGGATGTCATGAACTGCTATATAAATTATGACTTTTGAACACTATTGAGGTAAATACATTGTTTGTTGTCCGTTAAAATCTTTCATTTGCTAACTGTGCCTACCAGTAGTTAGTGCCTCCATAGTTTGAATCTTTTTATTTAGCTGGCAGTAGTGGCGCTCGCTGTATTGCAGTAGTTCGAGTAACGAAGATTTTTGTGAGGTAAGTGATTTGTGAAAGGTATAGGTTAATGTTAGTCAGGGCCATTCTTTTGTAGGGATTATTGAAAGTCAGATTGCGTTGCGCTAAAAAGTACTGTGAGTCAGCTTAAGCACAGTCTTGTACAATTTTTCTAAGGGGACGTTTCAAAATGTACTGACCTTTCAAACCTTGCGTAAACGTTAATACTGCCATCTGTACATGTGCATTCAGCTATCGTTCGCTCCGTTTTATTTTGCTACGATGAAATGCATTTCGTTACATTACGATGCAATGTACAATAACAAGGGTGATACGCTGTATAGTGATGTGTTCACCGTCTTTGTCAATACCACCAGCAAGCTTTCAGGTAGAAGTTGTATACCTGCGATATGGAATGTTTTTAGTTTCTAGACAAGTAAACTTTGTAAGCCAGTTTTTAAGAATAGCTTCATCATTAAAGACTTTTCCTTGAATGTTTTAGAGAGAGAGATCGAAAAAGATAATGATCATAAGAGTGTAAGTCCGGTGAATACAAGGGGGTGGTGTACCCAAGTGCTTCCTAAGTTTAGCAATCGCATCTGTGGCTGAGTGCATTAAGGTATTATCCTACAGTCATTAAAGAATTTTATCTACCGTTCGGTGTTCTAGAGTAACAGCTTGATGCCTGAGTTCAGTTTACGAGGCAGCCTTTCTGGTTTCATATTTTGGTAGTGATGCGTCAAGAAGAATGACAGTATCGTCTCATCACACGCACAATATTTCTTCTTCTATTGCTCACCATCCTTCGCACGGGTTGTTGCCTTTTTCCGATAGGTTCAGCCAATATTTACTCTTCTTTACGTTCACATACAGGGGCCATTAGTCGCAATTTGTAACAGTGTTATCAAGCAATGGCTTTTGCAAATTACAAGATGCCAAACGCTAACGATCCAGCAAAGTCGAACATATGGGTAATCGCAAATTTTTTTATTGGTTTTGCTTGACACGCGTGGTACCCACGGCCTCAGTTCTTTCACTTTCTCCAGTGAAGGTAAATAGAGCACAATGGCTACTTTTGTATTGCATATTTTTTGCATTGCTTATTTTGTACCAACTTCCCAGTTGTTCCGTGATAATTATTTTGATGCAACTAATTTTGGTGACTTTCATCAACACATCACAAACTCTTCTCGAGGGGTATGCAGCACTAGGTTGCAATCAAACTCGAAGAGTAATAAATGTCGGAAAAGTTCATTAGAATTCCGTATCTCAGCCAAGAAAAACGGAACCGTTATAGGTTGACTTCGTTGTCCGTTTGTCAGTCTACCTGACCATCTGTCCGACTGTTAAAAACCCTTTTTCTCAGGAATGGGTGGCATATCAACTTGAAATTTATGTCACTTACTCAGGTCTACAGTCTTTTGGCGGTATAAAACATTCAAGCTTCTAAGTCAATGGAGTCAAAAGATACGGCCGTTTATGTCATGTTTTTTCATAGTGAAATTTGGCAACGAGCCAGGTTTCACAGTACATGCAAATGATAAATGAAAAAATCCTGAGCTTTCGAATTGTAATTATATCTCAGGAAAAACATTTCTTTTCTCATTTCTTGTCGAAATGGCTCTGAGCACTATTCGACTTAACTTCTATGGTCATCAGTCGCCTAGAACTTAAAACTAATTAAAGCTAACTAACCTAAGGACATCGAACCTGCGACCGTAGTGGTCGTTCGGTTCCAGACTGTAGCGCCTATAAGCGCACGGCCACTCCGGTCGGCGTTTGTTGTCCGACTTGAAATTTGAAATCAAAACGTTTTTGAAAGTCATGGAACCACTGGCACCGATATATTGCGAGTATCAATGTCGATAACAGGCAAAAAACACCGAGATTCTCGATTCACGGAATGAATTAACTGTGTATACACATAATAAAGTCTGTACGGATCCCACAGTGCGCGAGTCCTGCTCACAACTTGCCAACTTTTTCTCTCTGCTTGACACACCGCACTAATTAGTCATGAGAAATGACGGAGACGAACTGCTAACAACATACCCACTGCTGTTGGTGAGAATCGAAATGTAGACAGACAAAAAGCAATGGAATGTCGAAACACGAAGGGTTCAGATTGCATTGGTCTGCGTGTACGGACTTACGCACCGACCCAATACGTTACTTATAAGTAGGACGAATTCTGATGTTAACGGTGACTCGTAACCACATCGTTGTTATTTCGGAAACCAGTCTTTTACGGGTCCATGTTAAGAGCTATTTTCAATCTATTTTCATTCTTTTTACCATCTGTTTACACCCTATCTATATGACAGAATTGATTAGATTATGCATTGCGTATTTCAAACATTATTATTTATCTGATATTTTTGTTCAGTAAGCATAAGTTTTGAGTGGCGTCACGAATGGCATCCGTCCACCCTCTACAACTAACACTACCAAATCCGTAATAATAAGGAGGACACCGCACTATCGTGGGAGTAAGGCAGAAAGAAAGAAAGAAAGGAAGGAAGGAAGGAAGCACAACTTTTGAATCAGGGGTTTTAACGTACACTTTCGGCAGTTTTTCTGTCGTCAGATCTATGGTCGGATGCTCACTGCAGGGCTTTCATTTTGTGCTGCCTTTCAGGTGAAGCTTCCTCCGCGTTCAAAGCATACGCTATCGTCTCGGATGTGAAGCAACGTGCAGACACCGTGGGCGGATGTAGATTAACTGCAGCTGTTGGGAGCCTCTCCAGTAACGAAGAGCGATGCGATCTTCGGCGCGCCTTTTATGGGTCCTGCATTGAGATTAAGCGCGACGGGCCGGGCCGGATGCCGGCAGCTAAGCGGGCCGGCAGTAAAATCTGCATAGGGCCGCCGTTACGGGCGGACGGCGGGTCGAGGCCCGGGGGGGCCGCTTAAGCCGCTGTCGGCAGTTACGGGGATCATCCCGGGGGCAATGTGCACGTAACAGCGGCCCGGGCGCCGCGGGGACGCGCGAGGCCGGCGAGGCCCTCAGCGGGTTCCGAGTGGCAATCACAGTGCGACTCCACTTGTTTAACCGGATGCTATGGCTCTTAAGAACGTCCTACAACGGTCTACCTACGCTAAGGCTATCTTTTTTCTAACGTTTTATTTTCTTTGATCATTGTCTATGGACTCTCTAAGCTTTTATACCCATAGACTCGTACATCTCTTCTACCATGAAGAGATACTATAAATGAACTTAATAACTTTTTTGTCGGTGATAAATGTATAGGTGATTATTCGTCTCTCATATCAAAGCTTAATGTGTAAAATATTTAACACTGATGGACAAAAGAAGATTTACGCTGTCCGTTTATTAGTTTTAGTATTAGTTACTGTGGTGAGCGTACTGTAACACCTTCGGTACGCACACCATCAGATTATTTGACTTCTCACTCTAACGAAGAAATCGAGTGTCAGCAATAAGTCTAGTGGTCTTATCGTGGCGTGTTTATCTTCTGCCGTTAGGTCAGACGATAGAAATCCCACTTGCACGCTTAGAGTAGCAGATTGACGGTGACCAACTTTAAACAGAACTTGATTAATTTTCACACACATTTATTAAAATAATAACAAGCATAAACATTACGAACTTGATTCTGGACGCTATTTACAATTGATAATCTGAAGTTCCTTTGGTCTTGGTACATTAATGTTATTCTCACATATCTCTAATACTTGACAAAGTGTCTATACATTTCTCTTCATGGCTATGTACAGGATTATGATACTCTTTTTAGGCGCAGACTGATATTTGACTATATACTGGTACAGACTAATGTACACTAATGCAGACTGGCGCAGACAAATGCAGACTGACCAATCGGAGGTCTGTACAATCGTTTAATTTCGTGCATTAAGGTATCACTGCGCGAGTGTGATCTGCGAAGAGAGAAGCTTCTACCTTAGCAGCAAATCTCATTGGCTGCGTTACATATTAATACGCGGATCGGCGGAAGCAGAATTTGATCTGTCTCTAAGGCAGCGCCATCTCGTAGTGCGGAGACGGACGAGTGCTGCGCCTTTGCTGTTGTGCTTAGCGGGGCGCGCTCTAGTGGGAAAGTTGTGTACTCGCTGACTACGCGGAACTATGTACACAACAGTTACCTTTCGTTGTTGTCATGCCCTGGTGATAAGACGTGCTGTGTGATTTCTAGTGAAATTGTGTTGAATAATGAAAGATGCTTATGAAACAGAACAACATTCGCACTTACGATACCATGGTTCCCAACTCCTGTAATTCTGGAACATTATTATTATTTTAATTTTGTATGGAAACTTAGGTGGAGGCGACGATATCACGATGGTGCTGCTCAAGAATAGAGGTACGTGAATGTGTTCATCTATTTCCCTTCGTGGCCGCCAATGTCACTTGTTCCTTTCCTAGGAAATTGGTGGTAAGGTCTTAGGGGACCAAACTGCTGAGACCATCGGTCCCTCAGCTTACTCACTACTGAATCTAACTTAAACTAATTTACGTGAAGAACAACACACGCACACCCATGCCCAAGGGAGGACTCGAACCTCCGACGAGGGGAGCCGTGCGGACTGTACAAGGCGCCTAAGACCGCGCTGCTACCACGCGCGGCTGATGTCTTATAAAATATACATTAGAGCGTCCATTATCCGAAGTAATTGGGGGACATGGATGTTCGGAAAACTGGTTTGTTCGGATAATCGAATTGTAGATGCTTATTTGCCAAAAAGAAGTACTGTGCAGTAAAGTGGTCGTAACAGTGAACAGAAGGTGACTCTCTTCTTGGGGGCGCGCAATCCTTCAAACTGCGCGGAGCGCCACGCCTCAACTATAAGCTGGCGCAGCTGTTGCTATGATCAGCTTTGATACTGCGGCTACTTCTACTGCCAGAGTCAAGCCGACAGAAGTGTGTTGATTGTTGAAACACAGCGACTGGCAGCTTGGCCGGTCAGCGTCGCCTTTTGAAGGCCTCATTAGAAGCAATGTGGCCCAGTGCGGCGACTACTGTGGGGTCTTGGTTTGGGAGTGAGGGGGATGATGGACGCTAGGGTGGGAGAGTAACAAGTGCGAGCGAGTACACAGTTCGGTTAAGCGGCCGTTCGGTTGACCGACGTCAGCATAATCGGCGCTCTACTGTATTTTCCATGACGTTCAGAACCTGAAATCTTTCTTTCCATTTAATTAGAAGACCAATTATTTTATTTCTCAGATGAATAAACGTATTTTAACCACAATTATTTTTATCCAGACCACGGGGAAAGATAGTACTTAGAATGTACGTGCCTCTATCCCCGATCGTACGTTCGCAAACGTTTGAGTATGTAAAATGCTTTTTTATTCCAGTCTCTGATCACAATATAAATTATTTAGACGAAGACCTGTTATAGTCTGTAATGACCATCCTCGTATCTTTTATACACCATGTTCTAAAGTGATACGGCTATAATGGCATCGTCAAAACATATAAATATAATCAGCATACCATCGTCACACAGATCTAATATAAGGTATGGAATAGGCCACGTCGTCCACATAGTGATTATTGCAATTAGCTCAAGAATAGTAGTTGAAATATTCACTATGTGGACGATGTGGCCTATTCTACACCTTATTTTAGATGTATTTGACGAAGCTGCGCTGATTATATTTACATGTTTTGAGCATGCCATTACGGCCGTATCACTTTAGGACATGGTGTAAAAACGATCCGAGGATGGTCGTTACAGACTGAAACCGGTCATCGTCTAAGGAATTCATATTGTGATCAGAGATTGGAATAAGAAAGGATTTTACAGTATTCGATCGCTGTTTGTATACGCGAATATGTCGCAATTGGTGAAAATTTGAGTATGTACCGACGTAACAAAACTTATGATCCATTTCTTTACGGTATTCTTATTCTGAACCACTCACTCTCGAATGTACCTACCCCCTCATTCTGTGTAGTCAGTCGGGTGTATTCTTTAACAACGTTACTTATAATATTGAGTGGCTTAGTTTCCACAATTGACGTTTGCCTGCGTCGCAACGTAACTTCACGCATAATACTTACTACATGACATCCATAAGAACTCTCATTACAAAATTACGACCCCGGCTGACTAAGCTTCTAACAATTTAACAGGGTGGTTCCAAGACGTAGCACACTGGACTCGCATTCGGGATGACGACAGTTCAATCCCGTCTCCGGCCATCCTGATTTAGGTTTTCCGTGATTTCCCTAAATCGCTTCCGGCAAGTGCCGGGATGGTTCCTTTGAAAGGGCACGGCCGATTTCCTTCCCCATCCTTCTCTCACCCGAGCTTTCGCTCCGTCTCTAATGACCTCGTTGTCGACGGGACTTTAAACACTAATCTCCTCCTCCTCCTCCTGGTTACAAGACGCATTGGGTCACTCAAGATCAATACAAGTCCTCTTGAGTTGTTGACTATTGAGTCCATAAAAGATGCGCCTGCCACACTGGAACACACTTAGTCCTAATAGAACACACTTTTGAAATTATCTAGCCAAGTGTGCACCAAAGCCCTCATGACCCCAATAATTTTCTCGATAAATAGCTTGAAAATAGAATATGTTATAGTTAAATTGGTTTTCATGTACTTAACTCATTTTGTTTCATCACTCTCATGTGCTTTTTCAGTATACATGGTGTTACAAAAAGGTACGGCCAAACTTTCAGGAAACACTCCTCACTCACAAAGTAAGAAAATATGTTATGTGGACATGCGTCCGGAAACGCTTACTTTCCGTGTTAGAGCTCATTTTATTACTTCTGTTCCAATCACATTAATCATGGAATGGAAACACGCAGCAACAGAACGTACCAGCGTGACTTCAAACACTTTGTTACAGGAAATGTTCAAAATGTCCTCCGCTAGCGAAGATACGCGCATCCACCCTCCATCACATGGAATCCCTGATACGCTGATGCAGCCCTGGAGAATGGCGTATTGTATCACAGCCGTCCACAATACGAACACGAAGAGTCTCAACATTTGGTACTAGGGTTGCATGGACAAGAGCTTTAAAATGCCCCCATAAATGAAAGTCAAGAGGGTTGAGGTCAGGAGAGCGTGGAGGCCAAGAAATTAGTCCGCCTCTACCAATCGATCGGTCACCGAATCTGTTGTTGAGAAGCGTACGAACACTTCGACTGAAATGTGCAGGAGCTCCATCGTGAATGAACCACATGTTGTGTCGTGCTTGTAAAGGAACATGTTCTAGCAGCCAGGTAGAGTATCCCGTATGAAATCATGATAACGTGCTCCATCGAGCGTAGGTGGAAGAACATGGGGCCCAATCAAGACATCACCAACAATGCCTGCCCAAACGTTCACAGAAAATCTGTGTTGATGACGTGATTGCACAATTGCGTGCGGATTCTCGTAAACCCAGACATTGTGTATTGTGAAAATTTGCAATTTGATCACCTTGGGATAAAGCCTCATCCATAAAGAGAACATTTGCACTGAAATGAGGATTGACACAATGTTGAATGATTTGCCTGCACACACTGTACATGGTACGGAAGCAACTGGTTCTCCCGTAGCACGCTCCATACAGTGACGTTGTCAACATTACCTTGTACAGCAGCAACTTCTCTGACGCTGACATTAGGGTTATCGTCAACTGCACGAAGAATTGCCTCGTCCATTGCAGGGGTCGTTCTAGGTCCTCCCCAGTCGCGAGTCATAGGCTGGAATGTTCCGTGCTCCCTAAGACGCCGATTAATTGTTTCGAACGTCTTCCTGTCGGGACACTTTCTTTCTGTAAATCTGTCTCGATACAAACGTACCACGCCACGGCTATTGCCCCGTGCTATTCCATACATCGAATGAGCATCTGCCAATTCCGCATTTACAAACATTGCACTGACTGCAAAACCACATTCGTGATGAACACTAACCTTTTGATGCTACGTACTGATGTGCTTGATGCTAGCAATGAGTCGCATGTCAACACAAGCACCGACGTCAACATTACCTTCCTTCAATTGGGCCAACGCAATGAATCGAGGAAGTACAGTACATACTGACGAAATTAAAATAAGCTCTAATATGGAAATTAAGCGTTTCAGGACACATGTCCACATAACGTTTTTTTCTTTATTAGTGTGTGCGGAATGTTTCCTGAAATTTTGGCCGTACCTTTTTGTAACACCTTGTATATTAGTATCAATTACGGAAATTTCGAAACTCAGTAAAAACTTTTCAATCTGGTTCTAAGTACTTCCTTTCTAATTTAATTAGACGAAGATGTTGTTCATTTAATGACATACACATATTACAAGAATATTTTGAGGTGTTCTCGATTATTCATAATTTCCACACTCTAAGAACATGGACGACAGTGTTACGGACAGTTGGCACACCTGTTTTTATTAAGGACAGCTGTGATCAGTCAGTGAACACTTTTAGCATGGGCGACCGTATTTCCTTCAATGCTTTGTAACACGTCAGAACGACCGAGGTGTATGATTTGAGAGAGAGGGATGACTCACGCCGAAGCGTGCAGAAAAACACAGGCGAATGTGTAATTGACTTCATAACGTCATAACGTCGAAGGTACAAAGCGACCCTTCAGTGATGGCACCGTACACCGTGCCAATGCTGGAATCTGCAGCCTCAGCGTCCGGTCGTCCAGCCTTGCGGACATAGTCATCCACTCGCGCCGCGACTCTGTGGTCACCGCGTAGTTAACTCAGCCCGTAGCCCAGAACATGGCTGATTGCTCCTTCAAGCGCGATTCGTGGACACCATGTAGAGCGCCGTTGTTGTAGTGAACCTTAGCAGCTCTCGCCTTCCGCCCAGGCAATCCGTTCAGTGTTCGCAGACAGCTGTGCACCCGGAAGGCCGCGAGTTCGCTTCCCGCCCCTGCTTCTGCGGACCCAAATTGCACTCCGCCAGACGATGCCCCCTAGAGAGCGGAGACAACCACTCATTTCGCTCATCGCGCCTGTGTAGCACCAAGATGCGACTGCGACGTGTCCCTGCACAGCAATGACATGCCCTTGCAGCGGTCGGAGATAAGGAGGTAGCTTCAGCGGGTCGGTTGGCCATCGATTACCATCATCAAAAATTCGTCTTGGTTGCCCTGCAACTTAAACTATCGTAAATGTTTATTTGACACTACAATAGTGACGTTATAGTCACAGTAATTTTTTTTTCTTTTTTCAAGAAAGAAAAGAGAAAAAGTATGTGCTATAACAATGGCTTCACTATTGTAGTGTCAAATAATCATTTAAGTTATATTTTCGTCACACTACCTACAATTATGTCAGAATATACACTCCTGGAAATGGAAAAAAGAACACATTGACACCAGTGTGTCAGACCCACCATACTTGCTCCGGACACTGCGAGAGGGCTGTACAAGCAATGATCACACGCAAAGCACAGCGGACACACGAGGAACCGCGGTGTTGGCCGTCGAATGGCGCTAGCTGCGCAGCATTTGTGCACCGCCACCGTCAGTGTCAGCCAGTTTGCCGTGGCATACGGAGCTCCATCGCAGTCTTTAACACTGGTAGCATGCCGCGACAGCGTGGACGTGAACAGTATGTGCAGTTGACGGACTTTGAGCGAGGGCGTATAGTGGGCATGCGGGAGGCCGGGTGGACGTACCGCCGAATTGCTCAACACGTGGGACGTGAGGTCTCCACAGGACATCGATGTTATGGCCAGTGGTCGGCGGAAGGTGCACGTGCCCGTCGACCTGGGACCGGACCGCAGCGACGCACGAATGCACGCCAAGACCGTAGGATCCTACGCAGTGCCGTAGGGGACCGCACCGCCACTTCCCAGCAAATTAGGGACACTGTTGCTCCTGGGGTATCGGCGAGGACCATTCGCAACCGTCTCCATGAAGCTGGGCTACGGTCCCGCACACCGTTAGGCCATCTTCCGCTCACGCCCCAACATCGAGCAGCCCGCCTCCAGTGGTGTCGCGACAGGCGTGAATGGAGGGACGAATGGAGACGTGTCGTCTTCAGCGATGAGAGTCGCTTCTGCCTTGGTGCCAATGATGGTCGTGTGCGTGTTTGGCGCAGTGCAGGTGAGGGTCACAATCATGACTGCATACGACCGAGGCACACAGGGCCAACACCCGGCATCATGGTGTGGGGAGCGATCTCCTACACTGGCCGTACACCTCTGGTGATCGTCGAGGGGACACTGAATAGTGCACGGTACATCCAAACCGTCATCGAACCCATCGTTCTAACATTCCGAGACCGGCAAGGGAACTTGCTGTTCCAACAGGACAATGCACGTCCGCATGTATCCCGTGCCACCCAACGTGCTCTAGAAGGTGTAAGTCAACTACCCTGGCCAGCAAGATCTCCGGATCTGTCCCCCATTGAGCATGTTTGGGACTGGATGAAGCGTCGTCTCACGCGGTCTGCATGTCCAGCACGAACGCTGGTCCAACTGAGGCGCCAGGTGGAAATGGCATGGCAAGCCGTTCCACAGGACTACATCCAGTATCTCTACGATCGTCTCCATGGGAGAATAGCAGCCTGCATTGCTGCGAAAGGTGGATATACACTGTACTAGTGCCGACATTGTGCATGCTCTGTTGCCTGTGTCTATGTGCCTGTGGTTCTGTCAGTGTGATCATGTGATGTATCTGACCCCAGGAATGTGTCAATAAAGTTTCCCCTTCCTGGGACAATGAATTCACGGTGTTCTAATTTCAATTTCCAGGAGTGTAGAATTAAACAATCGCCATTCCCTCCGGTTCTAGACGCGAAGAAAATGGTGACACCACTGCTCCCTCTGAACTTTTTGGGCTCACTTCTTTATACGTCTTTTTTCCCTACGCCTATGACGTAGTTTCTCTGGAGGGGACAAGTGGAACGCTCTTTGATAATTACAATGTCAGCTTTCCTCAGCCCTCTTCGGCAGCTACAGCAGGTCACTAGGGGTAGGTCCTTAACGGTTCGTCGGTGCCCTTGGCTGCCCAGATTACTTCACATATGTATACAGTGCCCGCCTGGCCGTGCCTTCTTGCCTGTGAGCGGTGTCGTCACCTGCCTAGCAGAATCGTTTGCAAAGTATTAACAGTTCCCGCGCCTGCCATCTGATGCGCCAGTCGATACATTAACTACTGCTTTCTAGCCATAGCTGTGCGAGATTTAAAGCAATTCTTCAAATCCAAGCCTGTACTTATTCGGGGCACACCAGCTATCAGAACATCCGGCAGACTAACCAGTTTCGCCATCGTCCGTAACTGCTTCAGGAGCATCACCTTCAGAAGAACTTTCATCCTGAAATTGACTGACGTCACTTCCACCATTTAGTTTCTGTAACAATGATTCCCGTACAGCTTCATTCACTAGTAAAATGTCATTCCTACGCGCCATTTTCACACAAGAAAAACAAAAGGAAATAGTCTATGAGTTCTCGTGAGTGATGTTGTATCAACATACGTGACACAAACAAGCCGCGCGGGATTAGCCGAGTGGTCTGAGGCGCTGCAGTCATGGACGGTGCGGCTGGTCCCGGTGGAAGTTCGAACCTCCATCGGGCATGGGTGTGTGTGTTTGTCCTTAGGATAATTTATGTTAAGTAGTGTGTAAGCTTAGGGACTGATGATCTTTGCAGTTAAGTCCCATAAGATTTCACACACATTTTCATATCTTCTGACACCTTACACTTAGAAATTTAAATTTTTCACACTGCCGAGAGATCATAATATTAGTGCTTATATAAGTTTGAAAGTGGCCTTTTACCAGCTGATACAGGGATAAAAAGAAATTCACAGAACAGTATGCTGTAAAAGGAAGATAAATATCTATTTATTTAACTTCTCTTTTATGTCATTCTGTTCTGCGTAATCATTTACCTTATTTTTCATCAAAGTCTATGTAACACTAAAACCATCTCAACTATTCACTTATTGTCAAACTGAGAAACGTAGTTACAACCGCGCTCAATGATTATGAGCTACCAATTTTCATCTCCCAAATAGTGTGAGACAGGGAAACATGAATGCTAATCTGCAACATGGCTAGGGTATAGAGGGTGTTGGAAAACGAACTCTCTAGTTTTAAGTATAAATTTGATGGAGAAATTAATTATAAATAACATCATTGAGTATATATCGCGAAAGAGGATTCCTTTAATTTTGTTTAATGTTAGTAGACTTCAAAGTGGGAGCCATTTGTTCCCCTGCACATGTCGAGACGATATTCCATATTATCGCCACGGATTCAACATTTCAGGTGTAGGTGTCCCAACCACCCCGACGATTCTTTTCCGTAAATGATTGACGTCTCGGATCTTTTTACTGTACAAAACATTATTTTTGTGAACCAAAAAAAAAAAAAAAATCCAGTGGGGTTACATCTGGGCTTCGTGGTGGACAAGGTACTGGACCAGCCCTACCTATGGAACAGCTGCAATTTGTTGGCGCCCAAGTTAAGTTTTTTTACGTACAAATCGTACACAGTAGGCACACATCATTGTAGACTAGATCTGACCAATAACTTCTACGGACTTCAAACACGCGAACCACGGATCAGTTCAACAACATCTTCTGAAGTTCTCGGTCTACTTGGTGATTTTGCTTTTAAAACACTACCGGTTTCCTTGAAAGACTTTTGCCAGTGACGGATTGTTTTTGCTATATTCCTTTCACCGCCATACTGACCCCTAAAATTACATTACACTGTTATAACTCACTTAGTTTCCAGAAGTCAAATACCACACTGCGCTTTCTCTTGCGGAGTACACATTGTTGCTGAGCTGCTATGCACTGCTCTGCTTGCACGCCTGGACTGAGCTGAGGGAACAGAGGAAAGAAACTGCACTGGTGCCGTCTCAAGTTGAAGCAGATCTGTCAACTGCAGGAGAGCCAAACTTGAACAGTTGATTAATCAAACACCACAAACTAGAAAAGTGTATGTCACTTTGCACATATTCTAGGACATATTAAAACTAGGGAGTACTTTTCTTAGAAAATTTCACAGATAAAGACACGTACTGGTGGTTCACTTATTGATTTCGTTTGCAGCTGTATCCTTTTGATATGATTACTACCGAAGTTCTGAAATGGATCATCTCTCTGTGACATTGTGCCAGTTTAAAGCAAAGTAAAATAGCAAGTTATAATCCAGTTTGGGACTCTCCTTGTAGTAGTACAATTGAATATTGAAACGACCTGGCTGATTGAATCTGTGTACAGGATCGAGAACGGGACAAAGACCTTTTCCACTTAAGCGAAAGTTCTCTGCCAACTAATCTACCCAAGCATGAATCACAAGTCAATCTCACAATTCTAATTTCGTCAGTATCCCATCCCTTACCTTCAAACTTCCAGTAAGTCCTCCTGCGAAACATTGTTTAAAGGAAATATGTTGCTGGGACCTGACTACAAGGGATTTAGTTCGGGGTTAGTCTTCTCATGTATCAGTATACCACAAGGGTATCCAGTCATAGAAGTCTTAAAGCGCACTGTCCAGAAAATTCGAAGATAAAGATTTTAGGCGTAGCTCATACATGCCTTATATACGGGTCAAAAGTAGCAACGTTCAGATAACGGAAACAGCTCGGCCAGTAGTGCGCTACACTGTCCTGTGGCCGAACTGTAGTTCCATCCTACCTACTTACCGGTATGGTTTTATTTTGCTTTTCTTTAATTGTTTTAAAAATTGTGACAACAGTTTAATAAAGCTAATCACCCAAAATATTATCAATTAAATCATAAATAATTTTATCTTGTTTATGAAATGGCTGTCAGAGCTACTTAAAATAAGAATTAACAAAAGTTGAATAATTTCAGATGCGTTTTTAATGAATGTTAATTAATTACCACTGTCACAAAATTATAGGTGGAGTTTTAATGACATAAAAATTTTTTAAATGTCATATTCATTTGTGATTTTTGTTTTTTATGTGCAAGCACCATAGGGATAACTGATGACGGACTGTTGATTGAATTTTTATACAGTCTCCACGAGAATTTATTTCTCCATTATTTTCAATACGTTAAGGGCAGTTCTGTACACGCTTTATCAGATTTTTACTTGTCTATAAAAGTAGACGTCACAAGGCTGAAGAAGTGGAATACATTTCGGAGGAATCTCTTTAAGTGGACATTTTGGTGATTTTTCGTCATCCTGAATGATTTCGTCGTATAATTCAGGCATTGCTTGTCTACACCAAGCGTCAATAATTAAGAAACCGTTCTTAAACCATGTAAGACTTCAAACACCGATTAATAAAGTTAGTAACACAGTTCTGTCATTAGATTCTCAGATCTGGAAGACGTTAATAAAATGTCTTTATAATTTGATTCACATTCTTTTTACCGTTTTTCGAACTCGAGGACCAAAGTTACCGCCTCTTGCAAACAAGCAAACGCTTGAGGTATAATGTTTCCTGACAAAGTCAGAGCACACTGAGTGACATACGTATGAGTCACTTTGTTCATGTCTTTTAGTTTGTCGAAAATAGTTCTGCTTCCTTTGACGACCGGAGTCCGGTTGTGCACCGATTGACATTGATACCTTGGAAAGGAGAAACAGCCGAAATTGAAGCATTTTGTCAGAGAATCGTAAAAATAGTCAGCAAAATGAATGTTTAAATACCCTCTAATAATTGCTTGTCTGGTCGGTGTTGATAACATAATCTTTGGTCAAATTAGGTAACAGTTTTAACATCTGGGTTCCAGAAGTGCCTGCAGTAGCCAAGGTTCCTTCCATCGTCGCTGTTTCTTTCCTTGTAATAAATGTTTTCACTTCCCGCTGGCGAATTCCGTCCTTATTTTTGAATCTATGAATTCAGCTATCCAAAGCAATAAATTAAAAAATCTGTAAACTTTTGCGCTGCTACTAAAACCCACTGTTGTAAATTGTCTCGGGTTTCAACTAAACGATCGTATTTCCGGGAACTGATTGCTGCGTGAGTATTATAAAGATTGCCGTCTTTTTTATTTCTTCTTCCCATTGGGAATAATATTCGATCTTTCGCAACCAGCAGAATGCTTTCTTTGTAATGTTTGTAGTTTCCACGTGGGATTAGCCTTTGCGATATTAACATCATTAATTTTGTAATCCAAAGAAAGACGGTCTACTTCACCTCCCTTCTTTACTTCTGTTTCCTATTCATTCGAAGTGCTGTATTCTTCGTACTTTGGTCACAGTTTTCACTTTCGTGAGCTACTTCATCATCAGTCACGAGTATTTTTTCAGCCAGGATGCCGAGCTAGGTGGGCGCAGTGGTTAGCCCACTGGACTGGCATTCGGGAGGACAACGATTCAAACCCGCATCCTGCTATTCTGATGTAGGTTTTCCGTGATTTTCCTAAATTATCTTCTGGCAAATGCCGGGATGGTTCCATTGAAAGGGCACGATATACTTCCTTTTCTATCCTTCCCTAATCTGATGGGACCGTTGACCTCGCTGTTTGGTCCCCTCTCCCAAATTAATCAATCAACCAATCAGGCAACCTTTCTAGAGTATGTCTGTAAATTTCTTCACCAATCAACATTGTTTACCGAGAAGTTGACGTTAAATATTCCGATGCAATCAAATCACTTGCAGCAGGCAAGCTTTCGTAAAAAACAACCATATCTTTTAACATGGTCTTCGCCACTTCACTGTATGGTGGGTCTGTAGCTTGTGACACTTTTGCGATGACTTCATTGGCAGACATTTTTAGTTAACAATATTGTAAAAATTCAGATAGTAATTCCCAATAAAGAATGCTCCAATCTCTGCGAAAATCAGGAAGTAACTGGCACTGTAACAGGTAAGGCCCATTGCCTTATTAGTTTCGTGCAGGACTTGACACTTCCTGACAGTCTGCCAGTACGTGTATAAAACAGGGAAACAGCTATATTCTGCTATTCGACGAGGATACCCGGTTTTCAAATTTACAACGATTATTTATAATCTTTCCAGAGCTTATAATATCGCTGAATTTTTCCACAACATTGTAATGACAGTAATTAACTCGTTAATTTACCTCCATTAAAAATATATTTGAAATTATTCAACTTTTTTGTTTTTAAAGTACTGGCGAGTGCAATCCAGAGTTAAGTTTAGTGTGGAAGCCATTTCATACACAAACTAAAATTACTTATCATGTAATACATAATACTTTAGATAATTAAATTTATTTAACACTTGTTACAATTTTAAAACACTTAAGAAAACAAAATAGATACACTGGGACAATCGTACTGGAATCGCTCATATGATATTCGAGCACGCTCAAGACTGAGCTATTTCACCTGTGTGCTAAAACGCTACTTCTGACCATATACGAACTACGTGTGAGCTACACTTAAGACTTTAGAGCCCTTTTTCTCGGTATTTTGTGGATAATGTGCTTTCAGACTTCATTGAATGGAAACCATTGGGGTACACTACCATCCTGCAAAGTCTCATCCTGAACTCAGTTTCCAAGACCTGAAGGGCCCCTTGTTTGCCACAGTTCACTCTTGGAGGACCCAGTGTGATGTTTCTGTGGGTTCCTGTCTGCCAGGAAACGAGTCTGCTGACTCTGCTGCCAAGGCTGCAGTCCTCGTACCTTAGACCGAGAGTTCCTATATTCCCTCCGACGATGTCTGTGTTGCCGTGTCAGAAGGTGATGGCCTTTTGGCAATGCCAGTGATCCTAGCTGCACGGGAATAAGCTCAGGGATATGAAGAATCTCCCAGTGGCTTGAATGACCTGCTCTTGGCCCTCCCGTCGGGAGGAGGTCATTTCAAGTAGGATGCGTATTGGGCACTGTCTTTTTAGCCCTCGTCATCTAATAAGTGGCGCTACCCCACCACTTTGCACACATTGTGCCCAAGTTTCAACTGTCCACCTCTTCCTGTCGGATTGACCAGTTTTCAACAGTTTACGTTCACGATAGGGTTTGCCGTCTGAGTTATCGGCCGTTTTAGCATATGACGCGCGGGCTGTCGACCACGTTGTATTTTCTTACGCCAAAGCAGTATACCGAAGGACATTTAATTTTTGGTTTTGAACCTCCGTTTTTGTATGGTGTCTCTTTTTAGCCCTTTTTCCACGTGCCTGTTTTTAGCTGTCTGTTATTATGTCAATTGGGACTGACCTATAGTCGTTTATTAACTTCTCTCTGTCTTCTTGTTCTATAGTTTCGACATGAACACTTATGACGCCAATTGCTTTTTGTGCCCTAAAGCAAAACAAAACAGAACCAAATCACAGCCTGGGGGATGTTCTCAGAATGATTTTTCCGTTGGCTGGAATGTATTCGGTGGTGTGACGCGAGTGGCAAGAACTGAGGAGTTTTGTGGTTTTTATTAGTAAGCTAATATTGTTTCGCGTACCTGACAGTGAAAGCGTTTATCAAAACAGTTAAACAGTTTGCTCTACAATTATAAAGGTAAATGATGACATCCGGAAAGTATTGCAGCGGGTATGGGTAGTGTAACAAAAACAGACGAACTGCTTTTCATATTACGCAAGCTGATGTCATCCAGAATGTAATATAAACAATGATCAACACAGTAGGAACTGTACCGTGAGGTAGAAATGATATTCTGGTCCAAATAATGAACTACAATACTATTTATTTTACGACCATCCCATATCTCGCAGGTTTGGCGGAGGAATGTTACAGTCCACAAATGGACTATGAACACATCAGGAGAATGTAACAGCTGCACTTTAACGTTAACAGAGCCGTTACAAATTCGCCACAACCGCCTATCTGTGCCCAAAAAATTTTCGAATTTAAAATGTGGGAAAAAAATAGCTGCACCAAAAAAATTATTTATGTTGAATAATGAAATTTTCGGAATACGTTTGTCTACGTAACATATTTAAGCGATTAACAAAAAAAATGGTTCAAATGGCTCTGAGCACTGTGGGACTTAAGATCTGTGGTCATCAGTCCTCTAGAACTTAGAACTATTTAAACCTAAGTAACCAAAGGACATCAGACACATCCATGCCCCGAGGCAGGATTTGAACCTGTGACCGTAGCAGTCACGCGGTTTCGGACTGAGCGCCTTAGCCGCGAGAGCACCGCGGCCGGCAAAGGCGATTAACATCGCAAGATTACAGGTTAATGTAAGTGTGAAATAAGTCATTTGCAAATGTTAAATACAGTTACAGTAATGTAGAATGTTGAATGCAAGCATGTAAACGTGCTTGAATTTTTTGTAAAAGTGACCGAAGTCAGTGAGTGCGATGGAATTCCACTCCTGTTGCACTTGGATAGTCAATACAGGAACAGTTAATACCGTTTGTATATGAAGCTGTAGTTGTCGTCTGAAGACCTCCCATATGTGCTCGATTGGAGACACATCTGGTGATCGAGCAGGTCTAAGCAGCATGTGACACAAAAGAACAGCAAGTATAGTGAAAGAAAAACACTGGGCGGCACCTTTGACTTGCATGAAACCAACCGTTGCGCTAGACGCCATATTGAGACCGAGTGAACATGAAACGACAGCTGCCTACTACTACTTCCCGAAATGGACATTCTCACAAAAAAAGAACTAATCTGACCAACTCAATGAGAAGATTTACGAAACGAAACGTTAGTGAAATAAGCTGTGATAAATCTTTAGTTAAAAACTCATCACAGGACGTTTTAAATTAATTACTGTTCGCGTTTGCAAGGTGTGATTTGTCACTATCCTTAGCTTCAGACTGCCTTTAGCTTCAGATGACAATGAAGCTACTTTGTTTTGTAAATATCGGCTTTTTCCTTATAGCAATTTTATCTTACTCCTTTATTTTTCTTTTGTCGGATATGAACTCGTAACTCAAATTCACTTCCAAGAGAAATACCTGTTTCTGAACACTCTGCAGGAGTTTCAGTGCTTGCATGAGTGCTGGAATATTTATTCACCTTTTAAAACTGAAAGTAACGCAGAGACTGCTTTAAATGAAGCCAGTAGGCTGGTTAGAATTTAATTAACACGAATGTTTTGTGTTAGGCCTAGACCTGTATCTTCACTCAAACTTATGACGCAAGATCACTTACATTTGTTTAATGAATGGTGATTTATAAGTGCCGTAAAGAAAGTTTTGTCAAACATTGGCCTAAATGTGAGATATATCAGCTCTCCCGTTATGTGTCGATTTAGAGTCTCACGTTCTTCATCATAATTTTTTTCCAGTGAAATGAAACTTCCTTTTGGATACAACGTGTGCTAGACCGATATTCAAAACAAAACCAAACCACACCAAACCCTGGGGGTTGTTCTCAGAATGATTCTTCCGTTCTGCAACTGACTGTGCGCTGAACTGAAACTTCCTGTAAGATCCAACCTGTGTGCTAGACTGGTTCAAAAATGGCTCTGAGCACTATGGGACTTACCATCTGAGGTAATCTGTCCCCTAGAACTTAGAACTACTTAAACCTAACTAACCTACCCGCGGCAGGATTCGAACCTGGGAGCGTAGCGGTTGCTAGACTGGTGTTCCAACTCTATAACTTAGCATTTCGCGGGAAAGTTCTCAACCGACTTAGCCACCAAAGCACTACTTATAACCAGTGCTCATAGCCTTACTTGTACCAGTTCATCTCCTACGGGTCGCAAGTCGTGCTTGCGTAGACAAGTTGGTAGAGCACTAGTCTGTGAAAGCCGAGTTTGAGTCTCGGTCTGGGGCAAAGTTTCAGTTTACCAGGATGTTTCATATCAGCTCACACTCCGCTGCAGAGTGAAAAATTACTTCTTGGAACCTTGAACACTCGTCTAGGTACAGGACTGTGTGCAACTGTACTTACATTGCATGCTATGGGCACCTGCTACATGTAACATAGTGGAAGACTGTGCCACACCGGCGTGCTTAAGGATGAGCTAGTGCCGGCGTTGAATTTGAGCACTCTTCTGCGCAAAGTGAAGTGCTTTCCGGGAGAGCGGCGCCCGCTATAGGGGCGGCAGTTAGGGGCATGATGGGCGCCGTAATGAGCAGGAGAAGCGCGTGGGCGGTGGCGGTGGGCGGCGCGCGCAGAACACGTAACGACGGGCCATCAACCTGCCGTCTGCCGCCTGCAGCCGCAGCCACAGGTCGCACGCCACCGGCGCCTCGCCCGCCTCGTTTAGCGCCAATGACCGAAGCGGCGGCAGTGTGCTCTGCGACGGGTGGGTCGCCTTGCTTCAGGACTGCCGGAGGCGAACACGCCAAATATCAGGACGTCGCTACATGGACAAACCGAGCAAATTGGACGCAGGTGGGGCGTACTGTTTTCTAGATTACTTTCGTAAGTTCTTGATTTACTGGTCATCATTAGCCAGAGCACTAGCTCATTAATGGAAATTAATGCAAGTTAGGCAAGTCTTAGTAGAGCTTGCAGGTAAGGTGTCGATGTTGTTGTGACGTTTATCCCGATTATTACTCTGAGGTGACAGAATCCATGGGATGGCGATACGCACGTTTACAGATGGCGGTAGTATCGTGTACACGACATAAAAGGACACTGCATTTTCGAGCTGTCATTTGTACTCGGGTACTTCCTGACGTCCAACGCCGAATCGTAGTTGGAGCTGGACGCATGGGATATCCCATTTCGGAGATAGTTAGGTAATATAACGTTCCCGGATGTGCAGTGTGATCTACATCTACATCTACGTGATTACTCTGCTATTCACGATAACGTGCCTGCCAGAGGGTTCAGTGAGCCACCTTCATGCTGTCTCTCTACCGTTCCACTCTAGAACTGCACGCGGGAAAAACGAGCACTTACATTTTTCTGTGCGAGCCCTGATATCTCTTATTTTATCGTGATGATTATTTCTCGCTATGTAGGTGGGAGCCAACAGAATGTTTCCGCAATCGGAGGAGAAAACTGGTGATTGATATTTCATGAGAAGATCCCGTCGCAACGAAAAACGCCTTTGTTTTAATGATTGCCACTCCAATTCACGTACCATGTCTTTGACACTATCTTTCCTATTTCGCGATAATACAAAACGAGCTGCTCTTCTTTGTACTTTTTCGATGTCATCCGTCAGTCCCACCTGATGTGGATCCCACACCGCAGAGTAATACTCCAGAACAGGGCGGACAAGCGTAGTGTAAGCAGTCTCTTTGGTAGACCTGTTACATCTTCCAAGTATTTTGCCAAGAAAAGGCAGTCTTTGGTTTCCTCTGACCACAATATTATGTATTTGATCGTTCCAATTTAGGTTTTTTGTAGTTGTGATCCCTAAGTATTTAGTTGAATTTACAGCCTAAAGATTTGTGTGACTTACCGCATAATCGAAACTTAGCTGGTTTCTTTTAGTACTCATTTGAATAACTTCACACTTTTCTTCATTCGGGGTCAACAGCCACTTTTTTCACACCATACAGATATCTTATCTAAATCATTTTGCAAGTCATTTTGGTCGTCTGATGAGTTTACAAGACGGTAAACGACAGCATCATCTGCAAACCATCTGAGACGGCTACTCAGATTGTCTCCTATGTCGTTAATATAGATCAGGGACAATAGAGCGCCTATAACACTTCCTTGGGGAACGGTGGATATTCCTTCTGTTTTACTCGATGACTTTCCGTCTATTACTACGAACTGTTACCTTTCTGACATTAAATCAGGTGATGAGTGTGCCAACAACAACAAATCTCTCGGCATTACCTCTCACGAAGGACAACGTAACGGCTGACGCCTCCACTTAAAGATCAAGAACAGCGGATTTTCTGTGGCGTTGTAGGTGCTAGAGATAAGCAACGCTGCGCGGAATAACCGCGACAAATGTATCCGTAACAGTAGGACGGCTAAATATAGAGCTAAACCTCTATGGCAGCAGACGACCGATACGACTGCCTTTGCTGAAAGCACCGCCTCACCGGGAGTTGTGACCATCTAGATTTGCTCAATACGACCGGAAACCGTGGCTCGGTCAGATGAGTCTCAGTTGCAGTTGGCAAGAGCTGATAGTAGGGTTCGAGTGCGGCGCTAACCCCACGAAGCAATGAGCCCAAGTTGGCCACAAGACATTGTACGTGCTGGTAGTTGCTCCATTGTGGTGTGGTCTGTGTTGACGTGGAACGGACTGGATGCTCTGGTCCAACTGAAGCAATAACTGAGTGGAAAAGGTTATGTTAGGCAACCTGGAAACCATCTGCAGCCATTCTTTCACCTCGCCACAGTTATTTGTGATTGGTTTGAAGAATATTCTGTACAGTTCGAGCGAATGATTTGGCCACCCAAGCCAACCTACATGAATCCCTTCGAACAGTTTTGGGACGTAATAGATAGGTCAGTTCGTGCAAAAGTTCCTGCACCAGCAACATTTTCGCTATATTTCCGCAAGAGACTAACATCAACTTGTTGAATGCATGTCACGTTAACTTGCTTCACTACTCCGTACAAAGGGAGGTCCGACACGATATTGGGAGATCTCCCATGATTTTGGCCACTCAGTGTGGAGATTCTACAGCTTGTCTCACAGTTAATAGCGAAAACTGACACGAATTAAATGACACAAAAATACAGGCAAAAAAGTTTTCAATGGGGCTTTAGCCACCGTCACGCAATATTTTTTTGAGACTGAGTAAATCACCATTTGACAGTATATTACTGTATTTATGCTCTGCACTATCTAGATTTCGGCTCTTATGCTACTACAAAGTTCAGTGCTAAAAGTCCTTAGACCATAAAGTTGTCAATATGCTGAGGCAGTCCAAAGCAGGTAAACTTGACTCTTTTACCTCAGTGATTCGGTTCGGTTCTTCACACTAGCCTATTCTGTGATTTTTCATCTGTGCACAAAAACTATAGCAGCTGCGGCATAACTCATATGAACTTGCTACCTTTATTGAAGCAGTGACCTCACTCAATGATTCTCCTTCCCCCCTCCCCCGCCCCCCACACACACACTTCTAACGCCAAACTGATAATGCCTGAGAACGGATCCTTCAACTGATCTTTCGTTTTACATCTACATGTGCTTACATATTCCGCAATCAACCATATGCTGCATGGCGGAGTGTATCTTGTTCCACTACCAATCATTTTCTTTCTTATTGTACTCGCAAGGCACCGAGAGAAAAGCTACTCAGTGCATGCCTCAGTTCGACCCGTAGTTTCTTTAAGGTTGTGGTTAGTTACTGTGCGAAATGGGCGTTGATGGCAGGAGAATCATTCTGCAGGCAACTCCAAATGCCGTTTCTCTAAATTTTCGCAGTAGTCACTGAATACTATTGAGTTGTCCCTAACTGTTATCCTAATTCGATACAGTTCCTCCTCATTATTTATTCTATCTACCCATATATTCTCCAGCATGCTTTTGTAGAATCTAATATCAGAAGCTTTTAGTTCCTTCTAGTCTGAACTGCTAACAGTCCAAGTTTAACTTCCATACAATACTGCATTGCAAATAAATTCAGAAATGACTGCCTAACACAAATTTGTATTTTGTATTGACTAATTCTTCCTTTTCAGAGCCGCGCTTAGTGGCCGCGCGGATTGGGGCGCCCTGTCAAGGATTTCGCGGCCCCTCCGGCCGGAGATTCGAGTCCTCCCTCAGGCATGGGTGTATGTGTTGTTCTGAGCATGAGTTAGTTTAAGGAGTGCCTAAGTCTAGGGACCGATGACTTCAACAGTTTGGTCCCTTAGGAATTCAAACCCCCCCCCACACACACACACACACATCATTCTCAGAAATTACTTTCTCGTTGTTGCCGGTACCCATTTCGTACCCCCTCTGCATGAGCCATTGTCAGTTATTTTGCTGCTCAAGTTGCAAAACTTATGAAAAGCGCATTAATAGTTTTACCCTAATTAGTATATCGTAAAATTAAAGCTGAAGGACCCTGTATGTCCTACCGTACTTTCACTGACTATTTTAAAATAACCTCAGGACTGCCAACGCGCCAGAAAGCACATTCCTATAACACACATTTAGGATCGCCTGCTTTTAGTCGACTACATGACAGTACCATTGTTTCACTTTGTTTGGTGATCATCTGATAATCTCTTATTGAGACACTATTCCGTTAAAGCGCTCTTTCTAGTTCTTTGCCGTCTCTGACAAGATCAGAATGTCGTCTGGAACCTCAATGGCATCATTTATGTTCCATGAACGCTAATCCCCTCTCTAAATATTCCAAAGGATTCATTAAATATTTGCTCAGTATACAAATTGTATAACGTTTGGGAAAGGCTGCAATCTTACTGCAGTCTCAAACGCTGTTTACCTTTCATCTTCCTCGATCTTACAACTCCCATCTGGTTTCTCTACAAGTATAAGTGTGTGCTTGATGTATAAACACCATATTTCCGTTCGAAGGCCACACTAACTCGTTGCCTACATGTGAGTGCTTATATACCTGCTTCAGATTCGCTCTCTGTTCATATATGCAGCAGAACGCCTTCATATCGAATATTTTCCTATGGCTCCTTTTATGTTAAATTTGCTATGTTGAGAAATCAAAAAATGTATTCTAGTAAACATTGAACAAAGATTTCTCTACGGTTCAAGTAGTATAAACGTAGGTGGATTTGCTTCCTTTGGTAAGCCGTAGGTCTGCAGTGTTACACTTAAAACGTTCTTATTCAAGGTCAGCTCTCACCAGTTTTTCGATTCGTGTTATTATTTTTTAACCATAAGATAAAAATGATGCTTGGTATGATGCACACTATTTTGGAACGCATTATTACTTCCTTCTTGATGTCTTAGCTTATTTTGCTTGTCTCGTATCTTGGGCACCTGGTGAAGTTTTATCATAGCTGTTTCTCCTTAGTATCTCAGTCCTTCTGAGGGAATATCATCTGATAGTCATTTCCAAACGGTTTTTGGTAAATTTTTTCTCATTGGTCTTGCAGAAGGAAACCCGTATTTTGATTGAAATTTTGGTGGAAGAGCTCTGGCTCAAACCACCTGTCCTATAAATGCTACCAGACGTCACTTACGCCGACGTCAGTTGTTCAACAAGCCAGACTTTTTCTTACGTTAAGTAATGCTCTTCCAGAAATAGAGTAATCCTGGTAGACAACGTCGATTTGGATCTGATGAGGACATATGCCACGTGAAATAGTAGATGTATTGATAGTCTTGTCATCGTCCTCCGCCAACTCACAGCGTCGTGGCGTAGTAACCAAATCACCATCTATGTCTACGCTTCAATAGGGAATGCTCACAGCCAGAAGGAACAGTGAGGTGCAATCGTGAAGCAAGCAGGAAACCAAGCCACAGAGACTCTCTTGTGCTTCCTACGGCCAACTGAGAGAGTTCGAAAGGGGTGAAGCTGTGGCCATCCAAGTGGCGGGATGCTCGTTTCAGAAAACTGCCAGATAAGTTGGACGTGCTGCGTCAGTTCTGCAACGATGCTGGTGTCAGTGGTCACGTGAAAATTCTCACACCTGAGACGAGGTTCTGGAATTGCACACGGCACATAGCAGCAGTGGCAGATCGCACAGCTAACACAGACAGATAAGAGGCTTCTGAGTCCAGATGTGTCAACACGAACTGTTACGAACTGGTATTAGCCGGGGCACACACACACCTCTAGCCTGTCTTCCCCTCAGGCCTCAGTATCGACCTGCACGGTTCGACTGGCGCCGTCTGAGGATCACTTGGAAGATGGAAAGACGCGCCGTGGTCTTCAGCTATGAAAGCAGATCCTGTCTGCACGAAAATAATGATCATTAGCGCGTACGACGTAGACCTGGTGAGCGTTGTCTCGTACAGTGCACCTCCACTGTGCAATGAGCTTTTCACCTTTAGTCTTCCTGGGGGAGGGGCGATAACCAGCGCTCGGTACATGCTGAATGCTGTTAGACCCTTTCTGTTTCCTTTCACGCAACATCTTTTTCCAACAGGATATTGCTCACCCACACACTGACTGTGACACTCAACGTACTCGGCAAGAGGTGCCGCAACTTTCCTGGCTAGCACAATCTCTGGACATAGCTCCAATCGAGCACGTGTGGAACATAACAATACTCGTCAACAAACTCTTATAGAAATGAACAGTTTGAGCAGGCAGTACATAATGTATCGCTAGGACAGTAGTCGCCAACTCTACAATCGACTGGAGGCCAGAGTTGACGCCTGCGTTGCCGTCCGTGAAGTACCTCAGAACTGCTTGAGTTATTGATCTGTAAATTTAATCTTTTCATGTACTCGGTATGCACCGTTGCAAC
This sequence comes from Schistocerca gregaria, assembly GCF_023897955.1. NCBI lineage: Eukaryota > Metazoa > Arthropoda > Insecta > Orthoptera > Acrididae > Schistocerca > Schistocerca gregaria. The sequence continues at coordinate 244,101,815 of NC_064926.1, forward strand.
AATAAATCTTGAGAGAACTGAAAACTTCCTTATGGGTGAAGAATTTTTTTTTCCCCGCAGTGTACTAACAAGGCGTTTGACTCACGAAGCAAGCGCTGTCTTCAATGCTGAGGGTGGCCAGTACTCCCATCGACAGGCTCCCACCACCGCATGGTGTGCCAGACTGAGTATCGGTCTCATCCCAGTACGAATCGTCCATGCAAAGAGATCCGAGAAAATCATTGCGCCATTTACAATTTCCGGCTTGTGCGTCAGTAACCCCTGCTCACAGAGTTTTGCACAAGCTGTAACATTAATTTTAAGTAGCTGTTTTCCACTGAGTGACTGGTTACTAGTCGATATTGTTGTTAGACGTCATTATTGCAACTGGCTACTTCAGATTGTGAATGATTGCTTTACTGAGCCTGAAAAGCTCTTTTCCCAGGCACATAATGGGTGCGGGTGTTGGGAGGGTGAATTCGCTAACCCAGATTGGGCTTTTAAATATCTTCATGAGACACGTCAATGGCGCCCTCAGGACTCTATTTAGCAGTTATTTCTACAACGACCTATCTTTTTTCACCAAAAATAACTTCCGACACCTACATTATCGACATACACAAACTTTTCTTCTGAGAACAAACAACTTACGATAACACGTATGGTTAATTCCTACTGCACAACAAGAGAGCACGCACAACCAATACGTCTGTAGCAATAATATGAGGTTTTTTGAATGAAAGCATCCACAACCGTTATCTTGTAATGATTCAGTTATAGTTTGTGCACGACTCCATGAGCAAATATTGCTAACACATCAGTCTCGAGAAATAAACGCCGTAAAGGAATTCAGTAGATCTATTTTAACTATTACGTTGTAGTTTTCAATCAGGTGGCAGGCACAGGGTTCGCCCAACCGTCTTCAAGCTGTTTCTTTACTATCCTACTCTTCAACACTGTGCGGAAAAAACGAAAATTTAAATCTTCCGTGCAAGCTCTGATTTTTTCTTATTTTGTTATGATAGGCTTTCCCCTTTTGTAGATGGACGCTAACAATATATTTTCGAAATCGAATGAGAAAGTAACTGTTTGAAATTTCATGAGAAATTCCGGCCGCAACGGACATCACACATGTTTCCCTATCACTCCGATTCACGTACCTCATTTGTGGCTGCACTAGGTTCCATATATAGGTTTTTCGATGTCCTCCATCGATCCTGTATGATAAGGATCCCACGCCGTGTAACAGTAATTCAGAACAGCGCAAATAGGCGGAGAGTAAGCAGTCTCTTCAGCAGAACTATCGCATTTCCTAAGTGTTACGCCAATAATAAATCGTGGTATTTGGTCTGTTTTCCCCACAACGTTACGTATGCGATTGTTCCAATCTAAGTTATTCGTGATTCGAATCCATAAGCATTCGGATTTGTGATTATCATGGAATAGTAATTAGCAGAATCCTTCTGGTAATCCTATGGATGACTTCACGCTTTTCGTTGTTTAGAGTCCATTGCCACTTTTCACACCGTACAATTGTGTAAATCATTTTACATTTCGTTTTAATCATCTGACAACTTTACATGACGGTAAATGACAACATCATCAGCAAACAGTCTAGAGTGTTGCTCTGATTGTATACTAAAGCGTTTAGAGAGATCCGGAGCAGTACGTCTACATCTACATCTACTTTCATACTCCGCAAGCCACCCAACGGTATGTGGCGGAGGGCACCTTACGTGCCACTGTCAATACCTCCCTTTCCTGTTCCAGTCGCGTATGGTTCGCGGGAAGAACGACTGTCGGAAAGCCTCCGTGCGCGCTCGAATCTCTCTAATTTTACATTCGTGATCTCTTCGGGAGGTATAAGTAGGGGGAAGCAATATATTCGATACCTCATCCAGAAACGCACCCTCTCGAAACCTGGACAGCAAGCTACACTGCGATGCAGAGCGCCTCTGTTGCAGAGTCTGCCACTTGAGTTTGCTAAACATCTTCGTAACGCTATCACGCTTACCAAATAACCCTGTGACGAAACGAGCCGCTCTTCTTTGGATCTTCTCTATCTCCTCTGTCAACCCGACCTGGTACGGATCCCACACTAATGAGCAATACTTAAGTACAGGTCGAACTAGTGTTTTGTAAGCCACCTCCTTTGTTTATGGACTACATTTTCTAAGGACTCTCCCAATGAATCACAACCTCCTTAACAACAATTAATTTTATATGATCATTCCACTTCAAATCGTTCCGCATGCATACTCCCAGATATTTTACAGAAGTAACTGCTGCCAGTGTTTGTTCCGCTATCAAATAACCCTTTTTTCTATGTATTCGCAATACATTACATTTGTCTATGTTAAGGGTCAGTTGCCACTCCCTGCACCAAGTGCCTATCCGCTGCAGATCATCCTTCATTTCGACGCAATTTTCTAATGCTGCAACTTCTCTGTATACTACACCATCATCCGCGAAAAGCCGCATGGAACTTCCGACACTATCTAATCAGAAATGTTCCCATACCACTTCCCTGTGGCACGCCAGAGGTTACTTTAACGTCTGTAGACGTTTCTCCATTGAGAAAAACATGCTGTGTTCTGTTTGCTAAAAACTCTTCAATCCATCCACACAGCTGGTCTGATATTTCGTAGGCTGTTACTTTGTTGACAGGCGACAGTGCAGAACTGTATCGAACGTCTTCCGGAAGCCAAGGAAAATGGCATCTACCTGTGAACCTGTATATAATATTTCCTTGGTCTCATGAACAAATAAAGTGAGTTGGGTCTCACACTATCACTGTTTCCGGAATCCATGTTGATTCCTACAGAATAGATTCTGGGTTTCCAGAAATGACATGATACGCTAGGGACTATGACACTTCCTTGAGGAACGCCAGATATTCTGTTTTCTTGATGACATTCTGTTAATTAATACACACTGTGACCTTCATGACAATAAGTTTAGAATCCAATCGAACAACTGAGAAGATACTCCGTGGGCAGGCAATGCGATCAGAAGTCACTTGTGAGGAACGGTGTAAAAGCATTCTTGAGATTTAAAAATATTGAATCAATTTGATATCCCCTTCGGTAGCACTCATTACTTCGCGAGAATAAAGATCTACTTTTGTTTCAAAAGAACGAAGTTTTCTGAATTCGTGTTGGGTATTTGTCCACAAATCGTTTTCTTCGGGATAAATCATAAATTTCAAACACACTATACAGTCCAAAATACTACTGCAATTGACATTAGTGATATGGGACTATCCCTGTTTCCTTGAGTACCAGTGTGACCTGTGTAACTTTCCTGTCTTTAGATACGTGCCATTCGACGAGGTAGTGGCTGAATACGATTGCAAAGTATGGAGTTGTTCTGTCAGCATAAACTCCCACTTGCTTTCAAAGAGTCTCCCAACTCGTCCGGTGTAACACGTGGATAATAAACGGAGAAAGCAGTGAATTCCATCAGCTCCTACTCAATGAAGCTATACTTCTGAACAGAACAAACATCCACAAGTAAGAATCATTTATTACCAAGCAACCATTTTAATATACTAGTGGCAAAAAGAAAGAAACTCATCGGAATAATTGTGCACTCCGGAAAAACGAGAAAGCAAGTAATTATGTAGATGGGGATACCGATAAGGATCCTGAAAACATCTCGGAATGACAGGAATCTAATGAACAAATGATAAAAGAAATTAAGAAACAAAAAGACATTGATTAAAATAATACCGAGAAAAAAATTATTACAACAACTGTAGGCATAGTTCGACGTATCATTTACTTGAAAATATTTTCGAAGAAAGTTATCAACGGGCTCGCCCGAAACGCCCATGTTACAACATATAATCAGCGGAATGAACTGCAGCAGCTACAACCAAACGGCACAGAAGACGAGGAACAGTAAAGGATGACTATGTCATAAAGGTATTTCCCTTTGTTTCTGATGATGATGACGACGACGACGGTGGTGGGAAGCTATACGCCATTCGTAAACGGGGCAACGGGCCAGAGTATTATGCTGTGATGAGGTCCTAGCTAAGCGCTTTTCGGTGCCTTGGAGACAGCCCTTGGTTCGAATGAAAACGCGCTGTACACCGGCATTTGCCTTGAAGCAACAACCACTTTCAATTCATTTATTCCTATTTCACGAGACTTACTCCAACATGTGTATTTAGACATCTGTAATGCCCACGTAGTAATTGAGGGTAATTCTTCCACGAGGACTAACCGTAAAGCACGCTATCGCCTGTTACAGTACAATTTTCTCTGTATTCCTTGTTGAAAACAAGATGACTGAACAATGCAAGAACGAGTTACAGAGTGTTGTAATTTTCTTCAACATTAAATCATTCTGTTTATTGTTTGCACTTTTATACCGCATCACTGTGATCTTTCACTTTATGGTGCTACACCTTGCCTGCACTCCACTTTCTCTAACAAGTGTGACCCAAAGATAGTGACCCCGTACCAAGTGAACTTGGAAGCATCCGTATTGGTCCTACTGAAATGCGTGGATCCAGCAGGCAGAACATAGATCAATCAAAGTTTGTCATGGGGATGTAAGTCAGCCGGGAGAGCTTTATGAAAATCATAACAATGGGAGGAACCCACATTTAACTCATTAATTAAAGTGCATCACACATTTCCTATTAAAAATAGAAGAAGAAAACGCAAAACGACTATAAAGGTCTAATTCGGAAAAAGAGGACTTTAGTATTAAAGATCAGGCCTCTCGTGTAATTAAGCATCGATTAAAATGAGTAGCTACAAAATGTAATTAAGGAGTTGAGACGAGAAAGTGATAGATACGCACGACGACCGTAGCCTACTGTTATGCAGACGACCGTCGGAGGTTGTCTTCTGGCCGTGAACCACGTGGCCCATTTACGTTTCGCAAATAGAAAACGTCATAGTCGATTCTGAAAGGCTCCAACACGTGCACGAGGCCTTGCAGCCAGACATAATGCATACCACAAGGATCTCTGTCGTAGACACTGACTAAGCGGACACTACTTGTTCACTGCTCCAGGAAACAAAGTGAAGCTGTTGAGTACTTTTTAAAATCTGGATCCCAGTCAGACACAACCATACTGACACTGTGGGTACTATTTTCTATTGTCATTCCAAACTTACGTTGCTGCTGAAAGTTATGGTCATCTTACAAGCGAGCTGTGAGAGAACTTTCCAGATCACTAAGTTTGGTTTTAACTGCCTAGTCATGGCCTCTTGGGGAGGTATTCTTGTTCTCGTGGCTTCATTCATACTTCAAACCGAAGAGCCTCTACATCGGTCACCACCTCTTTCTCTAACCACCAATAGTTAGAGTTTAGCCCATAGTTTACAGCTTACTTTGGTCTCGGGATTCACAGAAAATCGGCAGTCAAGTTTTATTACTTTAATTTGTAATTTCCTTTCTTCATTTTTCTTTTTCTTTTGGTGTGGAGATGCGTCATCAGCCTTTTGGTTGGTAGGATGTGGCCCGCCACGAATTCAGCGATCAACTCATCTCAGAGTAGCAGTACCAATCTGTGTTGTAGGTTATTTGTGGGAATTATTCGAATCTTTACCTTTCCCTAGAGCTTTTACTGTCTTCAGTTCCCTCTACAACCACTGATATTAGGGCCTGGTAGCTAAGACATGTATTATCGTCTTGTTCCTTCTTCTTGACAGTGTTTTCCGTACGTTGGATTCATAACGATTCTCTTGACAACCTTGTCATTCCTCGTCAGTCCACCTAACTCCCCCAAAAAGTAAACAGAGCATGATAACTTCTTTGTGGAAGAATTGTATCGCTAACTAATGTGGTATCACTCTACCTGTTGATGGCCGCATTGGATCGTCTGCATTTGCCCACAGAGATGAGGAGGGAACGTACATACCGTAATCAATTATATCTATCAGCATGGTCGTGGATTAAATCCCAAAGCTTTCGTTTGCGGACGTATCATATACGCATCCAGCATTTGGTAGTCGTGAGCGGAAGGCTACACTCTTCAAGCTCCATGGCATCAACATCAGCGGTTGTGAAAAGCACTGCAATGCATGTCATAATTTCCGTATAGTTACTGTTTAATACTGTTGTTAAAAACATCGTTTACTTTTGGTGATAATTCGTTGTATATCATCTTTGCTTCAGATATTACATTCAGGGAATATCTGAGTGTCATTTACACTGCTGGGTTTTTACGCTCGGCTTCCGCGTAGACAGCTGCGAAGTTCAATTAGCTGTACAACTCACTGAAACATGCAATTTCACGTTTCTTGGTTTATTGCAAAAGCAGCGTCATGTGTCACAAATGTGGTCGACACCGTAACTTAGTCAGTACCGGAGAAACATCTCAGGACCGTAGGTTCATGTTTCACTAGGGAGATAGACGCGGAAAAACCAGTAGAGTGATAGATGAGACTCCGATGCGGTTGTAGATTGTGTAGTCGAGATAATGAAATCGTAGGTAATGGAAGAAACATTTGCGCCCTTCGGCCAGAATTAGAAATACGTGACAAATACATGAAATGCATTCTCAGTAGCCATTACGGACAACGAACAGCTCTATAATGAAATGAAGAGAATGAAAATTTGAGCCGGACCGGAAATAGAACCCAGATTTCCCGCTTTACGCGAGCGGCTCTCTTAAACTCTTAGGCTGTCCGTGCGCAACTCATTGGCAAACCGAAGCATGCATATGCAGTCGTTCATGTGTCACAATCTGCACTCGCACACATTATGTAATTCCCGTAAAACATAACGACATTTTAACTGAAAGTCGCTGCCTCGTAAGGGGGAATAAATACGATGTTGCAGTGACAGTGCTTTAAGAAGTCCAATACATCGTTTCTTCGGACACGCGTGCATGTCCGAAGGAACAATCACTGCAGCGACTAGAGACGTCATGAAATAAATCAGATGCGTTTGTGTTAGCTGTATAAGGGAATGACGACAGTGAAAATTCCTGCAGCACCAGGGCTCGAACCAGCATTTCCCGTTTCAAGCGAGCGTCGCCTTAACGTCTTTGGCTATACGTGCGCGACACACAGCCAGACCCAAACTTCCATACTTCGTGATTCATGCGTCACAACCTGACCTCGTACACGTTGTGTATAGGGGAGATCATTTTAATTGGAAGTCGCTGCCTAGTATCGGCGGATAAATACGATACTTCAGCGTACCTCTTAATAACACCGGCACAGTTCTAAATAAATATGTTCCTCCTCGACGGGAATACACATAACTTATGAGTACCGGTTCTAACACATGGAAGATGACATGAGGAATTTTGTATGATATTGCAGTCTCCGTGTTATTCCATATTTTGATGCAGTGTTCCTTCGGCCATGGATGAATGCCCGAGTGAACATTGCATCATAATTCGGAATAACACAGGCACTCCAATATTGCATTTATCCACCGACAACGAGCAAGTTATATTCAAGTAAAGTATCTCCCCGGTATGGGAATACAGGTAATGTGATGCGAATACATAGAAAGATAGGTCCCTTATCATTTAGCTACAAAATAGCAGGTCAGCAACTGGAAGCAGTTAATTCCATAAATTATCTGGGAGTACTCATTAGGAGTGATTTAAAATGGAATGATCAAATAAAGATGATCGTCGGTAAAGCAGATGCCAGACTGAGATTCATTGGAAGAATCCTAAGGAAATGCAATCCGACTACAAAGGAAGTAGGTTACAGTACGCTTGTTCGCCCAATGCTTGAATACTGCTCAGCAGTGTGGGATCCGCACCAGGTAGGGTTGATAGAAGAGGTAGAGAAGATCCAAGGGAGAACAGCGCGCTTCGTTACAGGATCATTTAGTAATTGCGAAGGCGTTACGGAGATGATAGATAAACTCCAGTGGAAGACTCTGCAGGAGAGACGCTCAGTAGCTCGGTACGGGCTTTTGTTAAAGTTTCGAGAACATACCTTCACCGAAGAGTCAAGCAGTATATTGCTCCCTCCTACGTATATCTCGCGAAGAGACCATGAGGATAAAATCAGAGAGATTAGAGCCCACATAGAAGCATACCGACAATCCTTCTTTCCACGTACAATACGAGACTGGAATAGAAGGGAGAACCGATAGAGGTACTCAGGGTACCCTCCGCCACACACCGTCAGGTGGCTTGCGGAGTATGGATGTAGATGTAGATGTAATAGATGTAGGAGTACAGGATATAGATACATGGTTGACGATATATGGAAGTTAGGATCTGGCCGTGAGTCGTGTCGGATAGCCAAATGTTGAGGCGATCACTCGCCATAAGCGGAAAATCAGGGTTCTAGTCCCAGTCCTACACAACTTTTCACTGTCGTCGATGCATTAGACAGCTGATAGTTGTGGATATTCGCAATTGCGAATGCAATTCACGTATTATAGAAGTGTGGGTGTGGCCGTGATTCGTGCTTGAATGGCCAAAGTTGTTAAAGCGATCACTCGCGTAAAGCAGGAAATTTTAGTTCGAGTCCTTATGCGGCACAAATTTTCGTTGTCGTCATCCCAAGATATAGTCGAAAGTGGTTAATATTCGCAACTGCGAGTAAATTTCCTGTTTTTCTTAACGGCTATAGTTGCTGTAGGCCTATTCCTTCGGACCTGCTTAAGGAATATTCCGTCGTACCTCTTAATAAAATAGCCACAGTTTTTTCGTATTCAAGATATGGATATGTGTTTGCCGTTAAGTCGCCCTATAATATCCAAGAGGATAATGTACCGGCACGGTTTCGAACGAAAGGTCATCAGCGATGATGCAATTGCAACACTGAGAAGTCCATGACTGGGTAATAACTATGGTACGGATTACTGACAATGGGTTGAAACGTGACATTATACCGTGACAAATTTTGTTCGTATGCTCTACCAATACCTAATACTTGAAATACTGTCCCATCAAAATATACTTATAAAACAGCAAACCTATGCCAGTATACGTATTCAGACATTGTCAGGATAAAATGAACAATTACCAGCCTTACTGTGCAACAGATATGGAACTACCGTTTGACACTAGTCTTGCCTTCGCCAATATCTGATGCGTTCTCTAGCACACAGTGGTGTGTCACTCCTGTTTATAAATACACGGCCTTCTGTGACGTCAGTTAAGCCACATTGCTAACATTTACGCTTGCGATAAAACGGCTTTCTACAATGACTTCTCCATTGGCAGACTCTTTCAGAACACTTCATGAGGTAATTTTACAATGCTGGTACGTTACCGGGTATTCAGCTGCCCTCTGCGTCATAATGACCTCCTTCTGCCGTCGCATGTTACAATGAAATCTTTTTCCTAGCGCTTCATCAAAATTTCAATAACTCTTGATCCGAAGGTCGTATCATGAAGCCTTTTTCACCAGTCCGTCTTATAACAGAGCACACGCACACCTATGTCATTTTCCACCCTTCTTTCATATCTTGATCAAATTCAGTAACGAATTAGCAAAAGATATTAGCTCTCACAAATTTGCTTTCAGCTAAAGGAAGTATCTCTTTACCATAACCCAGGCATCGCTACTGCAACTTAAAAATGCAAACTTGAATGTTACTAGATCCTGATTCAGTGCAAGAGACCACACTAACGAAATTAGCGTTATGCTAATGGCATGTTCAAGTGCCTCTCTTTATTTACGCTTCATTCCATAATGCGCAGAGGAATCGATACTTGCCCGTCTAAGGCAGTAGAATTGCGGAAACGTCTGCCAACGCCGGAAAGATTTCTGAGCGAGGGAAAAAATGCAAAGGAAATACTTCCTCACCTCCCAGGAATTCCCTTTCGTTCCGGCTCACCCAGTCGTCGCAATTATCATTCGGATTTCACGTCCCAACGATAATATTTGACTTTCAAACAGTCGGGAAGTAATTACAGTTTTCATCGTCGAACGGAGAGAATTAAACAAGTTAAAACAACAAACCAACTCAGCTGTCATAAATATTCACGACAATTCCTGAATTTACGCGACGCTGATTTCGTCGTTATTCGGTGCGCAGAACGCGGCTTACAGAAACTTTCTCTCCCTGGGCTACACTTCTCTGACTGATGGTAAATGTGAAATTTCCTTACCTATAGCGATTCGAAACCGAGGTACATATTGTTCTACAGTACAAGATACGGGTTTAACATCTCGTTACGGTGCGCAGTTCACTAACGTACGATGGAATTATTCATCTTATCAAAGCACAAACTGGACAATACGACCTGCTGTAGCTGGTACCACTCGACAAGAATGTCAAAATACCAGTAAAATAGTAAAGGAGTTGTAAACATACGTATCCATAACAAATCACTGGATGTATACCTTAGGCGAATAATTAGACGAAATATTGAACATAAAACGTTGCCTCTCTAAATTGTTAGATTTACAATACGCAACCAGTAACGGGTTTATGGAAAGCTGTGCAGTGACGCAGACTAGCGAACAGACGTCCCTTGCAGACGCTATCACTGTGGGCAACTTTTTAATCACACAGCTGGTCGTTAACTACGGCGGTATGTAAAGGCACAGCTCTACCGAGACAATGCCTCGGCAGTATATGTTAAGTGGCTTTGTTGTATGACACCCGCAGATATTCGACCAGGGCGATAAAATGAAAGACGTCGCACTTATAATCTCCCCCTTCCGTCCCTCTTCCTTCTACTTGTATTGTCCACATTAATCAATAACCAATTCAAGTAATTAATAAGCAAAGTCTGTTATGAAGATTTGAGAGGATCGAAGATTACAATAAACTATCAAGTTTACTTAGCTTGTCATGTTGAGATGGTTCCAGTCCTTCTCATCTAGGGGTCTCATTCTTGATGCTGCACTCTAACATCACGTCCTCACGGTTGGTTTGAACTAAACAAACTGCAGAATTTTTTTCCGTAAATGTGTATTCCACAGATTTATCTAGTGTTTTAGTGTTTCATAACATATTTTGACTTTTCAAATTAACAAAGCTGAAATTACATTGTTCGCACCTATTGTACAAAAATACGTCCGACCACATCAGAGGCAAGTTTACGACTCTCACACTCTGCAGAAATAATAATATTACAAAGGATATACAATTTTTCGTAACAAATGAATTCCTGCTAGTTTCCGTTACATTATCAATTTCGATTATTATTTCATAAATGAATGCAGAAATAAACATAGTAAATAGTACATGATTGCGTAAATAACAATAGAAATTTTAAGAGGGCACATAATTCGTAATTCCAAATGTTTCTAAAAAAAATAATTTCAACGTAAATTCAGAACGTACTATAACATCAAAACTAAAATATTTTATAAAGGAATTCATTTCCATCAATTTTAGTTTGAAATATACCGTGTATTACATTAACGACTTTCTGAGTGAAGATGTCAAGGCAGCGAGTCTGGGATTTTAAGCGAGTTGTAGAAGGAGGCATAACTGCCTGTTCTAATGAGTCGTATTCGAGCATGGAGATTAAATACACTGGGTGGTGAATGTGTGCCACATACCCAAACCTTTGAAGGTGTTTATATTTTGAGACGTCTGAATGTGCGCCAGATCAGGAATTTAGCTTTCCCCACTTGTATTACGGAACTGAGAATAGAGTATGAGTTACTACTCTTTGTATCGCATGTGTTAATTTGTGAATCTTTATGCTGAACTTTGAACTGTTTTCCGCTGGTGAGTATTTCGTATATTGCGATAATGACAGAGACTTAGTTTTCCAGAAGCTTGATTACAATTTAATTTCGAGAAATTCCTATCATTCACACAACGCTCTCAACGTCACTGCATTTGATAAAGATATTTTCTGTCTGTATTTCAACTGAATACAGTAGGACCACATACCACTTATTTTCGATGTCCTTCCTTGAATAAACATTATTCAACATAATTCTCTATCTGGTACATCAATTACAGGCATTACAGTAGAAAATTGTTGACATATTATTAATTTAACTTTTATTTTGTGTTTCTATGTATTTTATTAACTCGCAATTCTAGCCGGTGCACAGACGGTTTGACTGCACCCTCACAGCTACAGGTTGTTATTTACAGTGAATTAGGAGTGGAGCATGAAAGCAGACATGGTTGGCTTGACCCTATGAATCCATTCAGCTATTCTTTTCAAACAGAGTTGTATCTCGCCCTTGCAGTGCTGAATCGCATTACAGCCGTCCGAAGCCGCACTGTTGCAGTCTCTATCCACGAATCCGTAAGTGAGGGATATTGTCGCTTGGAATGAAGACTACGATCGCATACGTTGCTAATAACATCGTCAGGAGATTGATCATATAAGTGTGATATGCTTAGTATCCAAGAGGAACCTAAGGGATGCATCGTTTTCCGCACATGATTAAAGGCCACAGCTATGGAACAGAGGTCAGTACAGCTGGAAGTTACTTCTATAGCCAATATTCTCCCACATAGTGAACCACAAGAGGAAAAACGGCCAAACCTGCTGCTGGGAGTAGCGGTAAAGTATGTATACTTGACAAGGGCAGGAGATTTATGGATCCACGTATCGTGTAAGCCTAATGAGGTCTCTAAATAGATAAGTACTTGATTATAATTGTTATTGGGGGCTCTTATCAACAGTATGCAACACATAGTTAAAACTTAGGTTAGCAAATCTCTCTGTGGATTTTTACGAAAGAAATATACCTTTTTTCTTCGTAGAAACATGAACGATCCGAAGAATGGCCACATATGAAGGAGCATAAAGAAGCATTAAAGTAAGATGGTAAAGCGTAAATCCTATGCCTCGACCTTCAAGTATCTCTATATTAGTTATCGGGATATCCTCCATATATAACAATGCAGTTTCTGTAGAATGTTTTGATACCACATTAAAAAAGGTGGAAAATGCAGGAAGAGGAAACTGACCAAACAACACGATATCGGCATTTGAATCGTATACAAGCTGCTTCAACACTGCAATGAGAATTTCAGAACTGATTGTGTTTACATTGAGAGTAAGAAAAGTATATTCTTGATTCTGTTACGTAGAAGAGTTATGTAGAATTCACGAATAACAGGCCACAACAGTGATGTTTATCATAATCCACAGCTGAGTCCATGGACGAATAGGAGGGTAAAGGACTTGTGCCCTTAACTGCAAGTTCTTCAGTTTCTATGAGCTTCTTGCTTTTGGGTGTCACAGCACTCTGCGGCTGAAAACATTGTTTACGCCAGGGACGAAGCAACACAGTCGCTTCATGTGTGAAGTGGGGGGATTATATGCAACATACAGGCGTAAAGTGGGTCAGAGAATCTCCAACCCCCGCCCCCACCCCTCACCCCACTGAATGTGGACGTTGTGAATCCTGTTGACCGACCAAAGAGGACGCAAGGAATATCAGAGGTGAGCTATCAGCCGGTTGTTCCGGCACTTCAGCGTCACTCGTTAATTACTATCATTGGGAACCTATTGCAACGTTCCTTCAAGAAGGCAGGGAGAAGATGCATGTAGACAATGTGTAACCTCAGATATGACTGGCAATTCCGTCAAGACCCCAACGTCAGGCGGTAGCGAAGGAAAGTTCTCGATTCAAGCAGACATAAGGGTGGAGGGGTGGGGGGAGGGGGTGGGGGGGAGGGGAAATACCGGACTCAATCCGATCCCGAGCAGTATCACGAATTCTTTCGGAAGACTGAGATTCGATATGGTATAATGAGGAGCGTCTCTAGGTAAATCGTTCCAGGAAGTGGGAAAGAGGGCGGGGAAAGAATGAAGGTCCTTCTACGTTTGTGTTCATTTACAAGAGCGGGAGGTGTGGCGACTACATTTGAAATACCATGACACGAATGTAACGGTGGAAAATCTCGCGAGTTGTTACGCAGTAGCTTCTGTTGTCCCTCGGTATCTTGGGAAGACATAGTGTGCATATGTTATGTAGCAAGGTCTGCTAACGTCAACTTGCGACTTTGTTCATACGTGTATTTTAAAATAAAAACACAACGCGAGCCATCTGATCGGAAGTGGTGGCTTGCGTTACAGAGAAAGCAGATTCCTAGTTGTCTTATGTAAATGACACGAACACGGTATCCAAACAAAAGTACGAGGAGATTATTGATATTCAAATAATGCCGCCATAGCACTGCAATCAATGTTGATGAGACCACCATCCTCATCATGTACTCTGTATATCCTAAGATGGGGTTAATACTTTCTTAGCCCTCTGCTTACCACCAAATCTGCATAGCGTTGCCTACCCGTCAGTTCTCTCAGGCCCGTGTTTTCTAAATTGACATAAATTGGCGCTGTTTTGACTACTTGTGATGTGAACGACTTTTGAGGTGTAAATACTTTTAAATTAATTTTATTTATTTAAAGTTTACATTTTAAAATACACAATTATTACGCTTTTACAGGTCGCTTTCATTGTTATAGCAAATTTGCACAGGGTATTGCAGAATGATCGAAGCATATTTGGTGCACTTGTAACACGTAATTCAACTTTTTCTGTCTTTCTTGTCTACACATTATGCACAAGTTCTCCTTTTCTTAGTTGGTAGTTTCACTGCCCGCCCTTCATCCAACTGGTTCAAATGGCGCTGAGCACTATGGGACTTAACTTCTGAGGTCATCAGTCCCCTAGAACTTAAAACTACTTAAACCTAACTAACCTAAGGACATTACACACAACCATGCCGGAGGCAGGATTCGAACCTGTGACCGTAGCGGTCGCGCGGTCCAGACTGAAGCGCCTAGAACCGCTCTGCCACACCGGCCGACTTTCCCTTTATCCAGTGCTACTAATGAATCCATTGACTTCGTTATCCCTGCTAGTTGCTTTCCCAAATTGATGATAGAAGTCCAAAGTCTCATTTTTTTAAAAAAATGAATGCCAGAATCATCTAAATCATGTATACATTCATCACACTTACGTCGATCATGTTGAAGGAAACCAACAGTGGCCAGCGCCTTGTTTCTCTCTTCACATTGTAGCGTCGCGTCTTCTGGTCCATGGCATGAAGACCGCCCTTTGTGGCTCTGTATGTCGTTGTAACTTCAGGCTTCTTTGCTTGTTATGATGACATCGTTGGTAGGTTACGAAGACAGGTAAGAATGGGAATAGACTAATTTCTCTTAGGTACAAAAGAGGCTATTATCAAATCTGGTTAAAAACGAAATCATGTAGATTATACTTCACCTGCTTTAGGTGTAAGAAAATCGGCTGACATTTCACGTGTTTTTTTCCGGACAGTACCGACTAGTGTCAGATCTTTGACAAGAAATAATGAGTTAAATCGAGAAATGTAAAAAAAAAATCATCCCAGATCATATTACGTCCAGACTTTTCAAGTTCAAGCACGAGGGCTTTCGCAACATTCTCTCCACGTCGAACAACTCTGGCTTCTTCCTCCTTCCCCAATACACTTTCATCCTCTAGTAGTAGCTTGTCGCACTGTCACAAATAGCTCAGAACCTTATTGCGTATCTGCCAGGTTTTGACGGAATGTGTTGTTTAAATGAAAATTTAATGCGTCCTTATGGAGGATGGAGTTTAACAGACAAAACAAAAAAAAATCTTTAACTACCCACTGTCACGGGCTAGGCGATTTATAGAATGGACGTTTCGCATTCTTTCAAATAAATGGATAATTTTTATCGCGCTATCGATTTTAGGGAAGAATTTGCAATTGCCATAATAAAAGCATGCTGGGTTTTACATAATTATGTGCGGGAAAGTGATGGCTACAAATTTGAAGACACACTGTACATCCCTCCAGAACCGGAAATTTCCCCAGCTTCTACAAGAGCAGGGTACCATTCATCAGGATCAGCATACAGAGTTTTATTAGCGGATTATTTTACAAATGGAAATCCGCTGGAATGGCAAAGCAGAATTGTATTGGGGTAATAATTATATGTGTTAACTGGATTGTGGATGTAATTATTAATACTTTTATGCGAATTGTTGTGTCTTACTGTTAAATGTACAGTGATACCCTCTTCTTGATTGTCTTACCTATAACCATTTTTGTTAGGAAATAAATAATGAATGACTTACCGAATTTATTCTTTTCATTTTCCGTCATATTCTCCTCACACATTATATTTGTTATTTATCTTCTTCTCTTCACGTCACGGTCACAGTACTCCTCACAAGATAGGTCTCAGATTGCTCACCGTCTTCCAGTTTCTTCAATAAATTTATCGGTGTCGCAAGCCATCGCGACTTTTGGGTCGAGATGCAGACAAGGTGTGGCTGCTCAGACAAGTGCACAGAGACTGAGGCAGCCACACACGCTCTTTCCGGGACCCGCAGCTCGCCATTGGCTGCGCGCAGCCGCCCGTGTTCTGTTGGCTGCCGATTCCACATCGTCCTGGCTGTCTAGAGCGCGGCCTGCAATCAATTGTCATTGTTTTATTGGCTGCCTAGTTCGTTAGCGTTAGAGACACTGTCCAGCGAGTGCAGCAAGGTGGACATTGGTTGTTTGGGGAAGGAGACCAGACATCGTGGTCATCGGTCTCATCGGATTACGGAAGGATGGTGAAAGACGTCGGCCTTGCCGTTTCAGAGGAACCATCCCGGCATTTGTCTGGAGTGATTTAGGGAAATCACGGAAAACCTTAATCAGGGTGGCCGGACGCGGGATTGAACCCCTTTCGTCCTCCCGAATGCGAGTCCAGTGTAAGGTGGAGGTTCCCTGCTGTTTTGGGGTGGCATTATGTGGGGCCGACGTATGACACTGGTGGTAACGGCTGTAAGATACGTGAATGCCTTTCTCCAAGTGATAGTGCAAACATATCGGCAGCATATTGGCGAAGCACTCGTCTTCATGGACGTCAATTCGCGCCCCCATCGTGCACATCTTGCGAATGGCCTTCTTCAGGGTAACGACATCGCTCGACTAAAGTGTCTAGCATGTTCTCCAGACATGAACCCAGTCGAACATGCCTAGCATGGATTGAAAGGGCTGTTTACGGACGACGTGGCCCACCAACCACACCGCGAGATCTACTCCTCGTCGTTGAGGAGTGGTACAATTAGGACCAACAATGCGTTGATGAGCTTGTGGGTAGTTTGTCACGACGATTACAGGCATGCATCAATGCAAGAGAATGCACTACTGGGTATTAGAGGTACCGATGTGTACAGCAAAATGGACCACCATCTCTGAAGATATCGGTGTTTAGTGGTAGAACAGGCAATGTGTGGTTTTTATGAGCAATAAAAATGGCGGAAATCATGTTTATGTTTATCTGTATTCAAATTTTCTGTACTGGTTCCGGAACTCTCGGAACCGAGGTGATGCAAAACTCTTCTTGATATGTGTACATTTTTCTAGGAAGCTCTACACATTTTTCCTGTCAGACTGCCAATATCTCTCATGGATATACTTATCGACATCAGTTCATACACTTATTGTTTGCAAACAGTCCAAAATTGTATGACAGCTTCTAATACACGGCACAAAATATGCGTGTGGTAGAAAGAATTTTTATCAGTATTCCTCCCACAAATCTTTGTTTATTAAACTATCATGATATGCCTGTGTTGACCAACATGGTCACTTCTCTCCCATCAACATTATCTTTTAGTGTTGGTTGTGCCATTTCTTTTCCTTCTTTCTATTCCTTAAGCAAATTGTACCATACTTTTTCTTCATATATAAAATTGGCAAAGATTGAGATATAATTTTCTTGGGATTGATTACGAGTTTAGTTGGGCATCTACCGAGCATGTGCTAGAACTTTGTGGCATAGATACCGTTGTTTCAGATTTTCATTTCGAAAAGACTCAGTAGTCATGTTAGCATTGATCTGCTGAAAACTAAATGTGTTATTACTCGTAACGCATGACTAGTTTTCGTAGCGATTTCTACCATGAGATTTCCTGCATTCCATATACCGATTATTATTTTTTCTCTGTCGACAGAATTTGTCCTTACTGACCATTATACATTTATTTCTGTGCCTGGCCCTACCCGTCACTGAGACATGGTGGCTGATATCCACACTTCTGTCTACTCTGTTGTCATGAAGAATCTTCAAATATTCTAGCCTACCTAATAAATTAAATGGAGTTCGAGATTTGTTCCTATAAATGTAGTACTATACTTTCCTGCACTGACTTCGGCAGCTGTCCGCCCCGACAGCTGAATGGTTAGAGTGATGGATTGCCGTCCTCCGGGCCCGGATTCGACTCCCGGTTGGGTCGAGGATTTTCCCCGCTCAGGGCCTGGGTATTGTGCTGTCTTGTCTTCATCATCATTTCATCTCCTTCCGGCGCCCAGGTGGCACAATGTGGCGTGGCATGTAATAAGACCTGTACCATGGCGGCCGGACCTGCCACGCAAGGGGCCTCCCGGCCAATAACGCCAAACGCTCATTTCCATACTTCAGGATCTGGTGTATTAACCCTTCAACAAGGTGTTCCTTTTGTATAGGGTCATACAGAAGTTTGGACTGGTGAGGCTGTTACTCAAGAAAATCGCAATTATTTTTGTATGATCATGGTTCTAACAGTTTTATGTAAGTCCTTTCGATGCTACTGTAGATCAAAATTTACCTTTAGAGCACTTTTAAAACTGCATGAATGATAGACAGCGGTTCGTTCCAAGGAGTCGCCGATGACGTGAAGAGATGTTTGTATGGGTTACTACAAATCACCTGTTGACTTCTTCAGTCCAAGAACGGGGTAATGCTTTTTCATAAGATTTTAGAAATTTTGCCTCGAGAATGAAACTTATGGACGTCCGTCGCCCTCTTTACTTACTTAAAAGCGGAAATCGTCCCAGAATTGCCTCTCAATTTGTAATTAGTCGGCCTTATATTTGTTTTCCCCTATATTATTACTTGCTTCTGGTTAGGAAATTCGTCATTTATTTTCAAACTACTAGCAACTAGCTTTTTTTTTCTTATGGTTTCGTATGGCGGCTGTTTGCCATGACATGGGTCATGGGTCACGCTCATCTAAGCTCTTTACTATAACGGTGTCAGTACTTACATGACAGTCATGTAGGTTAAATACTGCTAACGAATTAACATTTTCTATAGCATCTGTACATCCTTCAGAGATCTGATAATGGCCTGCCCTTAGTTTGCTAGCAGCTATTTGAATTTTCTCTGTTTTCATAATTTTCTTACTGACAATCAAATTAACATTCAATAAACCAATTTGTGAATCACAAACTTGATTATTAATTTGTTCTCCATCTTGTTAAGCGTTGCACTGAAAGCCTCATTATCTTTCCTCCTTAGCCTGCCAGAGCTGACAACAACTTCTTTCGCCTCCTTTACCCCTCCCTAAAACCCTCCTGCCTTTTGCGTTCCTTCTCTTTAGCTTCTTTACTATAAAATGTAGATTCATTTGTATATCGTAAACACGGTAGCTGTTTAGATCAACTGCTATTCTCTGGCTAAATCATCAAAGATTCATCGATTGTTGAAGGTTTGTCAAGATAAATCATAAATAATGTTAAACTTGAAATAATTAGTTAGTTTGGGAAATTTATTAGCCACCTTCAGAAGAAATATGAACGGTCTGTCCAAAATTATTTAACGCAATGGTTGGTTTCTAGGGAGCATTTACATTAAAAATCAATTAGAAAAGAAAGCTCTACATGTCTATAAGGGAAAGTGAAATGAAAGCAAGACAGATTAAAAAAATAAGCAAAATGTTTAGCACTTCAATAGTAATCGACGTAAGTCTTAATACACTTATCCCACTGTGAGACATGGCGGTAAGTCCCTTCATAAAAAAAAAAATGTTTGCGATGACTACTCTGAGATGCCTTCCTCATTTGAACCCTTTAAGAAACATTCGAAAATTATTAATAATGTCGACATTATTATTCCAAGCCACGCAAGAACTGTATGTCGGAAACATAAAATATTCAGCTTGAACCTGTGAGTGAGTAGGACATTTGCATATCTTCAGTATTTTTAGGAAAAATGTAGCCATTTTAGCCTCTTCCTTGAGGATCAATAAAGATTATTCTTATTCTTAACACAGCAATCTCTGCGGATGATTCATTTCTGCAGTAGTTACAAGTTATTCATCAGGTTTTCTGTCTCCATACATTAATTATATAACAAGTAGTTGCAGTATTGTATATGTCTTAAGAACACTTTCATTGTCAATTTGCTCACTAACAATATTTTCAGACATGGCTCAAATATGCATACACAGGTGCAATGGTTTGCACGACAAGGTAGCACAATTCACCACTACCACTCTATGCCTAATAGCAGCGTCACTCTGCTCCACCAGTGTTAAATCTTGGTTACTCAAGTATGCCTACACAGGCGCAATGGTTTGCACGAGAAGGTAGCACAATTCACCACTACCGATTGCCTTCCACCTGTGTCAATGGACACTTACTTCAGTAAGCCCATCCTCTCTCCCAGTAGTGCCATGTCCTCTTGACCTCGTGCAGGATGCTGAGTGGAGACGACTCTACACTGTCAGGATGGTATTGGGGACCCTGTCGTGCTTCTTTCAGTGCTAATAAAACACGATTAGCAAATTTACACTAATTTGTTCAGATCTCTCTGGGTTCCCATCATCCTCAGCTGACACGTTGTGCCAATGACACAGGGAAATCACACTGACATTTTGTCAGGTCAGCTGGCTGGCAAAACTGCGGCTCCAGCAATTCGACTGAAACCTTGCAGACTGACCTCTGGCAGTCTGCAGGCGACGCCATAGCGTATAATCATGTCTCCATACTGTGTTAGAGCGTCCCCTAACACACTCAGGATGCTCACGAAAGCCCACAATGACCCAACAAGACGTACTGTCACCAGTAGTGTAATACGCTGATCCCCACCAAACAGGTAGGCTCTGACAATCAGAAGTGCCTGCAGCGATGACCAGCAACAGAGACACCGGACGGCCCTCTCACCCAGCAGTGACGATGATGTTAGTGCAATAAAGACTGCAAGATGTACTGCTGCTGTGTAAGTAGGATTTTTAGTGGGTTTTTTTTTTGTTTTTTTTTTTTTTTTTGGTAACAGCAACGCCACGTAGCGCTCTGTATGAAAACCACTGGCTGTGCCGTGCGCAGTCTGTGGCTGGGTGGCATTGTTGTAATACTCGCCATTGTAGTGTTGGGCAGCGGCAGCTGGATGCTAACAGCACGTAGCGTTACGCTGTTGGAGGTGAGCCGCCAGCAGTGGTGGATGTGGGGAGAGAGATGGCGGAGTTTTAAAATTTGTAAGACTGGATATCATGAACTGATACATATATATTATGACTCTTAAGGTAAATACATTGTTTGTTCTGTATTAAAATCTTTCATTCGCTAATTATGCCTCAGCTGGAAACCCATCATTGTACCCATCAGCGATATGGTAGGCATGACATCGTTACTTGGATGCTGTGATTCCAGGCTAAGGAGGCAACACACTCTCGAGAATTGCAGGAACATCTAATGCATGGACGTCACAATATTGTAACAATCATTAGACTGAGTATTTCCATTTGAATTCCATTGATCTTCTTGACCAGCTGAACTCAGAGATGGAAAACTGTGATGTCCTTAGAGACGGGTGAGGGGTAGGTTCTATTTGTTATGGCTGAAGGTAACATGCTTCTTTACTAGTGGTCAGCAGTCCTCGTTCCGGTATCTGATTATGAATTTGATACAGGCTCTTAATTTCAGTGTCATGTCTCTGAAAGCTGCTACTGGTTCTGAGGTGAAGCTTGTTGTTCACTTGTTGATCCACATAACAAGAGCAAACAATTGTATGCCTGCCTCTTTCCCTCAGTGGGCATTTCCCTGAATGTATACCTTGTGTCTAGCGATTTTTGGTGATGCAGCAACGTGGGTTCACCAACGAGACCGACTTAAAGCGTTGATTGCTCTTTCCGTTGCATAGTTATGGCACCAGTACTGCATCGCGTCAACAGTGACTGTGCTAATGTGAAAATTGGCCACTTTTTAATTTCTTTCTCTGTTTGTGGCGTAACAGAAGACAGGAAAACATCGTCCACAAGACAGTGCCTCGTGTTGTTAGCAAGCCAAATCCAAACTTGCTCTTCCATCAGGCCAACTGGTATCCTACTCTGCTATACTTTCCACCCCATACCTTCCACCCTAGGTGCCGAATCTCGATCTCCAGCTTTCTGTCTGTTTCCGCTTTTCCTGGCTGATTACAATAGCTTTGCTCCACCGTGCCTCCTTGTAACTGATGGCATTAACGTTTAACCGTCGTCTGTATACGTGGATCCACGTTCACCCTGCCAACTTCGCTGATACAAAACCTCAGCTGGAATTCTATGAGTGGCACCCAACACCACACGGACAACTTGCTTTCCGCAAACCTTGGCCTGCAGGCGCTGGCTACCATATTCTTTTGATGCGACCAATTCCTTTTTAATAGCCAGACTGTCCATTGTTGAGCTGGATGGTCATAGCTAACCTTTTCGTAGCGCTGCGCATGCCAGCTTGCGGAAACATTCCCCTTAGAATTCAAATATATCTGGAAATTTCTTATTCGCAACACAAGTAAAGAATAATTGCATACCTGTTCAGTGGGATGAACAGTCTACTGTGTGTAGAATAACAATGGTGAGCATACCGAAGCAATAGTAAAGTAATGATGAGTAGCAAAATTGAGATTAGTGATAAACTTAACAAAATTGGTGATCGCAGAGTGGCTGAATTGAGGGAATTCAGCTACCTTGGATCGCGATACTACAGGAGGGCGGATCAAGGAGAACGTAAAAAACTTTCATAACCGGCAAATAGCCCATTACTAGTCATAACAAGTCTACCAGTACGAAACATCGGCCTCAATTCGAGGAAGACATTTCTGAAAATAGACGATTAGAAAACAGTTCTGAAAGGAATGAGTTATGGACTGTGAGGAAATCGGCAAAAAAGACTAGAAGAACTTGAGATGTTGTGCTACATAGGGGTGCTGAAAATCACATGGACTGATGATGTAAGGAAGGTTATCGTAGGAATCAGTGAGGAAACGAAGGTACGGAGAACACATAATGAGAAAGGAAAGGATGATATAACATGTCTGAACGCACTAGAGAAATCTCTTAGGAAGCTGAGTCATTTTTATTTATAATAAATACATAAAATCCGTCTGGATCACAACGTTTTATGTACCAGCTACTGGTTTCTATTGGCACTGCAGATCATCTTCAGATTTAGTACCAAGTGCAGTTTCTCAAAAGTTGTTTACACTAGCTTTACATAGCATTTGCAAACTGCACTTTGGGATTCAAGATCTGAAATCCAGTAGTCAATAAATAAATAGTTATGATCGAGACGGTATTTGTTTATTTATTACACTAGGGAATAACGGTCCGTTTCTGGAGGTATCTGTTAAGAGCAAAAACTGTGAGTTAAAGCAGAGACTGCAACATATCCAATAAATAATTTAGGACGTTGGGTACATATAGTACTATGAGGTGAAGATGCTGGCGCAGGAATAGAAATGATGGGCAGCATCAAACCATTCAGAACACTGATGAACCAGCTAAATCATCAACCCGAAAGTTTGTTCGAACAGTTCAGTGATTTTATCTATTCGTGGTCGTTTTTTACCTTGCCATAGACTCCCTCCGATTTTTGTACAGCCACTTACATGGGAACTTACTGTAGAATATGCTCTCTGAAATATGGAGCAACCCAGAATTTTTCACATTAATAAACACTGCCAGAGATATTCTACGGGAGCTGCTTCTTTTATATCCTTTTTTTGTTGCCCATTTTGATGGGCAATTTCAAGCTGTACCTGAACATGATGAAGCATTTACAGAAGATATTATTACATTTGTAAACGTAAATGTGTAATGTTTACTTGTGAGATAATTTTATAGTTATGCAGTAACACAGTAAATACCACTTTTCAAACAGCTCGTATCTTTGTTTCGATATATTTGTACTTGGTTGTCCTAATATCGATCTATGCGTCACAGATATATGTTGTTTTTGATTTATTATCCTTCATGAAAATCAATTTATGTAAATCAATTGTAAAATTTAGAATTGCCTTTTGTTCTGAATTATCTGTGAGTCCTTGTTTTCTAGAAAAGTGTGCGAATTCTTATGGGACTTAACTGCTAAGGTCATCAGTCCTAAGCTTACACAGTACAAACATAAATTATCCTAAGGACAAACACACACACCCTTGCCCGAGGGAGGACTCGAACTTCCGCCGGGAGCAGCCACACAGTCCATGACTGCAGCGTCTGAGACCGCTAGGCTAATCCCGCGCACCCTCTGAGATCTCCTTGTTGTTTTTCCTCAATGTGTGTAAATTTCTATTTCCTCCAAGATGCCCATGTTGATACACTCATGGCTCTAAGAAGATTAGAATGATTAGTGTTCATATAAACTGTAGAGTGTACAAATGTAAGAAAGAGAAAGGTCAAGCTGTTTTGAAAATAACATTTAAGATGTTATTGCGTAAGTAAAAAAGTATGTACCTTTAAATACTGCAGTTTTATATGTATACGTACTAATAATGGCATGATTTTGTTTAGTATTACTCAAAAGTGTCCGCGGCTCGTGGTCTCGCAGTAACGTTTTCGTATCCCGAGCATGGAGTCCCGCATTCGATTCCCGGCGGGATCGTGGATATTCTCTGCCTCGAGATGACTGGGTGTTGTGTGTCTTTCATCATCATTTCATCCTCATTCACCCACAAGTGGCGTTAAAGAACTTGGGGAGTGGCTGCCGAACCGCCCGCGAGGGGTCTCTCGGCCACCAATGCCACACGCTCTTTATTATTAATACTCTAAAGTGAGCTCGAAACCTGTAGCAGTAAATAAAAACATCATAAAAAAGCATAACCCGTAACTATCATTACTGTCCTCTGTATACAATTTGTAGTTGCAGGACTGCATTTAAAGGGTATTTCCTAAGATGTAAGGAGATATAACTGATAGGGGGAAAGTCCTAAACTGGTCGGGGATCGAACCCGAGACACTAAGGTACTAAACTAATATGTTGTCCGATCATGATATAGGCCTCTACAGAAATTAATTTCGAAGGCAGATTAACGCGGGAAATGCTACCATCGACATCTAATACCCGTACCTTCACGTGCGAACGTGGTATCCTCTAGGAGCTGCTGTTCGCCGCATCGCAGCTACGTCACAACCGCAGCGCTGCGGAACCTCCGGCCGTGCACACGAAAGCGTTATTTGGCGACGGCGTCAGCACGGCGCCGGCGGCTGCGGCCGCGCGACAAACACGCGTCCCGGAGGTGGGGGCAAGTTTGCGGGGGCGGTCGGCCGCAAATTGCCCGGCAGATCGCGGGGCGGCGCCTCCCGCCCCCCGGCCGCTCCCGGCCACCCCCTAATCCCGTTATAATGAAGTCGCCCGGCCGGCCGCGCCCGGTCACTACCGGCGTAACGCAATTAGTGCGTGCTCCGGCATTAGCGGCTGCCGCTCGCCGGTCATTAGCTGGACCCGCCCGCCTGATGGGGGCTCCCATTAGGAGCCTCTGATGACTCACCATGATTCCGCCCTCTTCCGCTTCGAAATGCTTTCAGCGAAGAGTGCTTCGGTAAACTGATCCGGTCGGGTGGCGCGGCGCCTTCTTCGGTTACGTTGCCTAGGGAATTTTTCCCTACCCCACCGTCGCTTGCAAGTACCGTATTGTCCTACTCTCAGATTTACACTCTTTACTGTTTCAAAATAACTAACGTTAATTGGCTCTGAGGACTATGGGGCTTAGCATCTGAGGCCATCAGTCCCCTAGAACTTAGAACTACTTAAACCTAACTCCCCTAAGGACAGCACAAACATCCAAGCCAGAGGCAGAATTCGAACCTGCGACGGTATCGGTCGCGCGGTTACAGACTGTAGCGCCTACAACCGCCTGGCCACTCCAGCCGGCAACTAACGTCAATTTAGTGAGTTTATCATCCTATTCTATATAAAATTTATTCTTCAAACACATAGTTGTCAGGAATCCGGATTGATACTTGGGCGGAAAGCAGCTGAAAGTGTTGAAAACAAATAAATCGGTGGGTTCAGTTGGAATCCCGCTGAGATTCTGCGAACAGTAGACGATGGCATAGACCTCATAATTAACTGTGTTTATTGCGAATCTCTCGCCTATCGGAATGCACCAAGCGACTGCATAAAAGAAGCGTAAAGGAACGGACAAACCTAATTCCGGACCAGTATACTTTGTCTTCTAGCCGAAAAATTCATTCTTGCAATTTAACCTCGAATATAACAAATTTTATACATGAAATGTTTTCGCAGTTGCGAATATGGACAATCGTCAACTGTATAGCTTAATGACGACATTTGAAGTTTGGCCGGAGCGGGACGCAATCCCGGATTTCCCACTTTATGTGGCTGGTGGCCTTTTCTGTTTGACTACCTGTGCACGACGCATTGCCATATATTAACGTCCGTATGTCACGTTCAGGTATCACAAGCTGTAATCGTGCACATTCAGCAATTCCCGTACAGGGGCAGGACATTTTAATTCTCATATCGGCGGATGAAAACTGTATTGCACTGCCTTTGTTGTTAAGAAGTAAGATACAATGTTTGTACGCACATACACGCCTTTAGTCTCGTACAGATTCCCGTATGGAGGACATAGTGATAGACATCCCTGGGGCTGTGAAGCAGCTCAATGGGTTGAAAATAAATAAATCTCCAGGTCCTGATGGGATTCCAATTCTGGCTCCTTACTTAGCTTGCATTTATGGCGAATCTCTTGCGCAACGTCAAGCCCCGGGCGACTGGAAAAAAGCGCAGGTGACGCCTGTATACAGGGTATTACAAAAAGGTACGGCCAAACTTTCAGGAAACATTCCTCACACACAAAGAAAGAAAATATGTTATGTGGACATGTGTCCGGAAATGCTTACTTTCCATGTTAGAGCTCAAATCATGGAATAGAAACACACAGCAACAGAACGTACCAGCGTGACTTCAAACTCTTTGTTACAGGAGATGTTCAAAATGTCCTCCGTTAGCGAGGATACACGTATCCACCCTCCGTCGCATGGAATCCCTGATGCGCTGATGCACCCCTGGAGAATAGCGTATTGTATCACAGCCGTCCACAATACGATCACGAAGAGTCTCTACGTTTGGTACCAGGGTTTCGTAGACAAGAGCTTTTAAATGCCCCCATAAATGAAAGTTAAGAGGATTGAGGTCAGGAGAGCGTGGAGGCCATGGAATTGGTCCGCCTCTACCAATCTATCGGTCACCGAAACTGTTGTTGAGAAGCGTACGAACACTTCGACTGAAATGTGCAAGAGCTCCATCGCGAATGAACCACATGTTGTGTCGTACTTGTAAAGACACGTGTTCTAGCAGCACAGGTAGAGTATCCCGTATGAAATCATGTTAACGTGCTCCATTCAGCGTAGGTGGAAGAACAAACTAAAATGTGCTCTAACATGGAAATTAAGTGTTTCCGGACACATGTACACATAACATCTTTTCTTTATTTGTGTGTGAGGTATGTTTCCTGAAAGTCTGGCCGTACCTTTTTGTAACACCCTGTATAAGAAGGGTAGAAGGACGGATCCTGAAAATTACAGACCAATATCTTTAACATCGGTTTGTTGCAGGCTTCTGGAACATATTCGAATGTAATGAATTTCCTTGAGACAGGGAAGCCGCTGTCCATGCATCAGCACGGCTTTAGAAAGCTTCGCTCCTGCGAAACGCAACTCGCCCTTTTCTCACATGATATCTTGCGAAGCATGGATGAAGGGTATCAGACGGATGCCATTCTCCTTGACTTCCGGAAAGCGTTTGACTCGGTGTCCCTCTGAAGACTCCTAACTAAGGTACGAGCATATGGGATTGGTTCCCAAATATGTGAGTGGCTCGAAGACTTCTAAAGTAATAAAACCCAGTACGTTTTCCTCAATGGTGAGTGTTCATCGGTGGCGAGTGTATCATCTGGTGTGCCCCAGGGAAATGTGGTAGGTCCGCTGTTGTTTTCTTTCTACATAAATGATCTTTTGGATAGCGTGGATAGCAATGTGCGGCTGTTTGCTGATGATGCTGTGGTTTACGGGGAGGTGTCGTCGTTGAGTGACTGTAGGAGGATACAAGATGACTTAGACGGGATTTGTGATTGATGTAAAGAATGGCAGCTAACTCTAAATATAGAAAAATGTAAATTAATGCAGATGAATAGGAAAAAGAATCCCGTAATGTTTGAATACTCCATTAATCGTGTAACGCTTGACACAGTCACGTCGATTAAATATTAGGGCGGAACACTGCAGAGCGATATGAAGTGGGACAAGCATGTAATGTCAGTCGTGGGGAAGGCAGATAGTCGTCTTCGGTTCATGGGTAGAATTTTGGGCAGATGTGGTTCATCTATAAAGGAGACCGCTTATATAACACTAATACCGCCTATTCTTGAGTACTGCTCGAGCTTTTGGGATCCCTATCAGGTCGTATTGAGGGAGGACGTAGAAGCAATTCAGAGGCGGGCTGCTAGATTTGTTACTGGTAGATTTGATCATCACGCGAGTGTTACGGAAATGCTTCAGGAACTCGGGTGGGAGTCTCTGGAGGAAAGGAGGCGTTCTTTTCGTGAATCACTACTGAGGAAATTTAGAGAACCACCATTTGAGGCTGACCGCAGTACAATTTTACTGCCGCCTACTTATACTTCGCTGAAAGACCACAAAGATAAGATAAGAGAGATTAGGGCTCGTACAGAGGAATATAGGCTGCAATTTTTCCCTCGTTCTGTTTGGGAGTGGCACAGGGAGAGAAGATGCTAGTTGTGGTACGAGGTACTCTTCGCCACGAATCGTATGGTGGATTGCGGAGTATATATGTAGAAAAACTGTTTGTGAAATTACTAAACATTACCTGAAACATTTCCCACATTTTTGCCCATAATGTAGAGGAACAAATCAGCTACAGCTAAAATAAATTATTTTTCTCTCAGGAATTTTATTTATTCCTTATCACGCAATCAGTCTGTGTTCTCACTTCTATGTGATTAAATGCGTTGTTTCAACTACTTGTTAAGTACAGGGTGTAGTTCTAATATTAATCCAATTGTTAACCAATTTTTGGTACATGGCTACATGTCGGAAGAAACATTGCATCGTACATCTTAACAATAATAGCAGTGCAATATGATAATAAATATTCGTGACAGACGAAAGATTGTATCTATAAATCAACAAGGATTTTGAAAGCGTCACTCGGATGGGATTCATCTTCTCCAATTGTCTCACGATGTATTGAAAACCATGGATAAAGGGCAACAGGTAGATTACACAGAGCGGTCCATTGATCGCGACTGTGCCAAATATCTCACGAAATAAGCGTCAAACGAGAAAACTACGAAGAACGAAGCTAGTCCACCTTGAAGGGGGAAACCAGACAGCGCTATGGTTGCCCCGCTAGAGGGCGCTGCCACAGGTCAAAAGGCTATCAACTGAGTTATCCAAAATAGGAAACCCCGTTTTTATTACATATTCGTGTAGTACGTAAGGAAATATGAATGTTTTAGTTGGGCTACTTTTTTCGATTTGTGATAGATGGTGCTGTAACGGTCACAAACATATGGCTCACTATTTTAGACGAACAGTTGGTAACAGGCAGTTTCTTCAAATTAAAATACATAACGTAGGTACGTTTGAACATTTTATTTCAGTTATTCCAATGTGATACATGTACCTTTTGTGAATTTATCATTTCTGAGAACGCATGCTGTTACAGCGTGATTACCTGTAAATACCACATTAACGTAATAAATGCTCAAAATGATGTCCGTCAACCTCAATGCATTTGGCAATACCTGTAACGGCATTCCTCTCAACAGCGGGTAAGTCACCTTTCGTAATGTTCGCACATGCATTGAAAATGCGCTGACGCATGTTGTTAGGCGTTGTCGGTAGATCAGATAGCAAATATCCTTCAGTTTTCCCCACTGAAAGAATTCCGCGGACGTCAGATCATTCAGTACCGCTTCATATGCACGCGAGCTATGTGCCGGACATCCATCATGTTGGAAGTACATCGCCTTTCTGTCTTACAGTGAAACATCTTGTAGTAACTTCGGTACAACATTACATAGGAAATAAGCAACATTGCACCATTTAGTTGGCCATCTATAAAATGGGGACTAATTAACCTTCCTCCGCCGGCCCGAGTGGCCGTGCGGTTCTAGGCGCTACAGTCTGGAGCCGAGCGGCTTTTACAGTCGCAGGTTCGAATCCTGCCTCGGGCATGGATGTGTGTGATGTCCTTAGGTTAGTTAGGTTTGATTAGTTCTAAGTTCTAGGCGACTGATGACCTCAGAAGTTAATTCGCATAGTGCTCAGAGCCATTGGAACCATTTAACCTTCCTCCCATAATGCCGCATCATACATTAACCCACAAAGTTCGCTGATGTTCCACTTGTGGCAGCCATCGTCGATTATCCGTTGTCTAATAGTGCATATTATGCCGGTTTACGTTACCGCTGTTGGTGAATGACGCTTCTTCCCTAATAGAACGCGCGCAAAAAACCTCCCATCGTCCCGTAATTTCTCTTGTACCCAGTGGCAGAAGTGTACACGACGTTCAAATGCGTCGCCTAGCAATTCCTGGTGCACAGAAATTTGGTACGGATGGAATCGATGTTGATGTAGCATTCAAAACACCGACGATTTTGAGATTCCCGATTCTCGAGCAATTCGTCTACTACTGATGTGCGATTAGCCGCGACAGCAGTTAAAACACCTACTTGGGCATCGTCTTTTGTTGCTGATCGTGGTTGACGTTTCACATGTGGCTGAACACTTTCTGTTTCCTTAAGTAACGTAACTATACGGCAAACGGTCCGGACACTTTTATGATGTCGTGCAGGATACCGAGCAGCATACATAACACACACCCGTTGGGCATTTTGATTACAACAGCCATACATCAACACGTTATCGACCTTTTCCGCAATTGGTAAATGGTCCATTTTAACACGGGGAATGTATCACGAAGCAAATACCGTCCGCACGGGCGGCATGGTACGTTATACGACGTACTTATACCTTTGTGACTATTACAGAGCAATCTATCACAAAGTGAAAAAAAGTGGTCCAATTAAACATCCATACTTCTTTACGTACTACACGAATATTTAATAAAAAATGGGGGTTCCAATTTTTTAAAAAAATGCAGTTGATATCCGCTTGACCTATGGCAGTGCCAACTAGCTGGCCAACCATAGCGTCATCTGGTTTCCCCCTTCAAGATAAACGAGCTTCGTTCTTTGTAGCGTTTTGTTTGTTGCTTATTTCGTGAGATATTTGGCTCGGTCACTATCAATGGAACACCCTGCATATTTGCAGATACCCTGAAATTGTTCTTCGCAGTACCATTCTACATACTGTCAACAAAGGTCCGATCTTTCGGTACACCAAGTCATATATGTGAGCCCCTGGGAAAATAGCTAATTAATGGAAGAGAGTACGGTCTGCTGGAAGACGGGTGTTGATCAAAATGTAACAAATATTCCGTCAGGAGAGCTGTAGGTAAGTGTGACAAGACCGATCTTGTTCTTTATACAGTTAAACATAAACGTTCTGTTAGCTGGTCACACACTAATATTCTAGGCACTGTCGTCTTTAAGTGAGTGTAGGAATATGCAGAATAAAGTTGTAGGATTCCTTTTTTGGCGTGACCAATAAGAGTTTCGTCTGAAGATAGAAACATGTTAACTAATCCAATTAAGAAGGAACAATCCAACAGTTTTCCAATGTTATATTTCTGGTTTACCACGTCACACAGTGAGGTCGATTAGATATTAAAATTCATCGCTGCAATGCGACTTACACTGAAACGCACTTATGCGGTCGGTTGAGGGCAACCATTCTTGAGTACTGCACGAGTATGTGGTCGCCACTACGTCACAGTGAAGGACGACGTCAGAACAGTTCTGAGGAGCGCTGCTACATTTATTATTGGCAGACTTCATCAGCAAGTGAGTATTACGGAAATACTACGCGAACTCAAATGTGGAAGTCTGGAGGAAAGAAGTCGATATTTTCGCAAAACACTATTGAGAAATTTTAGAGAACCAGCATTTGTGGCTGACTGTAAAACGATTGTCCTGTACCAAGGTACAATGATGTAATATTCGCGGAGACAAGAGAAATCAGGGCTCGTATGGATGCATTTGAATGCCGTTCGCCGGCCAGAGTGGCCATGCGGTTCTAGGCGCTTCAGTCTGGAATCGAGCGACCGCTACGGCGCAGGTTCGAATCCTGCCTCGTGCATGGATGCGTGTGATGTTCTTAGGTTAGTTAGGTTCAATTAGTTCTACGTTCTAGGTGACTGATGACCTCAGATGTTAAGTCCCATAGGGGTCAGAGCCATTTGAACCATTTTTGTCGTTATACTGAAAGAAGTCATTCACAAGATGTGCACGATGGGAGCGCGAATTGTCTTCCACCAAGAAGAATGCCTCATCAATATGCTGCCACTATAGTTGCACTATCGGTTGGAGCATGGCATTCACGTATCCTATAGACCACCAGCGGCGAACGTCGGCCCCACATATTGCCACCCCAAATAAGCTGAAAACTTCCACACTGCTGCACTCGCTGGACAGTGTGCCTAAGGCGCAAAAGCAGTCCTCCCACGATTCCAGCAAACAGTTTTATGCCGAAGCATGACTGAAAACCAAGAGGTGATTTTTGAACGCTTTTCAGAGTCGAGTCCTCTGTTTGTGTAGTATGTCTGGTCCTTCAGTGACCTCTGTCCGTTACTTGTGGATGAAGATTACCGGTTTCGCAAAGGTCTTGCTCCGGGCGACGAAAAAAGCTCTTATCGGGAAGCATCAGCAGCTTGGTTATCGGATGCAACCAGCAACACAAGCATATCGACATACACATCGTTTGTGTACTGTATCGGGAAATTGCCCTACATGAATTTACGGCCTGAGCAGACGTTGATGTAGCCTGGTAAGGCCCTAAAATTAGGAGGTATTTTTATGATGCTTAGCTCATAGAAACGGCTTGTGGAGAACTGAAAACAACTGGCGGCGATCCCATCCCTTAATAAATCTTAGCAGGCAGGCCCACAGCCATACAGGACAGAAAGAGCAGCCGCTCATTGAGACAGCACTCCAGCAAGACAATGTCGCGATACCTGCCGCAGCGCCAGCAGAAGCTCGGGCAGGGGCAACAGTCTAAAGGAATGCATCTATCCAGTGGCGTCGTAAACAAGGCATTGTGTGCAGAGCCACGCATAATAAAAATTTACATATTTACATTGTCACTGACACTGCAGGTAGGCCAGTGAGTACTTCCTACTCAGCTGCCCCTGTTGTATATGGATACTCCAACATTTGAGAAACGTTTAGAGATAGAATCTTTATTACATCTCATAGCTAGGACTAACAAGCTAAAAGGCACCGTCGATTCACATAAAGAGCTTTGAGACTGTATCTGTTTGCTTGCTGCCGTGGGAAGTGACATGACTTTGGAGAAAATCATCTCTCCCCCCCCCCCCCCCCCCTTCTGTGAAAACTTAAAGAAGCCAGCGATTGGCGATTTGGCGATTTCTTTTTTTCTTTTTAGTGACACGGGTTCCTTAACTATTGACCTGGTATGGTGTGACATTGTGATGTTGTGTGGGAGGAGAAATTTAGCGCCTCTAGAACCATGTGATTGGCTCAAGATGGGATATCATTGATAAAGTGTGCAGGGAAACGGAATTCGTTTCTGGAGAGGTGTGAAGCACGGGGTTATGGGACTTCGGTCTTGTAAGTGATTTCTGGTAGAAGCTCTGGCTTGTTTGGTTGGTACTTGGGAGCTGTCCTGAGACTGACTTCACTTGCAAGTTGTTTAGACTGGGGACCTGTGGTGAAGTCCTTACTGTACCCACAGTGTGACTTCAAATGTCTCAGACTACTTCTTTCCCAAAAGCACACGTATTCGTTTCTGGTTTTCCAGCCTCGATGTGTGGTATCCCTTTGTGCTGTGTCGTATAAGTGAGCAAAATTGGTTCTTGGCATGACCAGTGAACAGGTGTGTCACACACTGATACCTACCACGATTTCAGGGCTCTGGTAGAGGGTAAATTTCTATCTGTCTGTCGGATCACTAGACCATAAGATTTTTGCATTTCTTTCGTGGCCACAATCGATTTAGAGGTGCCGCCTACCCGTTTCACATCCTCTGCTGCACACATCTCGCCAGCTGCAACTCAAGTCACCGCACTACCCCTCTGGCATTGTCGGGGCGTACGGATCTCAATTTCCACTTGGTCTCACCTGCACCTATGTGAAGCTTCAGGTGACTTGATAAATCAAAGTCTGCTCAGTGTCAGATCAATTCAGCTTGCATTATCCACATGTTTAGTGCCAGAGTACTTGACCCACTGATCACCTCGTTAAACTATCTTTGCCAACCAGGGTGCACCCAGTGGAGCATTAAATCGCCAGTTAGTTATATAGAGACTTCAATCTATAACTTGTTCAGTATAATCTTTGTCTTGTTTGCTAAAATAAATGCTGTTAGTACACAAAACATTCTCAATGAATTAAATAGTCCAAAGAAGTTACATTTTAGAACCATTTCTCAAAATGCCGTCAAATTTGAAATGAATGTTATTGATGCAGGGAGTAGAGTCATGTAATTAAAACATTTAACGGAAATCTTACCGAAATGCTGCATCGTAAGCGAATTAACGTAAATGGGATACAGTAAAAATGCACAGAGGTCTAATAAGATCACAAGTCTATAAAATGAGCCTACATATTCCACATTACAAGTTTGAAAAATGTATTGAAACTAGCGAGCAAGTCATAACAACACCCTTCCACTACCACGTGACTGTTTGCAACTAATTAGAAGAAAATATACTGGTTCCAAGCAAGTGCAATAATATGACTACGTTAAATTCAAGTATGATACAAGTGCGAGTTGCGGAGACAAGCAACATCTCTTTTTATTCTCTTAAATACGGATGGCGATCGCCAGTAGAGGGATACACTCTCAGTGAAGGCATTTAACTTACCCAGGCCTCTTTACATGGACCCACAATATAAACGACACATACATCGTATAACATGCGAATCACTAATTGAGAATTTGCATTTACAACACAAATGTGTTGTTGTTATGGTCTTCGGTCCTAAGACTGGTTTCATGCAGCTCTCCATACTACTCTATCCATCGTAAGCTTCTTCATCTGTGAGCAACTGAGGCAATCTACATCCACCTGAATCTGCTTAGTGATTCATCTCTTGGTGTCCCTCTACGAGTTTTACTCCCCGCACTACCCTCCAACCCAAACTGGCGATCCCTTGATGCCTCAGAATGGGTCGTATCAACCGATCACTTCTTCTAGTGAGTATGTGCCACAAACTTCTTTTCTCCCCAATTCTGTTCAGTATCTCCTCATTAGTTACATGATCTATCTTTCTAACCTTGAACATTCTCCTCTAGCACCAAATTTCAAAAGCTTTTACTCTCTTACTGTTTGTCGTCCACGTTCACTTCCATACATGGCTACATTCAATATAATTACTTCCAGAAAAGACTTCTTCACACTTAAATCTATACTTGATGTTAACAAATTTCTCTTCTTCAGAAAAGCTTTTCTTGCCATTGCAAGTCTACATTTTATATTCTTCCTGTCTCAAGCATCATGAGTTATGTAGGAAAACTCATCAACTACATGAAGTGTCTCATTTCCTAAACTAATTCCCTCTGCATCACCTGATTTCATTTGACTACATTCCATTATCCTCGTTTTGATTTTCTTGATGTTCATCTTACATACTCCTTTCAGGACACTCTCCATTCCGTTCAACTGTTCTTCCAAGTTCTATGCTACTTCTGACAGAATTACAAAGTCATCTGCAAACTTCAAAGTTTTTTCTTTTTCCTTGACTTCAATTCCTACTCAAAATTTTTCTTTTGTTTCCTTTACTCCTTACTCAGTATACAGATTGAATAACATCGCGGACAGGCTACAACCCTTTCTTCCTCCCTTCTCAACCAGTTCCTCCCTTTCGTGCCCCTCGTCTCTTATAACCGCCATCTGGTTTCTATGCAAATTGTAAAGAGCCTTTCGCTCCCCGTTTGTTACCCCTGCCACCTTTAGAAATTGAAAGAGAGTATTCCAGTCAACATCTGGAAAAGTTTTCTTTAAGTCACCAAATGCTGGAAACGTAGGTTTGCCTTTCCTTATCCTACCTTCTAAGATCGTAGTCGTAGGGTCAATATTGCATGGCGTGATCCTCCATTTCTCCTGAATCCAAACTGATCTTCCCCGAGGTTGGCCTCTACTAGTTTTTCCATTCTTCTGTAAAGGGTTCGTGTTAGCATTTTGCAACAGGGACTTAGAAAACTGATAGTTCGGTAATTTTCACCCCTCTTAGGAACTGGAATAATTATATTCTTCTTAAAGTGTGAGGATATTTGGCCTGTCGCATACTTCTTGTTCACCAGATGCAAGAGTTTTGCCATGGCTGGCTTTCCGAAGACTATTAGTAAATGTAACGGAGTGATGTCTACTCCCCGGTCCTTGCTTCGACTTAAGACATTCAATGCATTGTCAAATTCTTCACGCATTATCTTCTTACTCATATTCATCTACGTCCTGAAGTACATTTCCCTTGTACAAGCACTCTACTTACTCCTTCCACCATCAAGTTTTCCCTTCTTTGTTTATGACTAATTTTTCATCTGATCTCTTGATATTTATACAGGTTGTTCTCTTTTCTCCATAGGTCTGTTTATGTTTCCTGTCGGCTGCATCTATCTTACCCCTAGAGATACATGCTTGTACATCCTTACATGTATCCTCCAGCCAATCCTGCTAAGCCATTTTGCACTTCCTGTCGATCTCGTTTTCTAGACATTTATATTCCCTTTCGCCTGCTTCATTTATTGCATTTTTATATTTATCTTTTTACCTACTTGATTCTCTGCTGCGTTCATTACTTCAACTTTAAAAGCTACCCAGTCTTTGCCTACTGTATTCCTTTCCTCTGTTCTTGTCAATCATTCCCTAAAGCTCTGTCTACAACTCCTTGCTACCTCTGGTTCTTTCAGTTTATCCAGGTCCTGTTTCTTTAAAATCCTGTATTTTTGCAGTTCTTTCAGTTTTAATCTGCTGTTCATAACGACTGAATTGTGTCCTTCGAAATGTCTTACAATTTTAAACTCGGTTCCGAAATCTCTGTCTTATCATTAGATAATCAATCTGAAACCTTGAGGCATCTTCACATCTGTTCCACGTATACAACCTGCTTTCATGATTCTTGAACGAACTGTTAGCTATGATTAAAATATGCTCTCCAGGAAATTCTACAAGGCGGCATCCTGTTTCATTACTTTCCCTCTGTCCATATTCCCCTACTGATTTTCCTTCTCTTCATTTTCCTGTTACCGAATCCTAGTCCCCTGTGACTATTAAATTTTCGTCTTCCTTAACTGCTGGAATAATTTCTTTTATATCATCTTACATTTCCTCAATCTCCTCCCCATATGAAGAGTTAGTTGGCATATAATCTTGTACTAGTATGGTGGGTGTGAACGTCGTGTCTATCTTGGCTACATTAATGGGTGCAGTATGCTGTTCATAGTAGCTTACCTGAGTTCTTACTTTTTTATTCATTATTAAATCTACTCCTGCGTTACCCCTATTTGAGTTTGTGTTTATAACAGTGTTTTGACCGGACCAGAAGTCCTATTCCTCCTGCCACCGAACTTCACTAATTCCCGCCATATCTAACTTTAACCTATCCATTTCCCTTTTTAAATTACCTAACGTTCCTGCCCTATTAAGGGATCTGACACTCCATGCTCCGATCCGTAGAAAGCCAGTTCCTTTTCTTCTGATAACTACGTCCTCCTGAGTAGTCCTCCACCCGGAGGTCCGAATAAGGGACTATTTTTCCTCCGGACTATTTTACCCAAGGGAATGGCATCATCATTTACCAATACAAAACAAACAGACACTGTAAATGTACTTGGTAAAGGCGAACGTTGGGCATGAAGCACTAGATTACAAACTAAACAACATCACCCAGTGAAACAGCTCGAGCACCACTACTTTAGTTACAGATAATCTTAGAAAGGTAACTTGAGTGACATTATTTAAAGTAATCGAGACTACAGAGGTTTACATGTTACTATGGAAATCCAGATAGAGAGTTAGAACTGCCACTGCGTGACACAAAGTAATCATGAACGCGATAAAAACAACACTCACCATAATTTCTTGCAGACCGAAGGTTAATTTGAGAACCGTTCGACCAAAGGCTGCCATGAACTAAGTGTTATGACGAGCTTACTAAGAATTAGGAACAAACAGATGCTGTTCAGCAGGTGCCCCTGCGACCGGTTCTTGAAACTGAGAGATAAGAAGTCCACCCGGCACCTCAGTGGACTCAGGCTTCTTGCAAATTCAGTTGCTGAGAAGAAGTTGGGTTCCTTGCGTCGGGTAGAGGCAGCTTCTTCAACGAGAAATCTTCATGGCACGAG
This sequence comes from Schistocerca gregaria, assembly GCF_023897955.1. Classification (NCBI taxonomy): domain Eukaryota; kingdom Metazoa; phylum Arthropoda; class Insecta; order Orthoptera; family Acrididae; genus Schistocerca; species Schistocerca gregaria. The sequence continues at coordinate 244,140,172 of NC_064926.1, forward strand.
CCGACACATTCCCACCAAATACACAGTGACCAAAAACTAAACTTTCAGCAGCGGGCCAAGGATACTGTCGGCCTCGAAGTCTCGGCGTTTTCTTCAGCTGCTGTCAAACACACCGCCCAAACGCCGGTCACTTTGAGAGCGCCTCCTGGCCACGACATCTCTTCAGTTGTGGCCCACAGACCCGCTCTCTGCAGGCGACAAACCGCTCGAGACGCTATTGTAGGCAGAGAGGCGAGAACTATCGATATCAAAACTTGCCGGCATGGCACCAATAACTCTCCCCCCCCCCCCCCTTGTTAAGCTTGAACAGGTGTTGGTGGGGTGAGTGAAGGTTTGACTCCGCTCGAGGATCCCGGTCACTCATGGCCACTTTAAGTGCAGTTCTACAGGTCCTAATAAGCTTATGCAAAGATGAATCCTGAATTAGGAGACTACCGGGAGAGACAGCCCTACGAACCATGGAAACATCGTAACGGTCACCTTCTGAGAACCTTTTCTTTGTGCCCAGAATTTTTTCAGAAATACTGTGCTACATACTAGTTACGAAACCAGACACCTCCCCTGATTACAGCGAGCAGTCTCCTTTCCATCCGCCAGCTGAATGCAGTTCTTCAATTTTTGTTCATGATCTCGGGATAACTGTCCTCCGGAGTAAATCACTGATCCCCTACAAGCAAGAGAGGAGAGAATGTACTACGTAAGTAAACATCTATCTGGCAGGAGACGTCATGTGGGCCCCATGCACAGCAGTGTTTTTTTCAATGCAAAATTTAACCAAATGATTGAGTGATCCCACTTGTGCTGTGACTTTGAGTAAAAGATGGTAAGCGCTGACTTCAAATTGCGGCTCACCTGTTCAGTAAGATATGGCTGAGGAAAATATGGGGTAGTGGTTACGTGATATATCCCACTACCTAAACAGAATCTCTTAAATTCCTTAGACTAAACACCGAGGCATTATCACGTACTAATACAGCGAAAATCCGAACCAAAGCTTAACCGTAGTTCCTGAAGTCCCTGACTTGTTCGGCATTAGCCAAACAAGCCTAGAAAAAGCATCAATTTTCGTGAAGACATACTTATTTCCATGCCTCGTGCGTGGCAGAGGGCCACGATAATCAAGAAAAACTAAATCGACAGTGTTATCCTCACGAATGGAAGCGAGTTCCTTTTTACTAGGCCGCGCGGCGTAGCCGTGTGGTCTCGGGCGTCTAGTCACGGTTCGCGCGTCTCCCCCCGTCAGAGGTTTGATTCCTCCCTCGGGCATGGGTGGTATTTAGCGTACGTTAGTTTAATTTAGATAAAGTAGTGCGTAAACCTAGGGACCGATGACATCAGTAATTTGGTCCCATAGTCCTTTCCACAAATTTCCAAATTTCCTCTTTACTAGTGTTGTGAATGGGAGTGTTTAGCATTACAATATTCTTAGTACTGGCCTACTAACTTCTGGACGTATCTATTTAAGGTAGACCATGTTAGGTGTACGTTTATATTCATGATAGTCCTATGAACACCAAATGATCCTTACACAAGGACTTATGAAAGTAGTGGAATACGGCAGGAACCAATTCCTTGAGAAGACACAACTCGCCGTTGCCGTTGTAGCTAGTATGAAACCAAAGAATCCCATTCTTAATGGAATAACCTCTCTGCCTTCGCAGTGTTTTCGACGTATTCCTCTCCACTCCTGCTATGCAGTGAACCTCCACGTTTCCTAGCAGGCCACATAATTTACATCATTTTAGAGCACAACTCTAACTATTCGATTCTCTTTTTCTCTAGTACCATTGATCAGGATTCCCTTACACACACTGTCACGCTCCAAAGGTATTTTCTTAGAAATCTCTTCTTCAGATGAAAGCCGATGTTTAATATTAACAGAATTATTATGCGACCTATTAGCATTTGATGTAAGTTTCATAAAATCTATATGGTCACAAAACTCAAATATGACTTTGTATCATATTGAAAAAAGACGTATTACGGTCACGAATGCACTCTTTACCTGTGATGGCTTTCATTTAAATGTCCTCCTCGCCTCATCCGTCAATCGCTTTACAGCTCACTTCTGCTACACCTCAATAATTTCGTTATTCTTCGAATCTTCCTTAGCCCGTAGTGTGTGCTGGCTAGACTGCTTATTCCATTCAGCATATTCTGCAGTTCTTTCTCCCTTTCGCGCAGAACAGTAACGTCATCAGTGAAACTAATCATTAATATCATTTCACCCTGAATTTGAATCATCTCTTGAAGCTTTCTATTGTTTCCGTCTTGGATGGTGTGATGTATAGGTTAAACAAAGTTGGTTACAGACTGCCTGTCTTACAACCTTATTAATACGAGCTCTTCATTTGTGCTCTTCATTTGTGTTCCATTTACACTACCTGACCAAACGTATCGCTGCACGCCTGTAGAATGCACAATTGATCACTGGATGTCACGAGGGGCGAACTCGCCAGTATAAAAGAAGGCGGGTAGTACTGTACTGTCAGAAGAGGAGCAGAATGCCCCGTCAGGACATTTTACTGGCTTCGAAGTGGACTAGTTACGTGAGTAACAGGTTTGTCATGATGATTTCTAACCCCCCTCCCAGTAGGTGGTTTGAGTGTGTGTGTGCTACACACCACATACCTCTTAACTCTCGGAGTACGGAGGCAGACAAACCAACGATCCCTACAACTGTGTAAAGTATTCCGGCGGATATAACTAACGCTATATGAAGAGTGGCCCTGACACCTACAAATACCCATTGAAATTGTGGCTGGATCCAATATCTAACCGACAACAACATCAGTTACAACTCAATGAATATTCTACAAATAGAGGATATCCCTTGGATTCTTCAGTGATTTTCTAGGATATTTAGACTATATTCTCGTCTGCAAGCTCAGCAAAATTAACTATTGCATCTGGACATTACTAATTAAAACAACAACATAAAACAATAAAAATCTGTGATCAAATGAAACCAACCTCTGATGAAGGAATAAATGCAACTCTGCAGAATAGAAATTAATTTTAAATTAGAATCCCTTTAAATCAAAGTGAAACAATAACGTAAACGTCAAGTGGACATAAAAGAAAACGACTGACATTTTAAAGTTACGGAATGCAGTCAGAATTACCGTCTTATCAAGACAGTTCTGCTGTTGTAGTCATGACGCCTATATTTCAGCTTTTCCTTTCAGCGATTCCAGGTTTCTCACTAGGTCATTACGTTCACACTGTATTACTTTGAAAATCTCTGTACACACAAAATGTGGATCTTTCAAAGAAGAATGTTTCGAACGTGATGGTGCAGCGCTAGTTTCATTACCGCCCTCGTCTCTGACGCAATCAGGTGGGACAGGAACAGGCAGTTCGTCGCCGTGAGTCACTGGTCACGTGGCCGCAGGTGCGTTAATATATATTAAGGAAAGCTTTTAATTCTTGGAAATACCAAGTGTTAATGGAGATGTCCCGCAAAAGTAACAATCATTCACGTGTTTTGATGGTTTTCCCCAGGTCATGGGTATAGCAAAACCCACGGAAAATCTTTAACGATTCAGTCACGAATGAAGACTCCAGACACAGGATATGCAACATACACGAGGAGCCCACGCCTTGTCCTGCCAATCTCACTGCCAAAGTACAGTCTGTACGTCTTTCTAATATACGACATTTTTGGCTTCCTTTGGGATTTCAGCGTAGCCTGTCCGCAAATGCAGAGAAATTGTCAGCACTGTTTACACATCTGCGAGGCGTATTGAATCACAGGAATTGCAACGACCACACACACTAAATACACTTCAGTAACACATTGTTCCAGCGCACGAACAGAACACAGCATGTAACAGACTGAAACTAGGCTTAAATAAAACGTGCTCCACTCCTCTCTTCCTCTTCCCTTTTTGCAATGGCCGGGGCTAAAAATAGAGACAAAATACACACAGCTATTGTTGCATGAAAATTCATCATTCCGTCTACCATCAGCAGGATTCGAGATTGATTGGAAAGGGGTTGACAATGAATGCTAGTAAAATGTAATTATAATTAAATACACCCACCTTTAACTTGGAAACGATAGATAATGCTACTTTTAATTATTGTTTCCGTTATCAGCGTGGTCGATTTACACTACTGGCCATTAAAATTGCTACAACACGAAGATGACGTGCTAGAGACGCGAAATTTAACCGACAGGGAGAAGATGCTGTGATATGCAAATGACTAGCTTTTCAAAGCATTAACACAAGGCTGGCACCGATGGCGACACCTACAATGTGCTCACATGAGGAAAGTTTCCAACCGATTCTTCGTACACAAACAGCAGTTGACCGGCGTTGCCTGGTGAAACGTTGTTGCGATGCCTCGTGTAAGGAGGAGAAATGCTTACCATCACGTTTCCGACTTTGATAAAGGTCGGATTGTAGCCTATCGCGTTTGCGGTTTATCGTATCGCGACAATGCTGCTCTCGGTGGTCGAGATCCAATGACTGTTAGGAGAATACGGAATTGGTGGGTTCAGGAGGGTAATAGGAACGCCGTTCTGGATCCCAACGGCCTCGTATCACTAGCAGTCGAGATGACAGGCGCCTTATCCGCATGACTGTAAGGGATGGTGCAGCCACGTCTCGATCCCTGAGTCAACAGATGGGGACGTATGCAAGACAACAACCATCTGCACGGAAACAGTTGGACGACGTATGCAGCAGCATGCACCATCAACTCGGAGACCATGACAGCGGTTACCCTTGACGCTGCATCACAGACAGGAGCGCCTGCGATGGTGTACTCAACGACGAATCTGGGTGCACGAGTAGCAAAACGTCATTTTTTCGGATGATTCCAGGATCAGTTTACTACATCATGATGATCGCATCCGTGTTTGGCGACATAGCGGTAAACGCACATTGGAAGTGTGTTTTCGTCATCGCCATACTGGCGTATCATCCGGCGTGATGGTTTGTGGTGCCACTGGTTACACGTCTCGGTCACCTCTTGTTCGCATTGACGGCACTTTGAACAGTGGACGCTACATTTAAGATGTTTTAGGAACTGTGGCTCTGCACTTCGTTCGATCCCTGCGAAATCCTACATTTCAGCATGATAATGCACGACCGCATTTTGCAGATCCTGTACGGGCCTTTCTGCATACAGAATACGTTCGACTGCTGCCCTGGCCAGAACATTCTCCTGATCCCTCACCAATTGAAAACCTCTGGTCAATGGTGGCCCAGAAACTGATTCGTCACAATACGCCAGTCACTACCCTTGATGAACTGTGGTATCGTGTTGAAGCTGCATGGGCAACTGTACATGTACACGCCATCCGACCTCTGTTTTACTCAATGCCCAGCCGTATCAAGGCCGTTATTACGGCTATAGGTGGTTGTTTTGGGTACTGATTTCTCAGGTTCTATGCACCCAAATTGCGTGAAAGTGTAATCAAATATCAGTGCTAGTATAATATATTTGCTTAATTAATACCCGTTTATCATCTGCATTTCTTCTTGGTGTAGCAGTTTTAATTGTCAATAGTGTAGTTAAAGAACATTTATAATTCATCGCAGTTACAAGTTGTATGTTGGCTAGTGTGATAAAAAAATCACTGACGGTGCCTGTTTGCCAATGAGACATTGCGCTTAGTCTAGCACACTACAAATTCAGCTCTTCCGAGAAACTCTGTTCCGCTCGCTTCTCAGACACGAGTCGCCTGCTCTGCGAGCGGTAGCTCGTCAGCCTGACGCAGCACGTGTTGACGTGATGGAGTCTCCTTGCTCGGATGTGCATTGTAGCGTGTAGGCGGCCGGGGTCGGTAATTAACGACTGGTCTAACGAGCTGTGCTGCTGTTGGCTGCCGGCGCGCCGAGCACGTGATGGACTGCAGCCGGGCACGGCTCGGCAGCGCGGCCTCCTTCTCAGCACGCGTCCCTCCACGTGCCGCCGTGCCACGCCTCACGTGACGCCGCGTCTGCCTCGGCTGGGTTGCCAACGTGACACCCGCCCTGGGAGATTGATCGCACGAGGGGCCCGAGCAGCCTGTGAAAGGGTCTTTTCTTAATTGTCATACTGTCAGTAAACAAGCGGGGGAGACAATTATTTACATCGTCTTTCTAGGCTGTTTATCAGGAACCATTCACTGTATTCTACTTCTATATTCCTGCTCCGAAGCCCACCATATGGAGGGTATCCTCACCATTACACTTCCTTTCCTGCTTCCCTTGCAAACAGAGTGAGCGTGAAACGTCAGTCTATAAGCCTCCGTAAGAGCTCTAATCCCACTAATCTTATCGTCGTTGTCTTTACCCGAAATGTGTATTGCCATCAGTGGAATCGTTCTGCAGTCAGTCTCGAACGCCGGTTCTCCAAATTTGCTCAGTGCTCCTCGGAAAGAACGTCGCCTTCTGTCCAGTTATTCCCATTTGAGTTCCCGACACCTCGCGTAATACTTGCTTGTTGTTCGAATCTAGCAGCCTGCCTCTGTATTGCTTCGATGTCTTCGACGTAACAGGCTGGAGTGGCCGTGCGGTTCTAGGCGCTACAGTCTGGAACTGAGCGACCGCTACGGTCGCAGGTTCGAATCCTGCCTCGGGCATGGATGTTGTGATGCCCTTAGGTTAGTTAGATTTAATTAGTTCTACGTTCTAGGCGACTGATCACCTCAGAAGTTAAGTCGCATAGTGCTCAGAGCCATTTGAACCACTTCTGTCTTCGACGTGATATACGAGAGTCACTCCAAAGAAATGTACATCATTTTTGTAAAAATACAGTTTTCATTCTACATGTGTGAAAGTTTTAAGGTGTGTAGATACATCCTTCCCGCTTCTTTCAAACTTAGTTGTACCTGTTCCCGTAAGGGGTGCCGCCACACCGTGTCTTCAAGATGGTTGCTACATCTGACGTTCGTCAGAAGCAGCGCGCTGTCATAGAATTCCTCTGCTGTGAAAATGACACAGTGGGAAACACCCACAAGAGATTGAGAAAGGTGTATGGAGATGCTGCCGTCGATCGCAGTACAGTTAGTCGGTGGGCAAGCAGGTTACGCGATGAAAGCGGGAACGGCAATATTGAGGAGTGTCCTCTCAACGGCAGGCCTCGTATTGCACACACTCCAGACAAGGTGCAGAGGTAACGAATTGATGACTGCTGACAGACACATCACAGTGAAGGAATTTTCACGCTACGTTGAGATAGTGGCAGGAAGTGCTTGCAGAATACTGAAAATGTTGGCGTTAAAAAAGGTTTGTGCCACGTGGGTTCCCAGGATGTTGGCAGTGGCTCACAAAGAAACAAGAAAAACGGTATGCAGAGAACTTTTGGAACAGTACTAGAATGGTGGAGTGAATTTCTTGGAAGAATTGTGACAAGTGATGAAACATGGCTCCATCATTTTTCACTAGAGGCTAAGAGGCAATCATTGGAGTGGCATCATGCAGATTCACCTCAGAAAAAAGAATTCAAAACCACACCTTGTGCTGGAAAAGTTATGGCTTCGGTGTTTTTCGATTCCGAAGGACTCTTGCTTGTGGACATCATGCCAATTGGAACCACCATATATTCTGATGCGTATGTGACGACACTGAAGAAATTTCAAGTTCGACTGAGTCTTGTTGGACCACATCGACAAAAGCAGGATGTTTTGCTCTTGCACGACATTCCACGGCCGCATGTCAGTCAAAAAACCATGGAGCGATCACAAAACTCGGATGGACAACACTGGAACACCCGTCTTACAGTCCTTACCTGGTTACATGTAACTATCAACTCGTTGGGAAACTGAAAGACTCTCTTCCTGGAACAAGGTTTGATGATAATGACTCCTTTGTGCACGCTGCCAAACAGTTGCTCCAACAGGTTGGTCCAGCATTTTAACGTGCGGGTATACAGGCGCTTGTTCCAATATTGGGTAAGGCAGTTGAGAGGGATGCAAATTATGTGCAGAAATGAAAATATTATTCCTAAAGGATGTATCTACAGACTGTAAGACGTTCAAACATGTAGAATAAAAAAGGATTAAAAAAGTAGTGTGCATTTCTTTTGGAGTGACCCTCGTGTACCTCAAACACTAAAGTAGTAATCTAGAATGGATCGGACAGCTATCCTGTATGCAGTATCCTTTATAGACGGATCACACTTTCCTAAAATTCTCCCAATAAACCGAAATCGATCGTTCGACTGACCTATTATACTCCTTACGTGCTCTCTTCATTTCATATAGCTTTACAACGGGCCTCCGAGATACTTGACTGGGAGACTGTGTCAAACAGCGCACTGCAAATGCTATACTCAATAATTATGTGTTTGTTTTTCCTATGCATCTGCGTAAACTTCTATTTTCTATGTATGGAACTAGCTGTCACCCATCACACCAACTACAAATTCAGCCAGTTTCTTCCTGTATCCTGCTGTCACTGAACGACGGCTCCTTCCCATACACCAAAGCATCATCTACAAACGAACGCAGACTGCTGCTTACCTGGTCCGCCAGATCATTTGTGTACATAGAAAATAACAGAGGTTCCATTACACTTTCTTGGAGCACTCCTGACAATACTTTTGTCTCTGATGAAAACTCGTCGTCGAGGACAACACACCGGGTTCCGTCACTTGAGAAGTCATCCAGCGTCATATCTGGGAACCTATTACGCATGTTTGTCTTTTCTTTAACAATGGGTAATGTGGCAGCGCCTCAAATGCTTCACTGAAATATAGGAACATGGAATCCGCCTTTCTGCCCTTCATCCATAGTTCACAGGATATCACCTGAGAAAAGAGCAAACTGAGTTACGCCCACCGATGCTTTCTAATGCTGAGCAGATTCGTTCTCAGAAGGTTTTCCCTCTGAAGGAAATATATTAATTCGGATCTCGTTATCTTCAAGGATTCTGCAGCAATGCGATGTTAAGGATATTGGTTTGTAATTTTGCAGGTTCGCTATTTTACCCTTCTTACATACATGCGTCGTCTGCGTCTTTTATCAGTCGCTTGGTACTTAGTTCTGGGCGAGAGATTCGCGATAACTGCAAGCTAAGTTAAGGGGCAACACTGTAGAGTAATCTCTGTCTCTAATACATATTCGTCGCCCTGAAGCAGACAGCTGGAAAGTCAGTCAAAACATCTTTGATTTAGTTACATTAGTGTTTCATAAAGACGTCACCTAATGCCCAACATGATTTTATTCCAAGTATCCACGTCCATTTTTAAAGTCTGTGACAGAGACAGAGATAAACCAATGTCTCACCTTCTGAATAGAATAATAGAAATATTAAATTAAACCATAGCTTTTCTTCGTCACCGATTACAGTTTTTGAAATTTGTAACCTGAAACATGAAATTACAGCACAGCTTATTAGAAAAATAGCTGAACAGTAAATAAATTAAATTTCATGTATACTTCCCAACACAAAGAAATAATTAGTGTAGAGTAATTAAATTCCGGAATAAATTTGGCCGGTCTCATGTTTAACGTTGCATGTTCACAGGTTAGGAAAGAACGTAAAACGGCATTGCATATGTCAAACGCTGGTGCATTAATAACCGGTATAATAGCCAGAATGTGGAATGTAAACATGCGAGCATTTGGTCTTACAGATGCCGATGGTCAGTTTTTGGGATAGAGTTCTATGCCTGTTGCACTTGGTCAGCCAATACAGGGCGGTTACTGCTGGCCGTGGATTATGCTGGACTTGTCATTATGTCCCATGAGTGCTCGACTGGATGCAGATGTGGTGATCGAGCAGGCCAAAAGAACCTGGTGACAATCAGCAGAGCTTGTTGAGTTACAACAGTGGTATCTGGACGAGTGTTGTCTTCTTGAGAAACATCCACTGGAATGCTGTTCATGAATGCCAGCGCATCAGTGCGAATCACCAAACTTACGTATGAATTTGCAGTCCGGTTGTATGGGATAACCACTAGAGTGGTCCCGCTGCCGTACGAAACCGCACTCCAGTCCATAACACCGAAAACCTTTTGAAGTGTTCCAAGTCCCATAGTTTCTACAGAAAGCTTGAGTAGTTGTTTGGTTGCCACTTCTCTGAATGATTTTAAAAATTTCGAAGGAATTCTGTGTATCCCAACTGCTTTATCCTTGTATCACATCATCACACTAGTCCGCCCCCCCCCCCCATCTCCCCCTCTCGCAGAGACAGTGAATGTATTCTTTGCAGTTATCAGCTTTCTTCTACGTGTGTGCCATTACACTCTTTTGTTGCAGCTCCTGCTTTTAGTTTCATTTACTTTGGTTTTAAATTTAATATATGTTGGCCTGGTCTTTCGGATGACAGTTCCTTTTTCGATTTGAATAGATTTTACTTACTGAAATTTGGACTGGGCTTCCATGCAGTTCCTATTTATTTCATTCCGAAGTCGATTATATTACTATATTTCTGATTTTCTATTAAATTTTCTGTACATCCTTCTTTCGCCAGTGCTTCTAAGTATTACATCTGTTACACTTCGCTTCCTTGCCGTTTCCATCCTTGTCTCTTTGAGTGTCAATTTTTGCAGCTCACCATTTTCCATAGATTGATACCTTCTCAGTTTAAATGCTTACTGTGGTATTCACTATTGCAGTATCCACAGTACATAGAATTTCAAATACGTCTTATTATTTCTCAGTAGTAAAGTGCCCCAAATTCTTTTCACATCATTCTGGACGACAATTTTAAACTTCTGCTTACTCTTCATCTTTTTTAATTATTATCAGAGTGCACATATAATATCCTGAGTACGCCTTACAAAGCAGTACTCATACACAGTCATCAAAAGTATCCGGACAACCCCCCCAAATCTACGTTTTTGATATTAGGGGCATTGTGCGGTCACCCACTGCCAGATACTCCATATAAGCGACCTCGGTACTCATTATACATCCTGAGAGAGCAGAATGGACCGTTCCACGGAACACGAGGACTTCGAACGTGGTCAGTTGATTGGGTGTCACTTATGTGATACGTCTGTACGCAACATTTCCACACTCCTAAACATCCCTAGGCGCGCTGTTTCCGATGTGATAGCGAAGTGGAAACGTGACGGGACATGTATAGCGCAAAAGCGCACGGGCCAACCTCGTACGTTGACTGACAGAAACCTCCGACCGTTAAAGAGGGTCGTAATGTGTAATAGGCAGACGTCTATCCAGAAAAGATACTCCAAACTGTATCAGAATCCACTAAAAGTACTTTGACAGTTATGCGGGATGTGAGAAAACTTGCATTTTATGGTCGAGCGGTTGCTCATAAGCCACACAGCACACTGGCAAATGCCAAACGACGCCTCGCTTGGTGTAGGAGCGTAAACATATGACTGTTGAACAGTGGAAAAACGTTGTGTGGAGTAACGAATCACGGTATTCAACGCGGCGATACAATGGTAGGGTGTGGGTATGGAGGATGCCCGCTAAACATCATCTGCCAGCATATGTAGTGGTGTTATGTTCTGGTCGTGTTTTTCATGGAGAGGCCCTTTCACCCTTGTTGTTTTGCGTGGAAATATCACAACACAGGCCTACATTGATGTTTTAAGCAACTTCTTGCTTCCCACCTTTGAAGAACAATCCGAGGATGGCGATTGCATCTTTGGCACGATCGAGCACCTGTGCATAATCCACGGCCTGTGAGGGTGTGGTTACACGACAGTAACCTGTAATCTATTGGGCTGCACAGAGTCCTGACCTGAATTCTGTAGAACACCTTTGGGATTTTTTGGAACGGCGATTTCGTGCCAGACCTCACTGAGCGATATCAGTAGCTCTCCTCAGTGCAACAGTCCGTGAAGAATGGGCTGCCTTTCCACAAGAAACCTTCCAGCACCTGATTGAACGTGTAATTTTATCATATGATCCATGATCATATAATCCATAAGAAACCCGACTACACCATAACATAGCAGGAATATTCCCGCTCACCGGGCCTTTTCGAAGTATACCTCTTCGTCTGATATTCTTCAAATTATATTTTCTACAATTAGCTGAAATGTAATTAATCTTCCATCGCTCTTTCCTATTACCAAGCTAATTTTCTCCCGTAACACTATCTTCAATTCATGCCACCACGATATTTTTCAATCCCCCTTGATCATTGGATTTTTATCTCTCATTATAATCTGAATTACCTTTTAAGTGTCTCCATATAATTTATCTCCCTGTATGTCTTCTGTTTCAAACGTTAGAATTTATACCTGAAGCAGTATTGTTCGTCTTGGTCGACTCTGTTGAGAACAACCATGTCACTTCTTACGGCACATTCTTTTTCTTTACAGGGCAGATGTACAAGTTAATTTACAATCAGATCAATTCAAACACTGAGGTGACTAGTGAGTCAGACGTTTTTTAAACAAACACCAGTTATTACTAATCTAACAGATACGTTTCAGTTCCATTTCTGTCGAATGAAAGGTGTATGTGATGTTTTTCTGTATGTTGGGTCTGATGGCTCACTGTGGGAAAGTGAGAACCAAAGGGATACAACTGCAATTGGGACGTAAAATCTGTTCCTCGCTAAAAGGCAGAGTACTGAGCCACGTGCATACTGAATATGTGGACGCTATCAGAAGCAGTGCCCCTTGTATTGATATGAGCCTCGTAGAGGTCTGGAGACATCGTTGGCAAGAATGTAAATTTCCATTGTGAGAAGCAGCATAAATAATGCAGAGACCTGCACGGGCATTGGAAAGCATGGAACACTCTGAGCGAGAATAATCTGTAGGAATCAAAGCTGGGCATCAACATCATCATCATCATAATCAAATGGCTCCAATGGCTCTGAGCACTATGGGACTTAACATCTATAGTCAGCAGTCCCCTAGAACTTAGAACTACTTAAACCTAACTAACCTAAGGACATCACACAACACCCAGTCATCACGAGGCAGAGAATCATCATAATCATTTATTGCGTTAACGTGCCGTTGAGCCCTACAGCAGCAGGACAATAGGGAAAAAAACATTACAAACACAAAAACCCAAATAAAAGGAATGTCTGTCAATCAAAATGGAGGTGTTATTTGCTGCAGATGGCATCCATCTTTTCCGGTCTTTAGCCTCATCTTCCACGGCCGCTGGTTCCACTTCTTGAAGGATCGTCATCACTCGATCCTTCCATCGCTTTCTTGGGCGTCCTTTCGGGCGTTTTACTGTGGGTTGAGAGTGGAGGACTCTCTCAGGAAGGGATCCACCCGCTCGTAAGATGTGGCTGAACCATTGCAGTTTCCTCTGTCCCAATATTCGTCCAATGTTTGGCTTTCCAAACATCTGGTAGAGGTCTTCTTTCTGTCTTCTTTCCCATTTACCTTCCATTTTATTGTAGACGGGTCAATAGATCTTCTGAAGTATCTTTTTTTCAGACTCACATATTGAATCTTCTGTCGTTGCTCATGTCACCTACGTTTCACAGCCGTATAAAAGTCCTGGCCTCACCAATGTCTTATACAGCTGAACTTTGTTCTTTTGAGATATCAGATGAGATTTGAAAAGATTGTTCACACTAAGGAACACGTGATTATCTCTAGCTATGCGTTGACGTACTTCTTTCGTTACTTCACTTTTGTTTTTTAATATTGAGCCCAGGTACTAGAATTCTTCAAGTCGTTCGAAGGTATGCTCGTCTACAACAACGGAGGGAGGGAGAATTCGAGGACGTGATACTCCAACATATTTAGTTTTGTCCTCGTTCACCTCCAGCCCAATTTCCTTTGCACTTTGGAGGCATCGTAAAGTATCAGCAGACATTTGCTCGAGAGTGCCGCCAAGGATCACAACATCGTCAGCAAATACCAGAATTATGTCCGCTCCCACCATTTCCATTTCTCTGGTTCGACAAGTGTCACGGCTTACTTTTTCCAAGGCCAAGTTAAATAATATTTCCGCCAATGGATCTCCTTCCCTCAATCCATTTTGGATAGTGAAAGGTGGTGATCGTTGCTTGCCACACTGTACTTTAGAGGTTGACTGGGAGTAGAAAGCTCCACTTAGGCGGATATATTTCGATGCAAGTTCCTCTTAACGTTTCCCATGATCTGAAGCGGTCACTGCTCTCATAAGCTTGCCGAAAATCGATGACGGTGAGATGTAGTTCCCGATTGAACTCGTAGAGTTTTGCTATCAACTGCGTCAAAGTGAATTTGTGTTCGTTGGTAGACCGTCCGGGGACGAACCCACATTGATATGTGCCTATAATTCCTTCAGCCAGTGGTTTCATTCGGTTTAGCGGGAGAGTTGTACAGACTTTCCAAGAAGTGAAATTGCTCGGCAGTTGGATACTTGGGTATCATCACCCTTCTTGACGATGGGACATATAATTGCTCCTTTCCATTCTTCAGGAATTGCTTCTGCTGCGCAGATGGTAGGTATTAATGGATTCAATGCATCCTCAGTGGTTTGCCTCCCAAGCGAACCATCTCAGCTGTGATACCACCACCTCCTGGGGCCTTGTTGTTCTTAAGTAGTTTTAGCGAAACACTTATTTCTTCCTCTGATTGTGCAGGGACTTCTATCAAAACGGGCTCCCGTCTGACTTTACACCGATAGTGGGAAGTCCAGATTCTATAGGCTCTCAAAATGTTTTTAAATAGCTTTGCCTGCTCTTCTGATAATACCTCTTTACTCGTCTCATTCGTTAGAGCTAATGTACGTTAACGGTAGACACCTCTGGCAAATCTTGAACCTTGGAAAAACGAGCGTGAGGACTTTGTTTCTTCTACTGCTTTCAACATTCTGTTATGGTGTTCCCGTTTCTTCTTTCTCATGAGTTTGTACGTGTTACGCCTTACTACACAGTAGGCTACCCTTGCTTCTTCTGAACGTTTTTCTAACCATTGCCTCCTCTTCGCTGATCTCATCCCAAGTGATTTACCAAATTTATTTTCATAGCGAGAATGAAGTTTCACAAGTGCATAATTGTATTTGTTAGCATTGTCAGAAACGTGAAAAGACTCTCATAGTCTCATAGTGGAAGAGAACTACTGTTTTTTGCCCCACTGTAAGAGAGAAATGAATCTTACTGATTAATCTCAGCAGATTCCTTAGGGGCAAGGATATTATTGCTAGCGTTGAAAATTTTTAATTGATGACCAACTTGGAAGTTCTACAGTGATTGACTAAAGAGAATCCGATGCTGGTTGAATCAGCAGGATTTTAAGTAAGAACAGATGCAATCACTGTCATACATTTTCAGTGGGATGAAATTTTCGTCTTGGGCCATAAGAGAGAGAGAGAGAGAGGGAGAGACAGAGAGAGAGATGTCTTCGTCTTAGAACTGCTGAGAGGGAGGGACCTTGTCCTAAAAATGATCTTGTGTGAGACTACAGTTGAGCAATTAAGATACACGTGTCTTGACGAGCAGATCTGAGCCTAGTGACCTATACAGTGAACAGACCACTCCCAAGAAGATCATGTGATATAATATGACAAATTCCTATAATGGAAACTAGTAAGTATCATAAACACAGGTGGCCCAATTGAACACGAGATATGCATACTATAGCTCATGTAATTACGAGTGCAATGAATAAGGATTTGAGTGAACTAATTGGGGTTTGGAGGAGATTAGAGGAAAACTGTCCCGTGACACTTAACATTTTACAGTAACTTACTCTCTGCGATGCCTTCCTATTCATAAAGTAGTTCTCTCGTTATATAATTTTCTGCCGATGACCAAGTATTCTAATCTTATTTCCATTTCTGTTCACTGACCCTCACTATGTTTACAGATATTAAGCTTCCTTATTACACTCCCACTTCTGTAGCTCCACAGTCTGATTTGCAGAAGATTATAATTCAGTTGGATATACAATCGTTCCGTCATGATCTCCTTTCAAAGATCCGAATGGGTGATAATCCGAAAACTTATCCCAATGGAGAGATGTTCATGACACTTTTTCATTTACGCCTCACATCTTAGGTGGATAAACATTAGGTATATTTGATAGAGCGATCTTCGCTGCCCTACGTAACCTCATGAATTGACTATTGCTGATTCTTCCTCATTTCAGGGGCATCTTACCAGCCGAAAAGCAGAAGTTTACGTTAAATCACAAGAAGACTAGTTAGACATGATACTTGCTGTAAAGTACTGTTATGAGTGTAGTGAAGCCGCTGTTTTTCATGGGTTACTTTAGAAGCATTGCAGTGCATCTCAGAAGTGAAAGCTATCTGGAGAATGTTGTCTGTAGGACTGCCATTTATGGCAAAAGGACTGTTTTTGCGTTGCGAGACAGACTAGAACTAATACTGCATTACTGCCAGTACAGCAGGTTCGTTGGATTCTTCCCAGACGGTATAAATAGTATAAATACTAATATTCATAATTTGCAACTGCGTATGGAGATAAGGATAAAGATCAGATAATCAATAGTATTTCAAAGTATTAGGATTAAACAATATTATTTCCTCACACATTTATGGCATGCGAACAATGACATTAGTGGCTAAGTATTTTGGCACTACCGTGTGGAACATCGGACTTCTTGTAGTAAAATTGCAGTGAAGATTGACTTATGGATCCTTTATGCTGGGACTTCATCATTTTCCATGAGACTGCACACAAACCTCTGCCATGTCGCAACCGCTTACACCATTGTTAAAACTAATAAAATGAAAAAGAGACAGAGATTAATAAAATATCTATTCACATATGCACATAAATTATGAATAGACACTTACATATGAATAATAATTGTTATTTGGCAATATATTAATATAAATGAGTACACCAATGCACCTTTTTAAATCTGTTGCGAAGCAATGACAAAATTCGTCCGTAGAGAAACAGATTATCTCACCCCCTTAAGTAGGGCGAGAGGAGAAAAATCTGAAGTACAATATTAAAACATTTGCAGTTTTTTCAGCGCAACTACGTTCTGTTATCAAAGGCGCTTCATATTACGTCTCTGACAGCGCGAAAAATTATATTATCCCTTTCGCGTGCAGATGAGCCCTTAAAACAGGGCGAGTAATTTCCCTGTCGAGGGACTCGACAAATGCTGCTTGGAGCATGACTGGAAGAGAATCATTAAGACCATTGCAGGAGAGCCTATGAAAAATGGTTCAAATGGCTCTCAGCACTATGGGACTCAACATCTGTGGTCATCAGTCACCTAGAACTTAGAACTGCTTAAACCTAACTAACCTAAGGACATCACACACATCCATGCCCGAGGCAGGATTCGAACCTGCGACCGTAGTAGTCGCGCGGGAGAGCCTATCCTCCCTTAAAAAGTCATCACTCTTGACGGAACTATTCACAGACCTACAAAACTCGCAGGAAAAGGGAGTTGCGCCAGGCGCCACACCACAATGTGTCAACAAGGAGCAACAATCTTCCTGGTGAACTGCCACGATCGTCCAGTCTAGTGGCACCAAATCCACCTTCCTGGACTTTGTGCCTATCCGCAGGTGGACCACTACATAGCTTAGCCTAGGAAAAGCTCGACTCATGGCCAAGGTTCAGCCAGTTGTGAATGGGGTGCTATAGCTTCTCTCCCTTCTGCGGTGGTGCGTACGTCCTGCCAAATCATATGGCCATCCTCATAACTGCATTTCCCACAGGGAGACGCCTCTGCAAGTGCTCCAGTTGACTTCTGCGCCACTATTGCAACACCTAGCAGTCAAGGCAAACCTGAATGTGTCGCTTAGTGTTAATTCTCCAGCACATGTAAGCATTCTATACTGTACACCGCAAGGCCTACTAGCTGATTGTCAGCCAACACTGTGCAATACATTTCTACTGTGCTACACGTTGAGAGAGTGTGTCTGTGTAGTTGCATCAGTTCTAATACCGTGGTTGGTATTTAATGTAGTTTTACTAAGGAAAAATTACAAATGTGGCTAATTACAGGGCTAACACGTGCAGCACAGTACTTCAATTTTGTGATAGGCACTGCATCATATAGATCTGAGTATTTAGTCTTCAGTGATTTCACTATTGACTCAATCTGTTCATTTCCAGTATCACAGAGGAGTGTTTCAGACGTCTAGGAAAGGAATTGTCCTAGATAGTTATATGATTCCCTGTAGAAACTAGTTTTTATTTAATTCAACCGCATTGCTCAGAAAATGACTATTAGATACTTTACACGTGTATGACTTAACAGTAATAGAAATATTTTTACTACCAACTCACTTTATACCGTCGTCCTTGAGCTGCTGTCCAGACACTTCCCTCACAACTCACCACATGGTTTTAATTTTATCCTGTGAATTAGCTATCCTAATTGCGTGCCACATACTCTTTCCTTTTATAATATTTTTAAGCGCCTTACCATAATATTTGCTGCCGAGCGAGGTGGCGCAGTGGTTAGCACACTGGACTCGCATTCGGGAGGACGGCGGTTCAATCTCGTCTCCTGCCATCCTGATTTAGGTTTTCCGTGATTTCCCTAAATCGTTTCAGGCAAATGCCGGGATGGTTCCTATGAAAGGGCACGGCCGATTTCCTTTCCAATCCTTCCCTAACCCGAGCTTGCGCTCCGTCTCTAATGGCCTCGTTGTCGACGAGACGTTAAACACTAGCCACCACCACCACCACCACAATACTATTTGCTATAGGATACTGTTGCTCGACTGTGATTGTGACTACTTCTAACATTTTGATATAAATCCCAGTCTGTTATACATGATCTCCATATCCCACTAGTCTGACACGCAGACTGTCTTTTACTGCTAGTACCATGTCTAGAACGTTCTAATGGAAAGCAATTTTCAAAGAGCATGAGAAATGTGTTAAGGGAAGCGTTATATTTGTCACCTACGTTACCGGCGCTGTAAACATCTTTCCACTCCTGTTCCTCAACCAGGTTTAGAAGAATATCACCGTTGGATTAGCTTTTCTACATATTTTTTAATTATACATAACACTTGTGTGAATACCAAAACCTTTTAGTGTTAGAATTTGTGGATCATAGTCTGAGAGCCAGACGCGGTGGCCGAGCGGTTCTAGGCGCTTCAGTCCGGAACCACGCGACTGCTACTGTTGCAGGTTCGAATCCTGCCTCACGCATGGATGTGTGTTATGTCGTTAGGTTAGTTAGGTTTAAGTAGCTCTAAGTTCTGGGGTACTCATGACCTCCGACGTTAAGTCCGATAGTGCTCAGAGCCAACATAACCATAGTCTCAGAGGCCATTCACCTTTTTACTAACACAAGACTTTCTAGTATTGAAGAATGAATAAAAATATTTTCTTTGTTTGTGCTACTGTTTCCCTGCACACGGGATGATCTCGCGATTTCGGAAGGCACAATGGATCAACATAAGTATTCCGCTATCCTTAGTGACTATATTCAGGCCTTTCACAAATGCTCACAATAATATGTCTACACAGCGTATATTCAGAGCTATCAACATATTTTTCATATCCGGTATGCAATGGTTCATGTGATCGTGAAAATGCAGACTTTTGAGCCAATGGCTTGTAACTGAAATTTCCGGGCATATCTCAGCGGAGAAGTAGTGTCTCAGCTGTTTCAAGTGGGACCAATATGCCAGCTGTTTGGTGGTCCAAGTGGTCACATGTTCTTATTCTTCATTCCTAGCAGTAGTGTTTGGAGACTGCCTTGAACGATAATCACAGCGCCACGTGAGCGTTTCTGTACCCCATTTCTGAACAAACCGTGTTGTGAACTTGATGCAAGCCTACTTCTGCCTGGATCAGCCTTATTGCTCTCCGGCGACTTCTGTACGCTCATGGCACTTTGCGGAGTCCTAGAAATTTTGTGCAGAAAGCAATCAAAATTAGCTTTCATATAGTTTCTTTGTCTGGGAACACGAGAAAGTATAAAAAAGAAACATACAAAATTACTGTGGCCTACAAACCTCTCATTAAGTGAAAGACAATTGGTATATTTTTGTAAAATTTCTGAAACAAATGTACATGTGTATCACGTGTAGGTATTAGAACTGAAACATTTTGAAACGTGACGTCCATGAAATAAGTGGAAAGAAATTTCAACTTGTTGCAAATAGAGTTTATCAATGGTGGGAAAGAAAATAGGCACTGCAGTTTTTTGCAAAACTCAGTTAGGTAAATGCCTCTAGTTGTAAATTAAACCACGCGGAAACTAAAAAAGACGAGCAAACACACATCTGAAACCCACTTTCCCGGAATACAAATCTAGTGTTTTAACGACTTTGTTAATTCGCTATGTCGACGAAACCCGGAACATCAGGTTAATCTTCAGATAGTGCCATGTATTTATTCTATCATAAAGTACACCGACGAATACAGCAGAAGTACTAAATTACTACAATCTTTTACAATCAACAGAAATTACGTGCTTGGTGTAGCCGTGAAACTCACAACGCGTAAATATTTATAATGACCACGAGCCCTGAAAACAAATATTGTTGGCAATGTACAAATTAATATAAACTCACGACGCGTGGTATTTTACAAAATGACCAATGCCCGCTTGCACAACTACGGCGGCTGTATAGAAATTAAAATACACTCGCAATCCGAAAAAATTATAATGCCATTTAACGTATTACTTTCAGAATGTAGTACTTCATCTAAAACATTCAAAGCACTCATTCTTTGATGGTCATAGTGTAATGCCTGTTGCTACTTGGCAACTAGTCAGAATACTGTCCTCGTTAATAGTAGTATACACATTTATCGAAAATGTACCTATTATTTACCTCTCCACTCAACCATATTAGTGCACTTCTCTTTTTGCTGTCATTAGGTAAATACACAGTACTAACAAAATCCATCGACTGTCCAAATTTCATCCTTGCACTAGCCCCATGTTCATGAAAACAGAGGAAAAAATATGTATTATGAATTACGTGTCGTAACAATAGAGTAGAATACTATGTACAAAAACTGAATTGTTCACTGATTAATAATACTTCCAAACTCTGAAACAAATTTAAGTAAAAGCTAACTGAAACCGTGGTTTCTCTAACATCTGTCCCGAAACGCTAGTTTGTAACTTAAATATTCGTACAATTTATTGATTTAATAGGGTAATGACTTACGTCTTCTTTAAGTAGATAATTATGGAACGATTGCAAGAAAATTAATTACGAATAAAAAAACATTTCGGTCATTTTGCATTTGTTCTTTCTCCCAAAGAGCAAGCTGTGCTGTCAGAAAATTCCTTATGCAAAAATGCATAATGAATTACTTTTTTTTCAACTGAACATCCGATTTATTGTAAACGTTAATTCAGTTGTCAAACTGAACATAAAGACGAGATGGATGCAGTTCATTCCTGATACCCCGAAACGTTCAATTCAGCGGGTCTGCAGCTCATAACTGCTGTTGACAATTTGTTCTGATTCAAACATTACACCCACAACACGCACATTATCAACAACAACAAACCCTAAAACTGTCAGCAGAAAAAGATTATTTTTACTACTACATACAGTTAAAGTAGTTCTGTACGCAGTGTAGTGAATACTTAATATCCAGCTAAAAGAAATAAGTCTAATAATGCCCGAGAATAGCATATAATTTAGAGGATGAGAATATATGGCGCTCATAGCGTCGCACCGAGGTACTAAGCAAGCATCTGAGAAAATACTTGGAAACATCAGCATTTGATTAAGAGCAGAGGGAATGTTTCTGAAGTTTGACGAGAATGATTGTGTACACTTAAGGACGTCGTATACGACATCACAAGTTACGTAGGTAAACTGTGACCAATGATGAAAAAGAAATAGACAACAACCAGAATTTGGGACTAGAGACAGTTCACAGACATAACTGGAAAACTTACCATCGAATATTGATAGAATTTTCCTAGCTGAGTTTGTGTATACATGTGTACATCTGTAAGGGACTTATGGACCGAAATTAATTAATTTGCATATTTCCTTACACTAATGACCTGTGAAACCTCTACTAAGGTAACATTTTTTAGACAATACGTTCATGAAACTGAAACTATTTCCAGAAAATCTTACTCAGGTCATAAAAAAGCGTCGTCGTTTGATGCTGTTTTACAACACGTATTCTCGACATATTATCAAAGATTTTCTCTCCAAATATACTTCTTAGTTCAAAAGTGAATATCATTTTATGAGCAAACACCATCTTTGCAACATTTAGCACTGGAACAGCTTGAAAAGAGCTACACGCGTACACGTGCATTCAGAAATTTTTTGTCATTAATTTCTTCTTTCCGAATGTGTTAAATCATCCTAAATTCTCTTAAATTATTATGCAACTGATGTCGTCAGTTATTGCACTTATTGCCTTTATTTGAGGACGTATTTCTTCGTCTGGGAACCCCATTTCAGTTCAGTCGCTGTTATACGATTCGTTTAACGTCATATTCTCGTACAACCCCAGTGAAACTCATAGAGTCAAGTTGTTTTTCTTTTGTATAAAAGCGAGGTCAAATTTAGGTAAATGGATATTAAGCTGAGTGATATAGTTCGCAATACATCCAATGAAAAATAATCGTGATGGTTCTGGTTCAAATGGCTCTAAGCACTATGCGACTTAACTTCTGAGGTCATCAGTCACCTAGACCTTATTAAACTGAACTAACCTAAGGACATCACACACATCCATGCCCGAGGCAGGATTCGA
Organism: Schistocerca gregaria; assembly: GCF_023897955.1. Taxonomy (NCBI): domain Eukaryota; kingdom Metazoa; phylum Arthropoda; class Insecta; order Orthoptera; family Acrididae; genus Schistocerca; species Schistocerca gregaria. Next base: position 244,162,692 of record NC_064926.1, read on the forward strand.
ACCTGCGACCGTAGCAGTCGCTCGGCCCCAGACTGTAGCGCCCAGAACCACACGGATAATCTTGATAACACTGTCTAAAGCCATTTCACTAGTACCTCAAGTGCGGGTAAATCTATTTTTTGCACAAATACAGTGACGGAAAAAAGTCGCAACACTAATAAGTAATTAATGAAAAGTATGGAAAATTCGGAAAAAAACATTTGTCTAGGTAAGATACTGAGTGAGTGACATTTCAAGTTTCCAGGTTATTGCAAGCGGGACGAAAGCTATTGTAAATGTGAAATGCTGCTACATTAATAAGCTGTTTAAGCGCTATAATGTTGAATGGAAGTAAGTAAGCATGCATCCATTGTACAGATGACGGATGTCAGTTTCTGAAACGGAGTTCTATTGCACCTGGGTGCTCAATATAGGAACCGTTAAAGCTATGGACAATGGTGGAGTTGTCATCCGATATTGCCCTATACATACTCAGTTGCATACAAATATGGTGATCGAGGAGGCCAAGGCAACATGTCGACACAATGTGGAGCATGCTGGGTTCCAACATTGGTATGTGGGTGAGTACTTTCTTGTTGGAAAACAGCCCTTGGAATGCGGGAGTTGCAGTAGAACGGATCGAATTTTCAGGATGACGTACAATTTGGCAATCTGAGTGCTTGGGATAACCGCAGGAGTGCCCATGCTGTAGTACGAAATTGCATCCGAGATCATAAATGTTAATGTCCAGTGTCTCTAGCACACAGACAGATTGTCTGATGGTCCTCATCCTACCTCCTTCCAACGAACACTTGGCCATCATTGACATCGAGGCAGAACCAGATTTCATGAGAAAACACTATGGATCTCTCCGTCCTACAGTGAGCTCTTTCTTGCCTAGTCACAAACGATGGTGGTTTGGGGTCAGCGAAACGGACTCTGCAGGGTATCCAGCTAAGAGTAGTCCTTGAAATAATCGATTTGCAACAGCTCGGTAGTGCCAACTGCTGCTCAAAATAATGCTACAGGGGTAGTTCAATATGAAAGAGCCATACGCCGAACACGATGGTCTCCTGTCTCTACCGAGCGAGGTGGCGCAGTGGTTAGCACACTGGACTCGCATTCGGAAGAACGACGGTTCAATCTCGCGTCCGACCATCCTGATTTAGCTTTTCCGTGACTTCCATAAATCACTTCAGGCAAATGCCGGGATGGTTCCTTTGATAGGGCACCGCCGACTCCCTTCCCCATCCTTTCCCTAACCCAGTAAGTCCGATGACCTCGCTTTCTGGTCTCTTCCCCCCAAAATCAACCCAACCAAATCTTCCCTCTATGTCCTGCCACTTGTTCGTCCGGGTCCTGATTCTCCTTTGACCGCACATTCTCTTGACTACCGTGTAAGGTGTCAGGCAAATCCAACACCTTCCATGAAAACCCTGACATGGTAAGCAAATCAAGTAGTATGTCACATAGCTCTGAATAAATCGTGACATTAAATTAACCAAAGTAATACGAGTAACAAGTGAGCAAATGGAATACCACAGACTAACGCAAGAATGCCTAAATGCATGTCGTACCTTCCCACCGTGAGGCAGACGCAGTTCCGAGGGGAGAAACGAGGACAGAAGCCGAGAGCAGAACCGTGTTAAGCTAGAAAGCCCTACGATAAGGAACGGACACCCACGTCGGCAGCCTACCTCTAAGTCTACCACCCGCAAGTTTTAGCGTGAGACTTTTTATCGTCTCTCTTACGTCAAGGACCATCCCCCAGCCCATGTTAAAAGCTAGAGCCCTCCAGAAAAACAGTATAGATCTTACGATAACGCTAAAAGGACCACGCCAGCTGCAAGTTTTAGCGACAGACTTTTTCGCGTCTCTGCTACGTAGCAAACTTTAAAAACATTGCGCCACCACGACAATTATAATGTTTCTCATTGCATAGACAGAATTTTTGTAGGTGGAGCTTAAGGTTAACATTGAGACCCTGATTGGTCAGACGAAAACAAAGCCAGATAGTTTTTTTTAAAACCAACTTCGGGAAATGGTAGTAAGGAGAAGTGACGAGAGGCAGTTACTTCGGAGATGGCGAGGTGAGCGGAGCTGTGCTGCGCGCCGCCCCCTGACGAACACCAACAAGATAATGAACGCACACGATGCCGCATAACAGCTTCACTCAGAACTGCAGAGGTCTCATCTGTTACACCCCCTTTCTGGCGTAACACTAGTGTCGATCGTCAATTAAAGCTCGTGGTGTTCACATTTGCCACTTGAAGTAAAAATCTTAAACGTGATGATTTTTCTGTTATATACTTTTTGAGAAGCCACATCAGCCACTGTAATTTACGACAAGTTAGATAAGTAATTAAAGATAATTGAGGGTCACTGTAGACCCTTTTGATAGTTTTTCTCTTTTGTGAAACTTAATTTAAACCTAGATTATAGATGTGATATGGCATTGGTCATCCTTAGATCCATTGTAGAACTTGGAAACCCACTCAGGGAATATTGGTTCACGTTTTTGTTGAACGCAGTTGGTTTTTACCATCCTGTATTGAAACATTTCCTTTTATCAATAGTGCCATTTGTAAACAATGTTTTGTGAGTAGAATAAAATTTCCAATGGAAAAACTTAACTGCTTTTTCGACGTTATTATACCAGCTAACTAAAAATAGGAAAGCCTTGAACCCCTTCCACTAACTTTAGTTAGTAATAAGATTATTTTACAGGGAGTTCAGTGGAGCTGACGCTGAAATCGTTAAGTATTTGGTTATATCATCGCTAGTCACTGAACTCTTCTGAACTCTTCTGAAATCTACATGTCGTGTGTGGTCTGGCGTCTCCTTACCAGCAACAGGTCCGAGGTTCAAACTAGTCAATTCCCTAAAAAAAAACACGCTCAGAGCGTCGTTGCGCGAATGTGGTAGGGAGACACGATATAGAACCAACAGACACCACCATGAGCGTTAGAACCGCTGTCAGCAATCATGTACGGTGTCTATGTTCGTGCCAGGCCTTTTGCAGTATCGCAAAAGGAACATACAGCCCCTTGTAGCTCTTTAACTCGACCTCGTTCTCGTTCAAACTCAACGTTGTGTTGGTAATAGCGTCTTTGTTGTTTTACAGACATTCTTCATTAAGGTCAGCTCACCACGTCCAGTCTCTAAGGAACCTGTCACTCATGACAATGATAGTGTGTACTTAAATCAAACCAGATTTGCATCTTCATAGTGGCACGACTAGCGCCACTCTTATGCGACTGGCGCGAAATACGAATAGACATCATCTTCCAGATGTAGAAACACGCCTCCGTACTTTCGTTTATGTCGCACAACTCATTGGTGTTGTGATTTTTTTTGTCAGTGTTACCCAAAATACAGCGGACATCTACTTTTTCACGACTTATTTGGGTAACAATTGAAATACATTTCTTAAAAATATAGTGACTTTGGTTACTAACACAGTACCGCTACTTACATGAATACGGAAATCATAATGTAGGTGGCAGAAGACTTACAGTATTAACATTTTCTGAATACTCTCTTGTCCCGGTGTTGGAACATCGATCAAAGGCGTGTTGACGCAGAAAGCAATTGAAATCACTGCCTTGTTGGTACAGGATGACAATTATTGAACTACATGAAATAAAATCGGCATAACTTCTGAACGGTTGGCGTCAGGACATTGAAACTGCGCGGTTGGCCGTAGAGCATGATGGGAATTAGTATGCGCAGTGTGCTTTGGTTTAGGGACGAAGACCACTTCATTTGGATGGGTTCGTCAATAAGCAAAATCGGCGCGTTTTGGGGGACGGAGAATCCGCGTTTGGCGATCGAGAAGGGTCTTCACCCTCAACGGTTGACTGTGTGGTGTGCAATGTCCAGTCACGATGTAAACGGTGCGATATTTCTTGATGAAACGGTGACCACCGAACAATATGTGAAATTTTTGGAAGATGATTTCATGCACGTTATGCAAGATAACCTGGAAGATGATTTAATGCCCGTTATACAAGATGTGGTTCATGCAAGAAGGTGCTCAACCACATCGAAGCAGGAGTGTTTTTAATGTCCTGGGGGAGCACTTTGTAGATCACAGTCAAACTTTGGGTTACCCAGAGACCATTGGCGTGGGCCTCGATTGGCCGCCATATTCTCCGGGTCTGAACACGTGCGACTCCTTTTTGTGGGGCTATGTTACAGACAAGGTGTACAGCAATAACCCCAAAACCACTGCTGGGCTGAAGACAGTCATTCAGGAAGTTACCGACAGAACAGATGTATCGACACTTTAGCGAGTCATGCAGAATTTCGCTATTGTCTGCGCTACATTATCGCCAATGATTGCAGGCATATCGAACATGTCATAACCTACATCTACGTGATTACTCTGATATTCACAATAAAATGCCTTGCAGAGTGCTTAAATCCGAATATATGCAGTGACGTTTGCATGTTGAATAAAGTGCGTCCAAGCCGTTCTTTGTAACTAATTTACTTTTCTTTTCATGGAGTTCATTACTTGTCACCTTGCACTTGACCAGTGAGAAGAGGGGAACGATAATAGTATGTGTACGCAACTGAGCCAGGTGATAGTGCGTTCATTCCTGCTTACCAGAGTCCTAGACGGGTTCGATCTCCGTCACTGCCTAAATTTTGATAAATAATCAGCATTAGCGGCCGAAGACTTCTGGCATAAGAAGTCAGCCTCATTCTGCCAACGGCCTTGTCAAAGAGGGCGTAGGAGCGGATAGAGTTTCAGGGCACTCTCTTGTCCTAGGGGTGGGAAATTGCTCCTAAAGGCGGAAGAATCAGCAATGATCAAGGACATGAGGATGCAGAGGGCAATGGAAACCACTGCATTAAAGACACGTAACGTGTATCCACAGGACATGTGGCCTGTAGTTGAAGAAGTGTCATGATGATCTCTCCATTGGCAAAAGATTCCGGAATAGTTCCCCATTCGGATCTCCGGAAGGGGACTGCCAAGAGGGAGGTTACCATGAGAAAAACATTAAATAATCAACGAAAGGATAATGTTCTACGAGTCGGGGCGTGGAATGTCAGAAGCTTGAACATGGTAGGGGAACTAGAAAATCTGTAAAGGGAAATGCAAAGGCTCAATCTAGATATAGTAGGGGTCCGTGAAGTGAAGTGGAAGGAAGACAACGATTTCTGGTCAGATGAGTTTCGGGTAATATCAACAGCAGCAGAAAATGGTATAATAGGTGTAGGATTCGTTATGAATAGGAAGGTACGGCAGAGGGTGTGTTACTGTGAACAGTTCAGTGACCGGGTTGTTCTAATCAGAATCGACAGCAGACCAACACCGACAACGATTGTTCAGGTATACATGGTGACGTCGCAAAATGAAGATGAACAGATAGAGAAAGTGTATGAGGATATAGAAAGTGTAATGCAGTATGTAAAGGGGGACGAAAATCTAATAGTCATCGGCGACTGGAATGTAGTTGTAGGGGAAGGAATAGAAGAAAAGGTTACAGGAGAATATGGGCTTGGGACAAGGAATGAAAGAGGAGAACGACTAATTGAGTTCTGTAACAAGTTTCAGCTAGTAATAGCGAATACACTTTTCAAGAATCACAAGAGGAGGAGGTATACTAGGAAAAGGCCGGGAGATACGGGAAGATTTCAATTAGATTACATCATGGTCAGACAGAGATTCCGAAATCAGATACTGGATTGTAAGGCGTACCCAGGAGCAGATATAGACTCAGATCACAATATAGTAGTGATGAAGAGTAGGCTGAAGTTCAAGACATTAGTCAGGAAGAATGAATACGCTAAGACGTGGGATACGGAAGTTCTAAGGAATGACGAGATACGTTTGAAGTTCTCTAACTCTATAGCTATAGAAATAAGGAATAGCGCAGTGGGCAACACAGTTGAAGAGGAATGGACATCTCTAAAAAGGGCCACCACAGAAGTTGGGAAGGAAAACATTGGTACAAAGAAGGTAGCTGCGAAGAAACTATGGGTAACAGAAGAAATACTTCAGTTGATTGATGAAAGGAGGAAGTACAAGCATGTTCCGGGAAAATCAGGAATAGAGAAATACAAGTCGCTGAGGAATGAAATAAATAGGAAGTGCAGGGAAGCTAAGACGAAATGGCTGCAGGAGAAATGTGAAGACATCGAAAAAGATACGATTGTCGGAAGGACAGACTCAGCATACAGGAAAGTCAAACCAACCTTTGGTGACACTAAAAGCAACGGTGGTAACAATAAGAGTGCAACGAGAATTCCACTGTTAAATGCAGAGGAGAGAGCGGATATATGGAAAGAATACATTGAAAGCCTCTATGAGGGTGAAGATTTGTCTGATGTGATAGAAGAAGAAACAGGAGTCGATTTAGAAGAGATAAGGGATCCAGTATTAGAATCGGAATTTAAAAGAGCTTTGGAGGTCTTACGGTCAAATAAGGCAGAAGGGATGGATAACATTCCATCAGAATTTCAAAAATCATTAGGGAAGTGGCAACAAAACGACTATTCACGTTGGTGTGTAGAATATATGAGTCTGGCGACACACCATCTGACTTTCGGAAAAGCATCATCCACGCAATTCCGAAGACGGCAAGAGCTGACAAGTGCGAGTATTATCGCACAATCAGCTTAACAGCTCAAGCATCGAAGCTGCTTACAAGAATAATATACAGAAGAATGGAAAAGAAAATTGAGAATGCGCTAGGTGACGATCAGTTTGGCTTTAGGAAAAGTAAAGGCACGAGAGAGGCAATTCTGACGCTACGGCTAATAATGGAAGCTAGGCTAAAGAAAAATCAAGACACGTTCATAGGATTTGTCGATCTGGAAAAAGCGTTTGACAATATAAAATGGTGCAAGCTGTTCAAGGTTCTGAAAAAAGTAGGGGTAAGCTATAGGAAGAGACGGGTCATATACAATATGTACAACAACCAAGAGGGAATAATAAGAGTGGACGATCAACAACGAAGTGCTCGTATTAAGAAGGGAGTAAGACAAGGCTGTAGCATTTCGCCCCTACTCTTCAATCTGTACATCGAGGAAGCAATAATGGAAATAAAAGAAAGGTTCAGGAGTGGAATTAAAATACAAGGTGAAAGGATATCAATGATACGATTCGCTGATGACATTGCTATCCTGAGTGAAAGTGAAGAAGAATTAAATGATCTGCTGAACGGATTGAACAGTCTAATGAGTACACAGTATGGTTAGAGAGTAAATCAGAGAAAGACGAAGGTAATGAGAAGTAGTAGAAATGAGAACAGCGAGAAACTTAACATCAGGATTGATGGTCACGAAGTCAATGAAGTTAAGGAACTCTCCTACCTAGGCAGTAAAATAACCAATGACGGACGGAGCAAGGAGGACATCGAAAGCAGACTCGCCATGGCAAAAAAGGCATTTCTGGCCAAGAGAAGTCTACTAAGATCAAATACCGGCCTTAATTTGAGGAAGAAATTTCTGAGGATGTACGTCTGGAGTACAGCATTGTATGGTAGTGAAACATGGACTGTGGGAAAACCGGAAGAGAAGAGAATCGAAGCATTTGATATGTGGTGCTATAGACGAATATTTAAACTTAGGTAGGCTGATAAGGTAAGGAATGAGGAGGTTCTACGCAGAATCGGAGAGGAAAGGAATATGTGGAAAACACTGATAAGGAGAAGGGACAGGATGATAGGACATCTGCTAAGACATGAGGGAATGACTTCCATGGTACTAGAGGGAGCTGTAGAGGACCAAAACTGTAGAGGAAGACAGAAATTGGAATATGTCAAGCAAATAATTGAGGACGTAGGTTGCAAGTGCTACTCTGAGATGAAGAGGTTAGCACAGGAAAGGAATTCGTGGTGGGCCGCATCAAACCAGTCAGTAGACTGATGACACTGTGCTCAGTGTTAAGACTGTTAAGTAGCTGACGCCATGAGAGGGTTGCATGCACTGTTCTCTTTCCTCGCCCAGAACATATAATAGAGTGAGGGCGGTAGTAAATAACCTCTTCCATTTGTGCACGTTTCTGTTAACAACGAACTGGTGTCTGCTTTCCTAGATTCAGTGGACTGTATCTGTTTATTACATTATGACTGGTACTTAAGGCACCGTCTAGCGTTCCGGTACTAAGGCTTGCAGGACAGCTGGTGGTCGGCCGTTACCCATGGGTGGTTTATTAGGTTCTATAGCAGAACTGTGATTTCTCTTGGTCCCCGAATCTCACTGTAGCCAAATTTTTGACCAGTAATCTACTGTGATTTTGTTCACAGTAAAGGCTTAGTCTTAGACTACGCCGGTTAGCAATTTCGTTTTTAGTTCCGTCGGATGAAAGAATTTAGCTTGTGCACGCAAAGTAATTTATCAGTAGCCTGTAGCGTGGCTAGTGAGTCTCGATATTTGCATGACACCCATTTATCGGCCCGCGAGGCTCAACGTTTGTTTCGTATTTTTCAGGAATTTCCTAACGGAGTGAGTACTGCATTCGTCTATCCGAACAGATCCTCGTTCGGCGGTCACGCTACGGATTATCTCCCACCAAAATGACTATCCTACACCAGGGTGTAGAGAATATGACACGCAATGGAGTGATGAAGCCATCCACTTCACCACACACCTTTCCGGTCATCTTAGTGGCTAATATGAAAGGTTAGGCTACAGGCTGCGAAGGAACGGCCTTTTTTTATTTTTTTTATTTCAGTCAGATGTTTGCTGCGGCCTCCCGCTAATACATATACTTTGCTGATCTTTTCAGCTCAGAGCTTCAACTGTAACCGACAGCCTCAATTATTTTATGGATGTAATTTAATCTCTGTCTTCCTGCGCATTTTTTACTCTCTACTGCTCCCTCTAATACTACTGACTTTGTTCACTGATGTCTTCGTAAATGTCCTATCATCCTGTCCTTCCTTTTTTCAGTGTTTCCCAAACATTCCTCTCCACGTCGATTCTGCAAAGAACCCAGTCATTCCTTATTTTATTAGTCCACCTAATTTTTGACACTGTTTTGTGCCACCGCATCTTAAATGCTTCGGTTATCTCCTGTTCCAGTTTTCTCACGGTCCATCTTCACTATCATACAATGCTGTGCTCCAAAAACAACATCCTCAGAAAGTTATTCCTCAAATTCAGGCCTATATTCAGTACAAGCAGATTTCGCTGGGTTTGGAACGCCATTGCTAGAATGCTTTTTATGTCCTTGTTCCATCCATCATTGGTTATTCTGCTACCTAGATATCAGAATTGGTTAACTTCATCTACTTTCGCGGTATTATGATTTCTGCTGCTTCTCATTACTTTTGTCTTTTCCGGTTTATTTTCAGTCCGAATCCTTTAAGCATTAGACCATTCCATTCAACAGCTCCTGTAATTGTCCTTCACTTACACTGAGGATAGTAATATAGCAATGTCATCAGAGATTCTAATCATTGACATCGTTTCACTTTGAATATAGTACCCTTTTGAACCTCCCTTTTATTTCTGTCATTGCTTCTTCGATTTATAGACTGAAAATCAGGGACGAAAGGCTACATCTCTGCCTTACGTCCTTTAAAATCTGAGCTCTTCGGTTTTGGTCTTCCAGTTTTGTTGTTTCTTCTCTGTTTTTGTATAGGTTGAATATTACCAGTCTTTCCCTGTAGCTTACTCCTGATACCGTGCTTTAAACTGAAAATCATTCTGAATTCAACCTTCCTGCCTCATTTGAATCGACGTTCTACCTTGTTCAGGGAGACACAGCGTTATACCTCATTTGAGTCACGTATATTACCAGATCCTGCTTGCGGAGGACTCAAAGGCAGTGACGGATTTTTTCTACTGACTCGAATTTGTTCCAGTTTAACAGAGAGGCATTTGGATTATCATATAAAGCCACTGACTTCTCCAGGCTCGTTGTTTCTTTTTGGGTAATGTCAGGTTTAAGTCGGTTTGTAACTATCTTGATGATGTAGTGATCTATAACAGGGCGCTTGGACACATTACGCAGGTTACATGAGATCTGACTCAAGATCAAGGTCTCAAAGCCAATTTGGCTCAAGTGTAGAATTCTTTCTCCTGTCACCTAATCTCTGCTGCTGGTATTACGATTAATCACACGAGCCACCCAACACCGAAAAGGGCATAGCTCTCTTTGCTGGTAAGACTAATTTCTTTAGAAAGTTCATCTTCATGTTTGTGGACCTTTTTGCTCCCTTAATCCAGTTGCGCAAGAAGGCCAAGCAATCTATATTAACCAAAGAGGTGCTTTTGACACTCCGAAGTTACAATTGAGTAGCGAGTCTTGGCGGTTTCAAGAGTTTGAGAGGACAATTGTTGAAATTCACACTTCGATTTACAGTGTAGCAACCATGTTGCTGTAGGAGCATACTCACTGGGGTTTCTATCCCCAGCAGAAGTTACATCCTCGATCTAGGAGTCGAAATCTCTCTGTGCGTTTTATGCTCTATGTATTTAGATTCTGAAAAAATTTTCTGGGTTGTTTGGCAGCGTCATATTTCTTCAGTCAATAGACGTTCCGACTCCTCTGCTGGAACCCTGTTCAGGATCGTCTGGTGTCCACTGATGATTGAGCACTGTCCAGGACCAATGTCGCCTTCTATTATAAAGGAGAATTCTTCCACGCTTCTGCTCGAGATATACGATTATTAAGTAAAAATCTTGTGCTACCACTGGTGTGTCATCGTCATCGTCATTGGATAGTAAGAGGTTTCCCCGTGATAATGCCGAAGAATCAGGAGTAGCGGCTAAAGCTCCTCTGGGCCAACGTCATTGGGGAGGTGTTTTTCACGCACTTATGCTGGAGAGGAGTTATATCTTAAAAATTCCTCTGCCTGGAAGAGGAACGGGCAGAACATAAGAGGAGGGATGTTTATCCAAAATATGTATTACTATCGGAGAGGTGGCTTCCACGGAGTGGTTTGTATTGCGGCCATGTATTCATTTCCTGGAGTCACCTCTGCGGACTATTTTGAATAAACATCTTCCCTTTCACGTTCTGCCTGTTTCGCTTCTAATCAATGATATGGCCCCACCAGTGTTAGCAGGAGGACATTGTAACCAATAATTATTCTCCAGCATAAGAGCGGGAATAAATCACTCTCGACCCAATGTCGTTTGACGATCAGTGGTAGCTACGGTTGTAGCCAATAATCCATCCTTCTTCGGAAGTGGCCATTAACCTCTCATTATCGGTATTAGCACACGAAAACCTCTTACTATCTCATGACGATGACCGTCCAATGGTAGCCAAAGATTTTTCCCAATAAACACACTTCTCCAGCTTAAGCGTGGAAAATCCCTTTTATACACTACTGGCCATTAAAATTCTTACACCACGAAGATGACGTGCTACAGACGCGAAATTTAACCGACTGGAAGACGATTCTGTGATATGCTAATGATCAGCTTTTCAGAGCCTTCACATAGGGTTGGCGCCGGTGGCGACACCTACAACGTGCTGACATGAGGAGAGTTTCCAACCGATTTCTCATACACAAACAGCAGTTGACCGGTGTAGCTTGGTGAAACGTTGTTGTGATGCCTCGTGTAAGGAGGAGAAATGCCTACCATCACGGTTCCGACTTTGAGAAAGATCGGATTGTAGCCTATCGCCATTGCGGTTTATCGTATCGAGAAAATGCTGCACGCTTTGGTCGAGATCCAATGACTGTTAGCAGAATATGGACTCGGTAGGTTCAAGAGGGTAATATTGAACGCCGTGCTGGATCCCAATGGCCTCGTATCACTAGCAGTCGAGATGACAGGCATCTTATCCGCATGGCTGTAATGGATGGTGCAGCCACGTCTCGATCCCTGAGTCAACAGATGGGGAAGTTTGCAAGACGACAACCTTCTGCACCAACAGTTCGACGACGTTTACAGAAGAATGGACTATCAGCTCGGAGACCATAGCTGCAGTTACCCTTGACGCTGCATCACAGACTGGAGTGCCTGCGATGGTATACTCAACGACGAACCTTTGTGCATGAATGGCAAAATGTCATCATTTCGGATGAATCCAGGTTCTGTTTACAGCATTATGATGGTCGCATCCGTGTTTGGCGATATCGCTGATTGGAAGCTGATTGGAATCGTGTATTCGTCATCGCCATACTAGCGTATCACCCGGCGTGATGGTATGGGGTACCATTGGTTAAACGTCTCGGTCTCCTCTTGTTCGCACTGACGGCAGTTTGAACAGTGGACTTTACATTTCAGAGGTGTTACACCACGTGGCTCTACCCTTCATTCTATCCTAGCGAAACCCTACATTTCAACAGGATAAAGGACGACTGCATGTTGCAGGTCCTGTACGGGTCTTTCTGGATACAGAAAATGTTCGACTGCTACCCTGGCCAGCACATTCTACCGATCTCTCAGCAACTGGAAACTTCTGGCCAATGGTGGCCGAGCAACTGGCTCGTCACAATACGCCAGTCACTACTCTTGATGAACTGTGGTATCGTGTTGAAGCTGCATGGGCAGCTGTACCTGTACACGGCATCCGAGCTCTGTTTTACTCAATGCCCATGCGTATCAAGGCCGTTATTACGGCCAGAGGTGATTGTTCTGGGTACTGATTTCTCAGAATCTATGCACACCAATTGCGTGAAAATGTAATCACATGTTAGTTCTAGTATAATATATTTGTCCAACGAATACCCGTTTATCATCTTCATTTCTTCTTGGTGTAGCAATTTTAATAGCCAGTAGCGTAATAGAAGGCTACACTGGTCTATCAAAATTCTCAATCTACAGTTGATTGTTTGAGGAAATTTTATGCGCCCAAACAACACAGAAGATTTTTTGACTTCACTAACAACGACCAAGAAACTTTGCTGAATTACATAAAACGCTTGTGTGGGAAAGAAATTAGAATCTATTTTGAATACCGGAAGTTTACACTCAGAAAGGACACGAAGGCTCTTAGTTGGGTAGTAGTGCGTCCTTTTAACCCAAACACATTGTCCACTGGGAAGTGTGAATCTCAGCGTTCTGCTTTTCTGGTGGAATCATTGGGATCACAAAAAGGTAACTGTCTATATTTTAGTCGATCGTTTGAAGAGGAAGGGGAAAAACCCACGTATTCTGAAAATTCGTGATTTTTAAGCAGGACTGGAGGAAGACTGACTTGCGTCCGATCATGCAGAGGGTATTAGCAGAGTAGGGAATACCAAGCTACAAGTTGCAGAAGGGTCTGCTCTGTTATCGTACATGAAGGGGCGTATTGTAAAACATTTGTCTTCCCTTACAGTTTGTTTCGACGATGCTCAAATACTACCATGATATTGTAGTATGGGGACACCTGGCATATATAACCTCGCATAAGATTAAAGAGGCTGTTATGTTCCCGTGCTTATGTAAGGAAGTCTGGAGGTTATTTGGCAAGTGTCAGGCTTTCAAATGCAATCAAAGAAACAAAAACAAAACAAAAAGTTCAAATGTGTGTGAAATCTTATGGATCTTAACTGCTAACGTTATCAGTCCCAAAGCTTACACACTACTTAACCTAAATTATCCTAAGGACAAACACACAAACCCATGCTCGAGGGAGTACTCGAACCTCCGCCGGGACCAGCCACACAGTCCATGACTGCAGCACCTTAGACTGCTCGGCTAATCCCGTCAAACGCAATCCTAGTAGTCTTCTGAAGTCCACCTGTGCTGAATATCTAACAGAGATGCTATTCATTGATAATGTCGGACCACTACCACATACTCAGGGAACCTTTTCGCGTTGTATCTGATTAATGCCCAGTGGTGAGATAAATGCAGTAGTTATTGTTCGCAAGGTGTTAGTTCAAAAATGGTACAAATGGCTCTGAGAACTATGGGACTTAACTTTTGAGATCATCAGTCCTCTAGAACTTAGAGCTACTTAAACCTAACTACACTAAGGACATCCATGCTCGAGGCAGGATTCGAACCTGCGACCGTAGCGGTCGGGCGGTTGCAGACTGTAGCGCCTAGAACCGCTCGGCCACTCCGGCCGGCCAAGGTAGCAGTGATTGATAATTCTTTAGCCCTTGTGTTAAGGGAGTTCAGAAAATTATGTTTCCAACACAGCGTAGCTCATACAACCTCCAGACAGTATTACAAAAGTGGTTCAAATGGCCCTAAGCACTATGGGACTTAACAACTGTGGTCATCAGTCCCCTAGAACTTAGAATTACTTAAACCTAACTAAACTAAGGACATCACACACATCCATGCCCCAGGCAGGATTCGAACCTGCGATCGTAGCAGTCGCGCGGTGACAGTATTATACTCAATCGTCCTCCACTGAAAGGGTTACTCGTAACCCAGATACAGCTCTGGTCATTTTCCATACCAACACCCAGACGAAACGGGACCTCTCTTGGCCCTGGTTGAATGTAGCGTTCTACACTGCTACTCACGAAGCTCATAAGACAGCCCCAGGTGCCCTTAACGTTTTCTTATTTATTAATATCGGCACTGCCGGATCTGTGGTCGGTAAATAATTTATTGTCATAAAAGGCTAGTCCAGAAACTACCCAGGACCAATGGTGAAGGAGCAAATTAAAAATACGAGTGCCCACTGTGAAAAAGCAGCATGGTACGAGGCCAGGGTGCATGGGAATTTTAAAGTTATGAACATCGTATTCATTAGGGACTTAGGCGTTCATTTTCAGCCCGATATGGAGGTGTCTAGGATATTGTAGCCCCGCATTACAGAGTAATGCCACGTGCTCAAGGTGCTGACACCAGTTACTTTCCTGATCTCACAGGCTATCTGAATCAATTTAAGTCCGGTGGTCCTAATTAGAAGTGGCCTATATTGTAACTTCTGAAACTCACCCTGTGGGTTTGAGGTAGGAAGAGAATGCTGAACTGTGTCATACTGATCGATAAGACGCAGCATGCCCCTGGGTTCTACAGATTCTACAACCGAGACTGAGCATGGCGCGCGCTGATGTCTCTTAGCATGGGAGGGAAAGAGGAAGGGAGCAGCCTGGGTAGGACAAGCTCTCTTGAAGAGGGCGGTCTGCCTCGTCAATACCACTTTGTCCGACAGAGTCTTTGATTCACTATCCATATTGTGTGAGCACATTGGGAGTGTGGAATGAAAGGGCAGAGTGTAGTGGACAGAATGGAGCAGTACGAGGTCGCTTTTAGCAGCCGAGAAATGGGGTTTCCCATCTTGGGGAATAGACAAGCAGCCTGAGTTGGTATTTGAGCACAGCTGTTTACACAGATACTAAGAATACATCACATCAATAGTTTCAAATCAGTCGAGCATAGACAGAATGTCATGTAGGGAGCAGCTCATGGTGGGAACTGTCAGCCTTAAGAGGATGGCCACAACACACATTTGAGTCAGCTAGCCCCAGGAAGACTTCTGGAAAAAGTCTGTACTGTGTGCGCTTGATTCTGAACTGATTTAAATTGTGGTTACTCTGCTACTTTCTGTGAACAGGTATGAAATTATTGGTTAGCAAATTGTGTCTGCCATAAGAAGTTGTATATTTGGAACCGCCTAGAACGTCACTGAACCAATATGGTCCATTCATTTAAATTTGGAGTGGCGAACTATCTTGCAAATTTGGCACCCGTTAATCATTTTAGTTTGCTGTACAGGGTTCCATCAACGTGGGTGTTTTCTGTTTGATTCTCCGTCGTCATGTTAATATTGGGTATTTAAAAGGGGTACCATTTGATCTGCAGGCAACTGATTTACCTTTATAAATCGGTTGTTATGTTAACAGGGTGAGTCGGTCCATGTATTCACATTTGTTATGAGTTTCGTGATATGTTTGTATATTAGATCTGACCAGGGCGTGGCACAGGGTGTCCAGGCTAGTGGTGACGTCGGGGTTTGAATACTGTCTCTCGACGTGTTACTGTCAAATAAGGTAACTGTGCCCTGTTGAAGCGGTTGTTCGTTTTGCTTTGTTAACATAGTTATCTTGGTGGTCAGTTTACCACAGCACTGCGTCAGTGCTACGAACGATGGTCAATTTCCCATTGCCCAATCCTTCCACTTCCCAAGCAACCCCTGACTCTAGCCATGTACCATATTTCTCCGCCACTATTAATCCTTATCGTAGTATCCACGTCATTAGTGAACTTAAAACACGTTTCATCATTCCTCAGCGTTACAGTATCACATTTCCTTCCTCACTGATTCTTCTAGATGATTCCTCAGTCCTGAGTCTACATTCCATTATCACTAAATTATTATGTGAGTATGCAACTGGGTACCCTTACATGCCAGTATCGGACTTCGAAATTTCTGTCACGCCATTATGAGATCTATTTAGAATGTTCCCGTGTTTTCTGCCCTTTTCAAAGTTTATTTTAGTGTCTTAGGTTTCTTGAACAGTGCGTTCGCTATTATCAGCTCGATGTTTGCAGAGCTGTATTGACCTTCCTTCACCCGCGTTCCCAGTGCCAAGGTATGTCTCTCCCTAGCCCATTCTTCTAGTTCTTCCCTAGAGCTGCATTATAAGTTCCACAACTGTTAGTGTTAGCTACCTTTACATAGTGAATTACCCATTTAGTAACCCAATACACTTTTTCCTTTTCATCTTGTGCTTGCGACATTAGTGTGTATACCTGAAATATCGTTGCCACCATTGGTTTGATGCTGAATCTGATGAGAGAAATTCAATCCCGGTCTGTTCACAGTAGCCCACTCTTCCCAACATGTAGTCCAGTCAAATGGCTCGCGTCTATATATATGCTCGGAAAGTAACCTTATAAATGATATGTTTGCCTACCAAATTACTTGGTACTCAATGGTTGCAAACACAACGTCGCTGTTACAGTATTCCACGGAAGCCAGTTAACAGATGCAGGCCACAGATGGGATCGAGTATACGATAGGGGGTTCAATTCCTCAGCATCAGCGTTAATGCCTGAAGGTGGCATAACGAGCCACCGAAAGAAGTTGCCACATAATAACATCTAAAGGACAGCTGCATGTCTTTCATTTCAATACATTGAGTGTACTTCCGAAGTCCCACGGACCATCAATCACATGGATGGACATACAAAAACTTGGTTGTGGAAGAACAGGAAACTTACCGCTTCGATTATTGCTTCGAAGACGGCTGATGAAGCAAAATGTGACAGCCGTAAGAAGCGGAATGTGTGACTCGTCCTACGCAGACTAACCAACGTCGTTGTTGTTGGGAAAACGAACACTGTTCGAGAGCATCCCCTGATGCTCGGTGACAACCTCCCATAACCTTAGTACGATGTATCGATAACATGCTCCCGTGATGGTTGGTCCATAACGACGATCCCGTGTTAGCACTTCAGCGGGGTAGCCCAGAAAAGCATACCCATGAGATGAGACGCTTACAAGGTCAAAGTCCAGTAACTTATGCAGTGAACACAACCGCCTCCGTAACATGATGTGAAATGTTACGATCCCTTTAGTCATAGGCTGCACTCACACAGCACAGCAGTACGTCGACGATATACAGTATTGCGCCCCGTTTTATTGCCCTTCGCGGAAAGCAGTCCTGGGCTTCTTAAATTTCAACACGAAAATGCCCGTCCAAACACTAGACTAGCTACTGTTCATATTCGTGCTTGCCAAACCCTACCTTAGCCAGGAAGATAGCCTGATTTGTCGTCAACTGACAACTTGTGGAGTATTATGGGCAGGGTCCTCTAACTAGTTAGGAGTGTTGACGGTGTAACACGCGAACCGGTGACAATTTGGCAGGATACCCCTCAGGAGGACATCTAACAACACTCTCAATCAATGCGATGCCGAATGACTGCATGCATAGTGGCCACAAGTGGACCAACAAGTTATTCAAGAAATGGTTCAAAAGGCTCTGATCACTATCGGACTCAACTGCTGTGGTCATCAGTCCCCTATAACTTAGAACTACTTAAACCTAACTAACCTAAGGACATCATACACATCCATGCCCGAGGCAGGATTCGAACCTGCGACCGTAGCAGTCGCGCGGTTCCGGACTGAGCGCCTAGAACCTCTAGACACCGCGGCCGGCAACAACTTATTGACTTGCTGAATCCATGAAGCTCTTCCCTTAGACCAATAATCCAATGTTTCTGAAACTGTAATAATATGTTTGTCTGTTTACGTAGGTCACATGTACAGATTTTCGCCTTATTCGGATAATTTCTTCATGGTACGTAATTTTTTTTTTCTTAGAGTGTATATAAACCTCGACGTGCAGACCGCGTGAGACGACGCTTCATCCAGTCCCAAACATGCTCAATGGGGGACAGATCCGGAGATCTTGCTGGCCAGGGTAGTTGACTTACACCTTCTAGAGCACGTTGGGTCGCACGGGATACATGCGGACGTGCATTGTCCTGTTGGAACAGCAAGTTCCCTTGCCGGTCTAGGAATGGTAGAACGATGGGTTCGATGACGGTTTGGATGTACCGTGCACTATTCAGTGTCCCCTCGACGATCACCAGAGGTGTACGGCCAGTGTAGGAGATCGCTCCCCACACCATGATGCCGGGTGTTGGCCCTGTCTGAATCGGTCGTATGCAGTCCTGATTGTGGAACTCACCTGCACGGTGCCAAACACGCATACGACCATCATTGGAATCAAGGCAGAAGCGACTCTCATCGCTGAAGACGACACGTCTCCATTCGTCCCTCCATTCACGCCTGTCGCGACACCACTGGAGGCGGGCTGCACGATGTTGGGGAGTGAGCGGAAGACGGCCTAACGGTGTGCGGGACCGTAGCCCAGCTTCATGGAGACGGTTGCGAATGGTCCTCGTCGATACCCCAGGAGCAACAGTGTCCCTAATTTGCTGGCAAGTGGCGGTGCGGTCCCCTACGGCACTGCGTAAGATCCTACGGTCTTGGCGTGCATCCGTGCGTCGCTGCGGTCCGGTCCCAGGTCGACGGGCACGTGCACCTTCCGCCGACCACCGGCGACAACATCGATGTACTGTGGAGACCTCACGCCCCACGTGTTGAGCAATTCGGCGGTACGTCCACCCGGCCTCCCGCATGCCCACTATACGCCCTCGCTCAAAGTCCGTCAACTGCACATACGGTTCACGTCCACGCTGTCGCGGCATGCTACCAGTGTTAAAGACTGCGATGGAACTCCAATTGCCACGGCAAACTGGCTGTTTGTGCACAAATGCTGAGGAGCTAGCGCCATTCGACGGCCAACACCGCGGTTCCTGGTGTGTCCGCTGTGCCGTGCGTGTGATCATTGCTTGTACAGCCCTCTCGCAGTGTCCGGAGCAAGTACGGTGGGTCTGACACACCGGTGTCAATGTGTTCTTTTTTCCATTTCCAAGAGTGTATATCAAAAATACACATCGTCCCAGTGACGTCTTTTAGAAATCACTCATCAGAGCAATTTTCCTAACATAATCACTTCTAAAAACAGCATCACAGTTTAAACTATTCTACAATGACGTAGCCCAATCTCTGCCCCGACTGTTAGTTTGAAAAAAAGAAACCACTGGTACTCGAAGGGACATGTATCTGATCGTGACATTCTCGACGCTATATGTTAGTTGTTTGTTTCCGGGTAAACAATGAAGTATCGATTGTTCACTACACCAGCCTTGATTTTGTTTGCCGAATTGTCTGAAAACCACAATACTGAATCTAAGAATATTTTAAACATTTTGTAGCTGTGAGCTAAATAACCGTATTTGCAATTATACAAAAATAATAGTCAGCCAACTGTTTGCACACAATCTTTTAAAAATATATTAAGCAGGATTCGATAGTTCTACGACTATCTTCATCAGAACGGGTAAAGGTACATGAAATAGATAATAACTTTAAAATTTCAGCAACTTCTTCGTCAAATGACATATTTGTTTTCCATGATTCAAGAATAAAAATCATAATAAATACTGACAGTTATCATAGGATGATAAAACCATCATTTCAAGTGGCGGCACAAGTTAACAGCTGTGTCAGGGTAAAACAGGCACATACATAGCGCAAGATGCATCAGACTAAACGGCATACTGATGAAGATAATCTTACAACAAACGAAACCTAGTTAATGTGTTATTTTTAATTGTGTGCAAGAGGTTGGCTCACTACTACAGTTTATATGAATGTAAGGAAATAATTTGGTCATTATTTTCCTAGTTGGTCTGACGCTGCCCATCGCTTCTTTCTCTCCTGTACCAAATTCTTCATCTTAGTGTAGCACTCACATACCGTGTCCTCGATCATTTTTAGATATGGTCTAATATCTGTCTTGCACTCCAGTTTTTGCCCTCTGCCACTCCCTGTAGTACCACTGACGTTATTGCTTAACGTCTTAAAACATGTCATATCGTACTTAATGACGTCGTTGTCGACGGGACGTTACACAACATTAACCAGTCTAACTCACCATATAAACTGAAGTCTGAGTTTGATGTAGCAGATTTCTTTTAACAAGAAATGAACTCCAGAATGAGATTTTCACTCTGCAGCGGAGTGTTTCAAGAAATGAACTCATTAACTAACTAGTCCGCGTGTTATGTCCTCCTCGTTTCATCCGTTATGTTTTGTTGCTGTTCAAAGCAAGCAGAATTCCTTCGTCTACTACGTTGTTCACACTTTAGATGTTAAGTGTATCTTCAATTCCAGGTGTGCTACTTTTCATTACTTTCGTCTTTCAGTATATAATGTGTGGTCATTAGACTGTTACTGCGGTTGATCAAGTACTAAAATGCTTCCTTACTTTCATGGTGGATAGCAATGTCGTCAACATAGTTCGTCACTGAGAACCTTCCACACAGAGTATTAATCCCACCCCTGAGCCTTCCTTTAACTTCCAACAACGTATAGATTGAACAGTAAAGGCGAAAGACAACAACAATGTCTTATTACTTTTTCAACCCTAGCCTTTCGTTCATTGTCTTCTGTTATGACCACAGCCGGCCGGAGTAGCCGTGCGGTTCTAGGCGCTGCAGTCTGGACCGAGCGACCGCTACGGTCGCAGGTTCGAATCCTGCCTCGAACATGGATGTGTGTGATGTCCTTAGGTTAGTGAGGTTTAATTAGTTCTAAGTGATGGCGACCTATGACCTCAGACGTAAAGTCGCATAGTGCTCAGAGCCACTTTTTGTTGTTGTGACCACAGGGAAATTACAGTGGTCTGGTCAAAATATGGGTTCTTTGACTGCTGTGCGAGATATTTCATCGCAGTTACAACATACGGTATATAAGTTCACTTCATTCCATGAATAATAAAAAGATTAATTTGATACAATACTTTGATCAGATGTGCTTGATAACTTAAAACTGCCATTGACCATTAAAGCATCGTTCGATACTGGAATTAACAAACCCTCCTCTTTAAGTACAACACTCATATATTTGCAAAAGTACACATCCAACTGAGAATTGAAAAACTCTTTAGTCCTACTCGATAATGTTGATTCCTTCAGCTGAGGGCACGATCGCCGGACAGTGCTTTCACGCTCGGTTCTACTTTTGACCTCTGTGCGAGTGCACTGCCGTGTTGAGTGAGGGCATTCTTGTTTAGCCTCTCCCATTCGTCTTTGCAGGTTGCGGCAAACCTCGCTAACGTCTAGAGTGTCGACGTGAATTGCTCTCTTTGATGTTACATCGTGATCTCTGGACAATTCCACAGCTTTCACTCTTGTTTTTCCTTCTTGATTACTAGATACAGTCTGCATCAAGTACATAGACGAATCATATAATCAGTTGCTAAATTAAGCAAAGCGGCAGCCATCAGCAGGGTACTGGAGAATAAAATAGCAAAAGGAACATTCAGTATGTAGGTTAATAAACCTATAATGCCATATGGTTCCCGTCTTAATACAATATGGTTCCACGGAAATATTACCATAGATTCATATTGTTTGCACTAGACATTGGGGTTCTTCGGTCCCGATTATGCTCTCGCACAAAGCAGAAGATCGAATCGAGTTGTCTGCTGGAGACTGTTTACATTGTGTTCTAAATCTTTCAAGTCACGGTATCAAACATCAATTACCACCGAGAATACCTTTGAGCTACGTATCTTATGATATACTTGTGTATTTCTTAAAGAATCGTTAGCCCCACTCACAAGAATATGTTCGACACAATATTAAAAAAAAAAAAAAAAAACACACTGGTTCATTACATTAGATGGAGTTCCTGCAGTGAAGAAGGTTTCTTTTCAAGGAATAAAACAGTTTCTCACTGTACTCAGGCACGTCCATTCGAGGTGCTGTTCCACGCCAAATGATTCCCGAGTACACTCACCTTTTTGCGCGACCAGCAGAGGATCATTTCGTAGATGTGTTTGTTACGTTGGGTGAGAGATTTTATGTACGCGCGGCCAATGTTGTATTTTCGCCGCTCCAGTTTGTAAATAGGTACCTTTTTCATTTGTAAAGCAGCAGGGTTCTTGACGCGCCGCCAGAGTCGCGGGCCGGAGGCGGCGGCGCGTGCAGCCGGGCCACGGCACCGGGCGGCGGGGGGCGGACGGTGGGGGCGTCGCAGATTTAATTAAGGCCCTGCCGGCCGTAATGAAATGCGATACGGAGGCGGCAGGACCTCTTTTGTCAGACGGGGTGTCGCGGCGGGCGCGGCAGTGTTCTGGAAGACTGCGCCGCTGCCTCATCACGGCCGGGGACAAAAGATGGCGCCTCCCTCGCCGGGCTCGCACCGACTGTGGACGCCTCTCGTCGCGGGAGTGCCCACCGGATTAGTGTGCTCGTTTACTGAGGCAAACATTCCGACATCTCACTTTATATACTTGTAGAAAGTGTACCTATGAGGAATGTGATGCATTTTCATTCATTTTATTGTTATTAACACAAAAAGCTAAGTAAGGAACACAATAATATACAGAGGATATCACACAGACTCTGACCATTTCCGTGTGATATCTCACATAGACCCGTAAACGAAATGGAGAAGAAACAATAAGTTCAGAAAACAACAGTTGAAGAAAGAAATAAACATAGTTTTTCTACTAAATGAGCATACGAGATATGTATAGAAGAGACTTAATCAGTGACTAGAGAAGAAACGAGAAGCGGAAGAAATAGATAACGAATGAAAAAATACAGAAACTGCAATCAAGAAAGCTGCTGAAGAAGCAATAGGGAAAAAAGGAAAAGATAAGAAGGAAGAAAAGGTTAAAATTTCGACACGAGAATCGGATAAACTTATGAGGAAAATACGAAATGTTTATCTTAAATATAAAATGAACCAACAGAGGAGAATCATCAAATTTACATACAAAGGAGGAATGCAACAAATTGAGCAGTGAAACTAGCTCGTCAAGAATCTTAGGACAGGTTTATAAGCGTAAAAGATACCGACATTCACGGAAGGGAAATGATAGTTTGTAAAGTAACGGAAACACTATATCAGACAGAAAAAGAAGTTGATTAAATAAATAACATGAAACAAGCAGAATGGATAGAACATTACAAGAGCTTGTGTTATGAAGAAACATGATAAACAGATAATATAAATGCTGAAATAGAAATAAATTTTTTTAACGACATACTTATGCAAGTATTAAGAGAAACCCTCAAATCTACAAAAAAAAAAAAAAAAAAAAAAAAAAAACCACAAGAAAACGACTGGTATGGATGGTATAATCACAAGGTTTCTACAATAAAAAAACAGAAAAACGACTGGTAGGGATGGTATAAAAGCCAGGTTTCTACATTTACTGGAGATAAGGAGCTATTCCAGAAGCTTGTTTACAAGGAAAAAATAATATCACTGTTTAAGAAAGGAGATCGCCACATTTGGGAAAACAATAAAGGAATCACCTTACTGGATCCCGCATACAAAGTTGATGCAAGAATAGTGAACAAGAGGTCAAAAGTTATACGTGAGAGTTTATTGGGCGACGAACAACTGGGATTTCGGAGCAGCAAAACGACAACAGATGCAGTATTTATAATAAACAATTAATCGAAAACGGGAGAGACTTTGTAACATTCATTGATTTTAGTAAGGTATTCGCCAGTGTAGAAGGAAACTTTGGAGAATTATGACGTAAATAACCAATAAACGTTTTAGAAAGTCTATACAAACATAAACTGTAATTTTGGATATAGTTCGTATTCTAGCACAGCCTGTAGCCATAAACGAAGTTGTACGAGGGTGCAGGATTTCACCCACACTTTCCCACACTTTCTCACATTTAATTAGATGGCGTACGTCGTAAATGGAAGGAGGTCTTTAGAGCGGGATTTAAGATTAACAATGATTCCCACCCGAATTGTCTTTTATATGCAGATTACGTCACATTACTGGCGAATAATAACGATGACATACAACGAGGGATACATTTATTAGCTAAGGTTTGAGAAAGGACCATTTGAAGTTTTCAAAAGAATACCAACTAATGACTTTCAAAGGGAAATATTACGTACGGAGGAAAACAGTGATCAACAGTAAAACAACATAACCGATTAAACATTCTAACTATTTAGGCTGCGTCGTCACATACTACATAGAGAAGAAATTAGCAAAGTTTAAGAATAGATGTGAACAACAAACAGACATTTAAAATGAAAAACGAGAAAAGAAACACATTTAAAATTTTATATGACAGTGGCAGTTCCAGTGCTTGTTTACGAAGTGAATCGTGAGTTACGAGTGAACGAAGATGAGGTCTCTAAGAGCATTATAGGGATGCACAAGAGACGACACATCTCGAAATTCGAAAATTAGGAAAAACATGAGTATATTTAACATCCTCAATAAAATACAAGAAAATAGGAGACACTGGTATGAAAATATCGATGGAATGAATGAGAAAGATTACCACTCCAGATAAGATTTAAGCTAGTTGCGACCAGAAGTCAAAGAAGACCGAGGAAACGTTGGCAGATGTAACAGGTAAAAGGAAGACCTAAAGACCTAATGTTTGAAGTGGTGGTGGTGGTGGTGGTGGTGGTGATGATGATGAGGAGGAGGAGGAGGAGGAGAATGGCAAGAAAATTTTCTTCCTGAATTTCTAAAATTATTGGCAGCAACGGCATCCTGTGTATGAGATATTTAAGTACATTTTCAGGCCCCACAGACCATAGATACACTCTAAGACTGGAAAAACAACACACCTGGAAGGAGCTTTGCAAATACAGTAGAAATTGACATTCACACATGTATCGATGGAGACTTCAAAACTGTAAACTTAGGCTGCCGGTGGATGAATGTGTGACGCTATAGCACAATTTTACACAGAAGCTGGTAAGGGGATACTCAACAGCAGACGACACCAGGGCTTAAATTCTCTGCGAATTTCATTCCGTGAACTCAGTTCGACAGTAACTCTGCCTCGTATGCAGGCGCGTGAGCAATGTACGCAGATGTAAGACAGTGAGAGAGAGGACGGCTGGATTACTGGACGTCAAGAAGGAAGCTGTCGACCAACCTGTTGCCCCCCATATGGCACAACAACCACGAATGATGGTCTGGGGTGTCATTTCATTTCCTAGCAGGACTCCTTTAGTCGTCATCCGAGACACACAGTACAGCGGTACGTCGACGATATTCTAACCCTCTTCTGTTCGCGCCTCACGGAATGTCAGCCTGTGATTATATTTCAGCAAAGAATACGCGCACTCACACGGCGAGAGTTTCCACTGCCAGCCTTCGTGCTTGCCAAACCCTACCTTCGCCAGCAAGGTCGCCGGATCTTTCCCCTATTGAGGGTAAGGAGCGTTATGGGCATGGCCCTGCAACAATCTTTTATCACATAAGGGTGTTCCATTTCTCTAGACCATCCTAAATAACTGTTTTTCCAGAAGCCAATTACAAAATGTTTCAAGAAAATCTTCTTTAACCGTAATGGGGACATCAATCAGCAGGATTGCCTTCGTTGCAGCGTTGTTTTTTTTTTCTTTTACAAAGATATGAAGAGCGGTATGACATTTTTGAATGGCACACTGTATTTTTTATTCACTAATTTATTTCCTCTGCTTAAGACCTATTCAAAAATGTATGACAGTGTAGCATTCACTGAAACACAACGTTATTAATTACATAGGACAACACTACTTTGAGCCCGGGACCATAAACTCGCCCACTTTCTGTAGTTGTGTAGTTGTCAGAAAACAAATGCAAACCAAGTAAAACCATAACACAAAATTACCTTTGCTCTCCTGTACCATTTCCCAGGAGTGGAACATTCAAAGATGTTCAAAGTGGTGACCCTGGACACCGGTACACTGGTGAACTCGTTGAATGAAAGTATTATTTACTGCTTCCAGTGGTGCCTGCTGAAGAGAATTACAAAAAAGCACCATACGTCCCTGCATGTCCTCTGGAGTTGCTGGAATATTGCGATAGACAACGTCTTTAATGTATCCCCAAAGCAAAACACCAGTGGATTTAAGTCAGGAGACTTAGCATGCCAAGTAATTGTTCGTCCTCGACCAATCCACCTGGCAGGATACCTTCGGGTCAGAACACGACGTGCACCCAAGGCTTTATGTGCTGGATATCTATCGTGTTGATACTACATAAGCATGCTTGTTCTTAGCAGCACTTCATCCAGAATAGGAGGAAGCATTCGTATGAGGGAGGTGGCATACGCTGTGCCGTTTGGACTACCATTGATGAAGTGAGGGCCAATAATTGTAGTACCAAGCATCCCACACCAGATGTTAAATCTTCACTCACGCTGATGTTCCACGTGTGTAAGCTATAGTGAGTTTTCCCTGGACCAATAATTCATGTTCCTTGTATTTGCCTGTCTTTCGTTTGAGAAGGAACATTCATCAGTAAATAGAACATTGGAGAATGAGTTAGTTTTGTCGAGGATTTGCTGCTGCGCCCACTGATAGAATTGTACACGAGTCTGGAAATTATTCCCATGCAATTCTTGATGTAGGTGAACAGGGTAAGGATGGAACCGGCAACATGTAAGAATACATTATACACAAATTTTATGAATGACAATTTCGTGTTTAAGCTGTCGTGTGGTCACATGTGGATTCATAGCAACGGAAGCGATAGCAGTAACTTCGGCTTCTTCGTCTGTGCGAGTGCTACGACGATTGCGTTGTCGTGGGTAGAAATATCCCGTTTCCTGAGGCGTCGCAACAAGACAAGAAAACATCCGTCGGGAAGCCGGTTCTTGCCAGGATATCGCTCTCTGTACAGTTCCGCTGCCTGCGTAGCATTCCGCCTACCTTCAACAACATCAATAAAATGAACGTTACGTCGACGCAGTATGTAGGAACGACAGCCTTTACTAATCCACATAACAGTATTTGAAACGGCTAAACTTCTACACTAAATGTACCCGGACATAAGAAAACAGTATTGTAATTACTGTTCTGTTAACTTACATTTCCCGTAGATGACTAGCATTTCTACCTTCTCTTCGTTGGTGTTGATTCTACTCACGCAGCTCTTTAACTGACGATAGTTGACGGAATGATGGGTGTGCATTCTACTTATGTTTGCATCTGTCCACTGTCAACGTCTGCACGTGGAAGTGTTCCATTACCCCGAGTACCTACACTACACGCTGGAAGCGTCAACGTCAGTGTTATGTAACTAATAACGTTGTGTTTCAGTGAATGGTACACAGTGATAAATTTTTGGATAGGTCTTATGAGAGGAAATCAGTTACCAAATAAGAAATACATGGTGACATTTAAAAAAATCATACCGCTGTTGATATCTGTGAAAAAAACAAAGCTACAACGAAGGCAATCATGCTGACTGATGTCCCCTGACGGCTGAAGAACATTTGATTGAAACATTTTGTAGTGTGCATCCGGACAAACAGTTATTTAGGCTGGTCAAGATGAATGGGACGCCCTATATATATATATATATATATATATATATATATATAGTGTTAAGAACGGAAGTTGTATGTGATACTGTATTCCTGAGTTACAGTTTTAAATTTTTCAAGATAATCCACGAATATACTAAATTTCTGAAAACTCTGTCTCGTTGTTGAGGAAGTAGTCCCCGTGTTTGATTTTTGTCGTCACTCATTTTCCACACGTATTGCACAAATATTGTCATAACTTGAGTTCTGTAGATTTTTCAGTAATGCATTTACTTGCCAATATCGCCATGTGAATACCAATGATTACTAGTTTCACCCGCTTAAACGATTATCATCACTTCAGGGTACAAAACATGCGGAGTCTACATCGAGAGAATTGGTAAGAAACAAAGTCAGTTCAGTGTTAACGTACTTAAAGAAATGTCTTAGTTTCGGTATACATATGTGGAATATACTGTGCAAACATGGTTGTAGCAGACTGCAGACGTAATTCATCCTGACCGTCCACAAGAAGTCAAAATTAAGAACGCGTTAAGGCTACCACCTATCTCCTCTACAGGAAATAGTTGCATTTATCTGTGTCAATCAAACAACGGCACAGTTATCTGATTAAAGAAGACAGAGAATTTATCCTCCTTTGTCTGTAGTGTAGAGTCCTACATCAGTGTAATTCGATCTGTGTCTGGAAGAAACATATGTCAATATGTCGAAAAACGTGAACTACATTTACGTGACAGTTCGCAACTTCCTTTAAGATGTAGTGAGAGGAAACGGATGAGCAGGTTGAAGAAACTCTTACACCTATAAGTCCTTTGACAGATATAATTGAATTGGTACGTCTTACTCGCTGTAATTAATTGACACAAGTTTAAACATACACGCGCACACAAACACACACACACACTTGTGGAGAGAACGCCGAGAGAAAGGGCGTAGGGGTGGGGATGACGGGGGTGGGGTGGAAAGGAGGAAGGTAACAGGAAGAGAGTGGCAGAAGGCAGGGAAGTAGCTGATATCTGAAGTAGCACTGACGACCACCGGATGAAAGTGTTATTTTGCTCATATTTCAATTAATAAGGACATTCATATGCATAAAGTATCTGGTAAATACGAAACACCGTATCAGGACTAAGATATGTAACAATCTGATAGGGTGAACAGATTAAGCCGGCCGGCGTGGCCGAGCAGTTCTATGCGCTTCAGTTTGGACCCGCGCGACCGCTACGATAGCAGGTTCGAATCCTGCCTTTGGCAAGGATGTGTGTGATGTAATTAGGTTAGTTAGGTTTAAATCGTTCTAAGTTCTAGGGGACTGATGACCTCAGCAGTTAAATCCATAGTGCTCAGAGCCTTTTGAACCATTTCAACAGGTTAATATCACTGTACTTCCCCTTCCTTATTCCTACGATAACGATTTGTCACTTTGTTAATTTTGACTAAGCTTGAGGTATACATAATACGCTAAGACATTGGAAGAAAAGCAGAACGCTGAATAAAAATTTTTCATCAAAATGTAGAGTGAGAAAAGAGTGTAATTAAATTTCTTCGGTAACGAAATAACAGCGTGAAATCAAAAGAACTCAGTCGCCTCTCACACAGACCGATTTTTAAATTAAAAGCCTCGCTTTAAAAGATTTATTTGGCCATAGCACTTACACCTTTTTGCGTAAATTGCACATTAGGTAAACCATTATACACAATTCAAATAGTGAAACACCCACTGCCATATGTGTGCTGAAAAATGCGGGAACTCTATCAATTTTATATCAGAAAATAAATCACAGTTAGCCCTCCTATATAGAGTTCTGAACTGCTTTTATCTGAAAAATTAATTGCAAGATTTATAGTCATTTATCTGACTAACAAACAAGGGAAATAATAGAAATCACATCATATTGTTTCGAATATATTACAACATTTTCGTTGCTTTATAAACACACCGATAATCTCAATGACACCAAGGTATTTCACGTAATTCTTGCTAGGAGGATCGATAGGACGTCAGAAGATATGAGCATAAACGAGGAATAAATATATTAATACTTTTATTTCCATCTCTGATTTGCTGCAATGGCAACCGGTTTCTTCATTCCATTACGCTATAATCAGCCACTCTGTGGTAACATAGTGACTGAGCTTATATTGCTAGAAAAAATCATGCAACAGCGAGTAAGTATCTTCACTAACGTATGTGAAATGGATGTGCACTCGTAAACAATTATTCAAAGTGTATAGCGATTATAGCCATGTTGCGTACGCTAGTGAAGATACTGATTCACTGTTGTATAATACTTTGTCTGCCAATACAAGCTCAGCGACTTTGTTACCACAGACGGTCTGACGATGGTGTAGTAGAATGCCAAATTCGGGAGCATCTGGAACAAATCCAGAGATGAAAATACATGTCTTGGTTATTTATTGCTGGCCCAAGGAATTTCCTGCCGGGTAATCTGTCCCAGCATACTTGAAATTCAGATCTTGATGGAACTTCCTCCAACATCCTTAAGAATGTAGGCCATGAGAGTAAAATCAATGTTAAATACATTTTAACTGATATCGTACCATTTACGGGGTAAGAAGCCTGATACATTATGTCTGGGACAGTCGTAAATGAAGTGATATAATCTCTGTATGTTGTAGGCCATATACATAATTTAGTTAATAGTAATTTTCCTTTCCAAAATGAAAACAAAACCGTCGGGCTGTTGGTTATTATTCCATTTTATTGCTACGAAAGTTTTAACATACACTGTCGACTGATAACACTTTGACTGCTGACAACCGCAAATTTTCATGCCGCTGTAATAAGTGCATGTAAGTGGATCAGAGGCGAGTGAGGAATCATTCTAACCACACAACTCAGGAAATGCATTGACATTACCGAGTGTGACAAGGGCGGATTATTGTCGACTATCTTCGAGGAGTGACCAACTCGGGAACAGCGAAATTGTTCGGCTGTTGGCGTGCTACGGTCGTGGGAGTGAAAAGTGGCTGAGGAATGCTGCCGAAGCATTGGGAACAACCACCTGAAAGTCTGACAACAGAGTTCTCTACTGGTACAGACACGTTTCGGAGCACACGATCCAGACAACAGTGTGGGACTTGGGGCCCACAACAGACATCTTATACGTGTTCCCATGATTACCCAACCACACTGTCAGTTAAGATTCCCTCGGGCACTGCTTCATCAGGATTGGGCAGTGGGTGTATGTAAATGTTTAACCTAGTCAGATAAATCGTGAAATTTTTTACACAAGGTGGATGGTCTCGTCCGGTTACGGAATCATCCAGGAGTATTTACACCTCGAAACTTGCATCTCGCCACGGATGCAGGCTGGTGAGGGCCATGTTGCATCTTGAGTGATATTTAACTAGGTCTCCATGCTATTTGTGGCAATAATCGAGGCACCATAGCAGCTGAGCAATACGTTACCATCGTTATAGACAACCCACATCGTTTCATGATTATTGTTTTCCGCAAAAGTAATGGCATCTTCTAGGTAGATATTAAATGTATGTGTGACAAGGCCAAAATCGGGCCAGTGACTTGAAAAGCGTAATAATGCAGTCACGTTAATATCTTGGCTGCAATAAACACCTTATCTGAATCGCATGGAGACACATCAGTGGCACTGCTGGCTGCCAGCTTCATTCTCACAAACTTAAGGCCGTAAATTAACCCTATGAATCTCAAGAACATGAGAAAAAGATTTTTACAAAACTGACATTTGCGATGATAATTTGCAACGAATACGACAAGATATTGGCAAAAGGCAAACAATCAATTATTTTAAGCAGGTGCTTTCACTCTGGAATATACTTTTAAGCCGGCCGGAGTGGCCGTGCAGTTCTAGGCGCTTCAGTTTGGAACCGCGACTGATGACCTCAGATATTAAGTCCGATAGTGCTCAGAGCCATTTGAACCATTTTTTTTATACTTTTAAAATTTTTCACAAAATTTATATTAATTGTCAACACAAGGATAAATTCGTACAAAGTAAACGGTGAATTGATTCAATGTTGTGGTTTCATTCTTGCACCACTGGAACACAAAGCTTACAGATACCTGTCATTTCAGGAGTTACACTTGAAAGCAGTTTTCCATGTCTCCTAAACACCATCCCACATCTCGAAACTTCCATGAACTCATAATCACTAACAGAATTTACAGTCCCAACTAACAATCGAAAATGGATGTGAAATTTAATATACCTATATCAAAAGTCTGTACAGTTCCGCTGGTTTGATTGCGGAACCCCTCATAATAACAGCAGTACATACTCAAATTTGCCCTACAACTTTATATATTATTACTTTCACTGCCCGTTACTTCCTCAATACGAACACTATATAAGAAACACTCCTTATGATTTCCTACGATCACGTACCGCAATCTCTGTGTCTATAGTTACTTTGAATGCTGTAAGTGATTGCTAGGAGGCATCACATTCGCAGAAGTACGACAATCTACCATTACATGTCTTTGTCTTACAATAGCATCAGTGGTTCCATGCAACAGGCACCGGTATTTCAAAACACGTTAATAAAATGCTGGTTTCCGGTAGAAACCACTAGTGCTGAACGGGGTAAAAGGGCTGCATGACTTATGTATACCACCTCTGGTGCATCCGCAAACGCACCACAGATTCTTAGCTTTCAAGCTTTTCACAATCGGTGCCGTATTACGCTCGAAAGGTGGAGCAACATGCTACCTAAGATGTTGTCTCATCAGTGTAGTCTAAATAACAACACGAATGTTGGGTAAAACGGGGTATATCTCAAGGAACATTCATTTCAGTTTTCTCACGAAAGACAAACCAAGTAAATATCGCGGATGTAAACTGAAACTAGACCCTAACGAACAATCAGCCACTATAAAAGTATGAAAACTTCACTATTAGCTACTGATTCCCTTACATTTCTGTTCCCAGGTCCCAGATCGTAGTATGACTTAGAGAATGCATTCATTGGGATTTCTTTTATTCTTTGTCATTTGTTTTACGTCCTCAAATTACATGTAAATTAGCTGCTCCCTTAGAATGCACCAGGTCAACGTCTCCCACTCGTTCGCTGTGGGCCCGATCGTCAACTCTAGATTAATCTTATTGGTTCTTGGTACTTATTCAGACACGCAGTGCTCTGCGTCAGCACTTACGTCCAGCTCACATGCACAATTTTCACTACCTCTGCACGACAGTGTATGGCTTTTAAGTTAAGCAAATGACGTAAATGGCCCAAAAAATTTATAAAAGGAATAGATTTAATTCTGCAGCACTACAGAAAACGACTTTAAGACTCAGTTGAACACCCACTGCGTACTCCGGAAAAAGAGGAAAATGAGGTCAAGGATAGTTCTAATTGTGGATTGGAATATGAGTAAACTAAGCTTACTGTATGGTTAAATGATGATGGTATCCTCTTGGGTAAAGCAATCCGGAGGTAAAATAGTCCCCCATTCGTATCTCCGGGCGGGGAGTACTCAAGATGATGTCGTTATCAGGAGAAAGAAAACTGGTGTTCTACGGATCAGAGCGTGGAATATCAGATCCCTTAATCGGGCAGGTAAGTTAGAAAATGTAAAAAGGGAAATGGATATGTTAAAGTTAGATATAGTGGGAATTAGTGACGTTCGGTGGCAGGAGGAATAAGACTTCTGGTCAGGTGACTACAGGGTTATAAACACAAAATCAAATAGGGGCAATGCAGGAGTAGGTTTAATAATGAATAGGAAAATAGGAATGCGGGTAAACTACTAGAATCAGCATAGTGAACGCATTATTGTGGCCAAGATACATACGAATACCACGCCTACCACAATAGTAAAAGATTATATGCCAACTAGCTCTGAAGATTACGAAGAAATTGAAGAAACGTATGGAGAAATAAAAGAAATTATCCAGATAGTGAAGGGAGATGAAAATTTAATAGTCATGGGTGACTGGAATCCGTCAGTAGGAAAAGGGAGAGAAGGAAACGTAGTAGGTGAATATGGGTTAGGACTAAGAAATGAAAGAGGAAGCCGCCTGGTAGAATTTTGCACAGAGCATAACTTAATCATAGCTAACACTTTGTTCAAGAACTATAAAAGAAGATTGTATACATGGAAGAAGCCTGGAGATACTGGCAGGTTCCAGATAGATTATATAATGGTAACACAGAGATTTAGGAACCAGGTTTTAAACTGTAAGACATTTCCAGGGGCAGATGTGGATTCTGACCACAATCTATTGGTTATGAACTGTAGATTAAAACTGAAGAAACTGCAAAAAGGTGTGAGTTAATGAGATGGGACCTGTATACACTGACTAAACCAGAGGTTTTACAGAGTTTCAGAGAGAGCATAAGGGAACAATTGACAATAATGGGGGAAAGAAATACAGTAGAAGAAGAATGGGTAGCTTTGAGGGATGAAGTAGTGAAGACAGCAGAGGATCTAGTAGGTAAAAGACGAGGGCTAGTAGAAATCCTTGGGTAACAGAAGAAATATTGGATTTAATTGATAAAAGGAGAAAATATAAAAATGCAGTAAATGATGCAGGCGAAAAGGAATACAAACGTCTCAAAAATGAGATCGACAGGAAGTGCAAAATGGCTAAGCAGGGATGGCTAGAGGACAAATGTAAGGATGTAGAGGCTTATCTCATTAGGTGTAAGATAGATACGGCCTACAGGAAAATTAAGGAGACCTTTGGAGAAAAGAGAACCACTTGTATGAATATCAAGAGCTCAGATGTAAACCCAGTTCTAAGCAAAGAAGGGAAAGCAGAAAGGTGGAAGTAGTATATAGAGGGTCTACACAAGGGCGATGTACTTGAAGACAATATTATGAAAATGGATGAGGATTTAGACGAAGATGAAAGGGGAGATACGATACTGCATGAAGAGTTTGACAGAGCACTGAAAGACCTGAATCGGAACAAGGCCCCGGGAGTAGACAACATTCCACCAGAACTACTGACAGCCTTGGGAGAGACAGTCCTGACAAAACTCTACCATCTGGTGAGCAAGATGTATGAAACAGGCGAAATACACTCAGACTTCTAGAACAATATAATAATTCCAATCCAAAAGAAAGCAGGTTTTGACAGATGTGAAAATTACCGAACAATCAATTTAATAAGTCACGGATGCAAAATACTAACGCGAATTCTTTACAGACGGATGGATGAACTACTAGTAGCCAACTTCAGGGAAGATCAGTTTGGATTCCGTAGAAATGTTGGAACACATGAGGCAATACTGAACTTACGACTTATCTTAGAAGCTAGATTAAGCAAAGGGAAACCAACGTTTCTAGCTTTTGTAGACTTAGAGAAAGCTTAGAAAGCTTTAGACAATTTTGACTGGAGTACTCTTTTTCAAATTCTGAAGGTGGCAGGGGTAAAATACAGGGAGCGAAAAGCTATTTACAATTTGTACAGAAACCAGATGGCAGTTATAAGATCTGAGGGGTATGAAAGGGAAGCAGTGGTTGGGAAGGGAGTGAGACATTGTAATTCCGTCAGAGACAGCAAAGGACTAGGAAGAGCAGTTGAACGGAATGGATAGTGTCTTGAAAGGACGAGATAAGATGAACATCAACAAAAGCAAAAGAAGGATAATGTAATGTAGTCGAATTTTAAGTCTGGTGATGCTGAGGGAATTAGAATAGGAAATGAAACACTTGAAGTAGTAAAGGAGTTTTGCTATTTGGGGAGCAAAATAACTGATGATGGTCGAAGTAGAGGGGATATAAAATGTAGACTGGCAATGGAAAAGAAAGCATTTCTGAAGAAGAGAAATTTGTTAACATCGAGTATAGATTTAAGTGTCCGGAAGTCGTTTCTGAAAGTATTTGTATGGAGTGTAGCCATGTACGGAAGTGAAACATGGACGATAAATACTTTGGACAAGAAAAAAATGGAAGCTGTCGAAATGTGGTGCTATAGAAGAATGCTGAAGATTAGATGGGTAGATCACATAACTAATGCGGAAGTATTGAATAGGATTGGGGATAAGATAAGTTTGTGGAAGAACTTGACTAGAAGAAGGGATCGGTTGGTAGGGCATGTTCTGAGGCATCAAGGGATCACCAATTCAGTATTGGAGGGCAGCGTGAAGTGTAAAAATCGTAGAGGGAGACCAAGAGATGAATACACTGAGCAGATTCAGAGGGATGTAGGTTGCAGTAGGTACTGCGAGAGTAAGAAGCTTGTACAGGATAGAGTAGCACGGAAAGCTGCATCAAACCAATCTCTGGACTGAAGACCACAACAACAACAATCTTACTTAGATGTTTTAAGAACTAATGTTTACACTGTTCTGTTTTCCGGGTCCGAAAGAGTGGAGGGAAGAGGGGACCTGATCAGATGCTGAGTGCTAAGTTAACAGATTACAATTACGTAACATTACAACTAATAAACATTCTGACAACCCACCATATCGCACAAAATAAAAAATCTAACTTTTCACGCTAGAAAATTGATCCACTATTTCATATAAACGCAAACGAATAAACTAAATTACAACTAGTGAGATTTACATAGCTGCAACCTGTTTCATGTGGACGTATGAATCAGAACTGGGTATCGGAATCAGCCACAAGCCCGAAAATTTCGTATAGCAGCATGCATCAATTCTTCTTCCTTGACCAACTGGGCTGGTGCTCGCTAGAGCCTAGAGAACACTGGGAGCACTAAAGATGTGCTCTTAAGTAAGGCCCACGAATTGATCACCAGCACATAACGAAGCATAAAAATATAAAAATCACTGACTGGTAGAAACTTCCCACAACAATATTTCACAATTTACATTATCGTGAAATACTGGATACGCTACTTAATAAGGACTCCGAAAGAGTAGGTATTCGCACCACCTTACAGGGCTAATAGTCACAAAATCAGCCACACTTTAAAATCAAGAATCACGAACTAACCCAGGAAAAACGCTGGCGATTAGGTACTAATTTAACTTACAGAGAAAACACCAACTCATTAATCATAGTGGCCAGGAGCTAGCCAACAACTGGACATTTTCTGGCTGATAGCCACAAAATCAAACAGTTATTTAAAATTCAGTAATCACGAAATAACTCAGAAAAAATTTGGCAAGCAGGAATTCATTTAGTGAAGGGAAAAAGATCTGATTTTTCAGCATAGCTACAGGGAGCTAGTTTACAACTGGAAGAAACAAGCTGGCTGATACCTACAAAATCAGTCAGTTAATTCAAAGAAAACAGCTCTAAAAATTGGATACAGCGAGTACATGGAATGTACTTCGCAAGTAGAAGGAACATGGAAACAATACACTAGTAACATCGCTCATATTTATGGTACAAATATTATTACAAAACTAGAAGTTTAGTGGTAGTTTCCCAGAACGAAGCGAGTCCCCGAAGTTTCGTCAGAAACGTAAATTTTCGTAAATTATGTAGAATAATCAAAACAAATTTAAAAGAATGCTTTGTCTGTGACATTTGGGCAGACCATGCCAAACACATGCGAAATTTATCAGACCTCACTACACACGCCTACAGCTTTGTTCCTACAGCGCACCGTTGATTCATGCGAATATTTGGACAGGGAGAGAAATGCTGTGGGAAGGGGGGGGGGGGGAAAGGGAGGTGACTGGTTCGCAATCCTAGTAAACTTGTACTGGCACTCTGGAGCATAGCTTCCACTTCCCAGTGTTATGTTTCTGGTCCATTGTGGGTAGAATGTGAAGTTAGTACCACAGGCCTACACCAAGCCTACACTTGTATGACTTGTGACTTCATGGGGAACGTGCTCCAAATCACAAACATGCTACCAGTCACACAAACTCATATATATTTAAAGAAAAAATGAGAAGCTAAGCAAAGCATATAAAAGGCACACAAGAAAATAAAAGCTTGTACACCCCACTTTCCCAGAAGGGAAAGGAAAAAAAAAGACAATATATGTACACTAATCGCTATTAACAAATTGAGGCACAAGCTACACTCTACATTAATGAAAGCAGTTCTTATTGAACTTGTCATCATCCTTTGCCAAAACGAAAGGAAAGTGCAGAGGTTACTCTGCCAACAGTAGAGAAAATTCAATTATCTCTTTAAACTCTATGTTACGGAGAAATTGTGAATGGGATACTAACTTTCTGTCACAATTTAATTTTATGAAACAGCACAAACAGACTGTCCTATTTATCTTTCTCACCCAAAATAACTTTTACCGATGCATTAAATGAAATTATATCAACCAAAGGTTTATAACATCATTGGGTAGTTCTTCCTCTACGGTTTTTCTCCTCTACAGCTCCATCTACTACCATGGAGTCATTCCCTGATGTCTTAACCGATTTCCTATTATTTTGTCCTTTCTCCATGTCAGTGTATGTATTGCCACAGATGCTGAAGATACAGATTAGAGGTTGACCATGTACGTTTTATTCAAGAATACACTTGCCCTCTCCTAGAGCTATTCAAAATTGTATCACACTGTACCATTTTTCCAAATAAAACTTAGATGTGCAAATTATAAACAGTATACAGGTTGTAAAGAAAGCGATCTGTTCACTGTCTTGATTGCACACATTACGTACCCATAAGTGTGGGTTTTGTTTACGATTTCGGATTCGTGTAAACACAGGTACTCCATTAACGCCCTCTCCCCACTCACCTAATTTGTTGTTGCTTTAGCGCAGATTGCGGTGCTCACCAGTGTAGTCGCGCATCAGAATAACTTAGTAACGATAAGGCTGAAATGCTACTGATCTATGAAGAAAGTCCGTCGACTGGAAATAACTTAGTATCTTGCATTTTTATAATTATTATGTTTCCTGTTTATTATTTTATTATGTCTTCTGATTATTACATTATTATGTCTGTCTTGTATTCTACTGTACATATCTGTACTGTAATTTTCTGTAGGTGGGCGCAATTCTTTTCAGGGCCAATTACTGTACAGCAGATGATTCCCTGACGAATTCAACATGAGCTTCGTGTCTCGTAAACAAGTTCTCACAGCATTCTGCAACGTCATAAATTCCATCCTCACCATGCTTATTTACAACCAGAACTTTATGGAAATCATTTCAACAATAACGTTTAATTATGAAAGTGATCCCAGCAACAGCTTCTGACTAATACTAATTTCTTCTCAGATATTCTTTTCACTGACGAACTGTCAACATGAGAGGTATGAGTTATCGTTCTATCAACAATCCATCATGGCTCGAACAGGTAGAGCATCAACTTCCATAGAACGTTAATATTTGATGTAGAATTATTGGAGATACAGTTATCGGACCTCTGTTTATAAATAGCAACCAAAATATTTTTATGACACACTCTGCCTATTCTCTTGGACGACATACCGTTAAATAAGAGGATGGTCATGTAGTATCAGCCTGATGGATGCCCTTCACAGGACACCTTACTAGCACGACGAATTCTGGAACGTATATATCGTGGTAGGTGGACTCGACATGGTGGGCTACTTATTTGGTCTGCCAGATTCCACACCTTTTCTTTCTTTCTTTCGTTCTTTCTTTCGACTCATCAGTTTTCTGATTAGCTTGACGTGGCCCACCACACATTCCTCTGCTGTGTCAACCACTTCAACTCAGAATACCACTTGTAGCACTTGCAACGTACGTCCTCAATTATTTGCTGGATGTAATCCTCTCTCTGTCTTCTTCTACAGTATTTTCCCTCTACAGTTTCCTCTAGAACAATGGAAGTAACTCCCTCATGTCATAACAGATGTCCTGGCATCCTGTCCCTTTTCCTTGTCAGTGTTTTCCACAGATTACTCTCCTCTCCGATCCTGTGCAGAAGCTCCTCATTCCTCACGTTACCAGTCCACCCAAGTTTAAACACTTGCCTGTAGCATCACTTCTCAGATGCTTCGATTCAGTTCTGTTCCGATTTCCCCACAGTCCATGTTTCACTACCGTACAATGCTGCGCTCGGAACGTATACAGTTAGAAAATTCTTCCTCAAATTAAAGCCCATGTTTGATACTAGTACGCTCCTCCTGGCCAGGAATTCTCTTATTACGAGTGCTAGTCTGCTTTTGATGTCGTCCTTGCTTTGTCCTTCACTGGTTATCTTGCTGCCTAGGTAGTATGATTGCTTAATTTCGTCTATTTCGTGAACATCAATCCTGATATTATGCTTCCCGCTGTTCTCTTTTCTGCTAAACCTCAGTACTTTCGTCTTTCCTCGATTTATACTCATTCCGTATTGTCCACTATTTGACAGTCCATTTCATTCAGCAGATCACGTAATTATTCATCATCTTCTCTCAGTATAGCTGTGTCATCAACGAATCATATCACTGATATCCTTTCACCTTAAATTTTAATTCCACTCCAGATCCTTTCTTTTATTTCCGTCATTGCTTCTTAGAAGTACAAATTTAATAGTAGGGGTGAAAGACTACATCCATGTCTTCCACACTTTTCATCCGAGAACTTCGTTCTTGGTCGTACGATCTTATTATTCCCACTTGGGTTGTGAACATGTTTTATATTATACACCTTTCTCTACTGCTTACTCTTGTTTTTCTCAGGATTTCGAACATCTTGCTCCATTTTCCATTGTAGAATGGTTTTTCTGGTCGACAAACTTTATGAACGGGTTTTCGTTTTTCTTTAGTATTGCTTCTATCGTTAACAACATCATGATTTCCACTCTGGTGCCTTTCCTTTCCTAAATTCAAACTCAGCATTATCTAACACATCGTCAGTTTTCTTTTCCATTCTTCTGTATATTATTCTTGTCAGCAACTTGGATGCATGAGATGTTGGACTGGTTGTGCGATAATTCTCGCGATTATCAGCTCTTGCAGTCCTTGGCATTGTGTGGATGATATTTTTCATAAAGTCATATGGTTTGTCGCCATACTCACACATTCTACGCAACAAGTGAGTAGTCGTTTTTTTTGCCACGTCCCCAAATAATTTTGGAGATTCTGGTGGAAAGGTACCTCTCGCTTCTGCCTAATTTGATCATAAGTCCATCGAAGATCTCTTAATTTCTAATATTGGATCCTTATCTCTTTTAAATCGACTTCGGCTCCTTCTTCTGTCCTCTGTCACATCTCTCTCACAGGGGCGTCCAGTGGACTCTTTCCACCCATCCGCTCTCTGCTAAACATTTAACGGTGGAAATCCCATTGCACTCTTAATGTTACCACCCTTGTTTTTAGATTCACGGAAAGTTGTTTTGACTTTCGTATATGCTGAGTTACTCCTCCCAACAATCATTTTTTTTTATTTGTTCGCACTTTTCACGCTGCGAGTATTTCATAGCTTCCCTGCACATCCTATTTATTTCATTTCTCAGCGAATTCTGTTTCTGTATTCTTGAGTTTCGCTGAACATTTTTGTACTACTATCTTTCATCTATCAGTTGAAGTATTTCTTCTGTTACTCATAGTTTCTTCGGAGTTACCTTCTATGAAGCTATGTTTTTCTTTCCAATTTCCGTGATTGCCCTTCTTAGACTTTTACATTCCTCCTCAATTGTACTGCCTACTGAGATACTCCTTATTGCTGTATGTCTAGCCTAAGACAAATTCATGCGTATGTAGTCATCCTTAGTACTTCCATACCCTACTTCTATGGGTATTGATTCTTCTTGAGTAATTTCTTAAACTTCACCCTACTCTTCATCACTATTCCATTGTCATCTGAGTTTATATCTGCTCCTCCGTATGTCTTAAAATACCGAATCTGATTTCGGAATCTCTGTCTGACCAGGATGTAATCTAAGTGAAATCTTGCTGCATCACCCGGCCTTTTCCAAATATACCTCCTCCTCTGGTGATTCATGACGAAGTTTTCACAATTACTAGCTGTAATCTTTTATAGAAATCTATTAGTCTTTCTCCCCTCTTATTTCTTGTCTCAAACCCATATTCTGCTGTAACTTTTTCTTCTACTCCTTCCATTACAACCACATTTCAGTCCCCCACGACTATGCTATTGTCATCTCCCTTTACATACTGTAACATCATTTCAGTATCCTGAAATACTTTCTCTAACTCTTCATCTCCAGCTTCCGACGTCAGAATATATACCTTAATTATCGCTGTCGGTGTTGGTTTCGTGTTGATTCTGATGAGAATAACCCCAGCACTGAAACGCGTACAGTGGCACACTCTTTGTCCTATTTTCCTACTGAAAAGAAGTCCTATTCCTGTTATACCACTTTCTGCCGCTGTTGATATTACTCTATAATCCTCTAACCAGATATCCTTGTCATGGTTCCATTTCACTTCACTGACCCCTACTATATCTAGGTTAGGCCTTTGCTTTTAAGTTTCAGATTTTCGAGCTTTCCTACCACGTTCAAGGTTCTGACATTCCAAGCCACGACTAGTACAACATTATC
Organism: Schistocerca gregaria; assembly: GCF_023897955.1. Taxonomy (NCBI): domain Eukaryota; kingdom Metazoa; phylum Arthropoda; class Insecta; order Orthoptera; family Acrididae; genus Schistocerca; species Schistocerca gregaria. The sequence goes on from NC_064926.1 coordinate 244,204,746, forward strand.
GTTTCTGTTGGTTATTCAGTTTTTTTCTCATGGTCATCTCACCATTGCTAGTCTCCTCCCAGAGAAACGAAAGGTTGAGTGTTCTGAAATGTTTGCCAACGGAGAGATCATCATGACATTTTCCCAATCACAGGTGACATGTCCAGTGGATACATGTTAGGTGTCTTTAATGCAGTGGTTTCCGTTGCCTTCTGTGCCTTCATGACGTGATGAGTGCCGATTCTTCCGCCATTAAGGGTAAATTCCCACCCCAAGGACAACAGTTAACCTGTCCGCTCCTCCACCCTCATTGACAAGGCCGGAAGTCTTCGGTCGGCAATGCTGATTGCTAATCAAAATTTAAACATGGGTGGATTTCGAACTGGGGACTGGGAATGTTTTGATGAATAATCGAAGATGATACCCGCGGACAACGGTTACCTAGAATGTCAGCAAAATGTTCTAGCGACACCAGCGTACATTCAGCAACACATTTTCGTGCTTGTACTGCCTTCACATAGGAAGTAGTAGCACGATGTACGGGACCCTTCGTCCACAGAGTGATCCTACGTATGAATTCCAATGGTTACTATTCTGAGCATTTTAAACGTTCTGTTTTTCATGTAGCGGTAGTATCACAAATTACTACTAATATAGCATGTTACTTCTCCTTGTTATACGTGCTGTAATACAGTACTGTACAATATCAAGATCCAATTACATTACAGGGCAGTACTGTTCCGTTCATTGTTTATTAGTAATTTGTAAAATGTTCAAAATCATCTTGAAGATGTTAAATAACTTAATTAATGAAATTCTCTAAAGTAATATTGAAGTAAGAGGAGTTATGTATTATGTATCACTTCGATGGCTGCTAGTTTCGTGGATACAGTTAGATGAATTTTTTAATAGCATGTGCAGCTTGTGAGTGTATTCGCGAATAAAATGTACGTGGTTTCATTTAAAAGAGTTTACCTCCACATTTTCTCTCCTACATCTGTGGGGTACACAAAACGTATACCCTCAACAAGAACTACCTAATTATGTTCAAAAACATTGGTTGAAACAATTTAACAATTTTTCATTTAACGCATCAGGAAAAACGGTATTTTCTGTGAGCAACATAAATTAGACACTATGTATACCTGTCTTCTTCTACGTTTTTAGCCCTCTATAACTTCCTCTAGTCCCATGGAAGTCATTCAGAAATGTTCAAATGTGTGAAATCTTATGGGACTTAACTGCTAAGGTCATCATAAGCTTACACACTTCTTAACCTAAATTATCCTAAGGACAAACACACACACCCATGCCAGAGGGAGGACTCGAACCCCCACCGGGATCAGCCGCACAGTCCATGACTGCAGCGCCAGAGACCGCTTAGCTAATCCCACAAGGTATGGAAGTCATTCCCTTATGTATTAACAGATGTTCTGTTAACCTGTCCCTTCTCTTCGTCATTGTTTCCACACATTAATTTCCTCTCCGATCCTGCACAGAACCTCGTCACTCCTTACCTTATCAGTCTACCTAATTATCAGCACTTTCCTATAGCACCACTCCTCAAATGCTTCGACTATCTTCTGTTTCAGTTTTCCTGTACTCCATGTTTCACTGCCATACAATGCTATCCTCCAAACGTACATTATCAGAAATTTTTTCATCACATTAAGGCCTATGTGTGATAAAGGTATGCCCTTTTTGCGAGTGCTAGTCTGCTTATATATATGTTGTCCTTGCTTTGTATGTCATTGGCTATTTTGATGCCTAGGTGCCACTGTGTTAATCACAGTGTCCGGTATCAGAACATTTAGGATACTCCCTTCATGATATCCTAATTCTTTAAAAGACCCCGTCTTAGACAAACGTCGATACACCGTTGGAGACAAGGAATGCTGTAGTTGTTGCCGGTGCGAATAGGTCTCCTTGCTGACTGCTGCCCATTGCTATTTGCCTTTCTGTAACCAAACGCGAAATCGGTGAGGTCTCTATTCGAATTTGGAACCATTGTAAACAATGCTGTATGACATCCTCTACATGCTAAGTCAGCAAGAGAACGGGATTGAACAGAACATTACCAATTACTATCCAGGGCGGGAGGGGGGCGAAATGGCCTGATGTATGTGGAACAGCAGTAAGCTGTGTGAGGAAACCATGCATACTGTAAATGTGGCTGCATTGTACAGCATGTTTTGAACTACAGTCCCTGTAAGAAAGTGTGATTGAATAAATGGTCTCTAGCATGGGAAACTTGCATTTGGGAACATACGTTCATTTGTCCTGTTTTGCTTCGAATCCTCTCATCGATCAGTTGTACATGGTGTAGTAAAATCACCCTTGTAACATATATATTAAATACACGTCTGACTGCCAAGCAAGTCGCCCGTTTAGATTTCCAGCTGGGTTAGTGTTGTGGTTGGCAGGAGAGCCAACACCGTGTTACTAGAGGAGGCCGAAAGCCACGCGATTTAGCTCACGCAGGCTGGCGTGAGGTCTGGAACAGGACAAGGAAATTAGAATTTTGAAACAACGGACGTAGCTGGTGGAATACTTAACTTTAATCCATTAATGACGATCGTCGCTATTGACGGTACATGATTGACAATATCAATAATAACTGGTAATGGCGCCTTGCTAGGTCGTAGCAAATAACGTAGCTGAAAGCTATGCTAAACTATCTTCTCGGCAAATGAGAGCGTAGAAGTCAGTGAACCATCGCTAGCAAAGTCGGCTGTACAGCTGTGGCGAGTGCTACGAAGTCTCTCTAGACCTCCCGTGTGGCGGCGCTCGGTCTGCAATCACTGATAGTGGCGACACGCGGGTCCGACGTATACTACCGGACCTCGGCCGATTTAAAGGCTACCACCTAGCAAGTGTGTTGTCTGGCGGTGACACCACATTCCTCACCACAGTTAGGTAATATTATTTCTCTGCTCGGGAACCTGGTGTTGTATTGTCCTCATCATCATCAGCATGCAAACCACCTACTGTGCAATCACCTGCAACGTCTTCCAATTTGGTGGCTAAACTTCTAAAGGAGAGGACTCCCAGCCAGCAGTGCTGCATGAACATTTCATTTCATATACATATTACATTACTTGAAGAAAATGAGTTTAGCATTCAACCTGCAAAAACACCACAAATAAGAACAATAAATATTAGTGATTTGCAATACCAGTAATATGTGTTCATCAGTATCAACAAAATGCATATACAAATACATATACACACACAGAGATACAGACACACACACATATACAATTACATATACACACACAGACACACACACACACACACACACACACACACACACACACACACACACATGCGATAGGCAGGAATTTAGGGAAACTTGGCCTCAGATAAACAAGACCGATTAGTGGAGTTCAAACAGGCTTTTTTCTATGAGTATTGGAGAAAAAGAAAACAAATGGAGATTTTGTGTAAATTCTGGTTAGGAGACAAGTATGATACTAAGAAGAAAAGTGTTAATAGATTTGTAATAAAGTGTGTTATGACTTTGTCAAACTTGAATTCTAAAGTGGAAACGGAGCAAATAGTTATGGGAATCTAAAAAACAAATTGCCGCTGTATTAGAGGAACAAAATAATTTCATCACCAAGGGATGACACTGGGCAGTTTCTTCACTCTTTGGAAAGAACTGAGAATCTTTTGAAAGAGGGAGAGAGAGTTAGGAAAGATTAAAGACCACTCACTAGACACAATGACATCAGAGCTGAAGGTAATGTAAACAAGATCTGCGTGCAGCGAGCGAATAATTGTAGAGGTAGAGGTCGAAGTGAAGGAGGTGCTGTTTTAAGCTGGTTCAACAATCGAAGTAAGTACTTTGACTGCCGTCAGATGCAGTCTGATGACATAACGCATAGGTGCAGCCTGCTCGCTGACAGGAATGCCAGATGCAACGACAGCATTTAGGAGGGAAATGAGTAGCATTTCGTAATGATGCTAACGTTTACAGGCTGAAACAGTAAAAATTAAATCCGTTAGTAACACCCTTTGTGAAGAAGGCACCTAATAAACAGCATGGGAGTAGCATGATAAAAAACAGTAGGGCAGAGGAGAGTGACACTGTAACAAAGTTCCTTTATCTACGAAATAATGTAGCATCTAGTGAAAGAAAATCAAAATTAAGATTGTAGGAAACATGGTAGTGAGGAACAAGGCATAGAAAGTGAAGACTTAAATCAGGATGTGGGAGTGAATTAGCACTGCAAAACAGATGAGAGGCCTTCCAAACACGAAGTAAGTATCATTATTATTGAGGATACATTTATGGAAGTACACAAGGAAGAGTATAGTGGAGCAGAGGAAATGGTGAGTAGGCTGAATCGAGTAATTTCTGGGAGTGAGGAAGCTGCGTCAGAAGAAGAGGAAGAAGTTAATGATTTTGAAAATTCTGATGACATCTTGGATTGGGCTGTCAAACTAGAGGTTATTAAAGAGGTAAGAAGGTAGAGAAATGTTTTGATTTATCAGTAGTGGACAGGATAGTTAAAGCTGCTACTACTAATAAAGTGGTTAAGGTATGTGTACTTCCCAGAGAAGGGGTACGTTTTGATAGGTGTGAAGTAGTGCAGGATTTACTAGATCAACCTGAGTCAGTAGTCAGAAATGAATGCGTTGGCCAACATATTGTTGAAGGGATAGTGTTTAAAGAAAAGGTCCCTTGTTTAATAGATAGTGGTTCTGAGGTGTATGCTGTGTCACAAAATTTTGTAAATGCTCTACCTGAAAGTAAAGAATGCCGATGACTGGATTAAAAGTTATTGTGGTTATGGAGAAAAGAAAAAAGGTTGTTAGACAAGAGATTATGTTACTAATCACATTATGTGGCGTACAAATAGAGCAAAACTTTTTCATTAATAATGGACTAAGTGTGGAAATGTTAGCAGGGGCCGATTTCTTGGATTAATAATAATGGTGAGTTAATTTTGGAACTAATGATGCAGTTATTAGAATAAATGGAAAACTGGTAAGTATGCTTTTCATTGGCAAAAGACGTTATGAAGACAATGAACAAAATGATATTCTAATTCGATACTGTAGGACGACAGAGTTGAGAAAGGGCTATAATAAATACAGTAAAAGTAAGGAAGTATGTCATTCTAAGAGAAGGGGAAGGTGCAATGCCAATGATTTGAGAATGAAAAATATATTGATGGATAATGGAGACAACTGTAACTAGGAAACCTCAGGGGACACGCATTCTTTGCGTTGCTAGGTGGTTTACGAACACCGGGCGTCCCAAGCTGTTGGCAATATTACCTCTGTTTCATTTTGTATTGCAACCTCACTGTTCATTGTCCAGAACTTCTTGCCTATTGTAAATGTAATGATGTAAAATACACTCCTAGAAATGGAAAAAAGAACACATTGACACCGGTGTGTCAGACCCACCATACTTGCTCCAGACACTGCAAGAGGGCTGTACAAGCAATGATCACACGCACGGCACAGCGGACACACCAGGAACCGCGGTGTTGGCCGTCGAAAGGCGCTAGCTGCGCAGCATTTGTGCACCGCCGCCGTCAGTGTCAGCCAGTTTGCCGTGGCATACGGAGCTCCATCGCAGTCTTTAACACTGGTAGCATGCCGCGACAGCGTGGACGTGAACCGTATGTGCAGTTGACGGACTTTGGGCGAGGGCGTATAGTGGGCATGCGGGAGGCCGGGTGGACGTACCGCCGAATTGCTCAACACGTGGGGCGTGAGGTCTCCACAGTACATCGATGTTGTCGCCAGTGGTGGGCGGAAGGTGCACGTGCCCGTCGACCTGGGACCGGACGGCAGCGACCCACGGATGCACGCCAACACCGTAGGATCCTACGCAGTGCCGTAGGGGACCGCACCGCCACTTCCCAGCAAATTAGGGACACTGTTGCTCCTGGGGTATCGGCGAGGACCATTCGCAACCGTCTCCATGAAGCTGGGCTACGGTCCCGGACGCCGTTAGGCCGTCTTCCGCTCACGCCCCAACATCGTGCAGCCCGCCTCCAGTGGTGTCGCGACAGGCGTGAATGGAGGGACGAATGGAGACGTGTCGTCTTCAGCGATGAGAGTCGCTTCTGCCTTTGTGCCAATGATGGTCGTATGCGTGTTTGGCGCCGTGCAGGTGAGCGCCACAATCAGGACTGCGTACGACAGAGGCACACAGGGCCAACACCCGGCATCATGGTGTGGGGAGCGATCTCCTACACTGGCCGTTCACCTCTGGTGATCGTCGAGGATACACTGAATAGTGAACGGTACATCCAAACCGTCATCGAACCCATCGTTCTACCATTCCTAGACCGCCAAGGGAACTTGCTGTTCCAACAGGACAATGCACGTCCGCATGTATCCCGTGCCACCCAACGTGCTCTAGAAGGTGTAAGTCAACTACCCTGGCCAGCAAGATCACCGGATCTGTCCCCCATTGATCATGTTTGGGACTGGATGAAGCGTCCTCTCACGCGGTCTGCACATCCAGCACGAACGCTGGTCCAACTGAGGCGCCAGGTGGAAATGGCATGGCAAGCCGTTCCACAGGACTACATCCAGCATCTCTACGATCGTCTCCATGGGAGAATAGCAGCCTGCATTGCTGCGAAAGGTGGATATACACTGTACTAGTGCCGACATTGTGCATGCTCTGTTGCCTGTGTCTATGTGCCTGTGGTTCTGTCAGTGTGATCATGTGATGTATCTGACCCCAGGAATGTGTCAATAAAGTTTCCCCTTCCTGGGACAATGAATTCACGGTGTTCTTATTTGAATTTCCAGGAGAGTAATAGAGTTCCAGAGGCATTATAAAGCTAGTGGTTCCAATCAGAAACTAGAATACTAACTATAAAGAGAGTGGTATGAAAGAGATATGAAAGGCAATACAGTAATGTGAAGAGTTTTATGAAGTTTTTCTGTAACGTGTAAAGATGCGGTTATAAGAAATGTGTTTAAGGCAAGAGAGAATTGCCAACTAAGGAAGTAAATGAAATTGTATTTGATGTGTTTTGAAAGCCACAGAGGTTGGCTTAAGTATGTTCTGGTAAATTCAATAATGTGTATTCTTTTTGAATTTTGGTATATGAAATAATGAGGAGCCACAGTAGTTGGTTAGTGCAGAAGGTGTATCTGCCGAGCCACAGAAGTTGGCTAGAGTTAGGTTCAGTAATTTTCTATATAGACTTTCGGTATTCTCTGTCTATAAGCGTGTATCTAATGTGCAATGGAGAGCCCCAGGAGCTGGAAGGAGTCACTTCAATGTTTTCTATAAAGTGTGTATTTCATGCGAATAATTTACGGTAATTGTATATAATTGTTTTCTCTTTTTATATAATGTATATAGGAGGTGTTGCAGTGTAGTAGGTGGTGGCATGAATGATTTTCAATGTGTTCAATAATATTGTATGTTTTATGTAATGTATAATGATGTTTCTCAGATTTGCAGATGGTGGCAGAAATAATTATCATTGCATTAATGATCTTGTGTTTTTATTAAGTAATAATAGTTGTTTTTTATTAAGTTATGGAGCTGAAATAGCAACCATAAAGGAAAATAATTTTCCTAAAAGAAAATCCCTAGAGAAAAATATTTGTGAATTTTTTTTAATCAGTAATATTTGTAACAGGAACTTGCTTAAGATCAAAGATGAATTTTGGATAAAAGGCTTCAGTCGTAGTACTAAGTTTGGGTAATGTTGACTTCCTTTTTTTTATATAGTTAATTCACTTTTTACTGAGAAGATTAGAAGGAAGACGTAACTACAATTAAGTTAAAGAAATGTTTGTAGTAATGTTTTACTTTTGAATCTGAGATATTTGTAACATTAATATGTATATGTATGTTAGATTAGGATGAAAATCCTAAGGGTGGACACTTAGATGTACTGTACATTGCAGGTACAAAAAAAAAATGACAGAATCAGACACGGTGCTGAGAGAGAACCCAATGATGAGACAGAGGTGGATGCTGTATCCCAATGACGAGCCATGACGTGACCCACATGTAAGTGATAAATAGAAGGGCTCTGTACCCAATTGCTTCATCAGTGAAAATTGTCCAAATTCCCATGTTGCAGAAAAGTGTTAAATTAAGAGACGACCTCTACATAACAGTGTAAGCTTCAGGAAGAGACACCACACATAGTGCCTCAATTATACTTTAATAAATTTTTTGGACGCTGATAAAGCGAAGTAATCAAATTACAATTTTTGATTAAAGTCAATGTGAAAGGAAGAGAGGTTTCTGTGCTAAGAAAATTGTAATTTCAAGAAGAGTTCAATGTAAATATTTTTGTAATTCAGTTTTGCGAAAAATATTCAAGAATATAATTTTGTGAAATAAATGTGATTTTTAAAAAAGATGGAAATTTTTAGTAAATTAATTTGAATGTACGCCATCCAATCCTACGGTTTGACATTTTATGAAATTATATATAAAAATTCTATATATTTGTTTAATTCAGGAAGACTTCAGTTAAAAATAGATTTTAGTAGGAACAATTTAGAATTGACAGTGTTGGTGTAGTTAACGAAATCATTACTAAAAATACTCATCTGCAATAAGAACCATGAAATATGCTCTGGAGAAATTTTAGATTCTTGTGGGGTGTGTGATGTAGCGAGTTAATGTGCGATGACACTTATTGCACTAAGCTACATCACAGTACAGCACGCTGTATTGGAGGCGGAGGCTTTAAAGGAAACAGCAAGTTGTGTTCTAGCTATAAGTCAAGTGCACCTGTTGCTATTGCAGCATGTGTACACGCTAGCGTGTCACTAAACAGGACCTTATATTCATGCCACCTATGAAACTGAATAAACTATATTAAATATTAATCAATCAGTCTCAAAATCGGTACACTAGTTTCTGTTAATCTGGAGAACACTGTATTAATCGTCAGCTTTCTACCTGTTTAAGTTTCAGAGTTACAGACATTTACTTAAAAAGTCAAAAACCGACGCTTCTAAGATTAAATTCAGTCAGTATCTATGGCAGTTTATCTTTTGGCATCATTAGGAAAACATAACCAGAACTCTCATTGGGCGAATTTAAATTAAAAAGCTTTAACTACTTTACATTTTCGTAATATAAAAATCTGACAAAATTATTATTTTTTTCTAATATTGTTGTGGGAGTAGACAAAAGTGAGTGAGAGTGTGTTTGTGGGACATACGTTAATTTTCAGGATTAAATTTGTGTAATACGTTATGTAATTACGGCGTGGGAAAGGTGTTTCAGCCCACTTTGATGATGAAGTATGTCTAAGTGTACTTACTTTTGTAAGGAGGCAGCCAGTTGAAAGTAGAATAATATCCTAAATTTATTCCAAGATTAATGTTTTTGTCATTTGGTTTTATTTATTCTTATGTTAGTGTTTGCGTGTTCCAGTGACATAAAGTCGTCTATGAATAATGATTGGCGAAGGCCTGTTTTGGCGAGAGAATGATCTAGAAGGATCATTCTGACTGGCGAGACAAAATAATCGACCAATCGGAATTAAGCAGTTCCCGCCGAATGCTAGATAGATATGCTGTGTTAGAAGCAACATCCAGGGAGTCGCTAGTGAGCTGTTGGACGTGCAGGTCATGTTGAACGTTTCAGTCTCCATTATGTATAAAATGAAGAAGTAATTGGTTTCTCGCGTCTAGACTATATTGCCATGAGAGCAGTTGCATTTTCTAACAGTGTTTTGGAAGTTAAAATTTTTAAATTGTTTTGTTGGAAAGTTAGCCACGTGTGAACTTTCCGCCTTTGTGTAAATTCCACGTGGCATGTTTCGTATTCATATATGACATATTTGGTGAGAGTTTCTGTTTAAGAAATCAACCGAAAAGGATCGAGGGTGAAACTCACTATTAGTAGCGGAACTGTAACTGTGAAATCGCGTAATTATTCCGGTTGGACTTACGTATATTTCTGACTGTTCTGCGTGTGATCTAGATTGCGTGAACCGTTAACTGAGAACAGTGGTCTTGTTAGGTAAGTCCATTTGGACTTGGTGGCAGGTTATTTTTATTTGAGGTAAAGGAAAGAGAAGACTTGTATTACAATCTGGATATGTTACTAAGGGAATGAATCAACCTCCTTCCACCCGAAAATTATTAGAAGATATTTACAGAATAGCTGGCTACTACACTGACGCGGACTTTGCAACGTAAGTATACGTGTCGTATTATCAATGCTGCTTTTTCGAGGTACTAATCGTACCTACGTTTGCAGAGAAATCGGATGACGCCGTACTGAGGTAGGAAGAACTGTTGAAAAAAAAAAAACGATGAATTATAATTTTCAACCCCGCCTCGCTGCAGTACAGTGAAGTAAAATTACCAAGTAGAAAACAGGCATGCCTTCAATAATGACAGCTTCTGTTAAGTAAAATTACCAAATAGGAAACATGCAGGTTTCTTTAACAACAGGTTCACTTGGCTAAATTTACCATATAGAAAACTGACAGGTCTGCAATGATAATAACTTCTGTTAAGCGAAATTACCAAATGCCAACAGGCAGGCCTTAAAAAATAACAGCTACAGTTAAGTAAATTTACTAAACGGAAAACAGGCAGTCTTTCTTTCATAACAGCTTCACTTCAGTAAAATTACAATATACAAAACAGGCTGACTTTTTTTAATAACAGCTTCAGTTAAGTAAAATTATCAAATAGGAAAGATCAGGCCTTCAGTAATAACAGCTTCAATTAAGTAAACAAGAGTTTCAATTGCCTCCTTATGAGGGGCGCACCAGAAGGCTTGTACGCAAGTAGCCTAAGACTGCACCAAATCGTGGTAAGTCCAAGAAAGGTTACAACGGGAAGACTGGCCTCCCAAGGCCCTTTTCGTTGGGTAGACACCAGTGAAAGAAATATTAACACAGCAAGGTTAGTTAGGTGAAAGCAAGAATAATTAGCCAAACGATATACCCGCGTCACTACAAGATATCGTCTTTACAACGACGGCGAAGCGCCCAAAAGCAAACTAGGCTGCCAAACACCACTACAAAGCGCCAAAAATTACAAATTTTGAGACTCAACTACCTACTGAGTCAATGCAATTAACACAGCGATGACGTGTGCAGTGCGTGAAGGTATCTCGAAACCGGCATCCGACCGTATTACAACAGAATGGTCCTGTTGTGTTCGAAGACGCTTGGCAGGGTGGTCGGCTAAAACCCAACTATATAGGTACTGCGTGACAACCGTGGCTGCTGGAAGTGGGGCGGGGGGGGGGGGGGGGGGGGTTGACGAGGGCGGGAGGAAGGGCAAAGCATGTAAGAAATACGATATTGCTCGAGCTCAGCAAATACCAGATACTGCATTGATTGCAGCACGCCAATAGGTATCAATAAGGAAATAACAGTTAGGACCTGAAAATCTAACACTTAACTGTAGTTACCGAATCGAAGCTGAAGCCTGCCGGTTCCAGAAGGGACCCAGCACATCGCAACTGGTTCCAACTGTATCGTCTGTGTGCCACGTCGCAGACCCGGCACGCCAGTGTACGCACGATAAATCCACTGGAAGTCAGCCACGGATGAATAATCGACCCAAAAATGATGCCAGCAACCATTTGGCCTACTCTGTGACCGGGACGCTGGCGCGGATGCGTCTTTCACATGGGGCGGACCTCTCATACCATCCTCCTACCTCTGTTATTACTCCCGAACTTCCGAACTCGCCACGCCACAACACATCCTGTCCTCATCAACAACCTCGAGCAAAGAACTTAATGGCCTCAAACCAGAGGCTCGTCACACGACAGATCGAGCTAGTGGCGCCAGGGATTCTAAAGGCGACAGCAGCAAGCCCGCCATGTCCTGGGGTGGTTTTTTTTTTTTTTTTTTCCTTGTATTAATATATATAGTTGGCGACTATCCCGCACACAAGAGAACAAACAAAAACGGTGTTAGGCTAACAGAACTTTACCAAGCAAACAGCGTAATTCTTAAATCCTCAGCTTTCAAGAAACTACCACGAAGACAAAAGATATAGATGTCCCCTAATCCTAGGCTTGGGAAATTTCAACTTTACCATGTGGCAATCAAGAAGATTTCTCACAAAGAAATCATCAACGTTAGGGTACTCAGGGGTGCAAACTTGGCTTCAGACCACTAGCTTTCTAAAATTAAGTTCAAAGTCGTCCCAAACAGGAAACACAGCATAAAACAAATTAACGGTCGGAAGTACAGCACGGAATAGATACTTAAATCAGGTGAGTTCACAAAAGCAACAGAAACAATTCAGACACAAAGCTGGGACGCTATCAAGGAAAACCTCATTACTACAGCCGAACGGATAGCACCTATCATAAAAAGTAAAACACATGCCTGGTGTTCGCTGGAATGGAATGCCCTTATTGAAACAAGAAAATAGGCATGGCAAAACTGACAATCACAGAAAACAGAAGAAAGCAGACTGAATTTCATTAGAGTTAGAAAACTGGTGGTTAAAAATATGAAAAGTGTTAAGAAGACACATGAAAACAAAACTCTCCTCGAAATCGATGAAACATTTACTAAGAACCACACAAAAATCTTTTACAGAACGTTCAAGCAAGGGTTACCAAAATACAAAACACCCACCCTCCAATTTCGAGATGTAAATGGGACCATCCTCACAATAACGCGGAAAACTTTAAAATACTAGCAGGCTACTTTGAGAAACTCTTGAATTGTATACCCATGCTTGAAAAATTTCATTCCATTCGATATAACCTTGGTAGCCGGATTCAGACCCACCGACACCTGAAGAATTACAGAAGGTCATTTCAGAACTTACAAACAACAAAGGGTTCGGAGAAAGCTAAATAGTGGTCGAACTATGGAAAAAAGCTGACAAAAATGCAATTATATCCCTTCAGTGTGTTTTCGATAAAATCTGGAAAAGAGAACAACTCTCATCCACCCTATCCACAAGAAAGTTTTGAAGACAGACCCCCAACAATTACAGAGGAATATCACTGCTAGATATAATATACAAGATTATTTCTAAGGTCCTTTTCAACAGGACAGAACCGCATTTGGTCCCGCAAATCTGGGATTACTAGGGAGGTTTTAAAAAGGGTAAATCATGATCGGAACCAATATTGAACCTCAAAAACATCATGGCATGCCAAAAATCAAGGTCAAAGACATATGTAATCTCCTTCATTGATTTCAAAAAGCATATTATTCGATTGATAGCAAATTTCTACTATCAGTCTTGGAATAAATGGGTTTGGATAAGAAAACAACTAATATTATAAAAGCGACCCTTGCAAATACGTTTTCGAAAGTTAAATTTACGGCGGTGTTATCGGAACCCTTTGAAATAGAAATGGGAGTGCGACAGGGGGATGGGCTCTCAGCTTTGCTTTTTAATTGTGCGCTTGAGAAAGTAGTCAGAAAATGGAACATACATATTAAGAGTGGTATAAGACTGGGTTACAAAAACAAGAACCTTAAAGTTCTCTGCATTGTTTTTTGGAGATGATATGGTCCTGTCTGTTGAAACAATGGAAGAAGCACGGGAGAAAATCATTGGACGAAAGAAACAAGCAGCCAAAATAGGTCTTCACATTTCCTTTGAATAAGCTAAGATATTGACAAACACAAAGCACTCATGTAAATACCTCAAACTTGAACAAAAAAGATTGAAATAGTATAGGAATTCAAATATCTCGGAGAATGGATTGGTTGGAATACTGAGGAGAGCAAAGCAGTGGAATCAAGAAAAAATAAACTTGCATTGACTTTCCAACTACCGAAAAATCCATAAAATAAAAAATCCCTTTCATGGGGTCCAAAATTATACATTACCAGAAACTGGTTAAGCAATAATCACTGAATGCAGTAGAAACATGAATTTCAAAGGCCAAACGGAGAAACTTAAGCTAAAGGAAAGGAAAATTTTAAGGAAAATCAGAGACAATAAGATTATTTACATCAAAAATGAAACTCTATACAAGAAAATCGAAAAAAAATTCAGATACAGTACGAAAAAGGAGGATAAAATTTATGGTCATATTCTCAGAATGAATTCCAAGAGATTGACTTTTTCTGTAATCTCAAAACGAAACCCAACTGGTTTATAAAAACTGAGAAAGACCTAGTAGAATTAAAGATTTCAGAAAACCCACATATCCGTCGAACACCTAAAGTAATTACTAAAGATGGAAACGTAATGTTCCAAGACAGATCTACACAAAAGTCCAAACCCTTCATCTCGGAAGAAGGGAGTAAAAGAAGATCAGAAAGAATGAAGAAATACTGGGCCCTAAGAAAAGAACAACGCACATAGAAACGATTGATCCAGCGCACCCCAAAGAGGGTGAAACAAAAGAAGAAGAAGAATTTGGCTGTGAATGTGTATCTCATTTGTAAATCATTTGGCATGATTAAAAAATGTCAGTTGAAGTCTTTCACAAGCAGTTGAGGAGGGGTTGTATACCGCATTTGTAGCTTTTCCGAAAGTGATTTTTGAAGCTGTTTTCCTACTGTTGACATTTGAAGACACACGAACGCACAGCAAAATCGTGGTGCCATCAAGAGAGATATAAAGAGATTTGTAAGCGGAAGAATCAGAATTGTAGGAACCTTAGGAAAGTTGATTTTTTATCAGCTGAAAAGCACTGGAATCGAAAGCAAGCTGAACATAAATGGATGGTTTTGACAACGATAAGCGATTTGTGTGAATGGTGAGTACACCAGAAAAACTTAATAAATTTCACATGATTCCACAGGTCAGGCGTCGTCAAAGCAATGACTTTTTAAAGACATTCGTTTCAGATATGTTAAGAAAAGAGTTTATAGTTGAAAGAAGTGACACAGTTGCAGCACGAACCACATTCATTTTAATGATGAACGAGGCAAGGAAAGGGTGTAGTTCAAGAGTGTGGTACCTTGATAAAACAGGGGTGAATGGAGTTATTCCAGGAATGCCTGACGGAAAATGAATTATGGTACTGGCGGGTTTAAAGTTCCTATAGGAATAGTTTCCTTGATAATTATTCTGCATGCTGTATGTTATTCTGGTTTTGATTCTTAGAGTAAAGTTGTATTTAGGTGAATGAAACAGCGGCGACCACCATTGCGAGAAGAATGTTGTCAGTTTCATGACGTGGTTCACTGAACAATTCCTGCCATACGTTACTTCGAAATAGCCCATTGTAATTACCATACCAATTATCATTCAGTATAAACACCAGGAAAGCGGGTATTTTGCCCTGGCTTAAAAATAAAAATATTCCACACAATTATAAGCCAGTCTCGTGCCTAAATCCTGCAGCTTGTTAATTTATACAAGTCTCGTGACAGAAATACAAGGTTGACTTTCGTGCACGTGAATGTGGTCACACCATTTTGCTTTTACCCGCATACCATTGTCAGTGCAATCCTATAGCATTTATTTGGCCAAAGGTGAAGAAAAAAATAATAAAAAGTCATTCACGATAACACACACTTAATTAGGTAACAAACAAACAACACCCTCACTCCCTCCCACCCCCACCCCCCTTTTCAGCATTGGCACAGTCCGTGCGCCGTGCTGATAAACTGTAGGAATAAGACTTTGATAGGGAGGTGAAGATGGATATAAGCCTTTAATCTTCCGTCGTAAATTTAGAATCGGACACAGAATTAGATAACAGTGACGATTGTATTACAATTCAGATTTCGAAACAAAGTAGAGTAATAATATTTCTCAGTTTCAAGGACTCGTGGCTTAAAAATGCGTTTTTCAACCTTTCAATTGCATGCATACTGCATGAGAACTTCCTAGCCTACATTGATTAACTAGGATTTTGTATCCTACGTCTAATATATTACCCAAGGAGAAGTTAAGTTTTTCCCAGCGTGTTACATGAACTAATAACTCTCGAGAATGCGGACAGATAAATTCCTCAAAAACTCCGATTTTTGCACTTGTAAACCCCATTATTTTCAGGTGTGGAATTAGAAAATTCCTTGACAGGGACGATTACCTGCTGAGATATCGGCGGTCTCTCTCGAGTTATTCCAAACAGATGATTAATTGTTTGCTTGTTAAATGGATTGTAAATGCGGTCTCTGACTGTATTGTGGAACGAGTTTGTTGACACTCGTAATGTCCTTTGACAGCGAAAAATATAACAAACTGTCAATTTTTACGATAGTCTTTTGCATTACCCTTTCCTACCAGTAACTGTTTTTTAAGTAAAGTAACTACACTTAACTACAGGCAACGTTGCCAAAATACACGCCTTATACTCATTTTTAAAAGCTCTATGGAGCGGAAGCAGTCATTAAGCAAATGCAATGTTCGCGGTTTGCACCTAAAGATGTTTTTGTTGTTTATTAATTTTTACTTATAATACAGTGCCAATATCAATACATGACCATTACTGCAAGCAGTTTCAATGACCCTGTCGTTAGAAAATTGTGATTTTGAGATAAATAGTACTTGACATCTTCACAAAGCTGTGTCAGCAGCACACGCCTTCTGACGTCACTCTGACTATGGCTGTGTAGCAGTGGACGCAACGTCTTAAAGACATGAAGTAATATTTCCCTCATGACGATTGACTGAAATAGTTCTAAAATTTATTGTTACCCTCATAGATTTGAATGCATAATACCTAGGGCAAAGTAACCTGACTGCAGCATATTTCGGCAACGTGTCGTTTGTTTGCCCTCTTACTGCTGTCGCGCACGAGCAGATCTCATTCCCTCCGTACTTGCCTTACGCTATGTCTCTACGCGCGGAAGCGCCATCTTGCGTGATAAGAGGCTATAGTATATTTAGAGTGTTACAAAAAGGTACGGCCAAACTTTCAGGAAACATTCCTCACACACAAAGAAAGAAAATATGTTATGTGGACATGTTTCCGGATACGCTTACTTTCCATGTTAGAGCTCATTTTATTACTTCTCTTCAAATCACATTAATCATGGAATGGAAACACACAGCAACAGAACGTACCAGCGTGACTTCAAACACTTTGTTACAGGAAATGTTCAAAATGTCCTCCGTTAGCGAGGATACATGCATCCAGCCTCCGTCGCATGGAGTCCCTGATGCGCTGATGCAGCCCTGGAGAATGGCGTATTGTGTCACAGCCGTCCACAATATGAGCACGAAGAGTATCTACATTTGATACCGGGGTTGCGTAGATAAGAGCTTTCAAATGCCCCAATAAATGAAAGTCAAGAGGGTTGAGGTCAGGAGAGCATGGAGGCCATGAAATTAGTCCGCCTCTACAAATCCATCGGTCACCAAATCTGTTGTTGAGAAGCGTACGAACACTTCGACTGAAATGTGAAGGAGCTCCAACGTGAATGAACCACATGTTGTGTCGTACTTGTAAAGGCACATGTTCTAACAGCACAGGTAGAGTTACCCGTATGAAATCATGATAACGTGCCCCATTGAGCGTAGGTGGAAGAACATGGGGCCCAGTCAAGACATCAAGAACAATGCCTGCCCAGATGTTCACAGAAAATATGTGTTGATTGCGTGATTGCACAATTGCGTGCGGATTCTCGTCAGCGCACACATGTTGATTGTGAAAATTTACAATTTGATCACGTTGGAATGAAGCCTCATCCGTAAAGAGAACATTTGCACTGAAATGAGGATTGACACATTGTTGGGTGAACCATTCGCAGAAGTGTACCCGTGGAGGCCAGTCAGCTGCTGATAGTGCCTGCACACGCTGTGCATGGTACGGAAACAACTTGTTCTCCCGCATCACTGTCCATACAGTGACATGGTCAACGTTACCTTGTACAGCAGCAACATCTTTGACGCTGACATTAGGGCTATCGTCAACTGCACAAAGAATTGCCTCGTCCATTGCAGGCGTCGTTCTAGGTCTTCCCCAGTCGCGAGTCATAGGCTGGGATGTTCCGTGCTCCCTAAGACGCCGATCAATTGCTTCGAACGTCTTCCTGTCGAGACACCTTCGTTCTGGAAATCTGTCTCGATACAAACGTACCGCGCTACGACTATTGCCCCGTGCTAATTCATACATCAAATGGGCATCTGCCAACTCCGCATTTGTGAACATTGTACGGACTGCCAAACCACGTTCGTAATGAACACTAACCTGTTGTTGCTACGTACTGATGTGCTTGATGCTAGTACTGCAGAGCAATGAGTTTCTTGGCAACACAAGCACCGAAGTCAACATTACCTTCCTTCAATTGGGCGAACTGGAGGTGAATCGAGGAAGTACAGTACATACTGACGAAACTAAAATGAGCTCTAACATGGAAATTAAGCGTTTCCGTCTTTTCTTTATTTGTGTGTGAGGAATGTTTCCTGAAAGTTTGGCCTTACCTTTTTGTAACACGTACCTTTATGTAACACCCCGTTTAATAATAGTCGAAGTGCTGGAAGTTACCCATTGTGAAGGGATGAAGAGCCATACTTACATCTTTAGGAGCCAGCAGTATGTCTATTTGTATCGGGAGAGAGACGAATTGCAGCAGTGACTTGACGATACACCTGGCCCTTTGGAATTGCTCGCTGCTACCTGAGGCTGCGCCGAGCACCCTTGTCGCGGCTGCGGTCGGGGCACTGACTCAGCCGGTCAGGTTGCGGAGGCTGTCGGCGCCCCAGCAGCCAAGTGGGAAGAGGTGGTGGCAGGGGGTGTGATTCTCCCCCGGTCACCCCTGGCCGCGCCGAACTCTGCCTGCGAGCGCCATCGGCAGCCGCCGTCCCGGCCTGCGCCTGTGCTCGTCTTAGACGCCGCTGGGGCCGACCGAATTCCAATTTGTCGGCGTGAAAGGCTCCGTTTTATCACCTGTCGCGGCCAGGAATGTAATTACCCCACGTCCGGCGCTTTGCAGAGCGCGGCCCGCGTGCCGGCCCGTCTGACGCCCAGCGCCGCGCACCGCAAGGCCCCCGCAGCGCCGCCACCCACGCCGCCCACGCCGCCACAGCAGGCGTGCCGCCGCGCCGCCGGGGGCTGCGCCGGTGGGGATGGCATACGTGATCGCCACTCACACTGCAGCAGCGTTCTAAAGAAATTAGTAAACTGTATCACAACCGGTTAGCACACTGGACTCGCATTCGGGAGGACGACGGTTCAATGCCGTCTGCGGCCATCCTGATTTAGGTTTTCCATGATTTCCCTAAATCGCTTCAGGCACATGCCGGGATGGTTCCTTTGAAAGGGCACGGCTGATTTCCTTCCCAATCCTTCCCTAACCCGAGCTTTGGCTCCGTCTCTAATGACCTCGTTGTCGACTGGACGTTAAACACTAACCACCACCACCACCCCCACCACCTGTATCACAACCAAAGAACAGGAAGTGAAACATCAGAAGAGTCAAATTAAACTTGTAGCGTCCGTCCAGCCTACTTGTGGACGGAGGGGAGGTAGGAAACGAACGATCACAGCAAGATTATGAAATATTTCGATGCACCTACGCGAATTTAGTGCAAGGGTTGCAACATTAAGAGTGCAGTGAGAATACCACAGTTAAACGCAGAGATGTGAGTGGATTGGTATGAGTTTTTTTACGACTTCGTACACGATGGTAACATAAGGCGGGATACAGGGTGATGCAGCAATTGCTGTTGATAATTCTTCCGGATTATATGGCCGTGGTCCATGGAATACTTCTCTTCCTAACGTTTCGTCCAATACTACGTAGGACATCCTCAGAGGTATGGCAGGACTAAACAGGACCAGCCATACCTCTGAGGTTGTTCAACGCCGTATTGGACGAAACGTTAGGAATAGAAATAGTCCATGGACCACGGCCATATAACCCGGAAGAATTATCAACAACATTACCATCCGGTCGTGAAAGCCTTCATTGTATGATGCAGCAATTGTTATCATAGGAAGGCTGCACAAGAGCAAATATAATTAGCGATTAAGTTAAAATAGTAAACAGAGGATTTCATTAACTAAGATTTCTTCTACTGTAGAAAGGCTCATTACAAATAATGCAGCACAAAATAAAGTCCAGCTATTACAACAGCAACAACGCTGACTCTGAACTAACTATGAACGATGGTGTAGCGACGAGACCCCAAATGCGAGTAGGCTTTGTGTGTATGTGTGTGTGTGTGTGTGTGTGTGTGTGTGTGTGTGTGTGTGTGTGTGCGTCTGTGTGGTAGCATTGAAGACTTTAGGCCGTCGGCGGTCTCTGCTTCTATGATTCGTGGTAGAAGGAAATTTTTTCTTTATTTGGCACTTTGAAATTGGGGGTGGACGCTGAAATGGGCTCTTTCCACCTCTGGAATCTGAAATGTAAACCGGTTGAACACTGAACTGTACTGAGGTTGCACATAGCTGAACATCTCGGTGAACGTGGGGCCGAGTGTTAAAAATCCATCAGTTGGCACAGGACACTCCATCTATGCCACGGACGTCGCCGATGGTGCCTACTTCTTCAGGTTGGGAAGTGGTAGTTGCATGGTGGCGTATCTTTTCACTATGGTATTTTTCGTGGAGAGTCTTGTGAAAAGCTCTTGTACTTCTCCACGATGTGAGACTCAATCACTAATTAATGCGTTTTTTCGGGATAGTCTGAAGTTATTTAATATTAGACTTGCAGATCGTCCCTTTCGTGTGACTGCAATATAGAAGGGTGGACTGTACTGTTGTCTAGAAGAGTTCAGCTTCGTTGCCATGTTGAAAGCTTTCATCAGGGCACTTAACATCTTTAGTACCATCTTTTTCTTCTCACTAACACGTGTTCTGAAGACAATTACCTTGTCAAGCCCTACACCAAGGCTACACCAAATTAATAAAAAGGACGGCTGTAGGCGTTTTACTTCTTCTCTCAATAGTAAACGGCCGTCGACCCAAAGACCGCCAGTCAAAAGGATGGACACAAAAAGACCACACCAAGGTACTTACTGTGAGTCTTCCAAGGTACACTATACTGTCTTGGTTGATCATCAAGTGCAGTATCGACCCTTTCTTCGTAAATAATACTGCAGCAGTTATGGTTGCGTTAAAGATTATTTTGCTGTTGAAAGCTTATGTTTCAAGTCGATCCAACAGAGAGGGCACTAGTAGTCCAGGGCCGCTGGGGGCGTGGCTCAGAGAGCGTACTCCATTGTTTCCGCCAGATCCCACACAACTGCTGGCAGCGTTTGACGGAAGCTTGCAATTCTGTTTCCAAATTCTGTCGTATAGGTACATTATACCATCTACGTGATACCACAGACCGAGTACACTGAAGCCGTTTATGAGGGGGTGAATTGCGTGATGAATTTATAAAATAATAGAGTCGATAAAGAAGACGTAGAATGCCCTGTATTAGAGCCAGAGCTGTGGAAGACTTGAGATAAGATATGGCACAAGATATAGATAACGTAATATCTGTGTTTTTAAAATCACTGGGAAACATAGAGACCATGAATATTCAAGTTGATATGTCGAATCTATGACACTGCCGAAGTATTGTCAGACTTTCATAAAAATATAATCTACACAATTCCGAAGGCAGCAAGGGAAGACAGGTGCCAAAACTATCACATTATTAACATAACGTCTCATGCATCCAATGTTTTGAGAAGCATGATATACCCAGGAATGGAAAAGATTACAGATTACTTAGGATCTGTATGATGACGATAGATTTGGGTTTAGGATATGTAAAGATACTAGAGTGGCAGCTCCATTCGCTTGATAATAGCTTCTAGACTTACGAAAAGTAGATGTACGTTCACGGAATTTGTCGATCTACAAAAAACACTCGGCAAAGAGAAACGGTGCTAGATGCGGGAAATTTTGAGAAAAATAGGAGTAAGTTAAAGGAAAACACAGGTTATGTACAATATCTACAGGAACCAAAACGGAACAATGAGAGTGAAAGACGAAGAAGAAAGTGCTCTCAGTGAAAGGGAATAAGACAGGTATACAGTCATTGTCAACTACTGTTCATTGTATACATCAAAGAAGCAATGACGGAAATGAAAGAAAGTCCCAAGAGTGTGATTAAAATTCAGGGTGCAAGGATATCACTTGCATGATTCACTGATGACATTGTTATCCTCAGTGAAAGTAAAGAATCACAGGATGTTTAACGGAATGAACAGTCAATGACCACAGAGTATGGATTGACAGTATACCGGAGAAAGAGGAAAGCAATGAGATATAGCAGAAATGCGAACAAGGAGAAAATTGGTTATCACGAATATGACAAATTTAAGGAAGTCTGCTAGCTTGGAAGCAAAGAACTCAAAAGCGACAGAACAAGAAAAACATAAAAAGTACACTACTACAGCCATGGAGGGAGTTCCTGGCCAAGAGAAGTCTACTGGTATCAGGTAGAGACCTAAAAATGAGGAAGAAATATCGGAGGACATGTGTTTGGAGCACAGAATTGTGTGGTAGTGAATCGTAGATGGTGGGGAGAAATAAGCGTTTGAGATCTAGTGATACAAAATAGGATAGGGTAAAGAATGAGGAGGTTCTTTACAAAATAGGTTAAAAAAGAAACATATGGAAAACACCTATAAGAAGAAGGGACAGGAAGACAGGACTTGTATTGCGAGATCAGAAAACGAGCACCACGGTGCAAGGGGGCGTCGTAGATGATAAAAACGGCAGTCGAATACTGAGAGTGGAATACACCCAGCAAATAATTGTGCACGTAGAATCGAAGTGCTGCTCCTTGTTGAAGAGGTTAGCGCTGGAAAAGATTTCGTGGTAGGAAACAACAAACCAGTCATAAAACTGAAGACTAAATAAGAAAAGTCGTTGTTATTTTATGCTTAGCAACGATCTATGTATGCAGCAAGGTGGATGAACAGGGGTCCACCTCAATGGAATGGCGGAAATATTATGATAAACATTCCCCTCTCGTGTTCTGCCAGATTAACGTTTTAGCTAAAGAGGAAGGCCCACCAATTACAGCTACAACATTTTTATTCAGTAGCCTCACATCTTCAGCATAGGGGCGAGAGAACTCCTCTTTTCAAGTGCTCGTGACAATGGTCTTTGGCGGAGTTCCGCTAAACGTGAACCTCAGAAGTTCCTTAAGAAATACTAGTAGAATGACTGAAACATCGATCGTGTAGAAGAGATAATTTGTAACATTACGTAGCCTTGCAGCCTAGAGAATTTTCCCATCAATTCTGAAATGAAATGCAGTATTTGTGGAGTGCCTCTCAGGCTGGTCACTTTGGTTAAATATATAGTTTTAATATTGCAAAGCGGCATGATATGAAATGAACAGGTAATATCGAGGAAGGAGAGGCAGACAGCAATGAATTGCAGTCCCATTAGTTTTATTACCCTTGCATATCTAGATTTCGCCTATAAATCGCCATATTCATGGCTGAAATACAAGGAAAGTTACAGAAACTTGATTAATGTACTTTATGTAGAACAATAAGTAAAATACCATGCAATCGAATAGCAGTTATCCATTCTTGCAAACATACCGTCTGAGTTAGATCCCAACAATCTGGCGGCAGTACGTGTCACCATACGATCCTACTGGTGTATAGGCATAATGAAACTGAGGCGGTTGTTTACAGCAAGTACATTGTGGATTTAACTAGATACATTTAATAAAACATGCAGACATCATCTATTGATGTAAATGTCATACGCAAACGTAAGGTACAAAGTGATAAACGATTCTGCTGCTACAAACCGATATCTCACGCCAGGACTGCGAAGAGCAGATAAAAGAGATCATGTCTCGTAAAGAATCATAACGATAGCCGTTTTTTCTTCCTTCTATTTGCCATTGGATCAAGAGTTTGAATGTATAGTTGTGTACAAGCCACAGTTCGCCATGCAGCGAATGGTAGTTTGCGGAGAATGTTTGTAGATGTAGGTGTAGAATTTCAACTTTCGGAATATTTTTATATAAAAAATTGTTCCCTATAAATGCCAAACTGCATCATTACAGGAAAGCAACTTGCCAGGATGCACATATGAATGAGGAACACCTATTTTGGCATTAATAAGAGGAACATGAAGAAATCTGGAGAGAGGTAGGAACGTTCGTGAAGAGCGGCTAGGAAATAGAAAACAGTAGTAATAATTAAACTAAGAAGTAATACAGAGTTTTACAATCGTGTAGAAATATTACAGCGGAAATTAGCAAAGAAAACTCATGATCCATTGACATACAGAACGAATAAGTCCGAGGAGAGTGACAGGGAAAAATATTCAGCGCTTTGTAACATTACTAGACGAGGCTAATGAAAGTGCAGTAAGACCTAGTATAAATTGTCGTAACAAATTAAGAAATGGAAGACATAACAAAATGGAGAACGAAATTAAGAGTATAGAAGTTTCATCAGACAAAACAGTTCCGAATTATCGGTGAAGAAAATGCATACTAGAAGTGAAGACATAAAAACATACAAAGATGAACAATTATTGAAGGAAGCGCTAAGCTAACTTACCAACTTGAAAGGGAATGGTCATTAACTGTACCTTAGCGACAACAGAGGGGAGAGGCAGAGAACGCAAAACATTCACAACACTGGTTACATCTACAGTGCTGAAATACGACGCAGACTTGAGAAAGTGCACGTATAGCCGACTAATGTTCTAGATGTATGAAGTGACAGTGGGGCATAGAGAAAGGAAAGTGGAGAAGATGGAATGGTAAGTAAATTTAAAAAAAAATGTTACTGCCCATTGGTTTTTCTTCTTTGACTATTTAACGCTGCAGTTACTGCATATAAAGCATTTATTTGGTTCTTACGACATGTTTTGGTATGTTTTATCCCATATTAAGATTGTTTATCCTATATTAAAGTAACTTAAGGCCGTAAGTTGTAAACCGTCGTCACACTTCAGCACATTAAAATCGCTTAACCCGTAGGACCAGGTTGGTTGGGGAGCAAATGATGTAGTTACAGCACTTACAGAAGGTGTAAGTAAGCACATACACGAAGAATACACTAAACGTATACGATTATTTTCCAATGTATACTCACTACAAAACAGAAATTGTCTTGTAGTTAAATCTCTCTACTGGTCGCTTCTGAAGAAGACTCCAGATTCATGACGAAACATTCCCAGGTGTAACTAAACGATCTTGATGAAATTTGGCGGATATTTACAGGGGTCAACATAATGCAATACTAATTTTTACAGTTATTTGAAATATTGCAAAATACACCATGACCAATAATTAATTTTGAAAATGAAAACTTTTGTTGCAGCATAAAATACTTTCACAGCACATACATCAAGGAGTAATAAAGTTGGTTTTTGAAGTACCAGTTTTGGGAATTAAGCTGCACACAATGTGCTTCTAGAGTATTTTCAACATATCCATTAAAAATATTTTAAGGTTCACTATTATTGTAATTATTCAATTAACTTATATTGTTTTCTACCTTACAGTTTTACGTATGTGGCTTTTGTTGATTGAAAACAGTGTCTCATTATTATGATATAAAATTACTAAAATAGTGATAACCCGTGAAAAAACTTTTTTAATGTACCTTTTTTAGATTATGCACATAAAATTCACGAAATTTCTTCACGTCATATACTGGGAAGACAACACAATAGAAAACAAAATTCAGCATGATTCCCCAACTACGGTGGGTACTCCTCTCAATATCCTGAATTTTGCAAGTCATATTTCAGTACACTGGAAAACTTTGGTGTAGTGAATTATTTAAGTACTAGTGCCTGCAGCATGATTAATTTGTTTCGCCAGTGAAAACGGACGTCACGGTCATTCAGCAGAACTAGGTCTGAAAATCATCTTACAAACATCGAAAGCCGTGTATTTCCCATAACTGTACCCATGCTGTGCTGGGTTTTGGGATCATGAGATTAACAAGGTCCTTGTCCCACCTTATGACACTCAATCGATTTCTTCACAATGATCCTATCTTTCGCATCGTTTCAAAATTAACATAAGCAGCCGTTTTCACAAAGAATTAGAGACTTTTCTTTTGAAGTCCCTGGTGTTCTTGCGACATCTACGAAATCTGTTAAGGTAATGTATTTCCCACAGTAGGACAGAAATTTCTATAGTTATTGGATTCTAGGAGCGGTCAGTGGGAAGGAAATCTCTTGATTTCCACACCCAATGACAAATAAATTGATCATCTGGTGATCCCAAAGGTCTGGACGGCACAGGTACCGCCGTAGGACGTATATAGCGTTCGACGTTTGAAGAACTTTGTGATAAGATTATCTGATCTATTTCTGCTGAACGATTACATTGTCAATGTGTAATTGAGAAACATCATAGAGGAGGAGGAGGAAGTTGGTGTTCAACGTCCCGTCGACAACGAGGTCTGTAGAGACGGAGCACAACCTCGAATTAGGGAAGAATGGGGAAGGAAATCGGCCGTGCCCTTTCAAGGGAACCAACCCGGCATTTGCCAGAAGTGATCTAGGGAAATCACGGAAAACGTAAATAAGGATGGCCGGTTGCGGTATTGAATCGTCGTCCTCCCGAATGCGAGTCCAGAGAAACATAATCAGGCTGTAGTCACTAGTATATAATCAGTACTCTTTGCCAAGTTTTACTAATCTACTGAAATATCGTTGAGACAAATCACGATATTTAGAATTTAGGTGATCATTTGCCGCAACTCGAGAATTCAGATTTTTTTTGTGTATCTTGAGCTGTCCATGTTATGTAATACGTGAAGATATTTCGTTCATTCTACGTACATATTGTAAAAAAATTCTGTTTAAAATATTTATATGTAGATTATCATTACTAATATTACTTAGCATGCAGTAATGAGTTACTTGTTATTTTCAGTTAACAAAATACTTTTATGTGAAATGGTAAAGTAAAAGGAAAACAGAAGACATTAATGTTTAATCTAAACCACCAGTTCGACACATAATACAAAAGTAAGTAAAATAAATAATTAGAAGAGTATTATACATTTAGTTATTTTAAGTAGGCATGCTGAAAATTCAGTAACAGCACATTATGAACAGCTTACTTTCCAAAATAGGTATTTCAGAAACCAGTTTCATCACACATGAATTTCTGTTGCATGCACGTTTCTTTAACTTATGACAAATATTACCTTCTTTTGCCACTCTATGTAGTGCAGTGTCATATAGTGGTAACTCTTGTGAGTTTTTAGCAGAACTATGTTTTCATTGCTTGATATATGAAAAGATACTGGTGAGTCTGATCCAGCGAGCTGAGCTGCTATATGTTCATGAGTAGACCAAAGTCCACTGCACAGGCTGGAAGAGTTTTTGATGTATGTACATAATCAGAAGATGGCAATTAAAATTGACTGAGATTTTCAGTCCCTATATATAATTATGGGATCTTTCCTCACAGAACTTCTCTAACAAGAATATTATCTTTTTCATACCAAGAGATGGCTCTCCTGCTGACACTGTCAGGTCACCATCTTTAGTTTGTAACAAAACTTTTCATTTTTCAAAATTAGTTAATTGTGATGGTGTATTTTGCAAAATTACAGGCCTTTAAATAATTTATTACACAATTTTGAAGCAAGTAAGTTCGATTTCAACTTTTCTAGAAATATATTTAATTGTGTATTGTGTTCTTGAATATATTCCCTCTAAACCTAATATACCAAATTACCTTTCAGTTGGTTTTTACCCCTTAAAAGTGAAACTGGGCAAAACGAAAAAATACGTCCTACGATACTTGATAATTCTACGTACCTGACAAGTTTCATCAAGTTTGTTTGTTCACAGTTGTGTGTATTCTCTTGCCAGTGAAAGAAATAAGCCTAATACTTACGGTGCTTGGTCTTCCATAATTGCTTGTGGATCATTTCTTCGGTACAGTGTGGAGGAGTCTCCAGAAACAGGTCGAAAAATTCAACTTCCTGGCAGATTAAAACTGTGTGCCCGACTGAGACTCGAAGGTCTCGAGACGAGAAGGTCCCGAGTTGGAGTCTCGGTCGGGCACACAGTTTTAATCTGCCAGGAAGTTTCATATCAGCGCTCATTCCGCTGCAGAGTGAAAATCTCATTCCAGGTCGAAATATTAATTTCTTAGCGGTATCACAACATTGATCAAAAAATGGGGTATGTTCGAAGGCCAAGAATAGACTGAGGTATTTTTAAAGTTTTAGGGCCTCTACCATTACCTGAAGAAGCCCATGGATATAAGAGACGTGAATATAACAACAGACAAACTGAAACTACAGGAGAAAAGAATGTACATCATTTTTTAAATGGAGACTTCATACAGCATCGGAAAGTTCTACGGCAGTACTAAAATAAGGTGTAGCAAGAGTTTAAATACCTGATCCGAATGTGGTCAGTTTGATAATCCCATAAAATCAGAGAATGAGTTTCTAGAGCAAAACTTTTGTGACCGATTGAAGATGAAAGCCTGTAATTTTATGTTTGACTTCTTGAGAGAGATGATTTAGCAAACAATGTAGGAGAGAAAAGTGAGAACTAAAAGTGAAATGCTCGGAAGAGCAACCTGGAGGATTAAACAGCGTTTTTATGTATAAAATATGTGTAGTTAAAACAACAATTCAAATTAGCAGTTTGACTGTACTGGTTAAATACTATTTACAAAGGTACTGAATAATTATAATTTTGAATGAGTACTTACAGAACAAAAGGAAGTTCCTCGTACACACGGTACGTTACCACCAAATCAGAGGCATTAGTTTTATTTCTGTTGTTTACAGTGGAGTTGGATATACCTTCCTATTTATTTTTATGAGCTTTTATAAGTTAAAGAAAAGAAGTTTTGTTATGTAAATTTCGTTAAAGCCACGATATTCCCCTCTGGTTGGTGCAATATAAGTTTACAGATTTTAAAATATAGAGTAGCAGCTGTGCCTTTAAATAAAAAGTGACATTTGGCTAGTTAGTACTGAAATTCATGACTATGATTTTTCATATTCAAATTAGCGTTTATTACACCACTTTGGTTGATATAAAAAATTTTTCTCTCCTGTAAAACTATTATTAATGAACTTATAGCGTTTTGAAAGGTCCCTCCTCGATTATATTGATTTAGAATTCAGAAAACGTAATTTAGGTTTAAACTATTACTGAGTTATTGTTTTTATGCGACGTACGATCTAATACGTTAAGCTTATACTGCCTGAAGGGACTTTAAACCCCCGCCCCTTTTCTAACGTCATGGAGTTCAATTCATTCACTGGTGTTCTGTCAGGAAGTCTGTGTACATCTGAGTTTAAACTCATACTTATCGCTGCAGCATGGGAAATTCATTGGCTATGACAGTTCTGTATATCTGCCTACAGAGGACTCTACATGACAGATTGTCATTTCATGAAATAGCATACTGGCCCACTTCATTATCAGGGAAGATTTACTGTCGAGAGTATGTGATTGAGGGACGTTACATAAGCATTAAAGTTTACTCGAAAGGACAGGGCATTTAAATGATTACACGGCTAAATCGTTGAAGTTTTCCTATAACCTTATTAATTTTGTTCCAAAGGGTATTGGACGCTCCCTTCGATAACAGTTGCCTCATTCCACCACCACTATAGCTACGTTTGTGATAACGTGACTGTCGCCGTCATCTCAGATTCTCTGGTTATCACTTTGGCAGTTATTTTTGTGACATATTAACCAGTTCTTGAAAACATCTCTTGTTTTGTAACGGATAGAACGCAACAAGAACCTGAAGGAAACTAGTTTATTTACTTAGCTAAAATTGTTTCCAGGAAAATTCACTCCAAAATAATTGCAGACACGACTATTGGTTGCCACTTGCAGCCGACAATATCCTGCCGATTTATCGCGAGCCACGGTGACAAATTTCCGCCGTACGCTGCGGCCACGCTTTGGAGCGCGATTGCGTTTGTGTCCACACGCATTGCGCAATCCGAATTTTTGGTAACGGACTTAACAGGCCCAGTCGATATTTCGGGACATTTTGATTGCACTCAGCTGCACATTACACGATAGCAAACAGAATTGATGCTGTTTTCGGTCCATTTGCCGGATGAGATTGGCGTCAGCTGCAGTGGCACGCTATAAACATGCGGCTGACAATTATCGAGTGATGTAAAGTCAAACGCCAATTAGCTTCTTCGGCATGTAAGCATTCATCAGCAGCGTTTTGTTAGTAGAGGCCTGTTGCTTTTACAAACAACGTGAAAATCATTAGGCATGTTATCACACTGGTTCACGATATGGTAGCTCTTCACTCTGAAACCCAATCGTTTTTTCGCCTTCCACTATCAGCAAATTTTAGTCTCATTCCTTTTCTCACTGCCTGCGTCCGCCCCTGTTAGCTGAGTGGTCACCGCTGCGGAATACCACGCCAAAGGGGTACGGGTTCGATTCCCGGCTGGGGCAGGAGATTTTCTCCGCTCAGGCACTGAGTGTTGTGTTGTCCTCATCATCATTTCATCCCCCTCTCTGACGCGCAAGTCGCCCAATCTGGCGTCGAATGCAATAAGTGCTTGCCCTCAGCGCCATTCACGTACAAATAATAGAAGAAATACAATTACACTTTAACACGGAAAATATATTATATACATCAAACATTGTCACGGCCATGAGGGAGAAGGACGCCTGTAATGCAGTGACCGTACGGATTCTTTTTTTTCTGTCGTTTGGCAATAACCATTGACCATTGAGCCAGAGCAGTTAATAATTCAATTCTTGTATACAGTATCATACGTACAGCATAGCCATTACAAATTCAATTAATACCAGTTAAATTTCATGGTACACTTTGCACATTCACACAAATAACATAGTTCATGGATTAGAGCTTCTTATGCTGATCCTTTGTTTTTGACTTATGACTGGGTCTCCTCTTCTTACAGCAACCGGTCAATGCTAGCATGGTCCTTCGTGGACAGCCGCCGAGACAGACCAGTCACAGACATAGGTTGCGGAATCATTGCGCTGATCAAAGCCTTGAAAACTTGCGGGGTGCAT
The DNA here is from genome assembly GCF_023897955.1 of Schistocerca gregaria. Taxonomy (NCBI): domain Eukaryota; kingdom Metazoa; phylum Arthropoda; class Insecta; order Orthoptera; family Acrididae; genus Schistocerca; species Schistocerca gregaria. The sequence continues at coordinate 244,235,536 of NC_064926.1, forward strand.
TTCGCAGTACGGAGATGGCTGAATTTCCGTAGTATAAAGATGTGAAGGATTACAGCCATGACCCAGCCAGCTGCACGTTTCGATATCTAGACAATCATCTCGGGGTGGAAGCTCTTTTTTTCCGTGTTTTCTTTAAAAGTACTTTTTTTTTAGGAAAAGGTCCACCTTTAGCAGAACACAATTTTATTTTTAACATGAAAACAAAATTGCGATTTGCTAAAGGGGGACCCTATCCAAAAACATACGAAATATAGATAGCTTGATTGGAAAAGGTCCACCTTTAGCAGAACACAATTTTATTTTTAACATGAAAACAAAATTGCGATTTGCTAAAGGGGGACCCTATCCAAAAACATACGAAATATAGATAGCTTGATTTGTGTCAAACAATTTTTCTGGCAATACTCGGCTTTATTGCGGCATAATATACTCCATTGGACTACTGGGAGATCTTCCACGTCTGTCTACGTTCTTGATGGACTTTTATCTTTAAGCCAGCAACAAAATATGTATTTGGAAGGATAGAGCAGTGACCATCAGTGACACTTGACTTCAAGAGGTGGTATTCCAACTGGTTACATGACATACCCGTGTGTCCCTCGATCCATAATAACTGGGCATGATTGTGTTGACTTTCACTCAGGCAGTTGCAGCCAGATTTTTAAATTTTCAGGTTTTGCATTGCACTCCTTGAATCCGTGCCATTAATGATTCTGAAGATGATTACACGTAGCCCAAGATATTGGACACCAGCAAAAGTACAAGCAGGCCGTGGATATTTCGACAGATGACGGCCACGTTGATGCAACCAGATGAGAAACGCCAACAGAAATAGCGAAAGTACTTTCGGACCCTCTGGGTTGGTAGACTATGGGACGGTAGCTCATTACGTCGTATTACAAGCTACATCTACATCTACATCCATACTCCGCAAGCCACCTGACGGTGTGTGGCGGAGGTACCCTGAGTACCTCTATCAGTTCTCCCTTCTATTCCAGTCTCGTATTGTTCATGGAAAGGAGGATTGTCGGTATGATTCTGTGTGGGCTCTATTCTCTCTGATTTTATCCGCATGGTCTCTTCGCGAGATATAAGTAGGAGGGAGCAATATACTGCTTGACTGTTCGGTAAAGGTATGTTCTCGAAACTTTAACAAAAGCCCGTACCGAGCTACTGAGCGTCTCTCCTGCAGAGTCTTGCACTGGAGTTTATCTATCATCTCCGTAACGCTTTCGCGATTACTAAATGATCCTGTAACGAAGCGCGCTGCTCTCCGTTCGGTCATCTCTATCTCTTCTATCAACCCTAACTGGTACGGATCCCACACTGGTGAGGTGTATCCAAGCAGTGGGCGAACAAGCGTACTGTAACCTACTTCCTTTGTTTTAGGATTGCATTTCCTTAGGATTCTTCCAATGAATCTCAGTCTGGCATCTGCTTTACCGACGATCAACTTTATATGATCATTCCATTTTAAATCACTCATAATGCATACCCCCAGATAATTTATGGAATTAACTGCTTCCAGTTGCTGACCTGCTATTTTGTAGCTAAGTGATAAGGATCTATCTTTCTATGTATTCGCAGCACACTACAGTTGTCTACATTGAGATTCACTTACAATTTCCTGCACCATGCGTCAATTCGCTGCAGATCCTCCTGCATTTCAGAACAATTTTCCATTGTTACAACCTTTCGAAACACCACAGCATCATCTGCAAAAAGCCTCAGTGAACTTCCGATGTCATAGCAACGATCCTATGACACTCGCCTGCGGCACACCTGAAATCACTCTTATTTCGGAAGACTTCTGTCCATTGAGAATGACATGCTGCTTTCTGTTATCTAGGACCTCCTCAGTACAATCACACAATTGGTCTGATAGTCCATATGCTCTTACTTTGTTCATTAAACGACTGTGGGGAACTGTATCGAACACCTTGCGGAAGTAAAAAAACACGGTATCTACCTGGGAACCCGTGTCTATGGCTCTCTGAGTCTCGTGGAGCAATAGCGCGAGCTGGGTTTCACACGATCGTCTTTTTCGAAACCCATGCTGATTCCTACAGAGCAGATTTCTAGGTTCCAGAAAAGTCATTATACAGGAACATAATATTTGTTCGAAAATTCTACAACTGATCGATGTTAAGGATATAGGTCTATAGTTCTGCACATCTGTTCGACGTCCCTTCTTGAATGCGGGGATGACCTGTCCCCATTTCCAGTCCTTTGGAACGCTACGCTCTTCTAGAGACCTACGGTGCACCGCTGCAAGAAGAGGGGCAAGTTCCTTCGCGTACTCTGTGTAAAATCGTACAGGTATCACATCAGGTCCAGTGGCCTTTCCTCTTTAGAGCGATTTATAAGTTTCTCTATCCCTCTGTCGTCTATGTCGATATCTACCATTTTGTCATCTCTGCGAAAATCTAGAGAAGGAACTAAAGTGCAGTCTTCCTCTGTGAAACAGCTTCTGAAAGACATATTTAGTATTTCGGCCTTTAGTCTGTCATCCTCTGTTTCAGTACCATTTTGGTCACTGAGTGTCAGGGCATTTTGATTTGATCCACCTACCGCTTTGACATAAGACCAAAATTTCTTAGGATATTATGCCAAGTCAGTACATAGGACATTACTTTCGAGTTCATTGAACGCCTCTCGCATAGTCCTCATCACACTACATTCCGCTTTGCATAATTTTTGTTTGTATGCAAGGCTTTGACTATGTTTATGTTTGCTGTGAAGTTCCTTTGCTTTCGCAGTAGTTTTCTGACTCTGTTGTTGTACCACGGTGGCTCTTTTCCATCTCTTACGATCTTACTTGGCACATACTCATGTAAAGCATATTGTACGATGATTTTGAATTTTGTCCACTAATCCTCAACACTATCTGTACTTGAGACAAAACTTTCGTGTTGATCCGTCAGGTACTCTGTAATCTGCTTTTTGTCACTTTTGCTAAACAGAAAAATCTTCCTACCTTTTTTAATAACTCTATTTACGGCTGAAATCATCGTTGCCGTAACCGCATTATGTTCGCTGATTCCCTGTTCTGCATTAACTGTTTCAAATAGCTCGGGTCTAATATGTTATCGCCACGAGTCTGTTCCCTGTTTAACTGTTCAAGGTAGTTCTCAGATAAAGCACTTCTTTGTCCCTGCCACCCGTTATGAACGTTTCAGTCACCCAGTCTATATCCGGCAAATTAAAATCTCCACCCAGAACTAGAAGATGCTGGGGAAACCTACTCGAAATATTTTCCAAATTATCCTTCAGGTGCTCAGCCACAACAGCTGCTGAGCCCGGGAGCCTATAGAGATATCCAATTATCATGTCTGTGCCTGCTTTAACCGTGACCTTCACCCAAATCATTTCACATTTCGGATCTCCGTCAATTTCCTTCGATACTATTGCACTTCTTATCGCTATAAACACGCCTCCCTCTTCACTGTCCAGCCTGTCTCTGCGGTATCCATTCCAATCTGAGTTTAGGATTTCATTACTGTTTACGTCTGGTTTCAGCCAACTTTCTGTCCCTAGTAGTATACGGGCGTTGTGACCGTTTGTTAATGAGAGCACTTCTGGGACCTTTCTATAGACGCTCCTGCAGTTAACTATTAACACATTTAAATTGTTATTTCCCGTAGCATTTTGCATACTGCTACCTTGCCGCGTCTCAGGAGGCGTCTTGTCTGGCCTAGGGAGGGAATTCTGTAACTTAGAAAACCCCCATGTGCACTCCACACGTACTCCGCTACCCTTGTAGCCGCTTCCGGCGTGTAGTGCACGCCTGACCTTTTCAGGAGGACCCTACATTTCTCCACCCGATAGCGGAGGTCGAGAAATTTGCACCCCAGATTTCTACAGAATCGTCTGAACCTCTGGTTTAAGCCTTCCACTCGGCTCCAAAGCGGAGAACCGCGATCTGTTCTGGGAACTATACTACAAATAGTTGGCTCTGATTACACCCCGCAGGCGAGGCTTTCCGCCTTCACCAATTCCGCCAACCGCCTGTGCGAACTGAGGATGACCTCTGAACCCAGACAGACATTGGTGCCGACACGACAATTTGCAGTCAGGTGCACCTAGTGCTAGCTGCAGGAGGCAATCATATTGATCAATCGTCAACCACAATGAAGCAGTTAAGACTGTGAAGCAGAGGATGAACTGATTGGGCTGCTCTAGTAAGTATGAATTCCTGGGCAAAGAAGTCCTCCGGAATTTAGGGGCCATCTCCATTTCCTCCACCAAAAGAGCATTCACAGATCTCAAATTCATGGCACATTACAGCAGAATATCGATCATGCTTACCAGCGATGTCAAGGCATTGCTCCCATAATAAAAAAAAATTCTTTACGATTTAAGCCAAGCTATCTCTGGTCGCAAGACGACAGAAAACCTTAGATCATTTAAAATACAGCAAGCGGAATACTGTAGAAGTAACAATCTGGCAGACTGGGAAGAGTTCTTCAATCCAAATCAATGATAAGGAACAACTGACCGTAATAAATGTGTAGGTATTAAAAAGAAACGACTCTTAGTATCTTTCGTAGAATTATAAAGTCGAAACATAAGAAAAGGAAATGAAAAAATATGTCTTCAGAATTACGAAAATTACGTTGGATAAACATAAGAGATTAAAAGACTGCACACGAGATTAGTTAAATAATGATTCACGAAAAATTATCGCAGTATAAGAAAAAGTTAAACATGGTGTCAAATCAACCAAAAAACTCACCAATATACACTGAAGCGCCAAAGAAACTGGTGTAGGTATGCGTATTCAAATACAGAGATACGTGAACAGGCAGAATACTGCGGTCGGCAACGCCTATATAAGACAACAAGTCCTGGCGCAGTCGTTAGATCAGTTACTCTAATACAATGGCAGATTATCAAGATTTAAGTGAGTCTGAGCGTGGTGTTCCAGTCGGAGCACGAGCGATTGGGCACAGCATCTCCGAGGTAGCGATGAAGTGATGATTTTCTCGCACGACCATTTCACGAGTGTACCGTGAATATGAGGAATCGGGTAAATCATCAAATCTCCGACATCGTTGCGGCCGGAAAAAGATCCTGCAAGTACGGGACCGACGGCAACTGAAGACAATCGTTCAACGAGACAGAAGTGTAACCCTTCCACAGATTGCTGCAGATTTCAGTGCTGGGGCATCAACGAGTGTCACTGCGAATCATTCAGCGAAACATTAGGTCTTGAGAAGGGCCGGCCGTTGTGGCCGAACGGCTGTGGGTGCTTCAGTCCGGAGCCGCGCTGCTGCTACGGTCCCAGGTTCGAATTCTGCCTCGGGCATGGATGTGTGTGATGTACTTAGGTTAGTTAGGTTTAAGCAGTTCTAAGTCTAGGAGACTGATGACCTCAGATCTTAAGTCCCATAGCGCTCAGAGCCATTTGAATCATCTTGAGAAGTAGGACACTTTACGATTGTTCTCGGAGAAGACAGATTTACTTTCTTTAATAAACATTATTGAGCATAATTCTCTAAACGTTTTTAATAATTCTTCAGTTATCATTCATTTAATATTTCTGTTTATTTTCTTAATTTGCAATTCTAGCCAAGGTATAGACTATTTGGCTGCAGTATCACAGTTTCAGGTTGTTAACGGCAACGATATAACTGCTGGGTATGAAAGCAGAAGTACACAGGTCTACCCTATTACATTACTGAACTATTCTTTTTAAACAGAGCCATGCGTAGCTCAATTACCTAAGGTATGAGCAACATCAGGTAAAGTCTCAGTTGGTTTGCTCGTAAGGAATGAAGTTTAGATAAGGTACTCACGTGTCCTAAATGAAAAAATGATAAACATTTACGCCTTACCTGGGGCTGTCAACACCGACATTGGACTGTTGATGACTGGAAACATGTTGCTTGGTAGGACGAGTCTCGATTCAAATTGAATCGAGAGAATGGACTTTTGCTGGTATGGAGACAATCTCATGATACATGAATCCTGCATGTTAGCACTGGACGGGTCATGGTGGTGGAGGCTCTGAAATTGTGTGTGGCATCCGCAGTTGCGTGGTAAGGGACTCCTGATATGTCTAGATACGACTCTAACAGGTGACAGTACACAAGAATCCTGACTGATCACCTGAACCCGTTTATGTGCATTGTGCATTCCGACAGACTTGGGTAATTCCAGCAGGACAATGCAAAAAGAAACCCACTCGTCCATAATTGGTAAATAATTGCTCCAGGAACGCTCTTTTGAGTTTAAACAATTACTCTGGCCATCAAGATCCCCAGACATGAACATTATTGATCATATCTAGAATGCCTTGCAACGTGCTGTTCAGAAGAGATCTCCACACCCTACTACACTTACGGATTTATAGATAGCGCTGCAGGATTGATGGTGTAAATTCTCTCCAGCACTACTTCAGACATTAGTCGAGTCCATGCCACGTCGTGTTGCAGCAGTTATGCGTGCTCGCGAACTACTTACACAATATAAGGCAATTGTACTAATTTTTTGCGTCTTGAGTGTACCACATTCTAAGATAAAGAACCAACACACCACGAACTATTTATTAAAACGTGTTACGATTGATACTCTCACAGGTGTGGAACGAAAATGCAGGACTGTAAACTTTTGCTGCCACTGGATGACTGTGTGAAGCTGTAGCCCAAAGTCACTGCACAGCGGGCGATCATGGTAAACAGGGTACATGCCGCTACCACGGCATAAAGTTATTGCGTATTTCCTTCCGTGTACGGGGCTGGAAAGTAACTACGTCTCAAAGACAGATGTACGAACAATGGACTTAGGTGTCAGAATCTGAGATAAGACGTGTACAGGGGCCCAAAGAAGCCAGTTGGAATAATCGGTGAATATCTCGACATTGTAATAGGAGCGACGCCACTACTCATCGGTGTAGGCAGGAATGGATAAACCGTGCCCAAACACAGCGTCATTAACGAAGCTGTCCACCTAGAGAGATGACATATCATGTGGGCGGAGAAATTGTCGGTCAGAAACTCACAACCCCAGATTCATCATTACCATCGATCCGATGCGGAGCTGGTGCTTCACTGACCAGAAGGACCACTAATAGGAGGCTCAATCAAAGGGAGTTGCTCCAACTACGACTGGTATCTGTACAATAGGAAACCCATTAGCAGTGATGTTGGGCACATTTGGCCTGGAATCTCACTGAATGGGCTGTACCTGTCTACAACGATGAGTCCTGTTTAAATCTGAACCCCAATGGCCAGTAAAGAAGTGTTTGGAGTCCCTCTACACAGGGGTGGGATTCCAACTTGACTCTCTCCGGCCATACATCCCGCCAACCAAGAACGTTGTTGGCCTAGGGTGCCAGAACTTCTCGTAGCACGACCCATTTGGTTGTCATCTGCGGCGCTCTTACAGCACAGACTTACATCGCGGTATCGTGCGCACTGATTTGTTGCCCTTCATGAGGCTCACATTTCAACAAGCTAATGACAGCTTCTCTTCTGCTTTCCGAACACGAAATTGGCCGACAAGGTCGCCCGATCTATCCACAATTCAAAAAGTTTGCAGCATTTTGAGAAGGGCCCTTCAAACACATCGTGAATTTGAAGATCTAACACACCAACTGTACATAAATCGACACGATACTCCTCAGCTGGATATTGGATCTCTTTCCATTGAATAAATCATCCAATGTTTCTGGAACAGTATGCATTTGTTAGTCTGCAATTGTACATCACATATATCGATTTCCCTCATTCGGATAATTGATACCTGGTGTGTCATTGATTTGTCTTATAGTGTAAAACGAAGGAAAAAAAGAATTATTGAAAACCTCCGTCCCATTTCCTTCCATTCCCTATGTTTCTTCCCAATATTGAGAAATATTTATACCCCTGACAACATAAATAACAGATGCAATTTCGGGAAAGAGTGCAATCACTTAATGTTTATTTTATTTATATGTATTGTTTCGTGGGATCAAACTTAGCATTAAATCTCCAAGGTCATGGAGCGTGTTAGTACATAAAATCACAAAATAAAACTAATTACAGATGAAATAAAATGTTTATGAACTCAAAATAAGTCAAGCCACAAGTTTAAGTAAAAGCAGTCAACAACATAACATAAGAATCAGCTTATGTTTCAAAGAGTTTCTGAACAGAATAGAAAGAGCGACCCATGAAGAAACTCTTCAGTTTCGATTTGAAAGCGCGTGGATTGCTACTAGAGTTTTGGATTCTTCTGGTAGTATACTGCACACCTTATTGTACAAGAGCTAATGAAGTGCGATCCAAATGCCGACTGGATTTCTGCCGAGTATTAACTGAATGAGAGCTGCTAATTCTTAGGAATAAGTTGATATCCCTTTAGAATGGGAAGAATTACCCTAAAATATAATACCAAAGAACATAAGCTAATTAAAGTAACCAAAGTACACTAAATTGTCCTGTCGAACGGTCACTCACTTCAGATACCGTTGCAGTAGTAAAAAATGCAGCTTTAAGTCCTTGAACAAGATCCTCATCGTGGGCTTTCCACCACAGTTTACTATCTATCTGAACACCTAGAAACTGGAACTGTTCAGTTTCGCTAATCATATGCCCATTCTGTGAAATTGAATCGTCAGATTTTGTTGAACCGTGTGTTAGAAACTGTAAAAACTCAGTCTCACTATTATTTAGCATTATTTTAGTTTCTAAAAATCATGAACTGGCGTCATTATCTCCATTATTTGAAACAGAGCCAATTTTGCACACAACATCCTTTACTTCAAAGATAGTGTCATCTGCAAACAGAAATATTTTACAATACCCGTCATACTAGACGGCATATCATTTACATTAATAAGGGAGTGGCCCCAACACTGATACCTTGGGCACCTCCCATTTGACGATGCACTACTCAGACCCCACATCACAACCCTCCTCAACACTTTGATTAATGACCTTTTTCTGTCTGTTCTTAAAGGAAAAGGTGAACCAATTGTGAGCTACTCCCCGTTTTCCGTAATAATAAAACTTCTGGAGAAGTATTTTGCGATAAACATAATCAAACGCCTTAGTTAAATCGAAAGAGATGCCTACCCGTCGAAACCTTTTGTTTGCCCATCCAGTACTGAAAATTCTCAATCAAGTTCTTATTGTTTTTAACTTAAACAGCTGAGTGAAATTGAATGCAAGTGTCACTTTTCTAGTCTTAATCATTTCAACACTGACCTATACAATTTGCCGTGACAAACAGAACTCAATCTTTTCATATTCATTAATTACCCAAAATATTCAACGATAAAGTGGTCTGACTGCTCAAAAAATTAGAACCTAACTTCAAGGGTCGTATGTCCGGTTAGTATAGTGGATGGTACAGTACTTCTCAGTCCCATGGACCGAACAGAGCAGTCACATCTTTCGCTGTATGCGCCCGCGCGTTGTCGTGCAAAATGATGGGTCGGTTGCACAGAAAGTGTCACTGCTTGTGTCGCAAAGGTGGTCGCATGTGAGAAGGAATCACTTAGCGGCATTCGTTTCAGAAGTGTTCCAGAGATTGGACAGGCAGTAGACCGCTCCATTCGCACCGTCAACAGAACAGATTCTGCTAACGGTATACTACACCTTCCACATCGCTAGGAGCGGGTCCTACACAACTCTGGAGACGGATTTGAAGCACAGTGACGGGTACGAACATGTAACTAACATGTAACTTTTTTGTATCGGTTGTGAATAAGTAGTTGCCACTATTTCAGTTCCAACCTCGGTATTTTATTCTAAGCTCAAAATCAAGTTCATCTTTATATTCTAAATGTCTACAAATAATACTTTCTCGGTACCTTTTTCTAAAACAGTGCAACTGGGAATTCCTCTTACTTCCTCGAGCATTTGTAAAGTATGATTGTATCATACCTGTTCTTGGCATCTCGAGTTCAGTAATAATATTTTTTTGGACTATTTCCTCTTTATTTGCATAGCATACTATAAAACTGTAGATTTCTGTAGTAACAAAGTTTATTGCCTTTTAGTTCTTGAACTGTAAACTGGTTCGAAGTAGTAAGTTCGGTGTAGCAAACGCTATCGTTTTCCCATATCAGAAGTTGTAAGTCGAACTTGCTGCCTTTTCCTTAACGATGTCCAGTTGTTATTATTATTATACATATTATGCAAACTATTTGTTTACATTGGCGATTAACAATAACACTGTTTTGCTTTCTGAAGCTCACTAGTGTTCAGCGGTGGCTTCTGGACCTGCAGCTGCTTCATGAGAACGAAATAAAACTCACATGAGTAAGAAAATAATCCCCTGCAGAATCATGTTATGCCATAAGAAGAGAATGGGGGACTCAGTTTCTGCTTTTATATCTTTTCTTTTATTTCTGACAACGTGGTGGTTTTGCTCAGCGCAGTATCCTGGCTGTTTCAGTGGGTATTTCCTCTGCCCTTTCACAGCTTCCAACCTGAAGAAAGAAGAGGTACAAGCCATTAAGAATCTCAACGTATGCAAGAATATATAGGTACTGCCTACCGATAAGGGAATGCGACTGTCGTAATGAAGACCGAAGATTATGAGCAAAAGATCCGAGACCTATTAGATCCGACTACGTACCGAAAAGTAAGCGCACACGGTATACGAATCGATTAATCAAGGAGTCTTCTCTGCCGGTGGACATACAGAGAAACCTGCGCAACACAGAAGCCCTTCCACCAGAGCTGTATGGATTACCCAAGATCCATAAGAACAACGTTCCACTAAGACCGATTGTTAGCGCTCCTGGCTCACCGACATATAAGCTGAAAAAACTCTTGGCCTTTCTGGTCCAGCCACACTTGGGGAAGACAGACACATACACAAAGGACTCAGGACATTTAACTGAGAAGATGGAGAAACTGAAACTTGCACCAAACAACATCCTGGTCAGCTTTATGTCATTTATGGACTGGGTCAGGCTAAAAGCGGCTCCGCAATATTTTCTGAGATAGAAAGGAACATCATGAAAATTTTCAGCAAATGTTTCTTAAGACAAGGAATGATCCCTAAACTTACAACTATTATAATTCAAAATAATTCCTTAATCACCATATCAGCAGACGAAAGTAGTGAAGTGAAAGTATGTGGTTAACAAGGGAGGTGTACAAGGTAAAAGATGAAAATAATAACGACGCTTTGAAGCTACAGATGCGGTTAGGTACGATGACAACGCCATTGCAGATTTTATACATTTTTGGAAGTTATCTGTTTTAAAGTGGCACATGAAGCAAATTTAATTTTGAGAGATAAATGGTTAAGCAAGGTACGCAAAGTGTCTCACATGACAAACTGTAGTGTACACTCGGAACAAATCGTGCATTGCTGTAAAAAAAACTGAAGTTACCATAGCCTTTCACACCAAAGAAGCCTTATGAGAATATACGCTGTAGAATCACTGAGAAACGTAATAAATTCATGAATTCTGATGTTTATCGAATTAAGGATAAAGTATGTAATAAATTATATATTGGTGAAACTGGCAAAAACTTTGGAGTTAGAGTCATAAGGGTATGCGTGAACAGATGCACACAGTGTGTCGAGTATTTCGAGGTGTGGTATAACTTCATTTTGTTTCAATACAACGTATTATTATATATTACATCTCATCTGTAATGTTTATCTGATAGATTCTGACAATGAATATGTTCGAAACGCGTTAAAGTGTATTTTTAAGAAAATACATCCATCGAGATGTACGATTATGTTAACTAGTTTGGCTTTAGGGAACGTAAACACGCCCAAGAGGCCGTTTTGAGTATGCGCTTGATAATGGAAGCAAGACTGAAGTAAAATCGGGCGTCACTCATTGCTTATGTCTATCTTGGAAAAGCGTTAGACAGAGTAAAATGGTGCGATATGTGCGAAATTCTCAGGAAAACAGCTATAAGAAAGGAGTGGTAATATTCGTTATGTATAAGATCCAAGAGGGAATAATAATATTCGAAAACAAGAACTAGGGGCTCAGGTTAAGAGAGGGTGTAAGACAGGGACGAAGTCCTTCGCTCCTACTGTCAATTCATTGGAGAAGCAATGATCGAAATAAAAGAATGTTTCAAGATTGAGATTAAAATTAATGGTGAAACTGTCACTGATAAGATTCGCTGATGGCATTGCTATCGTTAGTGGCTGTGAAGAAAAACTACAAGACCTGTTGAGTGGAATGAACAGTCGAATGAGTACAGAATATGGATTGAGAGTAAACTGGAAACAGGGAAAAGTAATAAGAAGGAGCAGAGAGGAGAATAGCGAGAAACTAGACATCAAAGTTGGTAATCCGGAGATAGACCAAGTTAAGGAAATCTGCTCCCTTGGATGCCAAATAAACCCTGATGGACGAAGCAATCATTCAAAAGACTATGATAGGCTATGATGGCTTTTTGGAACACAGCTTTGTATGGTACTAAGGAATGTTGACAATGGGAAAACAGATGAGAATCTAAGTTATTGTGACGCTCTACAGAAGAATCGTAGGCGATGTGATAATATACAGAATGAGGGAGTTCTACGCAGTATTGGCGAAAAAAGAAATACATGAAAAGCAGCGAGGATTATATGACATCTGTTGAGACATCAGGGAATAACCTCCAAGGTTCTACAGGGAGCTGCTGATAGTAAAATCTGTAGAGGAGGACAGAGACTGGAATGTATCTAACTAATAGCTGAGAATGTAGCATGCAAGTGCTACTCTTAAAGTGAGGTTAATGCAGGGAAGAAATTTGTGACTGGACGCATGACAGAAGGTTGACAAATAAAAAATAAAATAAAAAATAAACAAGTTGATTATGATGGCGGACCGATGTAAATACACAAGTCGTTCATGGACATAATTTTCAGGAGCCTTCTATAGCATCACAACTCCGACAGATTGTATACTTTTCACCTTTTCTACAGACCTTGATTCTCTTCCCTAAGACGCTGTACGCCAGAGTTACAGTCTCACAGATTTCTTCATCATACTACTGCCGATGTTTGATACTTGTGGACTACGTTTAGTCAAGAGTGCCCTCTTCACTTGTGCTAGCCTACTTTAAATGACCTTGATTTATCTGTGATGCGTTATGTTGTGTTGGTGATAGGGTAGGGAAAGACCATGAGATGTTGAACACCTATGATGTTAAATTTTCACTTATATAATTTCTACATCTTACACCTTTCGTCTCTCTTCCGTGTAATCTCAATCCATAGCATGTGCTAACTAAAACATTCATTCTGGTGAACAGATCCTGCAGCTCTTCTCATGTTCATTCACAACAGTAATTTTATACGGATGTATCGTTGACATCGTTTCACCTTGAATTTTAACGCCACTCTACACGATCTCTCTTATTTTTGTCGTCGTTTCTTCGATGAAAAAAAAAAAGTTTCAAATGGCTCTGAGCACTATGAGAATTAACATCTATTGTCATCAGTCCCCTAGAACTTATAACTACTTAAACCTAAATAACCCAAGAACAATACAAAACACCCAGCCATCACGAGGCAGAGAAAATCCCTGACCCCGCCGGGAATCGAACCCGGGAACCCGGGCGCGGGAAACGAGAACGCTAGCGCACGACCACGAGATGCGGGCTCTTCGATGACTCTGGAGGACTGCACACATATTAATCCGAGCATTCCGTTCTCGCACAACATTTAATGTGATTCCCTCTTAGTTGTTGTACATATTTCAATTTTCCCATCTCTCCCCGTGATTTACACCCATATGTCGGTAATTATTAAGGTGCTGAACCAATAGTGGAAATAAACAGTAACGTCTATCAAATTCGGATAACGCTGCGATTCCAGAAATGTCTTACGACTCTGATGCTTGCCCTAAGATGCGTAAAGGCATTTGCGTTTCTGGTATTAATTCACATGGGTGACAAATATAGAACTGTATGCAATAAAATCGTCATAACTTCTGAGTGGTTTAGGTTAGGACGTTTAAACTGCACCGTTCGTCGCGAGGCATTATGGGAATTAGTATGCGCGTGCTTACTTTGGTTTACCGACGAAGCCTACTTTTATTTGAATGGGTTCGTCAATAAGCAGCCTGGATCATTTGGGGGGGCTGAGACTGCTACGATATTACTTTATGGTGTGACTACCGAACGGAACGTGAAGGTTTTGGAAGATGATTTTATCCCCATTAACCAAAGCGACCCGGATTTCGGCAACATGTGGTTCATGTAAGACGGAGCTCAACCCCATCGAAGCAGGAGGGTGATGTCTTGGACGAGCACTCTGAGGACCGCATTCAGGCTCTTGGGTACCCACGGGCCACTGTATGAGCCTGGCTTGGCCGACATATTCTCCGGATCTGAACACATGTGACTCCTTTTTGTGGGGCTATATTAAAGGCAAGGTGTACAGCAATAATCCCAAAACCATTTATGAGCTGAAAACAACGATTCAGGAGGGCATCAACATTAGCGATGTTCCGACGCTCCAGCGGGTCATGCAGAATTTGGCTGTTCGTCTGCACCACATCTATGCTAATGATGGCAGGCGTATCGGACTAAATCTGAATATCTGTATTGACGTTTGCTTGTCGAATACAGTGTGTTCACGCTCTAGTTTGTAACTAATTTATGTTTTCTTTCATACACTTCAATAATTGGCACCCTGTATGTCAACTAATTTTCTTCTCTTTTTCACGCTGCGTGCTATACCACGTTATTGATTCATAAATTTTAGTCGATAGATTTTTGTTTATTTCTGTAAATGTGTGAGTATGGATGACGGTACTTATGTGAGGATTGATATTTAGCGTTCATGTTTTGTTGTTAATGTAATTATTTCAAAGTGCCACTATGTGTGTGTGGTTGGCACGAATTTGTTCAAGTGCAGTATTAATTGCATACCAGAATATCCACCACCTAACAAGAAAGCGTTTGAATACCTTGAGTTGTAAATTACGCATCTGCGCCAGTTTCAGTATGTAATGTAGGTAACGATTAAATATTGCACCTAAATGTACGACGTTAATGATAGCACTTGTAACGAGAGGAGTTCCGATACTGAATCGTTGGATTCTTAATTAGGAAAAACAATTAACATACGCCAACCTAGAATTAACTTTGATCTACTTTAATCCATTTTAAATATTCATGTTGTTCATTAGCACTATAAATAAACAAATTAAACAGTGTTAAACATTTATAGTTTAAGCGAATCAACAATTCAAAGCAACTGTGTTATAAACATGAAATGTGGTTATGGTGCTGAAAGAAATAAACCTGCTCAGCAATAAAATTTAAAGATTAACCATAAGATCATCAGCTAGTGAACTATCAAGGTCATTGTCCAACTGCTCCGTCAGAAAAACCTCTGCGTTATTTTTCTGTGGTCAGCTGTTAGATGACTGTAGGACTGTGGAAGCAGAATTATCTGCATTGGGAAGGGGAGTTGCAATACTGAGTGTGCATGATTACTTAATACTGAGTATGGTTATTGTTAGTAAGTTTGTCACTGTCTTCTGATTCGACTACTGTTTCGAAAAAACTGTCCAAATTATTTCATTTTTAGAGATATTCTACGAAGGGTGATTTGTCTCTAACAGGTGGTAAAAAAGAATATAGACTCATATTTCTTTTAAATCGTAAATTTGACCTACGCTTAGATTTCGTAATAATTTAGGAGTGCTAGTGGCAGGGAAATTTCTGATACTTTTAGTGCCATTACCGTTAACACCAAGTAAGGACAGAATCAGACTAAACGGAAAATCTTATTACAGCAAAATGTTCAAGAGTTATTAATGTTAAGTATTGAAGTTCAGATATTGATGAAGCAACAGCAGAAGCTGTGTTTACTACCACTAATTCCACCGAACAAAGATCTAATTTAGTTGTCGAAGAGTGTAATACCTATCCCACATAATTCACAGTTACATACATGTAAGCGTCAGAATTGGGGAAGTAATTAGAGCGGCAAAAAGGAACAATCATGCGACTAATCACGCAAATTATGTGGTGAAAGTGGGTTCGTTTATATGCTAAGGACTTCAGATGCAGTGGCAGACCGACCACTGGAAAGACTTCTGACAATGTGCAGTGTATCCATAATCTAATTTTCAATAACAAACGCATGACAGGAATTATCAGTCAAGTGGAAGCAGAGGAAACGAACACAGAAAAAGTTAAGGTTGGAGAAAATCTGCGCGTGGTGTGCTCCTATGAATATTAAAAGGTGCCCGCAAAGAAAAACAAAAGACAAGTGCAATGAATCATCGTAATAATACAAGGCTTCTCCAAATAACTTTCTTGCAAGAACTGCCAGGAAGAGGTGGAACCTGGTTGCACCACTTAGAACCGAGGACACAAAGACCGTCGATGGAATGGCATCATGCGAACTCGCAGAAGAAGGAGATGCTGGCCGGCCGGTGTGGCCGTGCGGTTCTAGGATCTTCAGTCTGGCACCGCGTAACCGCTACGGTCGCTGGTTCGAATCCTGCCTCGGGCATGGATGTGTGTGACGTCCTTAGGTTGGTTAGGTTTAAGTAGTTCTAAGTTCTAGGGGAACTGATGACCATAGATGTTAAGTCCCATAGTGCTCAGTGCCATTTGAACCATTTGAAGGAGATGCTGAAACTATGCCTACAGCAGGGAAAGTGGTATTTCGATTTGGAAGAACTGTTGCCTGTGGATATCTTGCCACTCGAAACCATTGCCTTTTTTTACGTGTACGCGGCATGTAGTAGCTTCATGCTCTAATGTGTCGAGTTCAGCAACACCGCATTTTACTATTAAATGATAACACCCAGCCACATTTGAGAGATAAAACGAAACTTGGGTGGACAACACTCAACCGTATACGGCTTGCGTTGATGCCTTTCATAGCTTGGCATCTTGTAATAGCGATAGTGGCGTCTCGTTTCCTTAGAGTGTTCTCTGGCGCCACTAAGTTTGCTCGCCTTGTCTGTCCGTGAGTGGCAGCAGCAGTGCTTAACGATAGCGCGTACTGTGGTACCATGTTTGGGTGTGTCGAGCGAGTTGAGTACTAGTCCGACCGCTGGCGATACACATGCAATATCCGGCGGAAGGATGTAATCGCGAGAGTGCACGACCACATCATGGACAGGATCAGCGAGTTTGAGTCAAATGGATCGTGATATTCGAGTATTGCAACTTTCACCTGAGCGCTTGTGTGTGTGTGTGTGTGTGTGTGTGTGTGTGTGTGTGTGTGTGTGTCCGCTCGCCGAAGTGACCTCATGGCAATAGGTTTATACTGGGATCCTTCCCGCGCCTGATGGGGATGACAGTTGGTTGGTCGGTTCGGTCGGTCGCCGCAGCGCACGACGTGCATTTGGTCTTCCGGCCGCTTCTGGCTTCTCTGTGTTTGTGCCGACTTCTAATTCGTCCGTGTTGTTTCACAGTGGCTGGTTTTAGGATTGTGAGTTGTTGGTGGAATTGTCTTCCCGGATCCGTGTGTATCTTGTGGTTTTGAATGAGCAGTTATTTTAATGCTGTCTGCGTACTGGATTTGGTGAAGAGTAGTGAACGGACATCACGTCGGTTGGGGGCGCAACAGCGAGCAGGTCTGTGCAGCGCGAGGGCAAGCCAGGGCCGCCGGCGGCGTACTACCACTGCCGGATCGAGGATGAGTAGCTGCGACAGAGACGTACCCTGGATGTTTAAGTTGAGTGAACAGTTAACTGCTAATGCAACCTTGACCATTCTGAGATCTCGCCTTTGGTCGGCGGGTTTTTGCTCCCAGGGCCGCTGAGCCTGATGCCAACGAGTCAAGTGTTTCGAGGCGGTGAAATATTGCAGCCGTCTTTCTCTACTTATTATTCGTCATTGAATTTAGTATTATTCTTATTAGTGAAATGCAACCAGCGGTATTTTCTGCCTTGTGACCACTAGCGCTCCATTTACCTGTCCTGGAGGTTAGCGTAGTTTTCCGGCACTGTACCTTTCCTCGTCGTATTGATGCTGTCCAACACGGCGTGTAGTTCAACAGCCTCTTGCACTGTACTGTGCATATTTTTTCTTGGGAGGTCTACCGTGATTCTTTCGGCCTTGGGTGTTTTCTGAAGACGCAGTGCTGTCTGCCTCTTAGCCCTTGCCTAAAAATATTCCATCGTTGTATCGGTGGTAGGCGAATTGTTAATCGTTCGGTCGGCGATTAGGCTGCCCCTAGTTTCAATTGCCATCGTGTTACTTGAGTACAACTCTTGGCTGCCTGTCTCACCTTACCTTATGTTTGAGTTATCTTCGCTGGCCGCCCCTTGGTACACTTGCTGAGAACCGCTTGTCCTGATTCCTTAGATTGTGATGTTTATATTAAGGATATCTGTAACTTTATAATTATTGATGGTGTGGCCTTCAGTCGAACAATAATTTCACTTCTTTGGTGATAAGGCTTTCAGCAGTGTTACAGTTTGTTTTAAAACGAAGTATTTATCTTAATATGTGCTATTTGGAACTGACTTCTAATTCAGGCCTTCAGCCGTTTGTTGTTTGAGGTTATTGTTAGTGGCCATCGGCCCTAACATTGTGGAATTTTTGTCCTGTGATAAGGCCTTCAGCCGTCATACAGTCAAATGTATTTTTTTTAAGAGATTGTTTTAAAATTTTAATTGCTTTACATGAAGTTTTCGTATTTGTTGTGCAACCGGCCCCATCCAAAATCATAACCTTATCCTGCCCCTTCCTGAGGACCGAGCTCTCAAACACTGAAACGCCCATCCAACAGTTCTGATTCATCACGCGATTACCGCATCATCTCCTGAAGGAATCTGTTTGCGGAACAAGAAGGCTGCTAAACAGCGATTGAAATGTGCTAGTATACAGGTCTTAGTGCCATGGTGGTGTAAGGCAGTTGAATGAGACGGTTAGTTGAAAAATTAACATTTTGTCTCTTAAGAATGTATTAACATCCTATCGAAACACATAGGCATGGAAAAGGAATTCTTCTCCTCTTCCCGTTGAGGCGGGGTTCGCTTTTATGGTCAGTGCCTTAAATTTCTGATGGTCTAGGGCTTACTGTAGATTTAGGCTCTGTTGTGTACATAGTTCCGCGTAGTCGGCGCGTACACAACTTTCCCACTAGAGCGCGCCCCGCTAAGCACAACAGCACAGACGCAGCGCCCGTCCGTTTCCGCTCTACGAGATGGCGCTGCCATAAAGACGGACCAAATTCTGCTTCCGCCGATCCGCGTATTAATACGTAACGCAGCCAATGAGATTGCTGCTAACGTTGAACCTTTTCTCCTCGCAGATCACACTCGCGCAGTGATACATGAACGCGCGAGGTATTATAACCAGTGTACAGACCTCCGATTAGTCAGTTTGCATTTGTCTGCACTAGTCTGCACCGTTCTGCATTCATATGCACCACTCTACATTTGTCTGTACCAGTCTATAGTCAAGTTTCAGTCTGCGGCTAATAAGATTACCATATTCCTGTACATAGCCACGAAGATAAATGTATAGACACTTTGTCAAGTATGAGAGATATGTGAGACTAAGATTAACGTACCAATACCAAGGGAACTTCAGATTGTCAATTGTAAATAGCATCCAGAACCAAGATAAGTAATTTTATGCTTGTTATTACTTTAATAAATGTGTGTCAAAATTAATCAAGTTCTGTTTAAAGTTGGTCACCGTCAATCTGCTACTCTAAGCGTGCAAGTGGAATTTCTATCGCCTGACCTAACGGCAGAAGATAAACATGCCACGATAATGTCACGAGACATATTGCTGACACTTGCCTACTTCGATAGAGCGGCGAGTCAAATAATGTGATGGTGTGTGTACCGAAGGTCTTACAGTACGCTCACCACAGGCTTCTTGATCGTATGAGATCTGCGTTTATATAGCTACCGTAATTTACGTCCTTCACGTCCCCTTTAGCCTTCGATAGTGAGATGATAGGCTGAGAAGGTAAATGAGTTGGTGCGATAATGATTGTTCCCTATCCCCTAAACCTCCAGTTCCGCATTTTGTCATTTATTGGAGGCTTTCTGGCTAGTCGATGAAACGTTCTATTGTTGATATGACCAAGCAGGAAATGCCTAAGGATCTCAATATGTGCATTTCTATGGCATGTGATGAGAGATCAGCACCTGTAGGTATGGGCCAACACTCGGTACCATGAAATGCAACTAGCTCCACCATTGTGCTGTATATCTTTGATTTCAGGTGGTTAGGCATCACCAAGATCACCAGTGACGTCTCTGAACCGCATTCAGTTGTCTTCGATTCTTGCACGCACACCCTCTTTGTCGTAGCCGTCACTCTTTGGTCGAGAACCACCTCGATAAGAGGAGCTTCGTTGGTTTACATGGAAATGTTTCGGGGTACTCAGTCTTGCGGATGCTTAAACTGAGACGAAATTTTTGTAGACAATCATATGATGTTTGGCTAGAGAGTTCCTCTCTAGTATCCGCTGCAAGGACTTCTATACGTCAAGGGTTATGGTATCTATTACGGTAACAAAGAACAGCACAGGCAGAGCTGAGCCTTGATGATCGCAAGCAGCAGACCAGGTGACAAGAAGTGATAAATGAACAAATGTGTCCTCGAGGTGAAACAATTTCTCGCGGAATTTCTCTATTAGCTGGTGTGCTGCAAAAATTGCATCTATTATACAACATTCCTTCACAATCCACAGTGATTTATTGAGTGTTCGACTACGTTCCTCAGCCTGCTATCAAGGATATATTCAAATATCTTGATATTGTGGGAGAGGAGCCACATTGGACAGTTGTTGGTATACTCAGCCTTTCTCTTAAAAATAGGTATTGGGGTGCTAGATGACCAGTCGGTCGGCTATGTCGTCTCTCTCTCTGTGTCTGTCTGTCTCTTTCTCCTTTATTTATGAAAGGTATTGGTTTGTTACGACTGGGTTCGTGATTGAAAATATTTACAAGTCGTGACGTCGCGTGTGTTTACGACGATCATAATATACACCAACAGTCACATACGTTTCTATGTAGGCAAATAATTATGAATAAAGGTACTAGGCTGAGTTTAACAACTTACTTATATTGTCGACAAACGCGGCTAGCTCCCATCAAAAATAAGCGTGGTTTGTTTAAAATGGCTGATAAATATTGTTGCAGAGAGAGACACAATCTAATCATCTATGTAGCTGCACAATTATTCTCTGTGTTATTCTTTGTTAAACATTGACCTTTTATGCTGTTAATTATGCTTTGAATAATATTTACGGCGGTGATGGCAAGATTATTTTTCAGTCAGCGGTTTATTTGTTATCTTTGCATTCTCCGTATACATTTACTGAAAACTTTTATGCAAAACGTATTTTCTTTCCTGACAGCAAAAATAAATAAAGTATTTTTGTTTTGTTATGTAGTGGGTAAAGCCCGAAAATCATGTTAGTAGCTATATTCCACTGAATGGCTGCCAGTGCGCCATTACGACAGAAGTGTGGCAGACGCCCAATTATAAAACTTGAATTCTAGCGACAATTAATTATTTACACTTAATTATATTCAAAAGAAGGGAGAGATATGAAATGAGATCGAAGGAAAAATATATTTTACACTTATATTGTCAAGAAAATCTTGCGTTCATTAGCAACCTGGTACAAAATCGTCTGGTAGGTTCGAGACCTGACACCAGAGTGATAATTGTATTCATCCAAGTCTGTATCCCACATTTATATAGAAATTCCACGACATGATATACTCACAGTCTTTGGTACTCCTGGTATTTGTTACACAGAAATATATTCCTAATTAATACTTTTATTTTCAGTGTAAATAAATGTTTGAGTCTTGTTGTTCCAAAGTAGTATTTCATCTTTGATAGCACATTTATGAGAATAAACACGCATAATTTTATTCGTTAATGACTCATTTCATTTGTAGTTGTAAAAGTTTAACAGACGAGAGTATACGACATATAGTCCCAATGAATGTTGAAGCTCATGAATTTTTCCAGGCAGGTAGTCACTTTGTCGACAAGTCCTTCAGATCCCTATATGGTTGCAGGACTGTCAGCTGCTTCTGGAGGCTCTTCATGTTTCATGTTATGAAAGACATCATTGATCTCATTTACTGTGGTGCATGGAACTGTTCCAGTGGTGACACCGGCTTTTGATGCTGCTGGGTGGGGGAAATGGATACTGCATATTTCACTGAAATACCCTCTCCAAAGACCTGTAATGATCTTGTTGTAGTGTCACCAACCATTCTAATCTTTTGCACACATGTATAGTTCCACATCCTGATATGCTCTATACTGTGGCCGTGCCGGTAGGCAGATGATTTTATCCTTTTCTTCGGATACTTACAAAAAAACATGGTGCGTATCTTTTTGAGGGCCCTAGTAACGTAAGAGGTAGATACATTTTATGTTCAACAATTGTTATGTTAACAAATGCGTAAAATGGGAAGTTGATGGACTTTAATTATTTTTAAGCGAAATACATCTAACGCAAACCCATTTTCTTTCGGAGGAGGTTATTCGCTGGATATTGCCGTAGTGACACTTTGAGTTTGCGATTCTAGCGCATGAGTGAGGCAGTACAGTGCAAGGCGAGTGAGGGCCCTAGTAACGTAAGAGGTAGATGCATTTTATGTTCAAGTGGTGCATTTAACAAATGCGTAAAATGGGAAGTTGATGGACTTTAATTATTTTTAAGCGAAATACATCTAACTGAGACCCATTTTCTTTCGGAGGAGGTTATTCGTTGGATATTGCCGTAGTGACACTTTGAGTTTGCGATTCTAGCGCATGAGTGAGGTAGTGCAGTGCAAGGCGAGTGAGGTAGTATGTCGCGGATCTAGGTGGTCAGAATGTCGAATGAAACAGAGTTACGTGAACGTCAGTAACGATTGAAAGTGAAATAGATTCACACGATAACTAAGAAGTGAAAAGGTGAGGAGAGGAAGAAAATGAAATACGGAGCTCTGGGGAAGTTGTTAAGGAAATTGCGTTTAAACTTAATGTTCCAAGTGTTGATGTTTAAAAATAGTGCGTGCGTGATAAAAGAAAAAAAAATAGTGATTCTTCTATATGATGCTTCATTTAAAGTTTATTCATTTACACAAGGCAGATTCTGGAACAACATTAACTCTAGTGATAATGGTATTGTAAAACAGTGTATGGTATGTATGAGAACAGAAGCATACTAGGGTTGAAAATTGCACCTAATAAACATTTATTGTAATCGGTATGCTATCTTAATTTTTGTATATAATCGAAGCCATCTCATTATTTAAAGTGAACAGTCCATGAGACTGTATTAAAAAATGGAAAGACTGGCTTGAGTAGTTCCCCAGTTTGGATACGAGGTGTCTTGTATGCTTAAGTGAACTAAAGTAAGCCCTGTTTATGTGAATAATTTTTGCTATCAGTTTATGTTAAAAATGTGAACTAAAATGAATTTATTTTCTTTTTAGTTACATGTATTTGAGGGAGTTTCCGACAAGGTGTTCCAGCGGCGTCTTCTCCCCCTCCCCCCCCCCCCCCTCCCGCACCGTCACTGCCGTTGCCCGAAGCGGCGTCTTGCGGTGCGGGGCAGCTCATGTGATTAGAACCGACGGTTTAATCAGGAAGAACATCGCTCCACCCTTGATAAGATTCTATGAATGTATTGTTGAAGCATTGTAGCTCGAGAAATGTTATAAAATGTAGGGACCTCATGGGTATGCTTCTGTTGTCGTCGAAGACATTATTTGACTAAGGTAGCGAAGAATTATTTTGCTGAATACTAACTTTGTTGTGTTGAAGTGTCTCAATAACTTCAGGTTGCAGCGCAATATAACAACTGTATTGTGAAATGGAACCCTACTGAAATACCTGAAGATATTGCTCGTACTTAAATTGTGTTCTCTGAAAAGATCCTTATCTCGCAGTTCACAAAGTTGAAGCAGATTAAATTTTTTAATGAATTTGATTTTGAGAATGTCGTGAGGGAGAGCGCCTTAAGAACAGTGATTTCATTAATTTCAGAACGGCAAAACTGATAAGTAGAATTTTTTGAAGTGCTTCGTCATAAATACCAACGGCATTGCTGCAGTGGTAACACCGGTTCCCGTCATATCACAGAAGAAAGGCGCTGTCGGGCTGGGATAGCACTTGGATGGGTCACCATCCGGTTTGCCGAGCGCTGGTGGCAAGCGGGGTGCCCTCAGCCCTTGTGAGGCAAACTGAAGAGCTACTTGATTGAGAAGTAGCTGCTCCGGTCTTGTAAACTGATATACGGGTGGGAGAGCGGTGTGGTGACCACATGCACCTCCATCCAGTGACGCCTGTGGGTGAGGATGACACGGCGGCCGGTCGGTAACTTTGGTCCTTCATGGCCCTTGCGGGGGGGGGGGGGGGAGTTTCGTCAAAATAATGGAAGAGCTTAATTATCTAAAAGTGCTTGAGGGCAACTTCGGTCTACGTAGTGACTAATTGTCGATCTCTTATGAGCTACGTACAATAACTTCATCGTTAGTTTCGTAAGTGTTTTAGTATTGCAGAAAATGAGAATGAACTTTGAAAACTAATTAAAGGCATAAACAGTTTCTTAATCACGTTACAGTGACTAAATATTTACGACAAATGTTATTTGAACATAGGGAATTAATTGTCACGCCACGGCGCATTTAAACAATATCGCTGATATCCAGAATTTTTCTAACTCGACGAGGCATAGTTTCACGTAACATTATACAGCTGGAGACATGCAACAACCTAATATAAGCCAAAGTTTGAACCTCCCCTTCTCTCTAGGTCAGAAAAACTATCCTGCAAAGTTTAATAAACTCCACCCACAGTAAAATGACCAATTAAATTAATTTATCCGCAAGCGAGGACAAAATTTAGGGTGAGGCTTGTTCACACTCCGATACGCACTGTCAAGATTGTAGGCAGAGGAGTATTTTAGGAAAGACGACATTTTCTTAACGTCGTAATCCAGCCTTTAGCGGGGCGTTGTACCTCACTTGGGACTGATAATAGGGACATGGCCACAGTTTTTAATCTTCCCACTTTTACCTGCCTGTGAGTTCTTCGCCCTCAACTAAATAATTTCCCATGATCCTGCGGCCGCTAATAAACAGGGACAGTTTTAGTTGCAGATTATCTATGCTGTAGTCTGGTCCGCACCAAGTTGCAAAATTTTTAAATGAAAAAAATCTTAATTTTTTGGCGCACTGTTGAGATGCCTATTACTATCTTCATGATATATATGGAACTGTTGTTTAGGACTTCCTCGGATGAACTGCTCGATGGAGAGCTGTCAGAAATTAAGTAGGCATTCACTTCTCAAAGTCCGTGCAACCTCACGATAAATTTCCAATTTCGCCCAGTGTAGCCAGTGGCACTTCAGTTGGCGAAATCGCTAGGCTTTTGGAGAAACAGAAAACGAAATTATGCGTTCTGAAATTATAGAGAGTAGGCAAAATACAACTGTCCTAATAAATGTATCACATTCCTTAACATTGAAAACCTAACTTAAATGATCTGCATCTTCGCCACATGATGTGACTGGCATTGCCTTTGGTTCAATTGGCTCTGAGCACTACGGGACTAAACATCTATGGTCATCAGTCCCCTAGAACTTAGAACTACTTAAACCTAACTAACCTAAGGGAATCACACAACACTCAGTCATCACGAGGCGGCATTGCCTTTCTTAAAGTGCGTGACATCTTTTCCAAGCAGTGTAATTTTCACCGTCACGTATTACAACTATTTCCAAATGATTAATGAAAACCACTTAGCTGTAAATTTACACATTTGATGCACAGAACATCTCCAGGTTGCCTGCAGTTAAACACAACAGGAAATTGGCTAAAGCTACAGCATCTTAACGAATAAAGTAAGCAAGACACACTGACAACAGTCGCATAGGCCTACTATATCCTCACCGGATAGAGCTAAAATCAAGATATAAATAGTATGATTGTAATGTTGAAGTCCTAATTCAGAAACATTGATCACAATCACCCTGCTGACCGCCCGGTGAGACTATAGCAAACAGGCAAGGTATGGTGCATAGAGTAGACTGTCCAGATCCACGCGTTCCACGGTAAAGACGTAAAAATAGTACTTGGTCTCCGTCGAGTGTGATGACCTATTGCCCGATTATATTTATTACATGCCATCACAAAATAAAAGGTACTAACGAACACAAGTTAGACACAGTAAATGGAATACAAGAGAACAGATGTCAGTGCTTACACCAAAATGCATCGTCGTTTGACACGAATGACAGTAAGTGAATATAAAATAGAGCTGTAATCTAATTATCTAAAGCATATCGGGAGTGGTATTTACGATCTCACAGAATATAAATAGTTAAAAATGATGCATTGCCACTGAAAATGTAAAACACGGAAAGCTACCATAATGTTAGTTTCTGTTACATGTTGCTAAAAATGACAATTATTTACAGTGGGAAAGAACAGTAGGTTGCCTAGTGTGTGATACTGTGGAAAACATTTCTTCAACCGTGAGCTCTTTGCCTTCCATATTCTAGGATCAGGTAGTTTATACTCAAACAAGAAAAATATATAGAGGAAACATGGGTTCTAAATGCAGTACATGTTCAATAGATGCGGCGTGTTTCACAGTAGCGAGGAAGAACAAGTGCTCATTTCACAGTCCACGTTTTGAGAGTTTCAGTTTCCTTTTTTGTTCTGTACAACTACCTCTCAAAACATGGAAAGGAAAGAGCTTTCGGTAGAAAAGATGTGTTTCACAGTAGCGAAGATGAATAAGTCCTCACAGCTCCTAAGACATGCTTTCTGAGTCTATGTTCACAGGACACATTTTCTTTCTTATTGTCCATATCTTTGTTCCATACCTATGATAGTTCGTCCTTAGAGTTTTAGTTCACCCTGTATGGTTGTTATTAATACTGTTAATAAATCTTTTTGAGTAACTTATGCCTAAAATTATTTTAGTTCTTTGGTCTCATCAGTCGCAGAAGCACAGACGGGCGAGGTACTGTAATTGTAAGGCTCCTGTCTGGAAACCGAGTTGTCGCACAGTCGAATACCGGTAGTACCAATGATGTTTTCAATCCACCTTTAATCTGGCCTTCACCAGCCACCGCTGTGATAAGCCAAAAAGAATGACACGTAACTGGAATTCCACGTTCCATTTTCTCAGTTGGATGACAGTGGTGGCTTAGGTACAAGAATGCCACAGAAGTGGACCGTCATCGAAAGAATTGCATCCCATCATTGAACCACACACGGCACGGCATTAAATGACAATGTGTGTAGTAATGTTTTGTTCAATCTACTTATTTTCATCAACAAAAATGTTAATGTTCGTTTGCACAAAATTGTAACACTCTGGAAGTTTTCCACCGATTACTTCGAACGTTTTACACAACGTTGCATTCGAATACGAACTTCTCTGCATATATTTTCTGTAGGATACGTTGCTAGGAAAAATCTAATGTTCGTTTGCTCAAAATGTTAATTCTCAGAAACGTGTTCAACAATAACTACGAAATTTTTCACAACGTTGCATTTCGTGTTTTGTATACCTACTACAGCTTCATGTACGACATATGAAAATATATGTACTATTTATAAATGGTCGTTAGTAGAAAAGCACATATCTCCAAAACCTCGTCGTTAATATCTATTAAATTTTGGCACAAGGTGCATATTTTTAAATACTTACATAAATAAATATATGGCAAAAAATGGGGAAATGTTAATACCAAAAATCTCGTAAGGTTCTTAACCGATTTCCTTAATATTTCTACGCATTACCCCCATGGACATTGCGATGGACATGGGCTATACATACAACAGTGAAACGTTGTTGCCAAAAAGGAAAATCGTAAATATGGTTTATCGCCTTATAATTGGAATATTACTACAGAGCATGATTAAGCAGCAAAGATAAATAAGGCTCAAAGTCAGATAGACGGGGAAAGAGTATATGTATAGAAGGAGATGGGGAGGGGGGAAAAGGAGGTAGGAAGCGGAAGGGAGGAGATGGATAGAGAGAAGAAACAGGAGAAGATGCAGAGGGGGAGGAATGAATAGACATAGAAAGGGGGCAGGGAGCGATGGGCAGTAAGAACGGTAGCGAGGAGAGGAGGAGATGGAGAGAGGGAGGAGAAGATGGATAGAGAAAGAGGGGAGGAGGTGACTATGAGAGGGATGGGAAGAGACAGATAGGAGAAGAGGTGATGAATAGCGAGACAGGAACGAGGAGGAGACTGACAAAGCGAGAGGGAGGTGGAGATGGACAGAGACAGGGTAGAGAAACAGTTTATGGTATATATCCAGTTCTCATAGACGTTAGAAACCTATGGTTTCTTTCTGTGGGGAGAAGAGATGATGAATAGCGATAGAGGTATGAGGAGAAGACTGACAAAGCGAAAAGGAGTAGGAGATGGACAGAGACAGGGGAGAGGATGTATATCCAATTCCTATACATATTAGGAACCTATGGTTTCTCTTTTCTTTCTTTTCATATAACCAGACTCAGCCACAGTAACTCTGCATCATACAGTACTAATAAGCAAATTTGTCCAAATAATCTTGCTGCCTTTAGTTATGATAAAGTTGCACGGTAGAGCTCGCACCGCACGCTCATTCTAGAGTTCAATAGACCCTAATTAAAGACTCCCTAAAAACCATAGAAATATAGAGGAATGAGTGGAATCTTGCCCAATCTCGTGATCGTCGTAGAGGAATCTCCAAACTCAGTACTTGTCTGAATTATGCTGTGGAAGTAATAGTAAGCTGAAAGATAAAAATGTATCGTTTCTTTTTTAAGTAGAGAACTATTATTACCCATTCATTGAGAGGAGTGCAACGGAGATAGAGAGCACCCTCAGTGCCAGCCGTAAAGTGAAGTGGATTGTAGCAGCAGCAGCAGCAGGGCTCTGAAAACATCCAGAATATTTCTGTCCTCGTGCTGCGGCAGGCCATTGTTCTTTCTGCGCCAAGAAGAGGCCCTCGAACGGCCCAGCCCGGCGGTACGCTGGTCCCTCGCTGCGCCGTCGCTCAGACGCATTTCCAACGTGCCTTTATCACCGCGGGCGCGGCCGCTCTCGACGATCTCGAGCGGTTTTAAACATTCCAGCCGCCCAAAGAACTTCAAGAATGGAGTGCGTAAAAGAGAGCACTCGAGTCGGATGCCGGGATGCGGATTACAAAAGACAAAGGAAAGACAGCGCCCTCTCACTAAGAGAAGGGAAGGGCGTCCGTGCTAGTCTTCTGTCAGTGTGTGTGTGTGTGTGTGTGTGAGTGTGAGTGTGTGTACGCTTCCATGGTTGCGCCGCTGTGAACTCCATGCGGAGTTTCTGTGCGCACCACTGCGCACCCCGTCCTGGTGGGCTCAAACATTTCACCCCTCCTCACGCGGGCGTTTAAGTTGTGCTTTTAAGCGCGCGCCGCTGTGAACCGTCCAAAGTTCAGCGGCCCAAGAGACTCCGCCTCTGTGGGAACGCACTGCGTGATACGCGTGTGATAATCTCTTCCTCACACTCGTATGGGTGTTTCGTGAATTTCTGTGCGCCCGTAATCGAAACATGCCCGACAGATGAGTCCTGTCATTCTGCAAGTGTAATCAGAACGTTACAAATAGAACCCTGTTTTCTTTTTCGAAGCTGCAGAACGGCGTAAACAAAAAAAAAAAAATAATCATCACAGTGTCCAACCAGGAGACAAGTACTTTCCTGATGTTTCATCGAATAAAAAACATGCTTTTGAAGAAAGTTCAAAGAAAGTACCACATTCAGTGTATATTGAGCAGTTGGACAACCGAATAAGCACTCGTCGATATTTTGTGAAGGCGAATGTAATGAAGTGTGTTAAATTAAGAGAATGAAAAATGGCAGATTGAAGATGTTCGTCAGAAAAGTTTATCTTGCCTTAATACGATTTTGTAACTTCGTGTAGAGAAACTAAAATGAACACGCAAAAACAAATACAAATCAAGAGAAGGGTGTATCTAATTCAGAATTCAAGTCTTGTGAAAGACTGAACAATCCAACAAACATAAATTCTTATACCACAAAAGCAGAATTATTTTCTATACAACTAAGCTACACATTAACTACAGAACGATATTAGACAATTTTTAAGTCCATAATTGCTTACATTAAGGTAATATTAGATGTAGCAGAATTACCAGCAAAATTACCAAATGAGCAACAAAATATCAAAGATTTTATTACTAAACAATCACCAGATAGTAAAAATCTTAGAACTAATAATAATTACATTCAGACTTTAAGTAAGTTCAGCAGTAAATGACAACTGCAAGATGCTATAATGTGTAATGTAGATAAAATTAGTATCAGTGCAGTGATACATAAAGAAGACTTAAGTCCACCCGCACAGGCCTGGGAGGGCCCAACGGTACCGACCGGCCGCCGTATCGACTTCCGCCAACAGGCGTCACTTTATGCGGATACAGGGGGGCATGTGGTCACCACACCGCTCCCGAGGCCGTATGTCAGTTTACCCCGAGCGGAGCTGCCACTTCTCAATCAAGTATCTCCTTAGTTTCTCTCACAAGGGCTGAGTCCACCCCGCTTGCAAACAGCGCTCGGCAGACCGGATGGTCACTCATCGAGTGCTAGCCCAGCCAGACTGCGCTTAACTTCGTTGATCTGAAAGGAACCGGTGTAGAAAAAACAGTATATTAAAAAAAATTTAGAGCTGTAATATGACGCTGTTACATACTTCAAGAACAAATTTTAGAGGCAGTTAATAAATGTAATTATAAAGAAATGGGAAGCCCTTAGATCCACCTGTTCCACTATTAAAAAACTAAGTAGAGATGATAGCCATGTACTACACCACTCTTGACTATCTTCGTATGCAGTATTACTGCATTACAAGAAAAAAAAAGAAACCCAATAAATGAAAATAATAATCATGATACTAGGATAGCTAATGTGAAAATCTGCAGTATGCGCAACTTCGGGATTGTATATGTGTGTGTGCGTGTGTGTATGTATTGTGTATTTAGCCTGGGACCTAGAAACGATGGAGACGTGGGACACAACCCCACAACAGGCCACAGCAGTCCACCCACCACGCCGCTGCACCACACCGAACCCTGTGTTACTGTGCTGTTAGGCACCCAGGGGTACTTGTACACAGTGTTTGCGCAGCAATCGCCGACACAGTGTAACTGATGTCCAATAAGGCCAACCAACACTCATTCGCCGAGGTAAATGGAAAACAGCCTTAAAATCCATCTACAGGCTGCCGGCACAACGGACCTCGCTTTTAATCCGCCGGGCCGATTCCTGCCGGGGACTGTCACGCCTTCCACTCGGGAACCAGCGGGTAAGACCGCGTGGCTAGCCAGCCGGGCTTACTTTGGGATACTGTTTGTTATTTCTACAATTACAAATCGTGTAACCATTAGAAAATGGTTACAGCAGCTGGTACTGTATCACATTCATTCTCCCTCTCTCTCTCTCTCTCACTCTCTCTCTCTCTCTCTCTCAGACAAACGCATATGACCTCTGCAGGAAGAAATAAGGTTTTCAGACTACATGATACGTAATATAGCAATCATACGATCTTCACTGACATACATTTTCTGCTAAATATTCTCACAGGTAGGTCTGTTTCACTGGCTCTGATTCTGTTCTTCGTAATACTGTAATACTTCGAAATATAAAATATTGTTACCAACAGATGAAACTCCTTCTAGCTGTCTCAATTTTGTCTGTGAGTACTCGATATATCACATTTTATTTTCTATCCAGAGTATCTTGTCCTTTCCTTTTTTGCTGTTTCTTGTTGGTATTTCTTTGTTTCGACGACACTTTTTATTTCTTTTTGTGCAATATACTATTGTTTTTTTAAATTAACTAGCAATATTTTTAACTGTCTGTCCTTTGGATAAGTAACTGGAATACTCTTATGCCAGTGATTTTTTTGAATACGTCAACTAATTAGATATTTACTTTCATGCTTTCATACAGAGCGCTAGTAAATGGGAACTGTCGGTTGAAATATTCTTTTCAAGCTGTTAGGCCTTGTCGTAAATAAAGTAAAAAATGAAACAAGATTAACTCAATCACTACTTATATTTCGAATCAAGTGCTTCAATAATTAGGAGTTAGCCTCCTCTCTAAACCGATTATCAACCTGTATTATGGTGTGTATAGAAGGTTTCAAAAGCAAGTGGTGTTTCTTTAGCTGTAACTTCTAAACTGTCTTCCATCAACTAATACTCACACCCAGCTTTGAGTAACAGAAGCTGGATCATTCTGCTACTGAGTATTAGTACACCCTCCCAAACCTCAGAACGAAATTAGTCAATACGACTTCCCCAAAGAGTCTACACAGACATCTAGTGGGAGTCATCGAATATGTACCTAGTCACTGGTATATACAGAAATCTCTTCCGAAACTAATTACTTCACCTTACTACAGGTCAGACTTTCAACTTTTAGAAAACATTCCATTAATGCTCATACCATCTGTTCAGACGACATCTCTACATCAGCTAACTGAAAATCCGTAAAATCTTACTGTAAATTGTTGCGCAGATTTCAACAATTTCTCTGCCGTCACTCTTCAGAATGCTTTGATGCAGCCCGCCACGAAATCCTTCCTGTGCCGAAATTTAACCACAGAGTAGGACTTGTAACCTATGCCGTCGACTACTTACCGGATATATCCAAAATCTCCTTATTCCTCTACAGTTCTTACCATCTGAAGCTCCCTCTAGTACTATGGAAGTCATTCCCTGATGTCCTGTTGTCATGTGTCTTCTTCGTTTCAGTGCTTTACATGTATACCTTTCCTCGTCGATTCTGCAGAGGAATCCTTATCTTATGTGACCATCTAGATGTCCCACATGTTTGACTGTCATACGATACTGTGCTCCAACAGCAAATTCTCAGAAATTGCTTCCTTAAATTAAGGGGTATGTTTGTTAACAGAAGACGTCTCTTGGCCAGAAATGCCGTTTTGCCAGTGCTAGTCTGTTTTTGATGTCCTTCTTACTGCCTAGGTAGTAGGCTCTGGCTCTGAGCACTATGGGACTTAACATCTGAGGTCATCAGTCATCTAGAACTTGGAACTACTTAAACCTAATTAACCTAAGGACATCACACACATCCATGCCCGAGGCAGGATTTGAACCTGCGACCGTAGCGGTCGCGCGGTCCAGACTGCAGCGCCTACAACCGTGCGGCCACTCCACCCAGCGCCTAGGTAGTAGAATTCCTTCGCCTGCTTTGTGACCACCAATTTTGATGTTAAATTTGCAGGTATTCTCATTTGAATTACTTCTCGTTAGTTTCTTCTTCCTTCGATTTATTCTCAATCCATATTCTGTACTTATTCAACTGTTCATTCAAATGTTCAAATGTCTGCGAAATCGTATGGGACTTAACTGGTAAGGTCATCAGTCCCTAAGCTTACACACTACTTAACCTAAAGTATCCTAAGGACAAACACACGCACCCATGCCCGAGAAAGGGCTCGAACCTCTGTCGGGACCAGACACACAGTACATGACTGCAGCGCCATTGACCGCTCGGCTAGTCCCGCGTGGCTGTTCATTCCCTTTAACACATCTTCTAATTATTCACCCTCACCGAGGATAGCAAAATTATCATCAAATATCACCTATGACATTTAATCCCACTCTTGAACCGTTATTTTATTTCCGTCACCGCTTTTTCGACGTATAGATCGAATTGCAGGGTCGAAAGACTACACCCCCTGTCTTACACCCTCTTAATCCTAGCACTTTATTCCTGGTCATCGACTTTTATTGTTTCTTCCTGTCTGCCGTACGTATTGTATATTACCCGTCTCTCCCTTTACCTTGTCCCGATTTTGCTGAGCATTTCGAAAATTTTGGCCCCATTTGACGCAGTCACTCGGTTTTTCCAGGTCAACAGCTCCTATGAACGTGTCTTGATTTTTCTTCAGTCTCACTTACATTGGCAACCGTAACGTCAGAACTGCCTCTGTGGAACCTTTACCTTTCCTAAAACAAAATGGATTATTATCTAACTGACCATCAATTTTCTTTTCCATTCCTCTGTTTCATATTCTTGTCAGCAATTTAGATGCGTGAGCTGTTAAGCTGTTTGTGCGACAATTCTCGAACTTGTTAGCTCTTGCTAACTTTGAAATTTTCTGTCGGTATATCGACATGGTTATTCATTCTACACACTTACATGAATAGTCGTTTTGTTGCCATATCTACAAATTGCTTTAGAAAATTCAGTGAAATGCAATCTATTCTATCTGTCTTGTTTGGTCTTAAGTTCCCCAAATCTCTTTTAAATTCTGATACTATACTGGATCCCCAGTGTCTTCCCAGTCGGCTCCTGTTCCCCCTCTCACAGAGGCCTTCAGTGTACTCTTTCCCCCTACTCGCTTTCTCCTCTGCATTTGACAGTGTATCCCATTGCACTTTCAATTTCATCAAAGTTTGCTTTGACTGTTATATATGCTGAGTAGTCTTCCCAATAATGCTTTCCATTTCGATTTCTTCCCATTTCTCACGCATCCTCTCCGTCTTAGCTTCCCTGCCCGTCTTATTTATTTCATTCCTAAGGAATTATATTTCTGTTCTCAGAATAACCGTAAACATTATTTTACTTCCTTCTTTCGTCGATAAAATGAAGTATTTCTTCTATTACCCATGGTTTCTTTCCAGTTACCTTCATTGTACCTACGTTTTTTTCCAACCTTTGTGACTGCCCTTTTTGGTCATGTCCATTTATATGATTCTTCAATTTCTCCCGGCATTCTTCATGACAGAAAAGTTCGAGGGTGAACAGCCGGGTGTTAGTGTCCAACGGGCACAATATTTCGTCAAGCGACTACGTTGCCATTATCAGGTTCCCTGACCTGACGAACTGACCACCGAGATACTGACAATGAAAAGACGAGCCTGTCCTTGGCTCGAGTTGGTGCGGTTTAGACAAAAATTGGCCATTCCTACTGTCATAGGTGGGAGAGAATAGATCTTACCATTCTCGTTGATCCGTCCTTGCTGGTGGAGCCTGTAAAAGGGATAAACAGACTCTGATGGGGGATAAGTAAAACTTAATCACTCAGCAGGTCAGGCCAGCGCTTGGTTGTCCTGATGTGAGGTTTTGGCCCAGTCCTCGGATGAGCCGGTTGTGGGAGTGGCCCGCTTTCTCGTAGAACTTCTTGGCCGTGGTGCGAATCCTATCTCGGAGAGACAGGGTCACGATGTCCTCGTGGAGTCTGCGTGTTGAGTAGCGCCTTGGTAGATGCACGACAGTCTTCAGGGCGCGGTTCTGTATCCACTGCAGAGTCACAATGTGAGCAGGTGCGGCTTTCCCCCAGACCACGGGCGTATACTCTAACAGTGGGCGGACCAATGTTAGGTATAGCGTAATGCCGTGTTGCTGTGGCAATGGCGACAGCGGGTTTAGCAGCGGATACAGGGCGCAAAGGCGTCGGATTGTTCTGCCTTAAGCATCAAGGATTTGATGCACCCAGGTGAGCCTGCGGTCTAGGGTGAGTTCTAGGTATTTCGCCGTCCCACTTCATGGGATAGGTTCTCCCAGGATTTCGACTAGCGGCAGAAGTCTTCGGGTGTAGACAACTGCCTGGCTCTTCGTGGTGTTGAATTTCAGCTTCCGTATTGTTGCCCATGAGCCCAAGGCGTCGCACCCGGGATGGAGGCGTCTTGTCAGCACTTGGGGGATCATTCTGCGTGTGAACAGGGCTGTATCATCCGCGTTAGGCGCCAGTTCATCTCCTCCACTCTCGGGGTATCGGCGGTGTACAGAGAGTACAGCGAGGGGCCGAGTACCTACCTCTCCAGCACTCTTGCACGTATCTGCCGATCTGTGGACGTACCGTCGTCGGCCCTCACGTGGAAGGTTCGTTCAGATAGGTGCGACCACAGTAGCGACATGAGGGAGGTCGGTATTCCTCGTTCAAAAAGTCTGATCTCGAGACCGTCGTGCCACACCCTGTCAAACGCTCTGGAGGCGTCGAGGAACACTGCCCAAAGGTATTCCCTTGTGCCCTCAAACTGACAGCCGAGGCACTGGCGCCAGGCTCTTATCTCGCTCCCCCCCACCCCCCCCCCCCCCCTCCTGCAGGCGTTTCCAATGCGGTCGCGCCCAGGTGCGGAGCGTCCATCATCCGTTCCTTTCGCAGTCCGCGTCCAGGGGCGAGGGCTGCCGGCGTCTTCTTAGTATCTCTGCCTGTTCTCGAAGTCACTGCGTCGTGGGATATGTTCTTTCTATTCTTTCTCCTTTTAATCAAATTCAAAGCGATTTCCCAGGCCTTACTATGGATGCAACCGCTATCTCGATTGATCATAATTTCCTGTATTCGAACTTCGATAGGTTCTTTAATGATATAGTTCCAGGAAATGGACTTCTGTGTCAGAATCTTCGTCTGGTCGTAATTCATTCTGTGTAATTCTGAGAAGCAATGTTCCGCATCCACCGACTTTTTAGGGTGCTGCAGTCTGGTACACCGTTGATGTTCTTGGCAACGATCTTCGACAGTACGCAACGTTCGACCTACGTTAGTCAACATTCGCAGGGGAACTGGTAGACTCCGGTTTTCCGTAGTCCTAGATGGTCAGATGGTTCAAATGGCTCTGAGCACTTAACTTCTAAGGTCATCAGTCCCCTAGAACTTAGAACTACGAAAAACCTAACTAAGGACATCACACACATCCATGCCCGAGGCAGGATTCTAACCTGCGACTGTAGCGGTTTTCACGGTTCCAGACTGTAGCGCCTAGAACCGCTCGGCCATCCTGGCCGGCCCTAGATGGTGCTTGTCATTATCAAGCAGTGCCTGTGTCTTAACTGGTGGGCGTAAGACAGTCTTTTCTTTATGTTTATGAAGAATTCGACTTATCCTTCCCGATAAAGCTCCACAGAATGGAATAACTGCCTTGCCCCCATCGCCCTGAGTTTCCTCTTCTTCTCCTCCGAT
Organism: Schistocerca gregaria; assembly: GCF_023897955.1. NCBI lineage: Eukaryota > Metazoa > Arthropoda > Insecta > Orthoptera > Acrididae > Schistocerca > Schistocerca gregaria. Next base: position 244,272,380 of record NC_064926.1, read on the forward strand.
TTTACAGTCATTGTGGACGTAGAGCTTTCCGAATTTGCTTCTCTATAGACACGATTTTCTGGAAAACTGATCTCAGATGTGCAAGTTCTTTGTTAAGGCTTTCATTGACAGACAGGTTACGGGTCCCGTGAACCAATGTTTTGAGGACGCCGATCCTCTGCGCCGGATGGTGCCCGCTGTTTGTATGGACGTAAGGATTGGTGTGCGTCTCCTTATGGTACACGTTGTGGCCCAATGTGCCTCTGCTCGTCTTTTAACCAGGAGATCCAGAATGAGAAGCACTATATCCACTTCGACTTCCACACTAAACGTGATGTCCTGGTGTATGGAACTGAGATGTATGAGGAAAGTATTCAGCTTGTCTATACCATGTGGCCATATACTAAAGGTGTCGTCAACATTGCGGAAGAAACAAATAGGTCTCCACTGCACTGAATACCTAGGGCTTCCTTCTCGAAATGCTCCATGGACAAGTTGGCGACGAGTGGTGAAAGTGGACTCCTCATGAGTATTAATTTCCGTCTGCTCGTAGTATCTATAATCGAAGAGAAAGTATGACGGCGTCAAGATATGCCTAGAAAATTTGGTCGTCTCTCTGTCAAATTTCGGACCAATAAGTTCCAAGGCTTCCTGCAAAGGCACCCTCGTGAAGAGAGAGGCAACAAAGAAACTTACAAGGATGTCCGAATCACAATGTGTGAAGTTCTTAAGGCGCCCGACAAAATCGACTGAGTTGCTATTATAATGTGGACTTTTTCCAACAGATGGGCTAAGCATATCCTTCAGGTATTTTGCAAGTGAGTATGTCGAAGCACCAATGTTGTTGACAATCGTGAATAAAGGCATTCCCTTTTGGTATACCATTGGGAGACCATAAAGTTTAGGTGGAAAACATGCCCTCTGCCGCAGCCTCTTCAAAACACTGTCTGTTAAGCCGGATCCCCTGAGAAGAATCATGTTCTTTCTCTCTACTCTCTTGGTAGGGTCAGTGTTGATCTTCCGACATGCGCTGCCTTCTAGCAAGCCCCGCATTTTCTCAATGTAATCCTTATAAGATCACAGTAGCGTAGCCTTTGTCGGCTGTTAATATCACGATATTTGGATCTTCTCGTACTTCTCTTATGGCCGCCCTCACCCTGCTAGAGTTTCACGGGTTTATTTTGCGTAAAAGTAAGACAGGTTTCGCAACGTATCGCTGCATGGAAAGGCTTGACAAGCTGCGACGCAGGAGAAACCGTTTACTGAGTGAATTTGCATTCCTTGTGAGATGTCGTGAAGAGCGTGTGGTGCCGAACTTCGCCAAAGTGATGCATCACATTCATTCAGCAACAGCCAGAAGAATCCTAAAACGTGCCAGCCTAGCCTTGTAAGAATACGTTTTTTTCGCCGGTACCTAGACGACTAACAGAGAACTTCTCTAGTTACATCTACAGCTGGCCAGCCAAGTCAACTCCTGAACGTGGGAATCGATTCATAGTGCCATGTGGGCCACAACGGAATCTGAATAAAGAAAGGTCACTGGACTTCCTACTTTTGTCAATCTCGGGGCCAGGCAATTGGATGAGGACCGCTCTCAGGTCTTAAGAGAGGACTCAACTTCGCGCCCACTCCTAAATCCGCAACTATCACGGATATCATCAGTGCAGTGTAACAGGCGGCTGCACGACTTCCACCTCAAGCATCTGAAAAAGTGTGTGGACCCTGATTTACATCAATGGGTCAAGTCGGAAATATGTTTTCAGCCTCGTTTCGTACCCTGGTCTCCAACTTACTAAGGAGATGCACTCACCACTAGCTATTTGCATAAAGTAGTTGCCATAGCTTAGCATACCTCCTGTCAGACTCAAATCCTCAATTCATACCACACATTACCGATATAGTTCCCTTGCTCATTAGCCTCATTACTCGTGGCATCTCGCCGGTTCCCGTAACAGGGTGAGGTTGGTGAGCACCTGCCCGGAAGGGAACATCGCCTTACTTGTATAGTGTCTGTTCGAAGTCGAAATATGTGACATATTCTGAGAATTTGAGTCTGGCAGGAGGTAATCTAGGGTATCCGTGCACTTGTGATGGTCACTATGTCTGGATGGCATAGCGGTCAGCGCATATGCCTAGTGAGCAAGAAATCTGCGTCCGGTCCGGCACCAATTTTCACCTTGCCTGATAAATATAAACCAATGTCCTCTGGCTGCTAATGGCTTTGTGTCCTTTGCTTATTGATTCGTAGTGAATGCAGGATGAGAATGATATTTGTTCTCTCAGGCATGTCCGAAAGGACAGGCATGACATACACAGGTGATCCATTATACCGACTGGGCCAAATATCTCACGAAGTTAGCATCAAACGAAAGAAGTTAGAACAACAAATGCGTTTGAGCGTGATGGGGGAAATGGATGGCCCACTGGAAGGCACAGGCATAGATCAAATTCAGAGAAACTGTATTTTTAAAAAAATATGTACCCAATTTTTTATTACATATTCGTATAGTACTTAAATAAATAGGAATGTTTGATTTGGAACATTTGTTTCGCTTTGTAGTAGATGGCGCTGTAGTATCCTCACAAATGTAGCAACGCACTGGATAGCACTGTTTGAATTTCATTACTAAAATTGGCTATGACAATATGCTTGTCCAGCCCATGTACACAGCAGATATGCCCCAACACCGCCCACCCTCCCCCGCCCTCCAATCCACTTCCTGCAGTATCTGGTGACACCGACGCCTTGTCCTCACTCCTACCCTTCAACGATGCCAAGGCTTTCTCTTGAATGACCTTGACCTTTTTGCCACAAGGCGTAACCAGTGGCTTCTAAAAATCAATCCTTCCAGGCAATCACTGTAGGTTGCACCACTACCTCCTTCCAGCCCCTTGATTTTTCCCTTACCGTCTGCACCTGTCCCATCCACTTCTCCCCCACCCTCACCTACCGAGGACTCACCATTGACCATCACGTTACCTGGATCCGTCATTTCTCCTCTATCCAAAATTTCTCCTCATATGAATTGTGCACCCCCCCCCCCCCCAATTTTCCATAAGTTCCTCCAGATGCTTGAGCACAATGCACTCCGCATCACCTTCCATATACGCCTCTCATCCCACACACAGATCCCCAATGCCCTGATTCCTTTCCCCCAGCTACTCGCATTCCTCAAACATATCCACATCCTCCACATCTCAAGCAGACTCAATCCCCCCATCCCCTGGTTGCTCAACTCCTCTCCAACCCCCCACTTGCTGCCACACCTTCACTATTGTGACCCACATACCCTCCCTTCTGTACACTCTTCATCTCCTTTCCCAAGGTGGCTGCCGTCAACTCCCTCTCCCAGATGATGCCTCTCTCCCTTCATTTATCCCTCCAATCGACTCTAATCCTCACCTTCCTCCTCACTATCTCTTCATCTCCTTTCCCAAGGTGGCTTCTGTCAACTCCCTCCCCCAGATGATGCCGTCCCTCCTTTCATTTATCCCTCCTATATACTCTGATCCTCACCTTCCTTCTCCCTATCACTGTCCTTTCCCCAGGCTCCCTCTAGCCCTACCTCCTCCCATCCTGTTTTTCCCTACCTACCCTCTGACTCCCTTCTCATTCCAAGTTCTTTTGCATTCTCCTCTTCTGCCATCCACACTCCCTCTCCCGTCCACCCTGCCCCCACCTATTTTATGAGTCCTCTCCCTCCATCACCTTCTCCCCGACTCTGCTTTCTCCTCTCATCCCCCCTTTCCCCCCCTCATCTATCCAGGACACCACCCCCCTCCCCCACCTGCCTTAGGCTGCAATGTATCATCTTTGTGTCTACTCTTTAGTGCAGTGTTTCAGTGAGTTTTAAGTGTTGTGCATCTTTTTTGAAGTGTTGCGAACAGAAACCAGACTGCCGCCGTGTTTTATAATTGTCTGTTTACGGTTGTACCTCTCTTCTTACTGTGTGTCCTAATTAGCATCACCAACCCTTTCTTTTTACATTTTAACTTCCACAAAATTACGCCATGTTACACTTTAAATGTCACCATTTTTATCGCCTGATTTTATTATCTTCTGATTGTGTTTTTAAAAATTTTGTAGGCTTAAGAACAGCGTACTAAGCTGCTGCCAGCCCGCCCCCTTCGGTGGGAATCGACCCTCCCCCTCCCCCCCCCCCACACACACACCAAAAAATGGAATACCAACGCTTGTGTAGTCATTATAACTACTCGGAAGACGTAATCCTTTGAAAATGGGAAGTTTAACAGTCACAGAAAAGGTAGAAATGGTTTTTATTTATGGCTCTTGTGATCAAAATGTCCAACAAGTTTGTGCTACGTATATTGGTTGTTATCCTGACAGACAGCATCCAAGTTTCCGGACCTTCCGTCGGGTAGTTAATGTATTTAAAGAAACCGGAAGCGTTCAGCCAAAGAAGGAGACGCAACCAAGAGCGGCAACAAATTAAGTTGCCCAAATAAGTGTTTAGCTGCAGTTGTTTAGCTGCAGTTGAGGCTAATCCGCACATCGGTAGCAGACAAATTGAATGGGAATCGGGAATTTCTAACACGTTGGTTTTGAGAATTCTATATCATCATACATTTTATCCTTACTATATTTCTGTGCGCTAGGAATTGCATGGCGCTGATGTTGAACATCATGAAAATTTTTGGCACTGGGCACAAAATAAATTACTAAACGATAACAGGTTTTCTTCAAGAGTTCTATTTAATGACGAAGCGTCATCCACAGAGGTAAAGTAAACCTTGATAATATGAACTACTGGCCAACAGTAAATCCACGATGGCTGCGACAGGTAGAGCATCAGCGACCCTGGCCTGTTACTTAATGGTGTGGAATTATGGCAGAACATCTACTTGACACTTTATCGATGGCAATCTAAATGGAGCAGTGTATGCCGTTTTCTTAATTAATGTTTTACCTACTACAAGACGTTTCACTTCATGAGAGAATGGCGATGTACTTTCAACATGATGGATGTCCGAATCTTAGTATGCATGCAGTTGAAGACCCATTAAATGGAATATTTAATGACACGTGGACTGGTCGTACCATCGCCTGCACATTCACCAGACCTTACAACTCCGGACTTATTTGTTTGGGGAAATACATATTTGTTACCATGATCCACCGACAACGCCTGAAAACATGCGTCGGCGCATTGTCAATACATGTGCTAAAGTACATTGAAGGTGGACATAATTTTGAGCATTTATCACATTAATGAGGTTATTGGGGTTGCTTACGCAGTAACAGCATGCATTTCCATAATCTATGATAAAGTCCGTCGCTGTCCCCCCCCCCCCCCCCCCCCCCGCCAGTCATGAAATTAACCATGGACCTTGCCGCTGGTGGAGAGGCTTGCGTCCCTCAGCGGTACACGTAGCCGTACCCTAGGTACAACCACAACGAAGGGGTATCTGTTGAGAGGCCACACAAACGTGTGGTTACTGAAGAGGGGCAGCAGCCTTTTCAGTAGTTGCAGGGGCAACAGTCTGGATGATTGACTGATCTGGTGTTGTAACAATAACCAAAACGGCCTTGCTGTGCTGGTACTGCGAATGGCTGAAAGCAAGGGGAACCTACAGCTGTAATTTTTCCCGAGGGCATGTAGCTTTACTGTATGGTTAAATGATGATGGCGTTCTCTTGGGTAAAATATTCCCCCATTCGGATCTCCGGGCGGGGACTACGCAAGAGGACATCACTATCAGGAGAAAGAAAACTGGAGTTCTACAGATCGGAGCGTGGAATGTCAGATCCTTTAATCGGCCTTCAGCCAATTGAAGTTAAATCGACTGAGCTCTTTCGTTAAAACCTTGATGGCTTTAGTTCTTGATTATGGTACTGTGTGTTTTAACAAAATATGTGTGTTGTGTTCAACTGACAGCAACGTATTTTGACCCCTTTCCACAAATGTAACCTCGTTCGCTCCCCCCTGCTAGATCATGGATTTCATCGTGGTGTTAACTTTGGCACATTCATGGCTCGTCGGCTGCGGAGGTCCATCGTTACGAATGTTCGGTGCACTGTGTGTTCAGACGTACTTGTACCCCCCCTCAGCATTAATGTCTGATGTTAGTTCCACCACCGTTCGGCGCCATTCCTGTTTTATCAGTCTGCCCAGCCTACGACTTCTTACATCTGTAATGAGGGTGCTAGCCCAACCGCAGAACCTCGAAATATGGTTCCACCTTAGTTTCGACGCAATTTGAAGACAAACACAACAAACATCCCGAATTTCTGGCAAGCCGTGCAATTTCCGAAATGCTCTAGCCGAGCCTCTGGGCCATCACAATCCGCTCTCGGTCAAACACAGATAGATGGCGCTCCATTTCCATTCTGCGCACGGACAGCACACTCGCCGATACAGCAAGCAACCGCACGTCGCACCAAGCGTGTTTCTGACTGGCAGTCATTCCTCTCCAGGTGACGCTGTTATCTTCTGGATCGGTGTATGTCTATTGTACACTACTGGCCATTAAAATAACTACACCTAGAAGAAATGCGATGATAAGCGGCTATTGATTGGACAAATATATTATACTAGAACTGACATGTGATTACATTTTAACGCAGTTTTGGTGCATAGATCCAGAGAAATCAGTACCCAGAACAACCACCTCTGGCCGCACTAACGGCCTTGATACGCCTGGCCATTGAGTCAAAAAGAGCATGGATGGCGTGTACAGGTACAGCTGCCCATGCAGCTCAACACGATAACATAGTCCATCACGAGTAGTGACTGGCGTATTGTGACGAGACAGTTGCTCGGCCACCATTGACCAGACGTTTTCAGTTGGTGAGAGATCTGAAGAATGTACTGGCCAGGGCAGGACTCTAACATTTTCTGTGTCCAGAAGGGCCCGTACAGGACCTGCAACATGCGGTCGTGCATTATCCTGCTGAAATGTAGGGTTTCGCAGGGGTCGAATGAAGGGTAGAGCCACGGATTGTAAAACATCTGAAATGTAACGTCCACTGTTCAAAATGCCTTAAATGCGAAGAAGAGGTGACCGAGACATGTAACCAATGGCACGCCATACCATCACGCCGGGTGATACGCCAGTATGGCGATGACGAACACACGCTTCCAATGTGCGTTCACCGCGATGTGGCCCAACATGAATGCGACCATCACGATGCTGCAAACAGAAAATGGATTCATCCAGAAAAATGACGTTTTGCCATTGGTCCACCCGCGGTCTTCGTTGAGTACACCATCGCAGGCGCTCCTGTCTGTGATGCAATGTCAGGGGTAACCTCAGCCATGGTCTCCAAGCTGATAGTCAATGTTGCTGCAAACGTCGTCGAACTGTTCGTGCAGATGGTTGTTGTCTTGCAAACGTCCCCAACTGTGGACTCAGAGATCGAGACGCGGCCTGCACGATCCGCTACAGCCATGCGGATAAGATGCCTGTCATCTCGACTACTAGTGATACGAGGCTGTTGGGATCCAGCACCGTTACGTACTACCCTCCTGAACCCACCGATTCCATATTCTGCTAAAAGTCATTGGTTCTCGACCAACGTAAACAGCAATGTCGCCATACGATAAACCACAATCGCGATAGGCTACAATCCGACCTTTATCAAAGTCGGAAACGTGATGGTACGCAATTCTCCTCCTTACACGAAGCATCACAACGACATTTCACCAGGCAACGCCGGTCAACTGCTGTTTGTGTATGTGCAATCGGTTGGAAACCTTCCTCGTGTCACCACGTTGTTGGTGCCGCCACCGGCGCCAACCTTGTGTGAATGCTCTGGAAAGCTAATCATTTGCATATCACAGCATCTTCTTCCTGTCGGTTAAATTTCACGTCTGTAGCACGTTATCTTCGTGATGTAGCAATTTTAATGGCCAGTAGTGTAGATTGTGCGCCACCCTCTTCTACACATGGACAGCACGCTCTCTGATACTGCATGCAACCGTGCGTTGCAACAAGAATGTGTATGACTCGCAATTATTCCTCGTCAGGTTGCGCTGTTATGGCCTAGATCGGCTTACGTCGATAGCTGATCTGTGGTTCTACTGTTCTGGCTGATTCGTATAGGTATTGTAAGACTTAACGAACCTGTCAATCCGCACAGAAGAATGATGATTTAAAAAAACCGTAAAATATTAATTTTGTCGTATTGTAATTTTATCTCTACCTTTCCCAGTTAGTTATTTTTTTTCATAGCAACTCACTTAATACGTTTCCTGAAATGTAAAATTCTCTGAGTTGATTTGTATATTAAACAGTTCAGTTATCAGTAACATACGTCTTTAGTCGCAATGTCGATAGCAAAGGTTCATTTTTGTTACATGTTCGGCTAAGATGCCATTTAAAACGAGCAGACATTTTCTTTATGTCTGGGTTGTTGGCGCCCTGGCTAACATACGTCGACGACAAGCAGACACACGTCTTGATATCGGGGATGAAAAAGCCATTTGTGGCAAATCTGGGCTGAGCCGCGACCGGCCGGGGCACTCAGCGAGGTTCGACCTCCCGCTGCCACAGCGGCGCCGGATTGAGAAGCCCCGGCAGCGGCGGCGGCGTCGGCGTCGGCGTCGCCGGCGGGCAGCCGCCGCCCTGACACGTGTTCGGCGCCCACGGCGGGCTGCTGCATATTGCATGAGGAGGCCGGGCCATCCACACCGCGCCACGCCGGGGCACACACCCAGCTCCCGGCTATAGCCCGCGACACGCGACAGCGCCGCCCTGATCTCCGGCTCTGACCGCCCCACCTGCCTACATGAGCGCCAACATGCTGCTGATTGGCCCTCAGCCGATTACCACGCGTTCCACCGAGCGGTACTGCCTAGCTTATCATCGTCTCCCTACTAGCAGACAACTACATCTACACCTACATAGATAGTCCGCAAGCCACAGTACGGTGCTTGGTGGAGGACACCTTATACCACTACCACTCATTTCCTTTCCTCTTCCACTCGTAAACAGAGCGAGGGAAAAACGACTATCTATATGACTCCGTATGGGCCCCAATTTCTCGTATCCTCGCCGTCAGTACGCGCAGTGTATGTCGGAGGTAGTAGACCTGTTCGGTAATGAGCTTCGACTGCCGGTTTTCTAAATTTTCTCAACAGTGTTTCTCGAAAAGAAGGTCGCATTCCGTTCTGTATTCCCCATATGAGTTCCCGAAGAGTCTACGTAACACATTATCTTCGAACCTACCGGTAACTAATCGAGCAGCCCTCCTCTGGTTTCCTTTGATGTCTTCCTACAATCCGACCTGGTATGGATCCCAAACACTCGAGCAATACTCAAGAATAGGTCGCACCAGCGTCGTATATGCGGTCCCCTTTACAGGCATCAATCTTTCGAAAAATTCTTTCAGTAAACCGAAGTCAACTATTCGCCCACCCTACCATAGTTCTCACACGCTCGTCCGCCACATATCACTTTGCAACGTTACGCTCAGACATTTAAGCGGCTTGACTGAGTGAATTGCGATCACTATTAATACTTTGTCCCAATATTACAATATTTATCTACCTACTCCTCCGCCTTAACTTTCATTTCTCCACATTAAGGCCAGCTGCCAGTCATAGCACCAACTGGAAATTTTGTCTAAGTCGTGTTTTCCTACTGTCACTCAACTTGGACACCTTACCGTGCACCATAGTGTCATCAGCAAACAAACGCAGATTGCTGCCCACTCAGTCCGCCAAATCATTTATGTATACAGAGAACACACTTCCCTGGAGCACACCTTACTACACCCCTGCCTCTGATGAACACTTGCCGTTGAAGACAGTACACTAGGTTTTATTATTTAAGAAGTCTGCTACGTACTTACGTGATTATTCCATACGATCGTGCCTTCGTTAACAACCTGCAATGGGGCATCACGAGAAATGCTTTCCGGAAATCTAGAAATATGGAATCTGCCCGTCGCTTTTCATCCACTGTTAGCAGTAAATCATGCGAGAAAAGGCAACATGAGATTCGCACGAGCGATGTTTTCTAAAACCATGCTGACTAGTGCACATAAGCTTCTAAGTTTCAAGAGAGTTTATTGTATTTTCACTGAGAATATATTGAAGGATTTTGCAGCAAACAGAATTTAGGGATATTTATTGGCCTCTAACTTTGCGGGTCTGTCCTTTTAACTTCCTTATATACGGGAATCACTGGCGCTTTTTTCCAGTATATAAATGCAAGCCAGGTAAGGGGCCAATGCTGTAGCGTGCTCTTTGTAACACCTAACTGAGATTCCGTTTGAACCTGGTGGTTTATTTGTTTTCAAAGCTTTCAGAGGTTTCTCTAAGCCAGGTATGCTTATTACTATGTCGTCCATACGGGAGTCTGTCCAATGGTCAAATAATGGTATGTTTGTATGATTCTCCCGTGTGTATCATTTCCTGAACGTGAAATTTAAAACCTCGGCTTTCGTTTTGCTACCTTCAACTCCCACAGCAGACTGATCAACAAGGACTGAATGGAAGTCTTAGACTCATTTAGCGATTTTAGGTAAGACCAGAATTTTCTTGGGTTGTTAACCAGACCTTTGGACAAGGCGTGACCGTGTAAGTTGTATGCTTCACTCATAGATCCTTTCTCAGACGTGCGAATCTCTACTGACCTTTATTTGTCATTTGTGCGTTCCCTTTTGAACTGAGAATGCCACAGCGTCTGCTTCCTCCGCATCCGTCGAATTTCGTTGTTAAACCATGGTGGGCTTTTTCCGTCATTTCGCCAATTACTAGACACAAAACTCTCCAGACCACGACTTACAGTCTGTTTAAACTTCGCCCATAACTCCTCTACATCCTTATTGCTGAAACTAAGTCATGTCAATTAACTGTCTAAGTGAGATGCTAATGTCTCCTTATCCGCTCTGTCTGGCACAAACACTCTACTACCCGTCTTGACTGATTTATTAACTTCGGTAATCTTAGTTGCAATAAAGACATCATGATCGCTAATTGCCGTTTCTACACTGACATTGTCGATAAGGTTCTTGCCTATGTAGCTGCAAGGTCTTAGATATTTCCAGTGCATGTGTGCTGCCGAGCTAGCTGCTCAAGACAACTTTCAGAACACGTGTTCAAAAACATTTCACATAACCCAAACTAATTCATCATAGACTCACCAAGATTAAACACAAGATTAAACACAACACTTCAGTTATACAGTGTTAACGATTTCGTAATAAACTGGTGGAAAATAATAGCACCACCAAGAAGGAGTTGTGCGACATAAACCAAAGTTGGTAGAAGTGTTTGCATATCTGATAGGCGATGTCTATTCATATTTCGTGCCCATCATATAACAGTGGCCTTAATGGCACCACTATGAGGTTGAAAACCCCAACATATGACGCTGTTCACGTCCTTCGTATACCTTAACATTCTATGCAACGAATCTAATGAACTTTTATGCTCGTTTTATCTACCCGCCGATGTTGTATCCGTGTACGAGGTTACATTACATCCGACACTGTGTTATTGGTGCTTCACTTTTTTAGTCGTGCAGTGTGTTTTAGGCTGTGGTAGAACAGACCGTTACGGCATATGCCCGTTTGTTATTAGTTGCGGAAATAAAGCTGGTTGCCAAGGTTGTCATTTCTCGTTTTGGTAATGCACTAGGTATGGGTTTATTTGTCAACTATGTGTTATGTTTTGAAGAGCAAGTTTTGAAGTGTTTTCGTTTACATAACTGAAAAAAAAAAACTGTGTACGGGTTTTGCAAATCAGTTCTTACCTCAGAGTACCAGACTGTAGAATGTTTACTCGTGTTTTTACTAAACTGCTTGAGACTAGTACAGTGTCCAGTAATCATATTTCATTTGAATGTGGTTTACAGTATAGACATTAGTGCCTTACGATATAAATACTCCTCAGTGGAAATTAGTTATAGTGCTCAATGACTCCACACAAATATTTTAAGAGTAGTTTACAGGAGGCGACATGGGATGTAATTTATAATGAACCAAATACTGACATAAATTTTAATCTATTCAATGATAAATTCATATCATTACTTGAAAATAGCTGCCCGCAAAAACTAATCAGAAAAGTCACTAAACAGCCATGGAAGAAAACTTGATCACAAGAGGGACTAACACGTGTTGTGAAAGGAAAAGGGAAATGTATCTTATGTCAAGAACTAGTAGGATTATTGCAGTAGTAGCACACTACAAAAACGACTCAAAATTACTAAGAAAGGATACTAAAAAAGTCAAGGACCATGTACATAATGTCAGAAATCAGCACACACGACAGTAGACTTAAGGCTATATAGAATATAGTGAAACGAGAGACAGACAGCCACGCACAGAACAAGAAACATCACTATTGATCTAAAAATTTGTCCCACGTCATGACACGAATCTTATTTGAAATATTTAATGCATCACTAACTCGAGGCATATTTCCAGAGACACTGAAATATGCCGTTGTTAAACGCCTCTTTATGAAAGGTGATAAGAGATATGTCAATAACTACCGATCTCTTTCATAGCTGATATCTTTCTCCAAGACTTCTGAGAAGCCGATGTATTCTACAGTAGTATCTCAATGTCAATAAAATTCTTCTGGGTTAGAGACCGCATTGTCATTTATAAAATTCCAACGTTTCGGCGTCTGTTGCAAGACGCCTTCCTCAGGGTGTGTTGCTAACTGCGGAATGAGCGCAAGTGTGGGTACATATATACTATGGAAGAGTGTTGTGATTGGATGTGTGAGGAGGAAGGGCACTAGGAGTTAATTTTATTGGCGTTTGCATTGCGTCTTGTTATTGGCGGAAATAGGCGTTTTCCATTGGAGTTTCCTTTACTGCCTGCCATTGGTGGAAATCGGCGAATAGGAGACTTAGCGGCGACTGCAGCATAGCGTTGTTTACTAACTGCCTAGTATCGACTAGGCAGCGTCAGCGCTCTGTGTACCATCCTCCGCTGTGGCCTACCGCACGTCTGTTGCTTTGCGCGAGCTGTCCTTCCGCAAAGCTGTCACAGCAGGCAGCCAAGACGCTGGAAGTCTGTACCCGTCTTCTCTGTTCATATTATCGGGTCGCTTGGCTATTTCTATAGCCTCTCTAATCTTCCTCCTCAAACTAAACGGCTGTTTCGCCAGTACCCTGGCCTCTCGAAATTCGATGTTCATCCTGCACTGCTCATGATGTTCTGATACCGCTGATTTGCTATATTGTTTGAGGCGGATATATCTTTCATGTTCAGTTAGCCTCGTGCTTATTGGACGCCCAGTCTCACCTATATACACCAGTCCATATTCACACTCGATTTCATAAACTCCGGCGGCATGAAGCTTGTCAATTGTATCTTTTGTCGAGCCCAGAATGTCTTTTATTTTGTTGTTGCTACAAAAAATCGGCTTAATACCTGCCCGACGGAGAATTTTGCCGAGACGTTCAGTAACCCCTTATACATACGGTAGCACGGCGGTGTTCTGTGCTTCGTTCTGTATTTCCCTGTTGCCCTCCTCCTTCGGCGCCATGGTTTTGTGTATCAGCCTCATGTCGTAGCCATTAGCTCCAAAAATGGTCCTGAGGTTCCGCAGTTCAGCTTGCAGGTTGTATTCATCGCTGATCCTGTAAGCTCTCTTAGTTAAAGTTCGCAGGGCCGAATTCTTTTGCATAGGATGGTGGTGGGAGGATGCATGAAGGTACCTGTCCGTGTTGGTGGGCTTCCTGTAAACTCTGTGTCCAAGCTTCCCGTCTGCTTCTACGTCGAGGAAAGGCAATACCCCGTTCTTTTCAATCTCCATGGTAAAATGAATTTTGCTGTGCTGCTGGTTAAGATGTTCGTGGAAGTTCTGAAGCTCTTCTTCTCCGTGTGGCCAGATAACAAAGGTGTCATCCACGTATCGTAGCCAGCATTCCGGGCGTAATGGCGCGGACTGGAGTGCTGTTTCTTCGAATGCTTGAGCGATGCAGCCACAAAAGTTTTGGCGAAAGGGATGAACTATGCAATCGCACTAAAACTAGTACCGAAAGAAGACATTATCGAATCAGTGGAGGCCTCGGTACGCCATCTACCACAACCAGAAGCAGAGAAGATCCGACAAGAAACAGTACGAGTCTTGGCTCACGCAAAGCGTCCGAAGCAAAACATCAGTAAAGAGGAACGTCAGGCCATCAAGGGGCTGAAGAACAACTCTCAGATTGTGATAATACAGGCGGACAAGGGAAATGCCACCGTAGTGTTGGACACAGTAGATTACGATAAGCGGATGGAGGATCTTTTGAAGGAACCCATTTACCATAAACTTAAGGGGGATCCGACGGTCAAGATAGTGAAATCGACGCAAGCGCTGCTGAAGCAAACCAGGATGAATTTTGACACGACCCGTAGACTCATTCCACAGGTGGCACAGGCACCAAGAATATATATGGGGTACCAAAGATCCACAAAGAAGCCTTCCCTTTACGGCCGATAGTGAGTAGTATCAACTCGCCGACCTACAAATTAGCGAAAGAATTGGCTCCGAAGCTTAGACGTTTAGTGAGACATACAGATGCATACGTCAAGGACTCCACCCATTTTATAGGACTTTTGAAAGAGAAGCGTGTCTCTGATACGGATTTGATGGTCAGTTTTGACGTGAAATCTTTGTTCACGAATGTACCCGTGATGGACACCATGAACATCTTAGAGGAACGCATGGCACCTGACATCAGCGAGCTAGTGCGCCACTGTTTGACGACCACCTATTTTAGGTGGAAAGGAGATTTTTACGAGCAGACGGACGGTGTTGCTATGGGTTCCCCTCTTTCGCCTGCTGCAGCAGATATTTTTATGCAAGCATTCGAAGAAACAGCACTCCAGTCCGCGCCATTACGCCCGGAATGCTGGCTACGATACGTGGATGACACCTTTGTTATCTGGCCACACGGAGAAGAAGAGCTTCAGAACTTCCACGAACATCTTAACCAGCAGCACAGCAAAATTCATTTTACCATGGAGATTGAAAAGAACGGGGTATTGCCTTTCCTCGACGTAGAAGCAGACGGGAAGCTTGGACACAGAGTTTACAGGAAGCCCACCAACACGGACAGGTACCTTCATGCATCCTCCCACCACCATCCTATGCAAAAGAATTCGGCCCTGCGAACTTTAACTAAGAGAGCTTACAGGATCAGCGATGAATACAACCTGCAAGCTGAACTGCGGAACCTCAGGACCATTTTTGGAGCTAATGGCTACGACATGAGGCTGATACACAAAACCATGGCGCCGAAGGAGGAGGGCAACAGGGAAATACAGAACGAAGCACAGAACACCGCCGTGCTACCGTATGTATAAGGGGTTACTGAACGTCTCGGCAAAATTCTCCGTCGGGCAGGTATTAAGCCGATTTTTTGTAGCAACAACAAAATAAAAGACATTCTGGGCTCGACAAAAGATACAATTGACAAGCTTCGTGCCGCCGGAGTTTATGAAATCGAGTGTGAATGTGGACTGGTGTATGTAGGTGAGACTGGGCGTCCAATAAGCACGAGGCTAACTGAACATGAAAGATATATCCGCCTCAAACAATATAGCAAATCAGCGGTGTCAGAACATCATGAGCAGTGCAGGATGAACATCGAATTTCGAGAGGCCAGGGTACTGGCGAAACAGCCGTTTAGTTTGAGGAGGAAGATTAGAGAGGCTATAGAAATAGCCAAGCGACCCGATAATATGAACAGAGAAGACGGGTACAGACTTCCAGCGTCTTGGCTGCCTGCTGTGACAGCTTTGCGGAAGGACAGCTCGCGCAAAGCAACAGACGTGCGGTAGGCCACAGCGGAGGATGGTACACAGAGCGCTGACGCTGCCTAGTCGATACTAGGCAGTTAGTAAACAACGCTATGCTGCAGTCGCCGCTAAGTCTCCTATTCGCCGATTTCCACCAATGGCAGGCAGTAAAGGAAACTCCAATGGAAAACGCCTATTTCCGCCAATAACAAGACGCAATGCAAACGCCAATAAAATTAACTCCTAGTACCCTTCCTCCTCACCCTCACATCCAATCACAACACTCTTCCATAGTATATATGTACCCACACTTGCGCTCATTCAGCAGTTAGCAACACACCCTGAGGAAGGCGTCTTGCAACAGACGCCGAAACGTTGGAATTTTATAAATGACAATGCGGTCTCTAACCCAGAAGAATTTTATTGACATTGACAACGGCCGCGGAAGCCTACGGTTACATTTAATAGTATCTCACTTCAGCTACAATAGTTTCCTTATAAAATCACAGTCTGGGTTTCAGAAGGGTTGCTCTACTTAGAATACCATGTACAGGCTGACTCACCAAATTTTCCAAGCATTAACTTATACAATAGCACCTGTCGTTATTTTCCGCTACCTCTCTAAGGCATTTGAGTGTGTGAATCTCCTAGATATATTGACATTTTATGGGATTGATGGTACAGGCAACCATGGATAACGTCACATTTAACCAAAAGAATGAAGGATGTTGTACCTAATAATTCTACCATTGTAGTCTAGGTACATAACGCTAACTGGGGAGAAAACACATATAAGGTTCCCCAAGGTACAATCTTAGGTGCACTACTGCCCTCATATCTGCAAACGACCTTGCATCTAATATATAACGAGCAGAATTATTTCTTTTTTGCAGATGACAGTAGGACTGTAATCAACCCAAGCGTACTTATAGAAACAGAAGAACAGTTTAAAAAAGTTTTAAAAAGATGTATCATGTTCAGTTACGCTCTTCTAGAGGTTCTACGTCGATGATAAGTGTAATAAATTCAGAGAAAATAATAAATAATTTGCTAACTTCAAAATTCCATATTGATTAAATTGAGAATAGATACCACTCTTTGAAACTCAAACAACTTAGTTCAGCCATATTTGCGCTTAGAATCATTCCAAATCTTGGGGAGAGACAATTCAGAAAGGTGACACACTTTCCTTATCTTCGTTCATTAATGCCGTATGGAATAATATACTGGGGAACCCGCTTTTAGGAAAGAAAGTCTTAATTGCGCAAAACAAACTGCAAGTACAGCATGTGGTGCTCACGCACCATCATCTTGTGGGCATCTGTTTAAGGAGCTGTGCATTCTAACTAGTGCTTCACACAATATTTGTTACCCCTTGAAGTTTGTTGTAAATAATCCACTACAGTTCCAATGGAACAATGAGATATATAATTACCATACCAGCAGGAAAAATGACATTTATTACTCCACATTAATGTGATAATTGGCACAGAAAAGGGTGCACAATGCTACAAGAATAGTTTTAATCTTTTACTAAGTGATATAAAATGTCTGACAGACAACAAAGTAAATAAAACTTGAAATTCCTCGTCGACAACTCCTTCCGTTTTGTAGAAGTATTATGAAATAACATCTGTACATTTTGTTATCGCTCTGTAAAAATAAAGAATAAAAAAAAACTTAGGAATGTTCAGAATGTAACCAATCCACAAATTAATTTGCAATATGAATGGAAAATGACTTATTCAACGTTATTACTATCTAGCGTGCAAAATAGTCCATGGAAATGTAAGTAACTAACTAACTTACTAACTAACTCTTCAGGCTTTCCCGGCGAGATCTTGAAATGTGGAACAATCGCGTCTGCTGCCGGATGCTTGTGTCGCTCTGGCACAATATTTCGGCCGCGTAACTCGTTGCTTTCTTCAGGTGCTACCTGAGACTGCCGTGTTGGAGGATCAGTATTTATGCCCAGAGGGCACTGGGTGCTATCTTTACCGTCCGCGCCCGCCTGTCGCTGCTTACTAACTAACTCTTTACGCTTTCCCGGAGAGATCTTGACATGTGGAACAATCGGGTCTACTGCCGGATGTTTGTGTCTCTCTGGCACAATATTTCGGCCACGTAACTCGTTGCCTTCTTCAGGTGCTACCTGAGACTGCCGTGTTGGAGGATCTTGTCCAGTATTTATGCCCAGAGGGCTGTGGGTGCTCTCTTTTCTGTACGCGCCCGCTTGGCGCTGCTTGCCAGAGCGACACAAACATCCGGCAGTAGACCCGATTGATCCACATGTCAACTTACTAACTTCTAAATGAACAGAGTGTGAATGAAGAAGACTTATTCTTGAGTTTAAAGAACGTAGTCCTAAAACAAATGAAAAATTACCAGAAGTATCGGTGTTCAAAATAGAAAAATGTTGTGAATGCTCATAGGAACGGCCTCAGTGCTTATAATTTACAGGGAACTCAACACTTCCGACGAGAACGTGTCCGTATATAGTTGGAGATTTATCACTGGATAGCAAACTCAAGTGGTAGACTCTGCAAGAGTGGCGCTCAGCATCGAGGTGTAGCTTGCTCGCCAGGTTTCGAGAGGGTGCGTTTCTGGATGCGGTATCGAATATATTGCTTCCCCCAACTTATACCTCCCGAGGAAATCACTAATGTAAAATTAGAGAGATTCGAGCGCGCACAGAGGCTTTCAGACACTCGTTCTTCCCGCGAACCATACGCGACTGGAACAGAAAAGGGAGGTAATGACAGTGGCACGTAAAGTTTCCTCCGCCACACACCGTTGGGTGGCTTGCGGAGTATAAATGTAGATGTAGATGTAGATGTAGATACTAACAAATCGTAGAACAATCCCATTAATTGAGTTTACTGATGAAGCATCTTTCACTCGTGAAGGTACCTCACATAGGTGATGCGACGAAAATACACATTCTGTTATAGAGATACATCGTCAAGCACGCTTCTCTGTAAACTTGTGGTGTAGTACATAATCAGGTGATTGTGCATGTTGTGTGACACCATCCTCTTTCTGAGGCCTGTCAACCAGACTTTCCTGAAAATATTATTATTGGAACAGGTTCCTTTAGCTACATGAATGCTAATGCTCTTGCAGCATGGCAGGAATTCGTTATGTTCTGGTCACCTGCAGTACATCATGTAATCATAGCATTTCCCAGATACCGGTACTTATCGTCATAAATGGTTTCGTTTCATGACCTCCAAGTTCAATAGACCTTAGGGAAACGCCTCAAGGAGTAAGGTCAGGATGGTAGGAAGATGAAATCCACAAATGAAAAGTAAACACCAGAGACGAATTGATTAGACTGTGAATGGTACTGCCCTCACAAAATTTATGAAAATCAATTTTCTAGTCTTCACTTGCCTTGGCTTAATAGCTTCTCTGAGAAACTGTTTTGGTTGCGCTCTAACAGCTGTATCTCTGAAACCAAAAGTAATTGGTCTCATGTTACTTGGAATTCGTTACACGAATTAATATAAACTGCCATCTGTTAAAATATATTCGATTGCTCCTGTGTAATAATTACCATAATTGTAATAGTAATGATTATATGTGATTTACGAAGTCGCATTAACATTCTGATATGGAATTTTCTCACAACGCTCTTGTCGATTATGTATAATGGCATCTAATGGGTATGTATAGCAGCAGCGCAAAAGAAATTATATATTGAAGACAAGTTGACAGGTGAAAGGTAGAGCTAGACAAATTAAATGGGTGGAAAAAAACCAAAATTGATAAGTTTAGGACAAGCAAAGGTAATTTACATTGTGACTGAATTACTAATTCACAGTTTGACATGAGTAAAGGTGTTGGGTTATGTACTAACGGAAGCAACACCTCTGTTAATAGATAGAGCTGAAATCAACTCTTGAATACGTAGCGGTTTTCCATGAAACGGTGATTACATGGTAGTTTGTTACAGATTTTCATTGCTCGGAAGGAGGTAGAGATGGAGAAAGATTTAATTTTGTGCAGTGATACGGAGCAAAGGTACTGGAGATATTCGCTCAGTTATTGTAGTTATGGAATGATGGTAGGTGTATGATATGTCCCAACTTATTTTTCCTAACTTAGCACAGAAGGCACTGAGTGATCAAGTGTCATAATGCTACATGCATGCGTGGAAGCATTAAATGCTTGAGTTGTCTGGCGTTTCCAGCAACTGTGTCGTATTGAACTACATCGCAATAGTGAAGTCTTAGCAGAACTAAATACAGGAATTATATTAGTTTTGTTTACCGTGGAAATATATTTCTGACCTTTGGATTTGTGTCAACAATGGGGCAGTTTTCTGAATGTTGTGACATTTTCTTTTTCCCATTACATGTGCTCATCCAAGATTACGTCTAGATCATTAACTGCATTTTGTTAAGGAAATAAGATACCATCAAGATGCATTGGATTTCACGAAAATACCCATTGATCAACCAGAGTAATGTGAGGGCGGCCTCTGTGATAATTACAAGTTTTCTATCTACCAACATCTAGATGAAATAAACTATAACGTTATACTGTTAACTAGTAATTCTGTTCCGATCAGTTCATTTGTATGACGATACGTTATGCACGCTATTAAGAATGGTCGGAGGATATAGGTGAAATCACAAGCTCCTACACTTTTGAGCAACAGAACTGATTAAATTGTTGTGAACGGTGATTTTAACGCACCGACTGCCGGTACCCAAGATCAAACTTAACAACAATGGATCGTACTGCAGCGACGCCGCTATTCCGTTAATGTATGGCTTCCTGCCGTGCAAAATACTTGGGTGAACCAATCGACCACTACAGCTTTATTTAGGTCTTTTTTTAACTTTGCAGCCGTTGTTGTGACTGCGGATCGCCATCTGATTTTAGAAGATTCCACTCGAAGTTTAGCTCGTATCGTACTCGCACTCTCAAGGAACAAACTGAAGACAGAGAAACCTTAGTATAATTACTACTGCATCGACCTCAACCACTGAACATACAGCCGGCTCGAATATCGAATATTGAAAAACAGCACCCGCACTGTACACAACGTCGTGACAGAATAATGACACGATTACATTACGAATAGACACATCCAAACATTTTAATGACAATGATCACCAATATGAAGCGGTAATTACAAGATAGAACAATTTAGATAACAACTCTCATTATGTAACCTACTGGACAAATCGAAGCTACAAATCTCTTTAAATACAGTACCCATTTTTATTATCTGGAGATTAATGTCACATGTAGCTTGCAATTCTTCTCGCACACAGCGAAATTCTCACAACGCAGTACATTATCTCAGGAAAAGACTCGTAACATTTTAATTACTTACAAAATTCCTATTCCAAATATCGTCGTGTTATGACCACTCTATATTAACACGCTTTTGACGACATCTATATGGATGAAAATAATTTATGTTTCCATTAAAGATCTTTCGGCTTAGCCCAGCGTTGCTATGCAAATAACACGACGTCACGTACTCCATCGATTTACCAATCTTTGTTACAGATATAATCGTTGGCTGTTACATAATAAATTAAGACAACTTCGATTCTACTTGCATTTATTGAGGACACTCTTTCCATATGTGATATGGTTTTAACTGTTTAGAATATCCAGCTTGTATATATTTATCGTGGATCCATTCAAAGAACGAAATTTTGACCAGGTAACCTTGCAAATACCAGCGATATTGGGATCTCGGAATTTCACCCTTTGCTTTTCTTTGCTAGATACTAACTCAGTACACGTAGGTTTTTGTTAACACAAGAAAATTTGAATTTATTGTCTTTAGGCATTTCGATACACTTTTATTAATGTAAGTTGAAACCTTCCCGTCTAATATTGGATGAACGTTTGCTTGCTGACTGAACGCTGCGTCTCTTAAAATCTTTTAACTGCTGCTCTGTCAAGACTACCTGCTGATTATTACGACGAGACATAAAATGTGTTGTCGCCGTGGCCCTCAGTCGTTACCTGAAATTATTAAGACTGCAAGCAAACGTTCATCCAATATTAGACGGGAAGGTTTCAAAGTGTGCGACAGCCATCAAATAGTACACACCCACAAACGGAAATTTATTAATAAAAAAATTAAACAAAAATTCTAAATGTCTCCGCCACTTTAAATGTAACCTTAAGTGACAATTGAAAACAATTCTGAACCTCTTGAGTCGTTGACAATACGCGACCCGCTAAGTTCCCTACTTGAATTCGACAACTCGTCACTTTGGCTAATCAAATTTTTGTTTGGCTGCGTGCTGCTTGTAAAACTGTTCCTTTATTTTCTCTTCGCTTATCCACTCAAATACTGGAGCACTCTGTCACAGTATAGTGAAACAGTTCGTATTTATTCGAGCCAATTCACCGTCCGCTGTAAGATAGTGGTATTTAAACAACTACTACGAACAAGTGTTCGAGCTTCCCCTTCTCGAAAAGCACACCAACCATTACCAAACCACTTCAACAAAATGGTTAACAAGGCAATTACGTATGGGCGAGCCGCGACCACTAATCGTACAACACGGACAGGCTATCGGTTTCACCGATTTCCAAAATTGCAGCACCTACAAATCTACTTCTCTCTCTAACAAGGCTCACGCTGGATTTACCACAGCAAACTTTACGATTGAAACTGTCCACAGACGACAATCAATCGATAGCTCATGCACCTAAATTCCCCGAAACCAGTGTATCACCAGCGACTGTTCAGAAAATCCCGCAGAATCTACTCAGTGATTGCGAGCTCTTGCATCGCTGAAGTCGCCCGCGCTCACCACCTGTTTGTTCGTCAACGTTCGCGGATCATCTACAACATATTTTTTTCTTAATACATCGTACAAGTAAATTTACAGTAACCATCAGCTGTTGTTATTAAGTTATCGGGTAGGTTGCTCAGCACCAATAAGGGCGAACGTAACCTGTGTGTTTTGACACAGTACATGATGTTACATCAGAGACTGTTTAATGATGACAGTTACAGGAGAGAAATATATGTCATTGAAAGGATGAAGAGGACAGATTTTCTGTGTGGTGCGAAGTAAGGCAACTTCTTACAAACGAACTTAAATGTAAGTTAATATTGACCGGCTGCATAAACCAACCTTTAATATTACTTGTCTTAGCTAGATTGATTAAATATAAATTCATGGAATGTGGAAGTCTTATACCATGGACATCTCGACTGAACATTACTAAAGTGTCACTACAATAATTTCATGTCTGTAATCAGTGAATTTTCATAGCTTGCTACCCTGTATTACAATCCCATTTCTAGACCCAAATTTCATTCCCGTGTTTGGTTCTTCAGTGTACAGATCGAACAATAACAATTACCTTACAACCGTTCTGAACCGAGTACTTCTTTCTTCACCTGTCTTAGTCTTCCTTCTTGTTTCTTAAATACGTTGTATATCACCTGTATTTCACTGAAGCTTACACTTATATTGCTGGGAATTTCAAACATCTTGCATCATAGTACGTTCCTGAATATTTTTATAGGTCCATAATATTATGAATGTGTTGATTAAAGTTCTTCTGGTGTTGTAAAGCGACATTGTATAAAATACTTTTCTTATACACTTCAAACAAACTTTTCGTCCTTCCTCATGACAAGGCTTGTCCTGAGAAGGGCCGTTGTAGTACTGTTGAAAAGTCGGTTTCAAATTTATTACTAAACTATTTTATACAACAACACGGTACAACACTCAGGAACTTTAATCGTTATGAATGTGTCTTGATTTCTCTCAAGTATTTTTTCCATTATGAAGACCGTCTTCACAACTGCCTCTGGTGCCTTTACCTTCCCCAAATCATAACTGATCGTCATCTAACAGATCAACGATTTTCCTTACCATTCGTTCTTGGCATCAAATTTGATGCATGAACTTGTCGGTCCTAGTTTCGAAATTCTCTTCAGTCTCATAGATTCTACACGTCAACTTAAACAGTGTTTTTTTTGCTTCCATTCCCCCCAATGCATTCAGAAATTACGAAGGAATTTATCTTATGCCTTATTTTAACGTAAGTCTTCTTCACATCCGTCACACGCTGACTACAACACGAGGCTGTGCTGACAAGGAAAGCCTCCGTTATTCTTACATGAAAGCTCTTAAACGTTTTAGCATTCTCCATCTTTATTCTTAATGTCTGCAAACTTATTTATCAACATACATACCCTAACGCCGGGCACATTTCTTCCAAAGCGAGATACAAGTTTGTTGATAACGACACTGAAGAACATTTGACTTCGTTCATAGAACCTCAATCATACCTCTGTTTACACCGCGTCGTCAGTCTCAAAGTAGTGTTTTGAAAACAGATGAAAACAGCGTGGGCAAAGTCGAGAATGTAAGGAGGATGACCGATGACAGTGAACATAAGGCGTCGCATTGTTGCAGCTGTACCAGCACTCGTGTGTGGTCGGGCATTGTTATGCTTAAGGAGAGGATGTTACACGTGGGGACGAACACTTAGAATTCGGAACTTGATTACAGCACACTGTTTCGCACGCACCGACATATTTATGTCACGCACCACCACGATATGCGGTACAGTTCGGAACCCTCTAGCGACTGAGGGCAGCAAATATGTAAAGTTGTAGAATGCTACAGTGTTAAAGAGGTTTAAGCGTTTTCACACAAAAAACTCCAGCCTGTCATTGTACTGATGCCACATATTTCAAACAACTTTCTTATCTTGTTCAATCCCCCTGGTAGACAGTTTCTCTTCCTCGGAAGAGTTTTCATTGTATTCCTTCCACCTATCTTCTCTCTAAAGTTAACCACGAAACTGATGCAGTTCTCTTTATGTTGACATTTTGCTTTTAATTTCCCCGAAGATAGTTTTAACATTTCTGTATTCTGAATCAGTCCTTCCGACAACCATTTCGTTTTCGATCTCTTCGCATTCTTCCTGAAGCCATTTCGTCTGGGCTTCCCTAAACGCGCTATTTATTTCATTTCTGATTTATATTGTTATATCTTTGTGTTTACTTGGTCATGTTTGCACTTCCTTCTTCCGTCGATCAACTGAAATATTAGGCTGTTACCCAGGTTTATTAGCAGTTCCCTTCCTTGTAACTGAGCATCTGTCCAACATCTGTGATTGTCATTTTTAGATGTATCCGTTCGTCTTGAACTAAAGTGCTTACGGTGGTACTCATTAGATTAGGTTAGGTTGTTTGAGGAAGGAGACCAGACAGCGAGCTCATCGGTCACAGCGGATTACGGAAGGATGGGGAAGGAAGTCAGCCGTGCCCTTTGAAAGGAACCATCCCGTCATTTGCCCGGGAGCGATTTAGGGAAATCACAGAAAACCTAAATCAGGATGGCCGGACGCGGGACTGAACTGTTGTCCTCCCGAATGCGAGTCCAATGTCTAACCACCGCGCCACCTCGCTCGCTGTGGTACTCATTGTTGCAGTGCCTACAGCCTCAGAAAATTCAAACAAGCGCCACTCCTCAATACTTCAATATCCCATTACTTTTTACACTGATTCTTCCACATGATTCTCTTCAGCCTCTCCCATCATTACTAAATTGGGAATTGAGACTAAATCACCAGTTTAGTAAGCCTTACAATCCCAAATCCAATTTCGAAAGCTCTGTCTGACCATGATCTTCTCCAGCTGGCATCTTGCCTTTTCCAATTATACCACTTCCTTTCGTGATTTTTCAAAAGTGTATACGCAATTGCCAGCTACAGTGTTCTGTAGAATTCTGTTATTCTCTTCTCTCGTCCTTTGACGAAGCTCATATTCTCCCGTAACACCATCTTTAGTTCGTTTACCTGTCAAAGACTGTTCCTGTTCCTCTTGCTTATTATCATTTCCCTTTACACTGTGTTATGCTTTCAGTGCTCTCATACACTTTTCTTAATCTTTTGCCACGTCCGCTTGCAAACATCTGTTAGCGTTGGTATACTAGCGATTCTGTCGAGAAGTATCTATCAGTGAATACTCTAAAGTAACTACCTCTCTGACCTTCATTCTTATTCACAGAGAATCCTGCTCTCGTTACATTTTCTGTTTATGTTGATATTATCCGATATTTGACGGACCAGGAATTCTGATGTTATTTCAATTTCACATCACTGGTTCCCATTACTTCCAGAAGGAGCCTTTGTATTTCCCTTTTCAGAGCTGTATCCACTAACACTTTCAGATTTCAGACATTTCAGGCTCCAAAATATAGAAAGTTAGCCTTAAGGTGGTTATTCAGTATCTTCCTCATGATTACGCCATTCTGATATTACCTTCCTGGGGATCCGACTGCGTGACTAATAGGGAACCCTCGTCCACTGCAAAGATCACCATAACACTATTTCTACAAAGTAAACCTGCGGATAGACATGATGTGTCTTCATATCAGTGGTTTACACTGCCTTCGAATCCTGAAGCTGATTATCCCACCTTTAAGGAGCACTTTCGAATCTAATGGAGAACAGGTTACCTTCAAATACTGTCAGTACCTCCATCCCCTTTAACAAAGCCATTGGGAATTCAAAATACCATCACTTATCTGCTCCGTGTGTCGGTAGTAGCGTAAGGAAGAAACAGAAAATGTAAATGCACTGGAGTGTAAAGAAGAAAGATTGGGGCCTACAAATGTTGTATTCAAAATATAGACACCCATGTTTATTACAAGCCTTAGAAAATTCTGTAACCGACTGGTTCAGTGGAATTCGATGGTAAGTCTGTGAGTGGCATGAACTACCCTTGTTTTTAAACAGCTTGTAGTATCATTCTTAACTCTACATTGTATTGGAAATGGGCACTACCTCAGCCGCAAGTTCGGTATAGATCTCTCAGTGACTCCTCCGAACACTGGAGTGCTCTCGAGTTTCAGCAATTTCGGCTGTTATTCAACGTCACTGACACAAATATAGCTGAAATTATTGCTTAGGCGATAGTCAACAACATGTAAAAAATTTAAAAAATGCACGCTGTTGTGTCTGTAATAATTTTATTTCATTTTCATTTTAATTTTCTTTTATGATTGTGTAGTCATTCGGTCGAAATATTTTTCTAACCACTGTGTTGAAATTTTGATGGGTACGTTTCTTATAAAACTTTTGGTTGGACTTTGTCATATGTATAAAACTATACATGTATGGAATCTACACTCCTGGAAATTGAAATAAGAACACCGTGAATTCATTGTCCCAGGAAGGGGAAACTTTATTGACACATTCCTGGGGTCAGATACATCACATGATCACACTGACAGAACCACAGGCACATAGACACAGGCATGCATAATGTCGGCACTAGTACAGTGTATATCCACCTTTCGCAGCAATGCAGGCTACTATTCTTCCATGCAGACAATCGTAGATATGCTGGATGTAGTTCTGTGGAACGGCTTGCCATGCCATTTCCACCTGGCACATCAGTTGGACCAGCATTCGTGCTGGACGTGCAGACTGCGTGAGACGACACTTCATCCAGTCCGAAACATGCTCAAAGGGGGATAGACCCGGAGATCTTGCTGGCCAGGGTAGTTGACTTACACCTTCTAGAGCACGTTGGGTGGCACGGGATACATGCGGACGTGCATTGTCCTGTTGGAACAGCAAGTTCCCTTGCCGGTCTAGGAATGGTAGAACGATGGGTTCGATGACGGTTTGGATGTACCGTGCACTATTCACTGTCCCCTCGATGATCACCAGAGGTGTACGGCCAGTGTAGGAGATCGCTCCCCACACCATGATGCCGGGTGTTGGCCCTGTGTGCCTCGGTCGTATGCAGTCCTGATTGTGGCGCTCACCTGCACGGCGCCAAACACGCATACGACCATCATTGGCACCAATGCAGAAGCGACTCTCATCGCTGAAGACGACACGTCTCCATTCGTCCCTCCATTGACGCCTGTCGCGACACCACGGGAGGCGGGCTGCACGATGTTGGGGCGTGAGCGGAAGACGGCCTAACGGTGTGCGGGACCGTAGCCCAGCTTCATGGAGACGGTTGCGAATGGTCCTCGCCGATTGCCCAGGAGCAACAGTGTCCCTAATTTGCTGGGAAGTGGCGGTGCGGTCCCCTACGGCACTGCGTAGGATCCTACGGTCTTGGCGTGCATCCGTGCGTCGCTGCGGTCCGGTCCCAGGTCGACGGGCACGTGCACCTTCCGCCGACCACTGGCGACAACATCGATGTACTGTGGAGACCTCACGCCCCACGTGTTGAGCAATTCGGCGGTACGTCCACCCGGCCTCCCGCATGCCCACTATACGCCTTCGCTCAAAGTCCGTCAACTGCCCATACGCTTCACGTCCACGCTGTCGCGGCATGCTATCAGTGTTAAAGACTGCGATGGAGCTCCGTATGCCACGGCAAACTGGCTGACACTGACGGCGGCGGTGCACAAATGCTGCGCAGCTAGCGCCATTCGACGGCCAACACCGCGTTTCCTGGTGTGTCCGCTGTGCCGTGCGTGTGATCATTGCTTGTACAGCCCTCTCACAGTGTCCGGAGCAAGTATGGTGGGTCTGACACACCGGTGTCAATGTGTTCTTTTTTCCATTTCCAGGAGTGTACATTACATTAATTTTATATTTTCCTGGAAAACAGCGGTCTGATCAGATGAATCCCACTTTAAGCTGGTAAGAGCTGACGGTTGCGTTCGAGAGTGGTGCACACCTCACGAGGCCATGGACCCAGGGTGTCAACAAGGCACAATGCAAGCTCGTGGGAGCTCTATAATGGTGAGGACTGTGTTTACACAGAATGGACTGGATTCTCTGGTTGTTCGGCAACTTGAAGTCGATTTGCTGCCATTCATGGACTTTATGTAGTCAAATAAGGATGGAATTTTTTTGGGTGACAGTGCGCCATGTAATATATCAACAACTGTTCGTGAGTGATTTGTAGAACATCTGGACAATGCGAGCCAATGATTTGGTCATCAAGACCGCCTGACTTGATACCCGTCGAAAATTTACATGACCTAATCGAGAGGTCAGTTCGTGCACAAAATACTGTGCCGACAACTCTTTGCAATTATGGGGAGCCGTAGAAGAAGCATTGCTGAGCATTTCTGCAGGGGACTTCCAACGACTTTTCGTGTCCATGCCACGTCGAGCTGCTGCACTACGCCAGGCAGATGGCGATCCGAAATGATTTTATGAGATAGTTCATGATGTTTGTCACTTCAGTGTATTTCGTACTTATTGAGAACTTCATAATTATTATTTTTGGTCACAAAAATACACTTACTTTCTTTCATGAGTCTTCTTAGTGGTTTGGAGCGGTTCAACACATATTCCTCTCCTTTGCCAATCCCTTCATTTCAGAGTAGCACTTGTGCAAACTATGCCCTAAATTATTTGCTGGATATACTACTATCTCTTTCTTCCTCTACAGTTTCTACCCTCTACAATGCCCCATAGTACTATGGAAATTATTCCGCAATATATCCTATCATCCTGTCCCTTCTTATTGTCAGTATTTACGGTATGTTCCTCTCCTCTCCAATTCTGTGTATAACTTCCTCATTCCTATCTTAGCGTCCACCATATTTCAGACATTCATCTACAGCACCACGTCTCAGACACTTCCTTTCATTTTCGGTTTTCCCACAGTCCATGTTTCACTACCATACAATGTTTTGCTCCAAAGGTAAACTTCGAGAAATATTCTTAATCGAATTAAGGCCTATGTTTGATACCAATAGACTTCTCTTGGTCAGGAATGCCCTTTTTCCCAGTGCTAGTTTGCTTTTTATCTGTTCCTTACACCGTCCATCTTGGGTCATTTTCACTACAGTAGAATGTTTTGCTCCGACGGTAAATTTACAGAAATTTTCTTCCTCAAATTAAGGCCTATGTTTCATACCAATAGACTTCCCTTGTGCAGGAATGCCATTTTTCCCAGTGCTAGTTTGCTTTTTATCTGTTCCTTGCACCGTCCGTCATGGGTCATTTTCTACTTAGGTAGCAGAATCCCTAACTTTATCTACCTCATGGCCATCAGTCTTGCAGTTAAGTTTCTCACTGTTCTCATTTCTGCTACTTCTCATTTCTTTCGTCCTTCTTCGATATACCTGAATCTATAGTCCGTGCTCATGATACTGTTCATTCCATTAAGCATATCATGTAATTCTTCTTCACTTTCAATGATAATTGCAACGTCAAAAGTGAATCTTGAATTTTAATTCCAAACTTCATCCTATCTTTTATTCCAACATTGCTTCTTCGACGTATAGATTGAACGGTAGGAGCGAAAGACTCCAACGCTGTTTTACATACTGTTTAATCTGAGCACTTTGGTCTTATTATTCCCTTTTGGTCCTTCAAAGTATCATGTATTATCATACTTCCTTACAGCCTATCCCTGTTTTCCTCAACATTCCAAACAGCTTGCAGCATTTTACGCTGTGTTACATTTTTTCAAGGTCGATAAATCCTAGAAACGTGTCTTGATTTTTCTTCAGTCCAGCTGCAGTTAGGAGCCGCAATATCAGAAATGAATCTTTGGTGCCTTTACCTTCCTAAAGCCGAATTGGTCGTCATCTAACACATCCCAAATTTTCCTTTTCATTCTTTTGTATATTATTGTTGTAGCAATTTGGATCCATGCGCTGTTAAGCTGATTGTGAGATAATTGTAACACTTGTTAGCGGCTTGCAGTGTTTAGTATTGCGCGGAGGACTCTTTTACGAATTCTATATCGCCAGACTCATACATTCTACCCACCAACGTGAATAATCGTTTTGTTTGCCACTTACTACAATGGTTTTAGAAATTCTGAAAGAAGAATATCCATCCCTAATGCCTGGTTCGATCTTAGGTCTTCCAAAGCTCTTTTAATTTTTATTGTAATACTGGACCCCCTATCTCTTCTATATCGACCATTTTTCTTCTTTTGTCAAAACAGTCAAGTCTTCCCTCTCCCACAGGAGTACAATTTACTCTTTCCACCTATCAGCTCTTTCCCCGGCAATTAACAGAGGAATTGCCAATGGATTCTTAATGTTACCACCTTTGCTCTTAATTTTACCGAAGTTTGGTTCAAATGGTTCAAATGGCTCTGAGCACTATGGGACTTAACTGCTGTGGTCATCAGTCCCCTAGAACTTAGAACTACTTAAACCTAACTAACCTAAGGACATTAAACACATCCAATCCCGAGGCAGGATTCGAACCAGCGACCGTAGCTATCGCGCGGTTCCAGGCTGTAGCGCCTATAACCACACGGCCACTCCGGCCGCCCACAGAAGGTTGTTTTGAGTTTTGCATTTCCTGAGTCAGGCCTACGTAATATCATTTCTTTTTCGATTTCTTCACATTCTTCACACAGCCATTTCAACTTTCCTGCATTTCCTGTTTATTTCATTCAACTGCGATTTGTATTTCTGGACTTGAGAGTTTCCCTGAACATTTTTATACTTCCTTGTTTCATCGTTCAGCTGAAGTATTCCTTGTATTACCCACGGTTTCTTCGCCGTTACCTTCTTGCTTCTATGTGCAGTTACTGTGATTGCCCTTTCTAGAGATGTCTATTGCTGTTCAACTGAAATACCTATTGGCCGGCCCAAGTGGCCGAGCGGTTCTAGGTGCTTCAGTCTGGAACCGCGCGGTCACTGCGGTCGCTGGTTCGAATGCTGCCTCGGGTATGGATGTGTGTGATGTCCTTAGGTTAGTTAGGTTTAAGTAGTTCTAAGTTCTTGGGGGCTGGTGACCTCAGATGTTAAGTCCCATAGTGCTCAGAGCCATTTGTACTATTTTAAACGCCTACTGAGCAATTATCACAGTGTCAACAGCGTCGAGACTTTTAGGCGTACTTCTTCATTCTTTAGTATTTCCGTACACCACATTCTGGGTTAGTGACTCTTATTAACTAATCTCTTAAAGTTACGCCTAAAAATGGTTCAGTTGGCTCTAAGCACTATCGGACTTAACATCTGACGTCATGAGGCCCCTAGACTTAGAACTACTTAAACCTAACTAACCTAAGGACATCACACATATCCATGCCCAAGGCAGGATTCGAACCGGCGACCGTATCAGCAGTGCGGTTCTGGACTGAAGTGCCTAGAGCGGCTCGGCCACAGCGTCCGGCAAAGTTCGGCCTAGTCTTCAGCGCCGCTACATTTTGATCTGAGCCTATGTCTGCTTCTGGGTATGCGTTACAATCCAGTACCTGATTTCATTATCTCTGCCTGACTATGATGTAATGTAATTGAAAGATCACGTATTTTCCGACCTTTTCGTGATACCTCCTCGGGCATGGATATGTGTGATGTCTTTAGGTTATTTAGCTTTAAGTAGTTCTACGTTCTAGGGGACTGATGACCTCAGAGGTTAAGTGTCATAGTGCTCAGAGCCATTTGAACCATTTGAGCAAACCTGCGAAAAGATCTGTGGATCTGCAGGTCGCTTGTGTCTTCAGTTGTCGCTGGCATTACACAAGGTGTACATAAAGTCCCTTTACAACTTCAAAATTTTGGTACAACGGCAGTTGTTGAAACATTTTAACAAAAATTCTTTTATTGTAATCAGTGTTTACACTTAAAGTAGTAAAGAAGTTTTGCTATTTGAGGAGCAAAATAACTGATGATGATCGAAGTAGAGAGAATATAAAATGTAGACTGGCAATGGGAAGAAAAGCGATTCTGAAGAAGAGAAATTTGTTAACATCGAGTATAGATTTAAATGTTAGGAAGTCGTTTCTGAAAGTATTTTTATGGAGTGTAGCATGTATGGAAGTGAAACGTGGACGATAATTAGTTTAGACAAGAAGTGACTAGAAGCTTTCGAAATGTGGTGCTACAGAAGAATGCTGAAGATTAGATGGGTAGATCACATAACTAATGAGGAGATATTGAATAGGATTGGGGAGAAGAGAAGTTTGTGGCACAACTTGACTAGAAGAAGGAATCGATTGGTACTACATGTTCTGAGGCAATTTAGTACTGAAGGGCAGCGTGGAGCGTAAAAATCGTAAAGGGAGATCAAGAGTTGAATACACCAAGCAGATTCAGAAGGATGTAGGTTGCAGTAGGTTCTGGGAGATGAAGAATCTTTCACAGG
The DNA here is from genome assembly GCF_023897955.1 of Schistocerca gregaria. Taxonomy (NCBI): domain Eukaryota; kingdom Metazoa; phylum Arthropoda; class Insecta; order Orthoptera; family Acrididae; genus Schistocerca; species Schistocerca gregaria. The sequence goes on from NC_064926.1 coordinate 244,305,122, forward strand.
ATACAGTAGCATGGAGAGCTGCATCAAACCAGTCTCAGGACTGAATACCACAACAACAACAGTGTTTACAAAAGTTTTTTGACACTGTTTCATTGACTCCTAAATGGGCGCCTATATTTGCACGAGGCACATCATGATGGTACTCGATGTTTTGCCATGTTCGCTGCAGCATAGCATCATCAATGGTGGAAATGACATTACGAATCTTTTGCTTCTAGTCATCAATGTCCTTTTTTGTGTTTCATACACGATATCTTATAATACCTCCATCAAAAATCCAAGGGAGTGATATCTATCAAGGAATTAACCCATCCCTCCTAATCCATCTGCCTAGAAATGTTTCATTGAGGAACCGACGAACATGCAATTGCAAATGTAGTGGTGCGCCATCTTGCTGGAAAATGATAGTTGGTTGTAAGTCAATCAGTTGTCGTGCTACATATTCGGTCAGAAGGTCGAGATAAACGTCTGCAGTAATTGATGAGTCGTTGAAGAAAAATGCAATTATTCGTATGCACGTGATTCACGTCACACTGTCACTTTTGGACTATCCCGTTAAACCCCCTAGTGAGACGGGGGTGTTCACATCCCTAGAGTCTCACACTGTGTCTGTTTAATGTCCCAGAAACATGAAAAGTAGCATCTTCAGTGAAACAAACTCGCTTGAGGACTGTTTCATCCCCCTACATGCATTCCAGCGTGTTGATCGCAAACTCTGTCCGCTATGGATTGTCATTTGTCTCAAGTGTCTGTAACAGTTGCTCTTTGTTAACGTTCAAGCGTAAGTTCTTGTGGAGGACCTTATGCACAGTTGAAGGTGGTAGTTGCAACAGTCTGTCATCAGTGCGGATGGACTTCGTAGGTGAGCGAGCGAAGACGTTTAAAACACGATCGATGTTTTCTTCGGATGTTCTTGGCCGCCCGCTCCTCCCTGTATCCAACGCTGTCCACGTCCCCATAAATTTTTTTGTGCCATGCAAGGATTGAAGGGCACGGTGGTGGATCTCTTCCATAGTTCATTCTTAAGTTTCGTTGAGTCTGAACATCCGATCTTGTCTCAATAAACCAGGACACACATTGTGCTTTCTCTTGAGGAGTTGCCATTTGATAGAGGTTCAGTTCCTTAAATCAACAGAGTATATGAAACACACTATTTTAGTGTATATAAAAACTTTAGTAAACAGAGATTACAATAAAATAAATTTTGTTAAAATATTTCTACAACTGTCGTTGTAATAAAATTTTGAAGTTTACTTTATGGACACACTGCATGTCTCTCTCCTTCCCAAAATCTACATCTATAGGTTTCCTTCGCAATTTACAGTCATATGCTCAGCAAAGGGTTCTCCAAACCTCATTTAAACTATTTCCGTACCGTTCCTCTCTCTAATACACTTTAATCTCCCAGAACGACTCTGATTTTTTCTTATTGTATTATGATGGTAATTTCTGCCTATGTAGCTGAGTGCCAATACCATATTTTCACACTCTATGGAGAAAGTTGGTGAAGGAAAAATCATGACAAGATTCTCCCGCGGGGAAAAACGTCCTTGGTTCAGCGACTTTCACACCAATTCGTGTACCATATCCGTGGCACTTTCTCCCTTATTTCACGTTAATACGAAACGAGCTGCCCTTCTTTGATCTTTTCCGACGTCTTCCGTCAATCCCAACTGATGCGGATCCCATACTGCAAAGCAGTACACCAGAATATGGTGGAAAAGCTTAGTGTAAGCAGTCTCTTCGTTAGATTTGTTACATTTTCTTAGTGTTCTCCCAACCAATCATAGTCTTAGATCTGTGTTCGCCCCAACATTATCCATGTGATAGTTCCCATTTAAGTTATTCTTAATTGTAATTTCTAAGTATTTAGTTGAGTTTACAATATTTAGATATGTGTGATTTACAGTGTAACTGAAATTTAGCGGATTTTTTGAATAGTTCATCTGCATGACTTCACAATTTTCATGATTTAGAGTCGATTGCCGCTTTTTTCGCGGTAGATAGATCTTGTCGAATATTTTTCAATTAGTTGTGAGCATTAGATAATTTTACAAGAAGGTAAGTGACAGAATTATCTGCAAACTATTTAAGAGGGTTGCTCAGATTTTCTAATAAGTCGTTTATGTTGTCAGGAACAAAAGGAGGCTTCTAACACTTTTTTGGAGAACGCCAGATATTACTTCTGTTTTACTCGTTGACTTTCCGTCAGTTGTTACGAACGGTGAACTTTCGACAGGAAATCACGAATCCAATCTTATAATTGTAACAGATATTCCATACGCACCAATTTAAGTAGTATTCGCTTACGAGAAACGGTGTCAGAAGCCTTCTGGAAGGCGAAAAATGTGGAATCCGTTTGACCTCTCCTGTCGATAGCACACATTACTTCGTGAGAAAAAAGATCAAATTCTGTTTCACATGAACGATATTTTCTATTGTCTACTTGTCAGGAAGTCCTTTTCTTCGAGGTGGTCCTTAACGTTCGAGTCAGTATTGCACAGTATTGGGTTACTCATACGGATCTGTAATTCATTGGATTTCTACTCTCTTTCCTTGGGCATTGGTGTAACTTGTACAACTTTCCAGTCTTCGGTGAAGAATCTATCTGCGAGCGAGCAGTTGTATGTGATCGTTACGTATGAAGCTATTGTATCAATCTCTGAAAGGAACCTGACTGGTATACTATCTGCACCGGGAGCCTCACATGTTGTTTAGTGTTTTAAGCTGTTTCTTTCCTAAAGGAATTTCCGTAAACCATATTTAGTAACTCTGCCGTAGCAGCAAAATTCAAACATAAAGTCCTCTTCAAATATTCATTGTCCTACATTCCTCTCACTTCACACATTTTCTAATAAGTGTCTTCTCAATCTCAGTCGTAATTTCCTCTGTATAAAGCTCACTCTCCCAGAACATGTCGAGTACATACAGGTCACTGGTAATTTCCAAAGATAGAGACGTTGAGTCTAATATTCATATTATTGATCAAAGAAAATCTTGCTAAAACTACAACTAATCAATGTCTAGTAACTGGCTTTTAAGGTTTACATGTACTCTCCAAAACACAATACTTGTAAGTAGGCTGTGTAAGTTTTTTTATTGGTAACGCTACGTAGCGCTCTGTATGAAAATCACTGACTGTGCTGTGTGCAATCTGTGGCTGGTTTGCATTGTTGCTGGCAATTGTACTGTTGGGCAGCTGGATGTTAACAGCGTGTAGCGTTGCGCAGTTGGAGGTGAGCCGCCAGCAGTGGTGGATGTGAGGAGTGAGATGGCGGAGTTTTGGACAGAGACAGTAAATTTCTAAGACTGGATGTCATGAACTGAGATATATATGTATTATGACTTTTGAACACTATTTAGGTAAATACATTCTTTGTTCTCTATCAAAATCTTACATTTGCTAACTATGCCTATCAGTAGTTAATGCCTTCAGTAGTTTGAATCTTTTATGTAGCTGGCAGTAGTAGCGCACGCTGTATTGCAGTACTTAAAGTAATGAAGATTTTTGTGAGGTAAGTGATTTGTGAAAGGTATAGGTTAATGTTAGTCAGGGCCATTCTTTTGTAGCGATTTTTGAAAGTCAGATTGGGTTGCGCCAAAAAATATTGTGTGTCAGTTTAAGCACAGTCATGTATAATTTTTTCTAAGGGGACGTTTCATATGGCGACCTTGCCAGGATACCTCACTGGAATCTTCTGATTTTTTCTTGTAGTTTGTGCTATTAGTGCAGCCTTAGTTTATTGCCAGCGCATAATTGTAGAGAGAATTTCCTTTGTAGCTGTAGTTTTTTAGTTTTTCATTCTTGTACAGTAAAACAGTTGTGGCATGCATGTAGATTTGCACCAAGTATTTCGCAGTTGCGCTTGCATTTAACGAGATATTATTTTCAATGTTATGTTAATGTGTTCTCTTATTTTGCTCTTCAAATTGTACTTTTACGTGTTATCGTGTGAAATATTGTGACAATAATGGCGTGTGAAAAAAGTATCATTAGGCTCCAAAGTAAACTGAGAAATAATAGTGACGATGTGCGCAGCTTATCAGCACCACTGTGTAGTGAATTAACAGACATTCGAAGTAGTAATTTGGTAATTGTGCATAGGGAAATGGAGCGGGCAGCAAATAATTGTGTAGACAATGAAACAAGTAGTGAACAGGGAAGCATTATCGATCGATCGGTCGGCAACAGCTCGTCTCAGGAATCCGAAATGACAGAACACAATATTGCAAATACTGTAGATTCAGGTTTTGCGTCCTCACCATTTTCTCAAATAAGTCAAGACACATGTTCCGCTTGTCAAAATTTGAATGTAGCAGATGAAAATGCACTGCCGAAAAGCATAGAGGAACAGATTCCCGACACTAATACATTATTATTGCAATTTGTGCAACAAATTAAACAAAATCAGAGACAAGCACAGCAAAAGCTTCAAAAGTTGGACACAGTGGAACATAATCTTCGTAATTTAGACAACACGCTTGAACAGACAAGTGAAGATTTAACTAATGAGTTACATAACATTGAATCGAAATGTCAAAAAGTCTGTAATGACATAAAAACACAAATTTGTGAGCAATTTCAACCTATTTTTTCGCGGCATGACAATGCATTACAGAATCACCAAGCGTCATAAAAGAACTGCAAACTATTATTCATGAAAATCATGAGACCTTGCAAGCTAAGATAGACTCAGTTGCATCTACCGATTCGGTTACACAACTTGCAAAAACTCAGGAAAACATAAAGGACACAGTAGATACGATTTCAATACTAATGGACATTCTGAAACTAGGTTCAGAAAAAAACACAGAGGAAATAGTTTCACTATCGGATAAAGTAGCCGAACCTTCAGATCTGTTCACTAACTTATCTACAAAGGTAGATAATGATCTGAATGACACAAGACCGGTAGCCATCACGGACACTGAAGAGTATGAACAAATTAGAAAATTCAAAAACAATCAAAATCAAATCAGTACACAGTACAAAAGAGAAATCAGGGAAGTACAAGATCAGTTGGCACAAGTAATACAAGAATTACATATTTCAGAGGACACTCGCGCTCCAGTGCGGGATGATGGACATAGAAATACGAAACAACCACAAACTAATAACACAGGACACTTCTGAAATTATGAAAGAAATTGGCAAAGCGCATTGGATTTTGAGATGAAACCGCCGAAACGAAGTAACAATGAGCGATGTGCGACTCGCCGACACGATGATTTTGACTATAAGCTATTCATTACTACACGTAAATACAAAACATTTAAGAATTCTGACAACGACATTCATTCACAAACATGGCTTCATCAATTCTCTTAATGTTTTCCTCCCAAGTGGTCATTGCAGCACAGATAAGAATTTATGTGTGGCTACTTAGAGAATGAACCAGCTGTAAGAATGCGATCGGTCATTCACGATTGTCACAGTGAAGGAGAATTTTATCATGCCTTCCTCTCAGCATATTGGTGTCAAGTTACACAAGACCCAGTAATACATAGCATCATAATGATTAAACATTTCGAACGATCTGAATTCTCCAGTCTTGTGAAATATTTTGATGACATGTTTCACAAAAATCAGCACCTGTCAAACCCAAACAGCCCCTCAGAACTCATCCGCATTTGCTTAATCAAATTACCTGAACATTTACGACATATTATTTTGGCAGGACGTTGCAAAGACGACATTGAAGCTTTTCAGGGACTGTTACAAGAATTGGAACTTGACACTGATAATCGCGGAACACGAAAACAGGACCACATCAATTACAGGTCACACACGTCACAATTCCTCGATGACAGAAATAATAACTGGACTCGACAAGGCTTTTCTTACAATGTGCACCGTGACCAAAACAGACACCACCCGTATGACAACCGTTGGCAGAGTAGTAATAATTACAGAGAAAGGTCGCATTTCCATACTAATGAATGTTACAGAGACAACCATAGAAATAGGCAATATGGGAAACAAAACAAATATTATCAAGGGAGACAGAATAACTTCAGACACAACGGTCCTACGCGCAGTTACGACTCAAAGAGTTCTCCACCGGGTGACCGACAAGAAATTAATTACAGAAATTACCGACATGACGACAGACAATATAATCATAACGACAGAGCTGAATTTCATCAGAACTGACGAGATTCTAACAGGGCAGGGCCTTCTCGTCAAGGTCAATTTGTAGAAGTTAGGTCTCCTAATCCTAATAACAACGCGCGCCAACAAAGAGACAGACAACGACTCGCACCGCAGGCAGCCACGTGCGCCGGCTGGGCTTGAGAAAAATAACATAGACGCTACCTTGAGAAAAATTCCAATATTCATTAAAGACGTATACCGCGTGATAATTGCGTTCAATTTGAAACTCTGAGTACTATGGAGAGTAAAGGATTGCACCACATTTCACATGTAAAACCGCTTAATGAGAGACAATCTGCTTTTTAACTTAGTCTTTACTATAAAATTTTTCACTTCACATTACTAATACACTTTGACACACTTAGAAAATGTTAGCATGCAACAATGATTTAAAGTTAACTATCCAATCAAGAACCTGGGCAACTTATTTATACAGTAATTACGAATGCATTGTTATAGTTAACAGACGACACAGTGTTACCGTGTGAACATTCTTGCTTGTTAGTTGAACGATTACGTAACGACTCTAAGGTTCACGTTCTTAGAACATTTATCTGTACTGCTAATGAGATTTTAATGCAACATTTTGGTTTACTTGAAAATACATTATGGATTTAAGCACTTTCTGTGAGATACCAGATGACACAGTGGTTAGTTTATGTGACAGCTACTCGATTTAATCACGATGCTACTAATGAGTGACAATTTACAATGTTGCTTTTGCGGTGTTTCTGTTTTATACCTGCACAGTTTTTGTGAATTCTTCTGGAAAGTAAAACATGTTTTAGTAGTAACTTTTGTGGTATAGCTACAATGAGACAGCCTTTTCCGTAGCAGAACAATACGTTCAGGCACAGTACTTTCTTCATCACGGCAATAAGCTTAATAACTAAGATATCTATACGCAAAACATTTCACTATTGTTTATCATGAGGTAAGTACATTGACTTCTGCAGAACTTAGCTTTCGGAGGACTATAACTACGACACTTCCAAAGAGACTATCTTACAACAAGAAGCACAGTTTACCGCTACTGTACACGTATTTGAGTGATTAATTTTGCACTTAAAACATTTATTTTTAAAGATATTTGTAGTACAATGATACAAAGGTTTTCCGTGATACATTTCATTCCATTGCTGTAATCTGTAACACCTGAGGGTATAATTACATTAATCCTCATGGGGGGTACACGCTTACCTTGTGTACCATGTGTTTGGCAAGCACAAGGACTCTTAGCTAATATGGTATCTGCTTATACAATTTTACACATCGGTACCATATTTCTCTAACACATAATTACACAGCTATCTGATAATTTAACTGTGAGAGACAAACATTTTATTACTACGTAAATGACACATGTTTACGCAATTACACAGTTGGATAACTTGATACTTAGGAAATTCTATTTTGTCTGTGCTGTGTGAACTGTTCATACTTCTTCGGAACCACTGTGATACTATGAGAGCTTTGAATGATGTATTTGGTATGGGATCATGATTTTTGAAGTATGTTTGAGGTAGATGACACTATTGAAATGAGCAAAGAATTTTTTTAGGTTTTGAAATTATTGCAGAAAGCTACGACGATTTTGAGATTTGACTCAGGTGTTATGATGTTAATATTACGACGACGATGTGTATTATGCTGTTGTGGAACGTTAATTATGATATATATTTATCATTATGAAATATTGAAGAAGTGTTGGCGAATATGTACATGTGTAATAAGGTAAGGAATAAGGACTAGTGGTTAGGGACTGTGACTTGTGAAAAAGGATGATGGAAACCAAGAATCGTACTTTAAAGAGTTATGAAAAGTGTGTGAATGCGTGAATGTACCACAATGCCGAAGAAAATTTTTTGGACACAGTTATATTTAAAGGATTTAGTATCTACACATTTGTAACGCAAATTCTCGACCTGTGAAATTTTTGATATGTGACTGTCACTGTAGTGCAAACTGGTGTCGTAAATATTTCGGTAAGAAAGTTAAACGACCACCTTCAAGTAATGCGTCGTTGGTACCCAGCTGCGCGACAGTCGCCTGGAAAAAAAGCCATTAGTGTGTGCCTTTTAGAGGCACAGGTGGAGAAAAAAGGCCATTATCCTCGCTATTGACATTTCTTTGTAGAGAGCATCGCAAGTACGACACACCCAAACTTGAAAACATATGATTACACTGTGGAGCTCTTAATTTATGACATTTACTGAAATGAACTTATGAGAAACATTTCACATATTATTGTCTTGCTACTTGAAAGATTGTTTACTGCATTATGAAACGCCATATGGCTGGTGAATGACGTTTCACGCCTTGTTTTGCCTATTTTGTTTAATACCTAGTTTCTAGCTGCACTGCAGCATTGGTTACAATAAAATTTAATGTTTGTACTAATATAAATATCTTATGCCTACAGATCCAGTAAATCATAACTTTATGACGTACTTAAAAAAAATGAAGGAGCACAATAAGACATTTCCCTTCACAGTAATTGCATACAGAAGTTTCTTTTCAAGTACATGGTAATTTTTTTTTACAATAAGTTTTTGTGGTGCACCACTTTAATTACATAGACATTACGATGTGAGTAGACATTTCCCTTATCTGCATTGTTGTCTTTAGTGTAATACTTTTTCTGCTTGAGCTATGTCATGTTTAGGTATAAGTTACTGCATTTGCTGCTGCTGTTCGCCAGACATTGTGTTACTGAATTTGACTTTGTATTATTCTGTTAAGTTAGTTTTACTAATGATTTATTTGTATTGTTTGCTGTGCATTGCCTTATATTAGTTGTAATATTGCATTTGCTTTGCTCATTTATGCTGCTTGCTTTGCCAATTTGCATTTTTTTATCAGTGCTGTTTGTGTTAATTGTTTTGCGATGCTGCATTACCTCGTTCCTTACTTTAGCATCTGAGCTCAGTAGATTTAAGTTAGCTTACGATGGGGTAGACTATATAAGAGAACGAGTTGTGATGAATGGAAAGAAATGCATTGAGAAGCTATAAGGAAATGGTTTGGCCAAAAAAATTATTTTGAAAGAGGATATGAACAAAGAAGTAGGGTTTAGGGACAACAGGTTTAGGTACGATTTTCTTGGTGAGGTAAGATAATGAAAAATAAATAATGAGGTAAGTAATATGTGAACATATAAATACAGAAAGCATGTTTGGATAGGATTTTTTGGTGGATACAAATGTTGAAATAAGACGAAAGTTCTATGGAATGAAGTTTTAGGTTGGACTGCAGTACCAAATGTTACACTTAAAACAAACCCTGTCCTGTATTTTTGTGTTATTACACTTTGTGAATTTGTGTTTTTCCTGTCTTTATGTGTTTAGCTAATAAGATTTATGTTATAGAATTTATCTGATAATATGTTATTTACCTGGTAAAGATGCTTAGACATAATTTATTCTGTTTTGTTTTAATGCTAATGTGTGAAATTAAGGTTTCGAAAACGATTCACATCTTTTATATATGTAGTTATGTCATAATTCCTGTAACACTGGTGTATATGTTATTTCTATTCTTTTGTAAAGCTTATTTTACTTTAAATGGTATCTGTATTGTTATGTTCTTTAATGATGTATTTTGTACCATTATTATTGTATTCTTGTGTTATAAAACTGTAATTGACACCAGTTCATCAAATTAAGTAACTTGTAAGTTACATTTCACTGCACATGTTTCTGTTGTATATGCACAATATGTGAGAAGTAGGGACTGATAGTGTTTGCACGTGTGTTAATAATTTAGCAAGGGACTGGTTAACAGCATTGCTGGTTCTAAGGAAAATTAGAAAAAAAAACTTTGTGAGTGCACAAGTGGTGGTTTATGGACTTGCTATATTCTCCACAAGACAATTCGATGGTGATTGTGGACCTGCACAGTCGCAACAGATGGCTGCTGGCTGTCTCTACAAGGACTGCAGTGGGTCTACACCTTTGATGACTCACCAATACCATTATTTCTACAAGGACTGCAATGGATTTGCACCATAGTATCTACCACAACTATAGTGGGTCTGCTCTGTGATGACCGACCTACCAATATTCTTCAAAACTTCGACTGACTCTGCTGTGGGTTTTCTCTGTTGTGGCCCATTACCTGCCTGCATGTCAAGAGTCAGCACTGTCTTTCCATTAGAAGGACAACCCTACTTCTTCAAGACTGCATGGAAATCCACTAATTCCGTGTGCATTTTCCTTCACTGCTCAGACTTTGAGAAAAACACTGCTATTTTACTGCGATGCACGATCAGGACTGTCTTTATGGAATGTGAGAAAATTTTAGCTTTTGACCAACATTGTATCAGTAAGTGTGTGCATTTGATTTCTTTGTTATTGTGATTGTGAAACAAATTGAACAAATATGTATTGGCCAGTGCCCAAAACAAGTTGTAAATTTTTTTGTGGGGAGCATGGGGGCTATGTAAGTAGGTTGTGTAGTTTTTTTATTGATAATGCCACGTAGCGCTCTGTATGAAAATCACTGGCTGTGCTGTGTGCAGTCTGTGGCTGGTTTGCATTGTTGTTGGCTATTGTAGTGTTGGGCAGCTGGATGTTAACAGGGCGTAGCGTTGCTCAGTTGGAGGTGAGCCGCCAGCAGTGGTGGATGTGGGGGGGGGGGGGGGGGGAGAGACAGCAGAGTTTTGGACAGAGACAGTAAATTTGTGAGACTGTATGCCATGAACTGATATATTATGACTTTTGAACACTATTGAGCTAAATACATTGTTTGTTCTCTATCAAACTCTTGCATTTGTTAACTATGCCTATCAGTAGTTACTGCCTTCAGTAGATTGAATCTTTTATTTAGCTGGCAGTAGTGGCGCTCGCTGTATGGTAGTAGTTCGAGTAACGAAGATTTTTGTGGGTAAGTGATTTGTGAAAGGTATATGTTAATGTTAGTCAAGGCCATTCTTTTGTACGGATTTTGGAAAGTCAGATTGCGTTGCGCCAAAAAATATTGCGTGTCAGTTTAAGCACAGTCATGTATAATTTTTGTAAGGGGACTTTTAATACTCAGCGTCCAAGAACAGTTCGTGTCTTGCAAATATCACATAATTTACTTGACTTTTTCATGAATGCAAACCTTATTATTTACGAGAATATTCCAAGTGTATAGTTTTGACTGAATAAAATACTCAAGACGTTCCCATGAGGTGCAGATAATAACCCTTACGTATTACAAGGTGGATCCTGATTTAACACATGAAGGATGCCACATACACAGTCAGTTTCTGAAAGTAACAATCACGCCCCCTTCTCTTAACACGTCAGGACCCATACTGCATAACTCTCATATTGTAAAGACGATTCGCAATGGTATCGACTGGTTTTTTTTCTCCACCATGTCTCTAAAGTGGATCTAACAGTGCGTAGGAGAGTAGCAAAAGGAAAAGTCTCAACGCTACTTAAAATGACAGCTGAAAACAAGGGGATGACGTTTGACTTTGTTTTACTTGTAGACTCAGGAAGTCAAGTCTGACAATAATGTGCACAGCAATATTTTCCGACACTACAATTATTCCTCAAGCACCGTGATAAGTGATAAAGAATACTCTGCAAGACCTTAAAATCAGCATAAGAGCACACTTTTAAGGTCTCCTGTCTTTACGGGAAGTAGCACTTAATACACTGAAACACGTTTCTCTTCCTGGGAAAATAATTGCAGAGTCCACCATGCGATTAACAGTTAACACTTTGGCGCCTGCCAACTGAAAGCACTCTTGTGATTGGTTTATCTTGTTCAATTATAAGAGAAATTTGCAATTATTTTCTGAGTATAAATTGAGAGTCACTCAAATTATTGTCAACAAGTTGTCAGTGCAAATAAGGTCACCAACAGTGGAGGAGAACCATATTAACAATGAAACAATAAATCTAAATAATGGAAGATTCTCTGCTCGGAGCCAAGAAAGTACGCCGTCTATACAGGTTTCCGAAAGAAACGGCTCCTCACCGAACCGCTCTCACGCTCTAAGACCATTTGTAGGCTCGCCAGGCGAGCACGTATAATGATCTTCCTCCTCACGAGGAGCTTGCGTTAGTTTCCTAGGAGACAACACGTGGCTCAGGCTGTAAAGAACAGTCTCGTGCAAAAGGGAATAATTCGTTGAAAACTGACACGGATGATGTAGCCTAAACTACTCATTACTACAGATACCAAAAAAAGTATTGGATTACCTATACAGAAAATTGGAATAGAAATTAACGAAAACGTCATCTCCGCCCTTCTTCTTGCTCATGAAAACCGCACATAGCATGTTATACCACCATATAGCGAGACGTTCAGTGGTGGTGGTCCACATTGCTGTACACACCAGAACCTCTAATATACAGTAGCACGTCCTCTTGCATTGATATATGCCTGGGATACTATCCACAAGTTCATCAAAGTACTGCTCATCCAGACTGTCCCACTCCTCCATGGCGATTCAGCGTAGAACAGTGGTTGGTGGGGCACGTCGTCCATGAGCAGTCCTTTTCAATCTATCGCAGGCATGTTCGATAGGATTCATGTCTAGATAACGTGCTGACCACTCTAGTCGAGCGATGTCTTTATACTGGAAGAAGTCATTCACAAGATTTGCAAGATGGGGGAGCGAATTACCGTCCATATAGAAGAATGTCTCGTCAATATGCTGCCGATATGGTTGCACTGTCAGCCGGAGGATGGCATTCAAGTAACGTACAGCAGTTACGGGTGATCACCAGCGCCGTACGACGGCCCCACTTAATGCCACGCCAAAACAGCAGGGAACCTCCACCTAGCTGCACTCGCTGGACAGTGTGTCTAAGGCGTGCAGCCTGACCAGGTTGCCTCCAAACACGTCTTCGCCGATTGTCTGGATCTAAGCACATGCGCTGCTCATCGGTGAAGAGAACGTGTTGCCAATCCAGTGCGCTCCATTCGGCAACTTGTTGAGCTCAGCTGTACCGCACTGCATCGTGTCGTGATAGCAAAGATGGACCTGGCCGGTGACGTCGGTAGTGAAGCTGTGCATCATGCGGCCTACTGCACCCATTTTGCATTGTAACACGACGTCCTGTGGCTGCACAAATGGCATTATGCAACATGGTGGCGTTGCTGTCAGGGTTCCTCCGAGCCATAATCCGTAGGTTGTGGTCATCCACTGCAGCAGTAGCTTTTGGGTGGCCTGAGTGTGTCATGTCATGGGCAGTTCCTGTCCCACCGTATCTGCTTCGTGTCCGAACAACAACGGTTTGGTTCACTCCGAAACGCCTGGACACTTCCCTTGTAGACAGCGCTTCCTGGCATAAAGTAACAGTGCGTGGTTGAACTACAGACAACACGAGCCGTTTGCCTCCTTACTGGTTTAATGACTGGAACTGATCGGCTGTCGGACCCCCTGCATCAGGCTCTGAGCAATGTGGTACTTAGCATCTGAGGTCATCAGTCTCCTAGAACTTAGAACTAATTAAACCTCACTAACCTAAGGACATGACACACATCCATGCCCGAGGCTGGATTCGAACCCGTGACGGTAGTGGTCGCCAGTTCCAGGCTGAAGCGCCTAGAGCCGCTCGGCCACTTCGGCCGATCATCTTCCGTCTAATAAGCGTTGCTCATGCGGAGTTCCTTACATGTTTGTGCGGGTTTAGTGACATCACTGAAAAGTCAAAGGGACTGAGTCTGTGATACAATGTCCATAGTCAACGTATATCTTCTGGAGTTCTGGGAACCGGGATGATGGAAAACATTTTTTGATGTGTGTAATATGATCACGTGGACGAGTCTTCGATCGGTTTCTGATGAAACAAAAGAAAGTGTGTGAAGTGAGAGTTCGCGCAAAGGTGGAACAATTTGTTAAGATATGCCTTGGAAAACATACAATTGTGAGTTCGTACTAATGTTGAAATCATGTGTGTACAAGCAATTACCTTTTATGGTACTCGAGAAATAATGATTAGTATCAAGATACTTTGCTGTGAACATTAGTAGTAGACTCATTCTCTGGATCATTTTTTTAATCTTGTGACTCCATGAATAAAAGCAAATCAAGTGGCACTGAATTATTTCTCAATATAAATTTTTATTAAAGTTGAGAATTTTCCAATTGTCAGTAATGCCCTGTTTATTTCATGCACGCAGAGCATGTTCCCAGCGGAGATGGAATCAAAGAGGCAGACTACAAGTCATTTTTGCCAGATATGAGGTAAGCAAGTTGCCTCTACTTGTTCTAGGAGAAGTTAGCGTGGATGTTAAATTTTGAAATTGACCGAGTACGTGACACCTGGAATACCTTCTTGGTTGCAAGGGTAGTTACATTCATGACCCCAGTGTGTAGTATTTTTGGGTTAAAATTTTATCCTTTTTGAACATAAATATTACACTTGGTCATAAAAATTATACTTGGAATATCCTCATAAATATTACCTTACAAGTTAACCTGTAGTTCAATCAGACGAAACGCGTTTTTATACACATTGCGTTACGCCAAACGTCAAATACAGCGCAAATTATTCTGAAGTAACAGTACCAGTCGATTTTCCAATGCTGTGCAATGCAGGACATTCTGTTACGGCGCCCCACTTACGATAATACAGTTGCGTATTTTACTGCTACCTCTATTTTATGTTTATCGTGCGTAAACACGGTGGTGTTGTTGCCTGGTGGGGTCTTGAGTCGGCTCAGCAGGAGGAAATAGGTATTGATACGTCGATATGTTAGTTTACGGACGTCCAGTAACCGCCGGCTTGTTAGCTGAGTGTCAGATGGTCCCGAATGTTTATGTAGTTTCCCCGCCGCGGCGCAAGATGGGCTGTGGTGAGCACGCAGTTGTTACGTAGCTGGTTCTTCCCAAGGAAGCGCCAATACTGTTGAAGTTTCATCTTGCTCCGAAATTTACACGGCTTCTTGAGATTGCCTATAGAACGGCCTAGTGTGAGACCGGTCTGTTCACTTCTGTAAGCCATCTTTTGTTGCAAGGTGGCAAATATTTAAATACTGTTTAGTAACACCATGGAGCGTACGACGTACGTTCAAAAATTATTGGCCGTTTTGTTGTTTTACGTGTTCTATTAGTACCTTTAACCCGATTTTTTCGTTATTGTCTTGGTAGACGTTTATAAAGAGTGGCCTATAGACTGTTAACCACTTCGGATATTTTATCTGTTGTCAACTGTGACACAGGTTACATGAGTTTTGGTAGTATTGATTATCATTCGTTTCGCAAGGAAGCAGAGAATTAATATTACATTAATCTACGAGAACGGAATGAAGTGCAGCGAAGTCTTAGGTATGTAAAACATTGTTTGCAGTCAGTTTGCTATGAGTAAAACGTTGGCCTACGAGCGGTGTAAGCGTTTTGGAGGGAGCCGTGATGACGCAGTAGATAGCGAACGCCTCGATGTAATCAATGGGAACGTGGAGGAAGTGAAAGAACTATTTATGGACTATTGCCGAGTCAGATATGCCGCTGCTGAGATTGGCGTACAAGTTGGCACGTGCGACAAATTTTTTTCGTATGTTTTGGGAATGAAGAGTATGAAATCTAAATTTGTTAAAAAAAAAGCGGCGACTGCAAGTTACTAAGGTGTTGCTAGATGAAGTTATTGACGATGCATGTGCGATACGTGTCATGACAGATGATGAAACGTGAGCTTACGAGCATGACGTCGAAACTAAGACGCAGTCATTTCAATGGAAGCTTTCTGGATTGCCGAGACCGCCAATGCACCACATATGCTGTGAAATGTGAAGCTAATGCTCATTGAGTTCTTAGAACGTAATTGGGTAGTTCAGAACGTGTTCCTGCAGCAAGGACGAGCGATCTATAGGGAGCCCTACTTCTGGTTCAGTGCCGTTTGCATGAAGAAATTCGGAAAACAATCCCATCTTCATGGAGAAGGAATTCGTGGCTTTTGCATCATGACAGTGAACCTGCTCAAATGAGGTTGCTTATCGGTGAACGTCCTTTTTTTTTTGTCGTCAGTCTACTGACTGGTTTGATGCGGCCCGCCACGAATTCCTTTCCTGTGCTAACCTCTTCATCTCAGAGTAGCACTTACAACCTACGTCCTCAATTATTTGCTTGACGTATTCCAATCTCTGTCTTCTTCTACAGTTTTTGTCCACTACAGCTCCCTCTAGTACCATGGAAGTCATTCCCTCATGTCTTAGCAGATGTCCTATCATCCTGTCCCTTCTCCGTATCAGTGTTTTCCACATATTCCTTTCCTCTCCGATTCTGCGTAGAACCTCCTCATTCAGTCTACCTAATTTTCAACATTCGTCTATAGCACCACATCTCAAATGCTTCGATTCTCTTCTGTTCCGTTTTTCCTACAGCTCATGTTTCACTGCCATACAATGCTGTACTAAAGATGTACATCCTCAGAAAGTTCTTTCTCAAATTAAGGCCGTTATTTGATATTAGTAGACTTCTCTTGCCCAGAAATGCCTTTTTTCCCATAGCGAGTCTGCTTTTGATGTCCTCCTTGCTCCGTCCGTCATTTGTTATTTTACTGCCTAGGTAGCCGAATTCCTTAACTTCATTGACTTCGTGACCATCAATCCTAATGTTAATTTTCTCGCAGTCCTCATTTCTACTACTTCTCATTACCTTCGTCTTTCTCAGATATACTCTCAAACCATACTGTGTACTCATTAGACTGTTCATTCCGTTCAGCAGATCATTTAATTCTTCTTCACTTTCACTCAGGATAGCAATGTCATCAGCGAATCGTATCATTGATATCCTTTCACCTTGTACTTTCATTCCACTCCTGAACCTTTCTTTTATTTTCATCATTGCTTCCTCGATGTACAGATTGAAGAGTAGGGGCGAAAGGCTACAGCCTTGTCTTACTCCCTTCTTAATACGAGCACTTCGTTCATGATCGTCCACTCTTATTATTCCCTCTTGTTTGTTGTACATATTGTATATGACTCGTCTCTCCCTATAGCTTACGCCTACTTTTTTCACAATCTCGAACAGCTTGCACTATTTTACATTGTCGAACGCTTTTTCCAGATCGACAAATCCCATGAACGTGTCTTAATATTTCTTTAGCCTTGCTTCCATTATTAGCCTTTACTTTTCCTAAAGCCAAACTGATCGTCAACTAGCGCATTCTCAATTTTCTTTTCCATTCTTCTGTATATTATTCTTGTAAGCAGCTTCGATGCATGAGCTGTTAAGCTGAGTGTGCGATAATTCTCGCACTTGTCAGCTCCTGCCGTCATCGGAATTGTGTGGATGATGCTTTTCCAAAAGTCAGATGGTATGTCGCCAGACTCATATATTCTACACACCAACGTGAATAATCGTTTTCTTGCCACTTCCCCTAATGATTTTAGAAATTCTGATGGAATGTTATCCATCCCTTCTGCCTTATTTGAACGTAAATCATCCAAAGTTCTTTTAAATTCCGATTCTAATACTGGATCCCCAATCTCTTCTAAATCGTCTCCTGTTTCTTCTTCTATCACATCAGACAAATCTTCACTCTCATAGACTCTTTCAATGTATTCTTTCCACCTATTTGCTCTCTCCTCTGCATTCAACAGTGGAATTCCCGTTGCACTCTTAATGTTACCACAGTTGCTTTTAATGTCACCAAAGGTTGTTTTGACTTTTCTGTGTGCTGAGTCTGTCCTTCCGACAATCATATCTTTTTCGATGTCTTCACATTTTTCCTGCAGCCATTTCGTCTTAACTTCCCTGCACTTCCTATTTATTTTATTCCTCAGCGACTTGTATTTCTGTATTCCTGATTTTCCTCGAACATGTTTGTACTTCCTCCTTTCATCAATCAACTGAAGTATTTCTTCTGTTACCCATGCTTTCTTCGCAGCTACCTTCTTTGTACCTATGTTTTCCTTCCCAACTTCTGTGATGGCCCTTTTTAGAGATGTCCATTCCTCTTCAACTGTGCTGCCTACTGCGCTATTCCTTATTGCTGTATCTATAGCGTTAGAGAACTTCAAACATATCTCGTCATTCCTTAGAACTTCCGTATCCCACTTCTTTGCGTATTGATTCTTCCTGACTAATGTCTTGAACTTCAGCCTACTCTTCATCACTACTATATTGTGATCTGAGTCTATATCTGCTCCTGGGTACGCCTTACAATCCAGTATCTGATTTCGAAATCTCTGTCTGACCATGATGTAATCTAATTGAAATTTTCCCGTATCTCCCGGCCTTTTCCAAGTATACCTCCTCCTCTTGTGATTCTTGAGCAGAGTATTCGCTATTACTAGCTGAAACTTGTTCCAGAACTCAATTAGTCTTTATCCTCTTTCATTCCTTCCCAAGCCCATATTCTCCTGTAACGTTTTCTTCTACTCCTTCCCCTACAACAGCATTCCAGTCGCCCATGACTATTAGATTTTCGTCCCCCTTTACATACTGCATTACCAATTCAATATCCTCATACACTTTCTCTATCTGTTCATCTTCAGCTTGCGACGTCGGCATGTATACCTGAACTGTCGTTGTCGGTGTTGGTCTGCTGTCGATTCTGATTAGAACAACCCAGTCACTGAACTGTTCACAGTAACACACTCTCTGCCCTACCTTCCTATTCATAACGAATCCTACACCTGTTATACCATTTTCTGCTGCTGTTGATATTACCCAATACTCATCTGACCAGAAATCCTTCTCTTCCTTCCACTTCACTACACTGACCCCTACTATACCTAGATTGAGCCTTTGCATTTCCCTTTTCAGATTTTCTAGTTTCCCTATCACGTTCAAGCTTCTGACATTCCATGCCCCGACTCGTAGAACATTATCCTTTCGTTGATTATTCAATCTTTTTCTCATAGTAACCTCCCCCTTGGCAGTCCCCTCCCGGAGATCCGAATGTGGGACTATTCCGGAATGTTTTGCCCATGGAGAGATCATGACACTTCTTCAACTACAGGCCACATGTCCTGTGGATACACGTTACGTGTCTTTAATGCAGTGGTTTCCATTGCCTACTGCTTCCTCATGTCGTTGATCATTGCTGATTCTTCCACCTTTCAGGGCAATTTCCCACCCGTAGGACAAGAGAGTGCTCTGAACCTCTATCCACTCCTCCGCCGTTGGCAGAATGAGGCTGACTTCTTATGCCGGAAGTCTTCGGCCGCCAATGCTGATTATTTATCAAAATTTAGGCTGTGGCGGGGATCGAACCCGGGACCGATGACGTTCTTATTATTAATCAAAGACGCTACCACTAGACCACGGGTATTATAATGAACATAATGATGCCCCAGGCTCTATAGTTGTTACACACGGTTGCGTGTGACTACCTATATGTATAAACAAAGAAAATCGGCAACGATCATTGTTTGATAAACCTTGAAGAGAGTATAAACGAGAGGTAAAAGCTTTGTCAAAGATTGAGTTCCAGACGCTTCAGGAATCGGCAAAAGTCCTGGAAGGCATATATAAGATGTACTGCAGACTATTTTGAAGAGGATAACATCTCTGTTGAGGAATAAATACAACTCTTTGCAAAAAGTAAAAGCTAAAAGTTATGTTTAGCACACAACCCGTGTTTTACTTAAGTGAGAAGAACTATGGAGCATCACAGGAAAAAGCTTCTTACAGGTGTGAAAGAAATTTGGGAAGAATAATGTCGTTTCCACTGCAGTGTTTTAGTCTAAGAAGTTCCTTTTCATTCTGTTCTCCGTCGACTGAAGAGGATGCCTTAAAAACCGATAAATCGACGTTTCCTGACATAAGTTCCCACTCCATAAATTGTGTAACCAGTCCTCCGAGCAAACTCGGAACAGCTACATTCAGACATCCTTCAATAATATATAAATACCTAAGTAATCTGATGTGACTGCGTCATTATGATCTACAATCTTGTGAAGTGACTTCACAGTTTACCAAGCTGTATGTGAAGCTTAGTTCGGTTTTCTTGCGTTTCAGATGCTTTCACTTTTCCACTTTTAATGATGTTCTTTAAAACAATCCTTGGAGCTCTTAAACTCCTTATGTTGGACAGTTTTTTTCCGTTAGAGGTTACTTAAAGAACGGTTACTTCTTACCTGGTAAAGATACCCTACCTACGCTGTTTGAAGAAATTTGGGTGGTAGTATACAGGGCGAGTCACCTAACGTTACCGCTGGATATATTTCGTAAACCACATCAAATACTGACGAACCGATTCCCCAGACCTAACGTAAGGAGAGGGGCTAGAGTAATTGTTTAATACAAACCATACAAAAATGCCCGAATTAGGTTTTTTAACAAAAACCTACGTTTTTGAAATGGAAGCACGTTAGTTTTATTGGCACATCTGAACATATAAACAAATACGTAATCAGTGCCTTTTGTTGCATTGTAAAATGTTAATTAAATCCGGAGATATTGTAACCTAAAGTTGACGCTTGAAACCTCCGACGTTCAGTTACGTGTTGTAACAAACACGGGTCACGGTCGGGGAGCAGCATCTGCAGGAACATGTTTACGATGACGACCGTGTTTGCGAGTGTGGCTGTAGTGTACTGTTGTGGTTTGGTCTAGCTGTCGCAGTGTACGCATGTAGCGCTTGCAGCTATTGTTATTCTGCATTTGTCTCCGCACGCAGACCAACTGTAGTACACCCTTTTACCAGACGTCTGTGATAGTGTAGTGTTGTAGGAATTGTGACCATGGTGTATTCGAACTCTGAAAGGCGGAGGTGATACTAATCTGTGGAGAGTGTCGACGAAATGCAGCTGAAGCCTGCATATTGTCTGCAGAACGGTACCCGGACAGAGAGCATCCAACGTGTCTCACATTGCAAAACATCCACGCCATGGTCGTAGCACGCAAATGGGTCCGTAACAGGCCCGTCACAGGAGAAGCGGGTGCAGTTGGTGTGTTAGCTGCTGTTGCCATGAACCCACACATGAGTACACGGGACATTGCAAGAGCGGGGTGGACTGAGTCAAAGTTGTGTCATGCGCATACTGCATCGACACCACTTTCACCCGTTTCATGTGTCGCTAAATCAGCAATTACATGGTGATGACTTTAATCATCGAGTGCAATTCTGTCAATGGGCATTAACAGAGAATGCGTTGCAGTTCTACCTGTTTACCGATGAAGAGGGTTTCACAAACCACGGGGCAGTGAATCTACGAAACATGCATTACTGGTCCGTGGACAATCCTCGCTGGCTCAGACAGGTAGAGCGACAGCGACCGTGGACTGTAAATGTATGGTGCGGAATCATTGGCGACCACCTCATTGGTCCTCACTTCATTGCTGGGGCCCAAACAGCTGCAACACACATCGCGTTTCTACAGAACGATCTGCCAACGTTGCTCGAAAATGTCCCACTGGAAACGCGTCGACGTATGTGGTATCAGCATGATGGTGCACCTGCACATTCCGCAATTGACACTAGGCTGACCTTTGACAGGATGTTCGACGGGCGCGTCATAGGACGTGGAGGACGCATAAATTGGCCAGCCCGTTCTCCTGATCTGACACCTCTGGACTTCTTTCTGCGGGGTACGTTAAAGGAGAATGTGTACTGTGATGTGAATACAACCCCAGAGTATATGAAACAACGTATTGTGGCAGCCTGCGGCGACATTACACCAGATGTACTGCGGCGTGTACGACATTCATTACGCCAGGGATAGCAATTGTGTGCAGCAAATGATGGCCACCACATTGAACATCTATTGGCCTGACATGTCGGGACACACTCTATTCGACTCCGCAATTGAAAACGGAAACCAGGTGTGTACGTGTACCTCACCCCTCCTGGTAATGGACATGTGCGTCAGTGAAAAATACCAATAAAAAAGGTGTTAGCATGTGAACGTAATGTGCTGTAGCAGTCTCTTCTGTACCTAAGCTCCATCACCGTTCCCTTAGGATCCCTACGTAATTCGGTGCTCTCCGAAACACACGATCGAACAGCGGAGAGGTACTCAAGCGTCAACTTTAGGTTAGATTATCTCCGGATGTAATTAACATTTTACAATGCGACAAACGGCACTGATTACGTATTTGTTTATATGTTCAGATGTGATAGCAAAACTAACAGGGTCCATTTAAAAAAAACGTAGGTTTGTGTTATAAAAATACTTCCGTGCATTTTGTACGGTTTGTATTGACCAGTTACATTAGCGTCTCTCCTCACGTTCGGTCTGTGGAATCGATTCGTCAGTATTTGATGTGGTTTAGGAAATATATCCAGCGGTACTGTCAGGTGACTCACCCTGTATGTATTGCCATATGTAGTTGAGATTTTTGGTGCTACGATAGCAGTAACAACTTATGAAGAATACTCATTAACGTTAAGTTAGTCGTATTCCAAGGAACCCACTGAGAATGGTGCTCTGTGATGCAGAAAGAAGTCAGAGATGTAAGTTTCATTTAAGTACAACACAGGTAAATGACATTACCTTACTATATTGGAGTGGAAATTGTAACTTTAAATAAATCTAAAACATCAAGTTTAAGGAGATTCCAAACAGAAAGTTATTTAATTCAGTCTTAACGTCTCTGAATTATTTACAGTAGATTTAATGTGCTGTGTTAGGTTACTGAATACATGTGTACTCATGTGACTGACCCCTCTTTGTGCTAATGTTAACTCTTTGTAGTCTATAGTGATTGTTCTTGTCCCAGTGTTACGTCTATAGTTTTTACTATCTTTTGTGAAAAGAGACGTATCAATAAGAAAGCATTTGGAGAATATATGTGTCCTGCAGAAGATGTCATAAACATCAGTTTTGAAAGAGGCCTCTGTAGGTTTTTTTAGAACTAAAAGCAGGTATAATTCTTAAAATGCTCTTCTGTATCTTGAAAATACTTTCTCTGTGAGACATGTGGCTCGATCAGCGATATTTCCGCCGCCAGTATGGATCATCCTCCCGGTGTGTGGGCAAAGCGCCAACTACCAGGCCGATCGGGAGCGGGGGGGAAAGCCGAGGAAAAGGGAGTGATTTTGCTTTAGGTCGCCGAGCCCTAACGGCGTTTTGGGAACTGTGGCAGGCAGCTAAGGTCAGGAGTCAGACATCAAGCAGGACACGTCCAGAAGGGACTGTTTACTCGGGTTATGGCGCCGTGGCAAATATCAAGAGCGTGGGAAGAGACGTTACTGGGAATCCGTTGGTGTTGTTTTTCCGCTTGCTTCATGTATCCTGGCTTCGGGACCTACGGCGGCTGTCTTCGTCGAACAAGCAAGAGGGTAAGGGCTTTGCCTGTCCTGTAAACTGTGGTCGGAATCCACTCCAGGGATCTGCGCTGATGGGCGGATGGCTGAATTTACTTGGGCGGCCGTCGCAACTGCTACTGAGTCTAGCCTACAGTGTGTTGGTTTTAATTGGTTTAATACGTAATTTTTTACGGGGTATGTGGTGTGACCGTTAGCATTTACGAGGCCTGGAGTGCTGAGACATTCCGTTGTAGATCCCTACTGTCAAGGTTTAACCACCACTGAAAACAGTTGGCTGGTACTTGTTTAGGTTGTGTATTCATATCGCACACAGAGTTAAAATGACCAGTCGCTATTAATACACTCCTGGAAATTGAAATAAGGACACCGTGAATTCATTGTCCCAGGACGGGGAAACTTTATTGACACATTCCTGGGGTCAGATACATCACATGATCACACTGACAGAACCACAGGCACATAGACACAGGCAACAGAGCATGCTCAATGTCGGCATTAGTACAGCGTATATCCACCTTTCGCAGCAATGCAGGCTGCTATTCTCCCATGGAGACGATCGTAGAGATGCTGGATGTAGTCCTGTGGAACGGCTTGCCATGTCATTCCCACCTGGCGCCTCAGTTGGACCAGCGTTCGTGCTGGACGTGCAGACCGCGTGAGACGACGCTTCATCCAGTCCCAAACATGCTCAATGGGGGACAGATCCAGAGATCTTGCTGGCCAGGGTAGTTGACTTACACCTTCTAGAGCACGTTGGGTGGCACGGGTTACATGCGGACGTGCATTGTCCTGTTGGAACAGCTAGTTCCCTTGCCGGTCTAGGAATGGTAGAACGATGGGTTCGATGACGGTTTGGATGTACCGTGCACTATTCAGTGTCCCCTCGACGATCACCAGAGGTGTACGGCCAGTGTAGGAGATCGCTCCCCACACCATGACGCCGGGTGTTGGCCCTGTGTGCTTCGGTCGTATGCAGTCCTGATTGTGGCGCTCACCTGCACGGCGCCAAACACGCATACGACCATCATTGGCACCAAGGCAGAAGCGACTCTCATCGCTGAAGACGACACGTCTTCATTCGTCCCTCCATTCACGCCTGTCGCGACACCCCTGGAGGCGGGCTGCACGATGTTGGGGCGTGAGTGGAAGACGGCCTAACGGTGTGCGGGACCGTAGCACAGCTTCATGGAGACGGTTGCGAATGGTCCTCGCCGATACCCCAGGAGCAACAGAGTCCCTAATTTGCTGGGAAGTGGCGGTGCGGTCCCCTACGGCACTGCGTAGGATCCTACGGTCTTGGCGTGCATCCGTGCGTCGCTGCGGTCCGGTCCCAGGTCGACGGACACGTGCACCTTCCGTCGACCACTGGCGACAACATCGATGTACTGTGGAGACCTCACGCCCCACGTGTTGAGCAATGCGGCGGTACGTCCACCCGGCCTTCCGCATGTCCACTATACGCCCTCGCTCAAAGTCCGTCAACTGCACATACAGTTCACGTCCACGCTGTCGCGGCATGCTACCAGTGTTAAAGACTGCGATGGATCTCCGTATGCCACGGCAAACTGGCTGACACTGACGGCGGCGGTGCACAAATGCTGCGCAGCTAGCGCCATTGGACGGCCAACACCGCGGTTCCTGGTGTGTCCGCTGTGCCGTGCGTGTGATCATTGCTTGTACAGCCCTCTCGCAGTGTCCGGAGCAAGTATGGTGGGTCTGACACACCGGTGTCAATGTGTTCTTTTTTCCATTTCCAGGAGTGTATATACACAAAATATTTCCCTGGATATATTTATCTCTGAATTGTAATAACATTACTGTTACATTTGTGCTTGAACTAACAGCGTATCTGGAAGACACTTGTATTATTTTGAAGTCCGTAGTTTCCTCAATTCTTACCAGATATTTAGAGGCCAGTTGTTATTGTGTATTTGATGGCCTGAAACAGATTCTATTGATGATAGTAGGAGAACTCCTTCAATAAACAGTAGATCGATATTCTAATTAATTTCCTGTATTAATTTTAATGATGTGTTGTAATGATATATTGTGTTTCTAGTTTTATAAGACAGATGTCAGTCTGTTGTATATACAAACTAGTTCTGGAATTTTCTCGTGCCCATTCGTGTCCGTTGCTGCTCCCGGCTGGGGGTCCATTTTGAGCCTCTAAGGAAAACAGTTGAGCGGGTGGGCGTCCGTTTTCTGAGCGTAATTGTTGAATCTGACGAGCTTGTTTGCTCATATGAAATTTTATATGCTATATGCCAAATTAACTTAATTATTCTGGTAATAAAAATCACTGTCGTAATGAATGAGTGCATTAGTTATAAAAACTAACTTATTTCAGTAAATGCGTAATAGGCCATTAGTGCCGCGTTTTTATGAGTGTTTAAAATTGAACTAATATATTTTCACCTGAATGGTAAATTTTAAAGATGTGCGGTAAGTTTAAAAATGTGATGGTTTTATTTGAAAAATTCTCTTGTTTAAAGGTACCAGATAAAATCTAAAAAAAAGACTGTTCAAATGAGTCTGAGCACTATGGGACTTAACATCTGAGGTCATCAAACCCCTAGAACTTAGAACTACTTAAACCTAACCAACCTAAGGACATCACACACATCCATGCCCGAGGCAGGATTCGAACCTGCGACCGGAGCAGCAGCGCGGCTCCGGACTGAAGCCCCTAGGACGGGTCGGCCACAGCGGCCCAATCAGTCGATATAGGTGTACCGAAGTGGGCATGATTGTGTGAAGCAATTTGCTCTTATGACAGCGTAATTACAGCGACGAGTGCTTGCTCAGATGAGAACCACTTCATGTGATTGACATCCAACTAACAGATACTCTTCCTGAATAAGATTTTTACTCTGCAGCGGAGTGTCCGCTAATATGAAACTGTGTGCTGTTCCGAGACTTGAACTCGGGACTACCGAAGCACGACCTACGCCACGACCTCGGTGCTTCACTTCTACCAGTACCTTGTCTCCTATCTTCCAAACTTCACAGAAGCTCTCCAGCGAATCTTGTAGATCTAGCACTCCTGGAGGAAATGATATTGCGGAGATTTGGCTTAGCCACAGCCTCGGAGATGTTTGCAGACTGAGATTTTCACTCTGCAGGAGAGTGTGTGCTGATATACAACTTTCTGGTATATTAAAACAGTGTGCTGGACCGAGACAAGAACTCGGAACCTTTAATCTGTCAGTAACTTTCGATAGATATTGTTTTCTGTCATTCAGGTACGATAGAAATCTAGAAACATCTGTGACTATAATTCCATAATATCTTAACTTATGCTTTAGGATATTATGGTTCATACATTCTAAGCTCTCAGCAGCATTAATTTCTGATTTCTGCTTCCACTACACCATCTGTCAACCCAAATGTAGCCTCTTCAGTTGAGGGTCCTTTTCGTAATCCGAACTAATAGCTGCTGAGGGTATTTTCCTCCACTCTGTAGAAAATCTGTTGCACGTTATCTTCAGCAGCCGCCAGAGACACAAGCAGCAACAGGGATGTAACAGACTTTGTGACACTTCACAGATTTCCCAACCAGGAGCGTATCATACAGTTTCATTCGTGCGCTTTTGAGTTTAGTTTTTGGATTTCTGCGTTCCAGTTTAGTATTTAATAGACACACTACTCGTGTTTCCTTTTGTGTCTGAAAGTAAACAGATTTTGTGGCATGTTACAAGTCCTTAATCGAAAACTAATTATTTAGTCTCAACTATATGCTTTGGTAGTTTAGTTTTTGTATCTATGTGTTTAATTTATTAGACTAACTTCTTGCGTTTTCGTCAATGCCTGCAGTAGATTTCCGTAGTGCGTGACGTTACTCATTTGTTTGTTTCGTAGTGTACTTTTTCCCTGTCTTTAGTATGGATAAGGACTGTCATGGCTGGGTGCGAATGGGAGGCGAGTTGGTGAACTTCGCTGTCAGTTCCAGGCTTTAATGGCTACGGTTATACAGCTTGAGGCTGGAAGCGGACGATATTCA
Organism: Schistocerca gregaria; assembly: GCF_023897955.1. NCBI lineage: Eukaryota > Metazoa > Arthropoda > Insecta > Orthoptera > Acrididae > Schistocerca > Schistocerca gregaria. The sequence continues at coordinate 244,332,441 of NC_064926.1, forward strand.
CAGTTGTGGACCAGCTGTGGGAATCCGACGGTTGTCAGGCACGACCCACGAGACCGACGGTAGGTCCACACTTGTGACCAATCCAGTTACAGCTCGCATTGAGGTTGACTATTCACCTAAGGGCGAGTGGGAGGTCTCCTCGTAGCATGTCAGGCTGCAAAAACTTCCCGTGTGGCCGAACGAAAGGCGTTCCTGCTTAATCTGACAAACAGTTCCAGGTGCTGTCTGAGGCCGGCTGGAGTGGCCGAGCGGTTCTAGGCGCTTCAGTGTGGAACCGCGTGACGGCTACCGTCGAAGGTTCGAATCTTTCCTCGGGTATGGATGTATGTGATGTCCTTAGGTGAGTTAGGTTTAAGTAGTTCTAAGTTCTAGGGGACTGATAAACTCAAATGTTAAGTCCCATAGAGCTCAGAGCCATTTTTTTCTGTCTGAGGCTAACGCTGTCCCTCAACCAGACGCGGTCGCTTGTCCTGTTGCAGAAAAATCCTCCCACCCTTCAAAACCCAGGCAGTAAGACAGGGTGTGATTATTAGTAGTTGTGGAAACGTACTTGAACTCTTGGCAACAAATAATATTGAGCTAACAACGAGCATCAAAACGGATACAGGGATTAGTGAATACAGGGTTCTCATAGTGAGACTGCAAACTGAAACTCAAAATTCCTAAAAATAAACCAAAAACTTACCTATTCAGAAAACATAAATAAATTCGCTTAACACCTTCTAGAAAGACGATCTCCACGCCTTCCAAATGTAAATAAAGAAAGACCAGATGTGGCTTGAATTCAAAGAAATTGTTAGGACAGCAACCGAGAGATTAATACCAGTTAAATTAACAAACAATGGACGTGATGCTCCTTGGTACACCAAATAGATCAGAACATTGTTGTAGAAAGAAAAGAAAAGCAAATTCCCTATGATTTGCTATCTTTTACACAGGCTCGTAACTTAGCACGAGCTTCAATGCGAGGTGCTTACAATACAAAACATCAAAAAAAGTTTTGTATTGCCCTGTTTCCCAGAACTCCTGAAGATAGACGTTGACCGTGGATATATCATCACAGACACAGTCCCTTTGATTATTCAGATATGTCACTAAACCCGCCCAACGGTCTAAAAGCCGTGCATGAGCAGTGCCTATTACACAGAGGGGGACCGACAGCCGATAAGTCCCAGTCATTTCATCAGGAAGGAGGTACACGGCTCGTGTTGTCTGTAGTACAGCCATGCAATGCTACTTCGTGCCGGGAAGGTCTATCAACTAGGAAAGTTTCCAGGAGCCTCAGAATGAACCAAAGCGATGTTGTTCGGACAGGGAGGAGACACAGAGAAACAGGAACAGTCGATGACATGCCTCGTTCAGGCCGCTCAAGGGCTGCCACTGAGTGGATGACCGCTACCTACAGATTATGGCTCGGACGAACACTGACAGCAACGCCACCGTATGGAATAATGCCATTTGTGCAGCCGCGGGACGTCTTGCTACGACTGAAATTGTGCAGAATAGGCTGCATGATGCACAACTTCACTCCCAATGTCACTGCCAGGTGCATGTTTGCAACAACTACACCATGCAGCGAGGTACAGATGGGCCCAAAAACATGCCGAATGGACAGCTTAGGATTAGCATCACGTTCTCTTCACCGATGGGCGTCGCATGCGTCTTCAACCAGACAGTCGTGTTTGGAGGCAACCTGGTCAGACTGCACGCCTTAGACACAATGTCCAGCGAGTGCAGAAAGGTGAAGGATCCCTGATATCTTGGGGTTGCATTATGTGGGGCGTCGTACGACGCTGGTGGTCACGGAAGGAGCCGTAATGGCTGTCCGATACGTCAATGCCATCCTCCGACTGATAGTGCAGCCATATCGGAAGAATATTGGCGAGGCATTCGTCTTCATGGACGACAGTTTGCTCCCCCATCGTACACATTTTGTGAATGACTTACTTCAGGAAAACGACATCGCTCGACTAGAGTGGCCAACATGTTCGCCAGACATGAACCTTATCGAACATGCCTGCGATAGACTGAAATGGGCTGTTTATGGACGACGTGACCCACCAACCACTCTGAGGGATCTACACCAAATCACCGTTGATGAGTGGGACAATCTGGACCAGCAGTGTCTTCATGAACTTCTGGAAAGTATGCCATGAGTAATACAGGCATCCATCAATGCAAAAGGACGTGCTACTGGGTATTAGAGGTACCGTTGTGTACAGCACTGAGGACCACCACCTCTGAAGGTCTCGCTGTATGGTGGTATAACATGGCATGTGTGGTTTTCATGAGAAATAAAATGGGTGGAAATCATGTTTCTGTTGATTTCTCTTCCAATTTTATGTGCAGGTTCCGGAACTCTCGGAACCGAGGTTATGCAAAACTATTTTTAATGTGTGTAGTTTCCACAACGAAACGTTGTCTCGATACTTGGCAGAATATCCAAACAAATTCTAGTCGTATGCGAAGTATGAAACTGGCAAAACAGTGCCTTGTCTGTGTGTCAGCAATGGAAATGCTATCAATGTCTGTGCTATTAAAGCAGAGTTACTAGTGACAGTCTCTAGAAATTCAGTCACCAAATATTCCAGATTTCCAATAAAGAACAGCCGACACCTTCGGAGTAATGAAGCAACATAAATCACTTAATGAAAGCAAGTCTTGCGGTTCAGGCTGTATACCAGTTTGGTTCCTTTCAGAGTTTCCTGGCGCAGTAGCTCCGAAGATAACAATCGTCTACAACTGCTTGCTCGAAGAATGATCCGTACCCAAAGACTGAAAAGCTACACAGGTCACACCCGTATTCAAGAAAGGCAATAGTAGACATACGCTGAATTACAGATTCATATCACTAACGTCGTTTTGCAGTAGGATTTTGCAACATGTACTGTGCTCGATCACTATGAATCACCTCGAAGAAAACGGTTTATTGACAAATAGCGAACACGGATACAGTAAACATTGTTCTTGTGAAACTAAATTAGCTTCTTACTCACACGAAGTGTTGAGTGCTATTGACAAGGAGTTTAAAATAGGTTCCGTCTGCCTAGATTTTCATAAGGCTTTCGGCACCGTACCTCACAAGTGGCTTGTAATACACTCCTGGAAATTGAAATAAGAACACCGTGAATTCACTGTCCCAGGAAGGGGAAACTTTATTGACACATTCCTGGGGTCAGATACATCACATGATCACACTGACAGAACCACAGGCACATAGACACAGGCAACAGAGCATGCACAATGTCGGCACTATCCTCCTTTCGCAGCAATGCAGGGTGCTATTCTCCCATGGAGACGATCGTAGAGATGCTGGATGTAGTCCTGTGGAACAGCTTGCCATGCCATTTCCACCTGGCGCCTCAGTTGGACCAGCGTTCGTGCTGGACGTGCAGACCGCGTGACACGACGCCTCATCCAGTCCCAAACATGCTCAATGGGGGACAGATCCGGAGATCTTGCTGGCCAAGGTAGTTGACTTACACCTTATAGAGCACGTTCAGTGGCACGGGATACATGCGGACGTGCATTGTCCTATTGGAACAGCAAGTTCCCATGCCGGTCTAGGAATGGTAGAACGATGGGTTCGATGACGGTTTGGATATACCGTGCACTATTCAGTGTCCCCTCGACGATCACCAGAGGTGTACAGCCAGTGTAGGAGATCGCTCCCCACACCATGATGCCGGGTGTTGGCCCTGTGTGCCTCGGTCGTATGCAGTCCTGATTGTGGCGCTCACCTGCACGGCGCCAAACACGCATACGACCATCATTGGCACCAAGGCAGAAGCGACTCTCATCGCTGAAGACGACACGTCTCCATTCGTCCCTCCATTCGCGCCTGTCGCGACACCACTGGAGGCGGGCTGCACGATGTTGGGGCGTGAGCGGAAGACGGCCTAACGGTGTGCGGGACCGTAGCACAGCTTCATGGAGACGGTTGCGAATGGTCCTCGCTGATACCCCAGGAGCAACAGTGTCCCTAATTTGCTGGGAAGTGGCGGTGCGGTCCCCTACGGCACTGCGTAGGATCCTACGGTCTTGGCGTGCATCCGTGCGTCGCTGCGGTCAGGTCCCAGGTTGATGGGCACGTGCACCTTCCGCCGACCGCTGGCGACATCATCGATGTACTGTGGAGACCTCACGCCCCACGTGTTGAGCAATTCGGCGGGACGTCCACCCGGCCTCCCGCATGCCCACTATACGCCCTCGCTCAAAGTTCACCAACTGCACATATGGTTCACGTCCACGCTGTCCCGGCATGCTACCAGTGTTAAAGACTGCGATGGAGCTCCGTATGCCACGGCAAACTGGCTGACACTGACGGCGGCGGTGCACAAATGCTGCGCAGCTAGCGCCATTCGACGGCCAACATCGCGGTTCCTGGTGTGTCCGCTGTGGCGTGCGTGTGATCATTGCTTGTAGAGCCCTCTCGCAGTGTCCGGAGCAAGTATGGTGGGTCTGACACACCGGTGTCAATGTGTTCTTTTTTCCATTCCCAGGAGTGTAATATTGCGTGCGTATGGAATAGCGTCCCAGTTATGTGACCAGATTCGTGATTTCCTGTTAGAGAGGTCACAGTTTCTAGTAAAAGACGGAAAATCATGGAGTAAAGCAGAAGTGATTGCTGGCGTTCCCCACGATAGTGTTATAGGCCCATTGCTGCTACTTTTGTTATAAACGACCTAGGAGACAATGTGAGCAGCCGTCTTAGGTTGTTTGCTGGTGATGCTGCCATTTATCGTGTAGGAAAGTATGAGAAGAATAAAACAAATTGCAAAATGATTTAAATATGACATCTGTATGGAGAGAAATTAGGCAATTAACGCTAAATAATGAAAAGTGTGAGGTGATTTTCATGAATGCTAGAAGGGTCCGGTAATTTTCGGATACACAAAAAATCAATGAAGTCTAAATGCCACAAATTCAACTAAATACCTAGGCACTACAATTACGAAAGACTTATGTTGGATATAATACATAGATATTGGTGTGGTTAAGGTAAACAAAAGACTGTAATTTATTGGCAGAATACTTTGAAGATGCGTTAAATCTGCTAAAGAGACTGTTTACGTTACACTTGCTCGTCCTCTTTCAGAGTACTAATTATCAGATAGGATTAATGGATTACATCGAGGAAGTTCAAAAACAGCAGCACTTTTCGTATTATGGAGAAATAGGGGAAAGTGTGTCAGAGACATGGCACAGGATTTTGGGTGGCCATCATTAAAACAAAAGCGTTTCTTGTTGTTGCGCGATCTACTTACGAAAAGTCACTCCATCCTCTTTCTATTCCGAATGCCTTAATATTTTGTTGATGCCGACTTAACATAGGTAGAAACAGTCATCATAGCAAACTAAGAGGAATCAAAGCTCGCACGAAAAGTTTAGGTGTACGTTCTTTTTCGAGAGTGAAATAATACAGACTTACTGTGAAGGTGTCTTGATGAGCTTTTTTGCGGAGTATCCACGTAGCTGTAGAAGTAGTTGGGTTGGTAAATTTCTACTAATATTTAGTCCACTTTTTGTAAAGTGTATTCTTAATTCTCTCTGTGGAAGAACTATCGTGAAAATATGCATTACAAAAGAAACTCAAGTTACAGCTTACATCAGTTGAATTATATGTAAAATTGTTACTACTGAGTTCATCGTAACCACAAGAACATCCATGTTTAATAAAATTAATAACATTAAAACATCTTGAGGAGATGTAAGATGAGGTTAAATTTTATAAAACTTGATTTATAAGATTTACATTAGGAACTATATGTTATTTACTGATAATGTGTTCCAGCCCAGATTATCGGCTACTGACACAAAATGAAGTTTCTGCAATTTTTGTGCTAACTTTGACCATTTTATTATCTACCTTCTCAAATTCTACTGAGTAGCCTATAGCTTTTATTTTGTTGCTTGAAGAGCTTTTTTTTCTTCGAAATACATACGGTTTGACGCCTGATGACTTTGGTTAGAATTACGCATTACAGTTTGTAGTAAAATATAATCTTTTTGTTAGCCATGACCCTTGATGGCAAGTATTCTGTTAGTTTTGCATGATATTGTGATCCTATTTGTAATTCAGATATTTTGTGTGCATTTTATCTAGTACAGAAATGGTTCAAATTGCTCTGAGCACTATGGGACTCAACTGCTGAGATCATCAGTTCCCTAGAACTAAGAACTACTTTAACCTAAGGACATCACACACATCCATGCCCGAGGCAGGATTCAAACCTGCGACCGAAGCGGTCGCGCGGTTCCAGACTGCAGCGCCTAGAACAGCTAGGCTAATCCGGCCGGCTATCTAGTTGCATCTGTTAAATATTAAACCTCTTGAGAGAAAGACCCTGCCCTAAAAATAAATAGCATTCGACGAGCAATACATCTGCTTTGTTTGTAAAACTGTATGATTGCAACGAGATAGTGCTTGGTGTACAGTTAGTGCTACGTGGTTTAAAAGCCTGTTCCTGTGATCTATGCCCGCAATACTTTCGCAAATGATTCCAGTGTAATGGAAGTACACACAATGTTTCCCATGGATATGACGAATGTATATTTCGCAGTATATTATAATTTTGTTATGATGCGCCTGAGGCCTGCTACCAAGACTGTTTTTCTTTCGAAATTAGAAATAAAACGCAGACTTTATATCCACCAATCACATATTTTTTCAGATCAAAAGCTATTTTACCATATCTTGCACAACTCATCTTCTTCGTATCTGAAGAAAAATGAAACGTATTGTACAGGCGCACTTGAGATAGGTTATAAAGGATCATAAAACCGAGCGACTTCCAACGACAGCAGTTCGTTTTTAAACTCCATTGTAATCGTAATGCTTCGCTATTCTATGTAATAGTATATTATGGACAAAATAAGTTAATGTAATGTACAGAATCCCCCGTAAAATTACCGCAGGGTGCGCCGAAAGGGTGCGAAGACTTGTGTGTTCGTGATACGGCGCTCTTCACAGCAGCTTTTAGCACTATCCGGCACAGTAATGAAGCTCTTAGCGGTCAAGATGTGTTTTAAGATAGCAGACGTGATGGACGCCGCCAACGATGCGACCGTCAGGGCTACCCACGGCAACGCCCTAATGGGGCCACATGCTGATGTAGGATATTGTGTCGCTCATAACTGCTGATACGATCTCTCCTAATGGCTACGGCGGAGTAGAAAGGCTGCCAATATACTTCCCAACAAGCGAGGGCCACGTACCCAGGAACTACGAATGCGAGGGGAAGGTGAAAAATAGTGTGCCTTGTAGTGGATATGACTTTTATGTCAGCTTCGTAATGAGTCAGTTTTTGGGAAGAGTGCATTTTTCTGAAGTGTGGTTGGGTAAAGATTAGGAAATATCCATCTACGGATGGCCTATGTTCTTAACTGTCATGTACGGATGCAGGATTTGCTTTTAGGTGTAGCACAGTGTTTCTCTTATCCACCCCCTTTTCTCCCCACCGGTCCCATGTTCACCAAATAAAACTATCTGTCTTTCTCACTTTTAACGTGCCACGGATGTCTGCGCCTATAATAACAATAATATTAAAATATATAAACATTTTAATTTGGTAATATTTTTTTCGTCACACGATTGCTTAGGTCTTCACTCCAGCTTAAGAAAGAAGAAATTCAGGGGAATATGCCATTTGAATAGTATGTCCTAAAATTTTGGAAGCAGATGTAAGAAGCAGCAGCAACAATAAGTTGTAATATTTATGAAGACGTTATAGCTTACAAAACACAAGACTGATGTGTCCACTCGTCAATACGAGCATATTACAGTTTGTCAATATATAACGCTATGTCGCTCTTCAACACTGGATTTTATGCATGTGCATGAATGTAATGTTTCTCTTATTTTGTTGTTGTAAGGAATTAAGATCAAATTCTGTAACTTTTGTTAAGCTGGCACACTGACGATGTCAGGGATACAGCTTCATTTGATATATTGTCAGAATGATAAAATGTGGCCTTTGGAAAACGCACGGAGAGCAGCGATCGTAAGTGGCCAGTGGACGTGATTTGTTGCTACGAGTGGAAGACGACAAAAGTGTGTGTGTGTGTGTGTGTGTGTGTGTGTGTGTGTGTGTGTGTGCGTGCAGCTGAGCTCTGTGGCTGTGAGAGGTAATGCAATTTCCATTGGCAACTCTACAAGAAAGACTTTTGAGGAAGCTGCAAGACGATTATAAAAGAGGGGTACTATATGTCCAAAGCAGAAATATCTGCAACAGACTGATGAAACGTAATTTCTGAAATTGTTGCCGTCGAGCTAATATGTCATGCCAGTAACTTTGTAAAGAGTAAGATTAAACCACTTAAGACAGTCAATTCTGTAAAAGATTTGCCAGTGTTTTAGAGGTTACTTTGGACAAAAATGTTTCTTGTATGTACATTAATAATAATTTTTTTTGTGATTATCAAACCAAGTCATTGTCACCATAAACAGTGTCTGAAATCTCGAGTCACGTCATGAGGGAAACCTTGTTTTCGTATCAGACGATAATTTTGACAAACACTTGGGGACTTTGGTTAAATCTTCTCTCATGCGAAAAGTTCATTTATTATAGGTTAATTGCGCTCATAACGAAAAATTTTTGACGGCTATCATAATTAACGTTTTGACAGCAATATTTGAAATGTCTTTTCAAAACTGTGGCAAATTCTGCCTTTCTCTCAACTACACAGATTATGTTTTGTTGATAAGTGTATGTGTCAGTATTCAGGCTATTTACCAGTTTCTGTACTACTCTGTTGTTAGTTCTATGTCATTTCCTTTTAAATATAACATTTATGGAAGTGAATTATATAAGAGGCGTTAAAAAGTTCCCGTTTGACGGGTTAACTGCAGCGTATAAGCAATACAGTGCAACTCCGATGCAGATATATAAGCGTCGACGTGCAGGCAAGGGATTAATGTGATATTCGTGTCTCTCCAATGAGCTTGCGATAAACGTCGCAAAGTGAGATATGGCGACATTATTACCAAATGCGTACAAATGGGACGAACAACGGTAGAGAGCCATTGGAGAGCGAAGAACATGTATGAGGCATCGTGCGTGTCGAAAACCACCATTGAGGAATGATGCGATAAGGGTTGCTGCTGCCTTATGACAATGCACGTCCCAATATCCCAAATTTCATCACCCAGAAGTTAGTCCAACGCAGTAAGGAGACTTACGGCCAGCCGCCAAATATTTCTGATCTCTCCCCTGCGATTATCACACCTCTGGTCACTTAAGAAACGCCTTGAAGCGTCCACCCTTCCTGTCGGACGAGGGATGGCGGTTACAGATTTATTCATGCATCAGGACACGGTGTTTACCAAACGGTTGTCTTCAAACTGATGCGTCGGTTGGATAATAGCCTTAGTGCGATTTTGCCTGAGTGACATACCGGTTATGGGCTATACGGGCTTAGAACGAAAAATGTTTGACCGCCTCATACAGTTATTAGGAATAACTACATAATCAAAATTAATAACATTAGAAGTTAATCTGTAATTATTACCCTGTAGGTTAATGCAATAATTCTTGATTTCATCTCATTCAATAACTTCTTTAACTAATTCAACAGTTTTTCACATGTATTTGAATTTAACTAACTCACTTTGAGATCACTTACCACAAATTTAAACTTTTTTTCTGCAACTGGTTTTCTAAAAGGGTGGATTTACATAATTTTGGGGTGCTGAATTCACTGGTGATATCTCTATGACGTCATTTTCCTAGATAAACAACAGAATAAAAAATGGTAATAGCGAAAATTGATAAAATTAAGTAAAACAAAAATACACATTCAAAAAGTTTTAAATCAATACAGTTCTGTATGTATATATGGGCATGATTCCAGTAAAAGGTCCAAATTAATTCAAAAGATATTTTCACCTTTAATTGTCTTCGGTTGTTGAAAAATGCGACGATCGATCTCTTCTTTCGTTTTCCGTTTCACCACTCTCCCTAACAAGACCTCAGCAGTAGTCACTCATCATCGAAGAGTTCCAGTGGCCTTGATAAAGGTGTTCCATGGGGTGTCTTCGTGAAAGAATTCACCATGCTCATCGCTTACGACTCCCAAATTGACTGGGAAGAAATAAAGTTAAGAATGTAAAAAGTTACTTTTGAGCGACATTCTACGCCTCATGTTCTTATTGTTGTCCAACAGATAATTCACAATGGTAACATAGTTTTTGTTTTTTCTGTTACACAAAACGACCTTCACAATTTCTTTAAAAGAAGACCCAGCAGCTAATTGGATATCTGTGATTTTGGTATAAAATGTTGGATCTTTCACAAATATTCTTATTTGTGGCGCAACAATTATATCCTCTTTCAGCTTTGCATAACTTCATTTGGGAAACTTTCTTTTAAGTCATTGTAGGCCTCAACTTTCTTATCCAGAGCTTTGACAAACGTGACATGAAGGTGAGGCAAAATGATTTTGTCGGGCTCAACCAATGGGGTATTGTTCACATTTACGTTTCCAGGAAAATATGACTCCCTTATAGGCCGTTCCTTGACTATGTAATGGTTCTTGGTGTCACGGCTGTCCCAAAGGCACAACAAGCAGTAGTATTTCGAGAATGCAGCCCGTAAACCTGGAAGAAGTGCTACAATTTTTAAAACACAGCAAAGGCGCCATTCATGATCCATACATTAGATTGCCTTTAGCAGTGAACTCATGGTTTCATAAATTTCTTTCATGTCAACTGCGTAAGCCAAAGATATCGATGGAAATGCATTGCCATTATGCAGTAGTACTGTTTTCAAGCTGGTTTTACTGGAGTCAATAAATAGTTGCCACTCCTGCGGATTACATTTTACACCTAGCTGCATCATCGGGCCATTCACTACTCTACATACACACATTGAAATCTGCATATCAAAATACTGTGCGAAGGAAGCACCTCTTGATCAGAAACAGGAATTTTTTGTCCCTGGAGCTAGAAGGTTCCGTTGTTGCAGTCTCGACCCCAAGATTTCAGCTTGCTGTTGCGAAATTTTTAGATCGCGAACTAAATCGTTGATTCCTTTTCATTAAAGTGCTGAAGCGAAGTGTGATCATATTGAGGGCAGTACTCTTCTATATGTTCAGTACTTCCTGATTCACTTGATATGGTGTCTGGTTCCGTGGCTTTCAAGTTACATACAGGAACAGGCAATCCTTTCTTCATGGGGCAGAAGCAAATGCACTGAAGGTACATTTGGATATTTTATTTTATGTCTAATTTTGCTGGAATGTCCCGAAATATTTGTAAGACAGAAGAAACAGTCTGAAAAATGTTCATTAGGCACACACCACACCATCGGAACAGCGATTGGCATGGCTCATCGTTTTCCTTTCAGCCACTCGGTTAAGGTTGTAATACACGGTACGCAGGCAATATGAGGTGCAAAACTTTTACCTTCATCACCAACAGGACAATCAAAATACAATTCATATGCTTTCTTAACCAAATCAGTGATTGGTTTTCTATGGGCCTTTGGAGTAAATTTTCCACACACATAACAAAGGTCTGGTCGGTTTAGACAACAGCGAGATTAGCTAGTTGGCATCTTTCTTAGCGTAAGTTTTAAACAAAAAAGTTAGCACTGTCTTTCTCAGGAAACACTCACTGAGGATCTCTTTCACACCAGCGGATTACCACACCAACCATTTACTGACAATCTGAAGATCTTCTAGCTCTCCTCTGCAAATAAAAAACAATCAATTAAACATTAAAACAGAAGAAAAGCAAAAAAGCGAAATACTGAATACGAAAAGTGAAAAACCTTTAAAAGCTCAAAAATGGCACTTGCTAGTACATTTTGAAAGGTACATTCTTATTCTACATACCAAAATACTTAATAGTTGATGATTAAATCCCAGATGCAAAATGGCTGTTGACTAGTGAAGTTAGCTCTTTCGTGTGGAATCAACGATGTCGCCCAGACGCATATTACTGGTTATTATGTCCATTCGAATTCAGTGAAAACCAATCGTTTTCCGGAATAGCTCTTCCAAGTTATTAGTGAAGACCGTCTTATTTCTATAGATGAAAGTTCAATAAACTACAATTTCTTACGTTCATAATAATATTCGACTAATTATCCAATCGCTGTGATCAGGTTTTTTTTTTATTTATTACTGCCATTTGTTATTAGGGCAGTGTATCCCATTCTGTTACTAACGAAGAGATTTTCCGTAGTAACAGAACCTTCCACGGGACGCTGAAGCTCTGTGTTACTTCATTACTTCAGTATTGCTGCGAAGGCTTCAGACATATAGAACCGCACCGTTTAAGAGATTGTTCTAATAATTACGTCGGGAAACATAAGACTCAGAAATGTGGCCAACAATTTAAGGAAACCATTAAATCAGAAGTTCAGTCGATAAAGGATTGCCAAAACTCATTACTGCCCGAGACTTCGAACATGAGAGAAACGGAAGTAATTACAGACGTACGTGCAGGGATTGGTATGACGGTATTAAAAGACGGCGTGAAGCAAGTGTTGCCCCTCATACAAGACAAGTTCGCACCAGCAGCATATCCTACGCCATTGCTAGCATCACACGATTCCTTCAGCTATGGTAATATTCTAAATGCGGCACAAAAACTAAAGCTACAAGTGCAATGATTTCCAACGGATCACTTATTATACATCTGGCATCGCTTGGAACGTAGCAGCCACCAACTGGTTTCTGTTTTACTTTCTTTATGTCCCTGAACGTTCTGGCAAACAAGTATGAACTTTCACCAGCCTACTTCTCTTTTCCCTAATGCAAAAATGCAGCTGCGTAATATTTCTTAGCTTTCAGTTCTTTGGGCCAAACACAATAATGTAGTTGGTTTTAGTGCAACTAAGTAATATAAAATTTTATTTAAAAAAACCCAAAGCCGTTGCCACTTGACTCCCTCAATGCGTTCAAGCCTGATATGGGAAGATGTAAGACACATTTTTCTTGAGGTTTCCTGTTCTCAGACTCTCTTATCATCTTCGTAGACTATATTTCTTCTCGTTTTTACGTTTTGCATTGACAGGAAAATAAATAGTAATTACTACCTCCCAACGTTGTAAGCAAGCAGTGCCAACGACTGTTTGATGGGAATTCAGTGCGATTATTAACGGGTTCCCAAAGGCTATTTAGTTAGTCCTCATGCACTTAATCACTAGCGTAGCAATAGTCCCTAGACATACTCTCCTAGCTCCAATAGGTTTTCCAAATGAATTACAAACACTATCAAGAGGACATACATACGCGGTCATGACACCTCATTCGGTATGATGTCTAAATTGTATTGCATTGTATTTTCACTCTAAACGGACTAGTACGTCAGTCATTCCTTAAAGAGGAATTGGTAATTCGCTGAGAATTATATTCCAATAAATTTAGTGGAATGTGCCCGTATGCAATTAGTATTCTCTGCTCATATTTCCTCCGAGAACCACCAAACAATTTTCTAAGCAGATTGACGGTGCAGATATCTTTATTATTATTTTTCTTTAAAAAAATGTTCGCATATCTTGAGTATACGGAGTTCGAAAATTCTCTCACTCCCGCCTTGGGATACAGCTCAAGAGAGTTGAATTCTTGCTTTAACCATACTGCTCGTTACAGCTATAAACCAAAAGTGCTAAAAATCAAATAAATTAATCACAAAACGTAGTAGAGTAGCGTGTTCTTTGGAGTCGGAGTCGTCAGAGAACTCATTCTTCCCCACAACATTAGTGTATCACATTCGAGACTGGTCTCCTTCACCCTGGATGATGCACTTCGACTGCTGTTTGCAATACATTATTTTTCCGTCAACATCATAGCTTTGTGACTGTGACTGTGAAACGTCCCCTTAGAAAAATATAATGAATTACTTTGCTGGTAAACCCCTTACATTATTTGATTTTCATACATAGCGCTACGTGGCGTTACCAATAAAGAAACCTATACAGCCTACTTACAACTATAAGAAAATTGTATGATGTTTCATTAGAAAAGATAATATTAAAATTAGCAGATACACGAAACGTTTTACATAATAGGTTTTTTATTACAAAGGAAAACTTACACACATCGTTACTAAACATACGTTGCCCGTGGCTGATGTGTTTTTACACATTCAGGCATACTAAGAGCTGCATCGTAATTTGAACACCACCAGCAGATTTCCTTTTGTCATGTTTATCCCTTCTATCTCTTGTTGACATCATGGCACGGTTTTCATACGCATACTGGGTGCGGTTCTTGTTGATACTTTTACTACCACAGTTGTTTTTCGAATGTTCATTTAACAGATACAATATTTCAAATGCTTAACTACAATATAGTCTTTTAAATCTGAGAATTCAGCTACAGAGATATCTGAATCAAAATGAAAATCATCAGGTTCCATTAAAATCTAGAATCACCAGTTTCCTCTTCCCGGATACTGAAGATATACCTATCACGGAAATACCTAACGACAAAGATGTGTAGAGCGCGAGAGTGGGGCAATAAAGACACTAGATGGAAGCAGTATGAGGCTAAGCACAGGGCAGAAAAGTACAACACGATTTAGTGGAGTACAGGTAGTCCAGATGTAAAGTTTTCTTATGTTTCCTTTACTTCAAAGGGCAAAAAAAACATGGGCGCAATGCACAAGTAGTGGATAAGATCCTTGACTCCGTTCTAAATGTAATCGGTGCGCTCGGCCGCCAATCAGTTGTGCAGTGCTGGGGAATTCTTGTTGGACTCATAGTAGAGAGCAGTTCTAGGGAAGGAGATCTCATATTTACAAATGTAAGAAAAATTATCTTGAGTATCATGCGGATGAAAACTTGTTTATACAGCTACTTTATTGCAGATACAGTTTGTTTGAAAAAGAACTCCCTACTTATAACGTGTCCTAGAATCTGTACAAAGTGGCATTCACTATACTAGTTTGTGGTGTTTCATTCATTAACTCTCCAAGACTGGCCTCCGTGCAACTGGCTGGTCTGCTTGACCTTGAGACGGCACCAGTGATGTTTCTTTCCTCTGTTCCTCAGTTCAGTCCATGCGTGCGTGCAGTGCAGTGTTGAGAAACTCGGCAACAGTGTGAACTCCCCTACAGAAAGCGCAGTGTGTTATTTGGCTTGTGAAAACTGAATCAGTAATAACAGTGCAACTTAATTTTAGACATCAGAATGGTGGTGAACCACTTACAGCAAAAACTATCGTGTGATTGGTCCTTTCATTTTTGTAGGAAAAATATTAAACGGGGACGTTTACTATGACATATTGACAGAGTACGTCTTTCCCAGAATGGACGATACTGAGGCGGAAATTGCGCTTGTGTTTTAACAAAATTGCGCCACACGTCGGTACAGTAACTATGTGCATGCAGCCCTTGACATTCGCTTTCCATGAAGGTGGTTTATCAGGGCACGCCCAATAGCTTGGCCACCATGAAGTCCAGACTTCACCCCACTGGACTTTTTCTTTTGGGGCCACATAAAAATTGGTGTGTACAGCGAAAAAAAATCAGACATATCAATTATTAACGGGAAAGAATCGTCGTGGCGGTTCGGACAGTAACACCTGAAGTGTTGGTGGATACGTGGCGAGAAGTGGAATATCGTCTCGAAATGTGCAGAGCAGCAAATGGCTCCCACGTTACCATCTACTAACATTAAACAAAACCCAAAGGAATTCTCTTTCATGATACGTACTCGTTAATGTAATGTTTCATTAATTTACCCATTACATTTATACTTACAACTAGGGAGCTCTTTTCCAAATACCATGTATAGGTACAGAAGATTTTTTTTTTTTTTTTTTTGAATATTTCAAGGTAAACCATTCACTTACAAGCACGAAATGTTTGTCTGCCAAAACTTACCATTGAATAAAATCTTGGACCCTTAAATAACTAATACTATTCATTTTGTTGTTGTTGTGGTCTTCAGTCCTGAGACTGGTTTGATGCAGCTCTCCATGCTACTCTATCCTGTGCAAGCTGCTTCATCTCCCAGTACCTACTGCAGCCTTCATCCTTCTGAATCTGCTTAGTGTATTCATCTTTTGGTCTCCCTCTACGATTTTAACCATAACTGCCCTCCAGTACTAAATTGGTGATCGCTAGATGTCTCAGAACATGTCCTACCAACCGATCCCTTCTTCTAGACAAGTTGTGCCACAAGCTCCTGTTCTCCCCAATTCTATTCAATACCTCCTCATTAGTTATGTGATCTACCCATCTAATTATGAGCATTCATCTGTAGCACCACATTTCGAAAGCTTCTAGTCTCTTCTTGTCTAAACTATTTATCGTCCACCTTTAACTTCCATGCATGGCTACACTCCATACAAATACTTTCAGACACGACTTCCTGACACTTAAATCTATACTCGATGGCAACAAATTTTTCTTCTTCAGAAACGCTTTCCTTGCCATTGCCAGTCTACATTTTCAATCGTCTCTACTTCGATCATCATCAGTTATTTTGCTCCCCAGATAGCAAAACTCCTTTAGTAATTTAGGCTTCTCACTTCCTAAACTAATTCCTTCAGCATCACCTGATTTAATTCGACTACCTTCCATTATCATCCTTTTGCTTTTGTTCATGTTCTTCTTATATCCTCCTTTCAAGACACTCTAGATTCCGTTCAGCTGCTCTTCTAAGTCCTTAAGTCCTTTGCCGCCTCTGACAGAATTACAATGTCATCGGCGAACTTCAAAGTTTTTATTTATTCTCCATGGATTTTAATACCTACTGCCAACTTATCTTTTCTTTCTTTTATTGCTTGCTTGAATAACATCGGGGATAGGCTACAAACACGTCTCACTCCCTTCCCAACCACTGCTTCCCTTTCATTCTCCTCGACACTTATAACTGCCATCTGCTTTCTCTATAACTTGTAAATAGCATTCCGCTCCCTGTATTTTACCCCTGCCACCTTTAGAATTTGAAAGAGAGTATTCCAATCAATATAGTCAAAAGCTTTCTCTAAGTCTACAAATGGTAGAAACGTGAGTTTGCGTTTCCTTAATCCGTCTTCTAAGATAAGTCGTAGGGTCAGTATTGCCTCACGTGTTCCTTCAATTCTACGGAATCCAAACTGATCTTCCCCGAGGGGAGCTTCTTTCACCTTTTCCATTCGTCTGTAAAGAATTTCCTTTAGTATTTTGCAGCTGTGACTTATTATACTCATAGTTCGGTAATTTTCACATCTGTCAACATCTGCTTTCTTTGGGATTGGAATTATTATATTCTTCTTGAAGTCTGAGGGTATTTCGCCTGAATCATACATCTTGTTCACCAGATGGTAGAGTTTTGTCAGGACTGGCTCTCCCAAGAATGTCAGTAGTTCTAATGGAATGTTGTCTACTCCTGGGGCCTTGTTTCGACTGAAGTCTTTCAGTGGTCTGTCAAACTCTTCACGCAGTATCATATCTCCCATTTCATCTCTACCTACATCCTCTTCCATTTGCATAATATTGTCCTCAAGTGCATCTCCCTTGTATAGACCCTCTATATAATCCTTCCACCTTTCTGCTTTCGTTTCTTTGCTTAAAACTGGGTTTCCATCAAAGCTCTTGATATTCATGCAAGAGGTTCTCCTTTTTCCAAAGGTCTCTTTAATTTTCCTGTAGGCAGTATCTATCTTACCCCTAGTGAGATAAGCCTCTACATCCATCCTTACATTTGTCCTCTAGCCATCCCTGCTTAGCCATTTTGCACTTACTGTCGATCTCATATTTGAGACCTTTGTATTCCTTTTTCTTCTGTTACCTAAGGGTTTCTACTAGCACTCTTTTTTTTTACCTATTTCATCCTCTGCTGCCTTCACTATTTCATTCCTCAAAGCTACCCATTCTTCTTCTACTGCATTTCTTCTCCCCATTTTCCCACCTTTTTGCAGTTTCTTCAGTTTTAATGTACCGTTCATAGCCAACAGATTGTGGTCAGAGTCCACATCTGCCCCTGGAAATGTCTTACAATTTAAAACCTGGTTCCTAAATCTCTGTCTTACCATTATATAATCTATCTTGAACCTGTCAGTATCTCCAGGCTTCTTCCATGTATACAATCTTCTTTTATGATTCTTGAACCAAGTGTTAGCTATGATTAAGTTATGCTCTGTGCAAAATTCCACCAGAGGGCTTCCTCTTTCATTTCTTACCACCAATTCATATTCACTTACTATGTTTCCTTCTCTACCTTTTACTACTCTCCCTTCACTACATGAATAATTTCTTTTATCTCATCATACATTTCATCAATTTCTTTATCATCTGCCGAGCTAGTTGGCATATAAACTTGTACTACTGTAGTAGGCATGGGCTTTGTGTCTATCGTGGCCACAATAATGCGTTCACTATGCAGTTTGTAGTAGCTTAGCCGTACTCCTATTTTCTTGTTCATTATTAAACCTACTCTACCATTACCCCTATTTGATTTTGTATTTATAACCCTGTATTCACCTGACAAAAGTCTTGTTCCTCCTGCCACCGAACTTCACTAATTCCCACTATATCTATTTTTAACCTTCCCATTTCCCTTTTTAAATTTTCTAACCTACCTGTCCGATTATGGGATTAGACATTCCACGCTGCGATCCGTAGAACGCCATTTTTCTTTCTCCTGATAACGATGTACTCTTGAGTAGTCCCAGCCCGGAGATCCCAATGGGGGACCATTGTACCTCCGGAATATTTTACCCAAGAGGATGCCATCATCATTTAACCATACAGTAAAGCTGCATGCAATCGGAAAAAATTACGGCTATAGTTTCCCATTGCTTTCAGCCGTTCGCAGTACCAGAACAGCAAGGCCCTTTTGACTAGTGTTACAAAGCCAGATCAGTCAATCGTCTAGACTGGTGTCCCTGCCACTACTGAAAAGGCTGCTGCCCCTCTTCAGGAACCACACATTTGTCTGGCTTGTCAACAGTACCCCTCCATTGTGGTTGTGGTTGCACCAAAGGAACGCAAGCCTCCCCACCAACGGTAAGGTCCATGGTTCATGTGGGTGGGGGGGGAATATATTCATAACGTAAGTTAATTTTATCCCTGTTTTCATTATATCGCAAAATTATCTGTAATTTTTACAGTAAGAGAATTGTTAGTTTTCTTATGTTCTTCAGTCTATTTTGACACAATCAAAGTTTAATTTTTCGTGAATGCTGTTCTTTAAAAATTAAAACCCTCCTCCATCATTCTTTGTAAATTTTAAAGCTATTGTCGTTGTGTGCACTGCAACTGACGCCACACACAGCTTCGCAATGTTTCTCACAAATAAGGAAAAATTTACAGTAGATTATTTTTCTGTAGCTCCTACATTTGTTGATTTGAATTTGCTTTCGAGAACCTCAGTACACTAGGCACAAAATAGCATGCTGAGAGCGAGGCAAATTACTTTTCGTCAAGGGATATCTCGGTTTGCTTTCTTGTGAGCAAATAGTACGTCGTTAGAATTTTCAGGTGTTGTACTAACTAAGCAGGTTACTTTACAGTGGACAGTAAATGTAATATTAAGTATTTTGTTTCTTACCTGTTGAGCAGTATTTTATTTCGTGGGTATTTCAAGTCAGACATTGCACTTCACGTTACGTAGCTTTCGTAATGCACTTCAGTATCGAGTGTCAGTTAAATATTTTTCGTTGAGGACATAAATAGTTTCATTTGACATTTAATTAGCTTCATTTGCATTATTTCACATTGAGCAATTAATTAAGATTTAACTTCTGATTCACGACACTATTTACATGGTAACAAAGGGCCAACCAGCACATGAATACGATATCTAAAACTCACCTTGCACGAGGAGAAAGTTTTTGAAAAGAATGATGAGTATTTCGGATTTATACAAATTACTAAGACAACTCACACAGAATTCGAAAACTAAGTGGAAGAGCAATTCGGAGACCACTCTTTATGGGGTGTACATGGCTATCACAAGAGATCAGAAGATGTTATGTTACCTACGTTTTTTTGCACGCAAGACGAACAGGACTCGGGAACCTTACTAACTGTTAGATAGTACTTTTTCAGTATCGATGTGGAGTTAAGTTTTTAAGGGCTTTCAAGACGTGAAACAGCCAGATTACTTTTCAGTCAGGCCTCATGAACCACGCACTGTCAATGGACTGCTGCGTTATTACCTGGAACGTACGTCATTGAAATGAGTGTAGCGTGAGAGTGGTATCATTCAACCAGTGGAAATCCGTAAACGAGACGAATTCTTGGTAGAAATGAGATTCGAACGTCCTAGCCTCCTTACAAATTTCGATACAGAATCGGAGAGGTGTTGTTACTTGCGTCAATATGATTTCTTAAGAATTACAAACTAACTGACACAAATCGTTCACAGATCATCGTCTTCCATGTAACAATAAGTAAGAGCCTGAAACTTAGCACCCATTAGTTACATTTAGAACTGTCTTGTTGAGCTCTATGCTCCACGTCGGGAAGTTTCTCGCGCGGGGACAAAGTGAGACAGAGAGAGAGAGAGAGAGAGAGAGAGAGAGAGAGAGAGAGAAAATGTGTGTGTGTGTGTGTGTGTGTGTGTGTGTGTGTGTGTGTGTGTGTGTGTGCGTTTGTTAGAGAGAGATACAGAAATCCGGCCGGGGTGGCCGAGCGGTTCTAGGCGCTTCCGACGGGATCCGCGCTCCTGCTACGGTCGCAGGTTCGAATCCTGCCCCGGGCATGGTTATGTGGGATGTCCTTAGGGTAGTTAGGTTTCATTAGTTCTAAGTCTAGGGGACTGATGACCTCAGGTGCTAAGTTCCATAGTGCTTAGAGCCATTTCAACGATTTTAGATACAGAAAAAGTGTGTTTTAGGGGAAGAGAAAAGATAGAGATGGATGTTTGTATACCATGGTGTCTGCTTACCTTCAGCTGTAGGACAGGTATGATACGTTACGTGCAAAATAACTGGGCACGTACCTATGCTGATGGCGTAGCAGGAGAGAGGACCACGGAGCTTCTTTATGTATGACCAGATTGCGATGGCGGAGGTGCAGTCCGAAAGCTTTTAAGCCTTTGCCTAAAGGTGAGGGTTCCGTAGCTTGCAAGCTAAAGATAACAAGACGGAGAACAATCATATTAAGAAGGTTACGTCACTAAGACCAATAAATCGACAAATATAGACGTTCAGACTCGACTGCTTTACGCTTGAGCACTGAGAATGAAATAGTCGTATAAACATTTCAACCAGAGCATATTAAGAGCGACCACATGTTGCCGTAAGGAAATCCCACAAAAGAATAAAATTAGCCAGGTTCGAGTAGGAAGCACGCGATGGTGATTCTGCAGAAATCTAGTTATTTATATAGACAGTTAATCCTTTCTGGGAACAGAGGATGTCGACAATTTTTGCCTGTCATCGGTAACAATACTGGGAAGCTGTCGGTTCCCCAGATTCCAATATTTTCGCGTATGTTTCAGTTTCAAGTTAGTTGAAGGCTAACAAATGTCAAAAAATTATGATACGACATTGCAGTGCCTATGCTGTTAGGAAATACTATGCAATATTCCTTCGGACACGCATGCATGTGAAACTTTTTTCTTCTTCCAGAATTTCTGAATCCACGTCAAAGGGTGCACGCATGCATGTGAAACCTTTCTTCTTCCCGAATTTCTGAATCCACGTCAAAGTAAAATTCCTAAATATTTAATGAGTGAATTTGCGAGTATGAAAATATCTGACAAAAATATCGGTATCTTCTGATAGTATTGACTTACGAGCTAACGTTTATCATAGAGTCAAGAGACAACAGAGCTCGGTATGTGACATGTTTCAACGTGAGGCATCTATCCCTTTCATGTAAAAAAGGTAGCTCAACACATGCACCGACAGACAGTATGATAACAAACAACAATTTTTTTTCGTGTGATATAATTTTTCGTGTGATATAATTTTTAACCTAATTTTTTAACCCTAATTATCCTAAGGTCTAACACACACACCCATGCCCAATGGAGGACTCGAACCTCCGCCGGGGCCAGCCGCACAGTCTGTGACTGCGGCGCCCCAGGCCGCTCGGCTAAACCCGCGCGGCTGTGATATAATTCAAATTATCAATTTTCTGATTGCTTTGCTTTGGTTTTGTGTTTTATTTTCCTTCTTGGTGAATTTCATGATTATAGGTCAACGAGAAGTACCCTATAGGTTTTGATGGAGTGGTTTGTGAGTATTAAAATATGTGACATAAATAGCTGTATCTTTTCATTGAATTGACTTAGAAGCAAACATTTATCATACCGCCAATGGACCAAAGACATCCTCTGTATTTACTGACTGAGGTAGGAAACCCTAAAAGGGAGCCAACAGAAATGTCACAATGACATGATATGTCGTCTACTATAATTGTGATAATGTAAAATAAAGAGTATGTGTCATGTGGAAAATATATGTCAGTTACCTGATACCTGTTTGTCAATATTACCTAACAATAAGATTTTCATTTCCTTCGACGTCTTTCTGTAGCAGTGAAGTCCTGGGTAGCATTTGTAGCCATGATATACCCGTCTATCTATCTCTTTCCTTCACGGAATGGTTAGAGTAGCTACCGTTTACTGCAATCTCTTCAAATACATTTCTAACGAAATTTAGGCTTCCTTGCTTCCGTCTTCCGACGTAAATCCATGGACGTTGCATGTAACCTCGTGAGTGATTTGTGGAGAACTGTCCTGCATCGATGGTGCGCAAAGGCTGCAATGTAATGCTGTGCAGTAGACAGATAGCCACTAGAACGAAGTATTTAGGTCAGAGGGCGACAGTGAACTTAGGGGGTCACCCGATTGGAATAGGGTAGAATCGCCCAGCGCTCAAAACGACTCTGCATTTGTACGCCACTGCCACGTTATTCCGCACGAGTTCTACCTTCTATGTTGCTAAGCATCACAGCGAATTTTTGCTGACAAAAGTGTATCACCACTGACTCATGTATGGAGATTTCACCAGCTTTATTCGCACTACGTTGCCCCAAGGCTCACTCCTCACCGGCGAGTAGAAGTGGATCCGCAGAACGCTTCCAAGTCAGGCCACCATCCACGACAGGCGCTGTAGGTAAGATGAGATGAAAGTGACGCTTACGACTGGTAACATAGTTGCACACATTCGTTATCCTTGAGTGCTTCGTGTCCCTGTAAGACGCAATTATGACACTAAATGCATAGGTAAAGTCTGCACAAAAGTGATATGTGACTGTAACCACTACAGGGCACAATAGTTGTTGCACCAATGGCGATATTGGATGCGACGGTAACAGCGAAAAAACGTAGACCCATTTCTTGCTCAATCTCGAACTTCAATTCTTGTGTGGTTCTTACGTAATGTGAAACGAGTACTGTGTCTGTTTGTTGATATATCCTTTCTCACTGTTTTCAGGAGCTACGATCTATTCTGCTCACCACTGCTATTGCAAACAACAGGAACTATATCAAATGTAATCATATTTAATGCATATACAAATAGGGGGAAGAACGCATGATTAAAGTTGTACCTGGTTTGGGAAAGTACAGGGTACGATAGTTGGTACACATTGCCGCCACGTCTATTAAAAACAACAGCTTTAACCAAACTGGGCACTGATAACATCAGAGCATGTATAACACATACAGGAGCGTGTCTGCCCCATGGGACAGCGCTGGAACAGCTCGGCTCATCCCCTGTAAATCATTGAGAGTGATCGCCTGTTTGTGAGCGTCTGTGCAAACGACAGAGAAACTGCGAGTGGTGGACGTACACGCATTATCAGAGGAGGTAGACGTAGGAGGCTAGTCCGCTCTGTAAAGTAGGATACGTCGATATGTGGCAGATACTGGCGATACAGTGCAAGGCTGGTGGAGAACGAGTGTTCTTAGCACACTGCGCATCACACGCTAGTGACGGTGTGGCTCTGCAGCACACGACACGTAAGTGGGCCCCAGTTTAAATGGCAAATGCACTGTGAATCGAATGAAACGCATCGCCTTGTCGGTTGACGTACCCCAGAAGACGATCGTGTCGGAATACGACGTCACCCTGCCAAATGGCTGCTCGGAAGAAGCACAGCGCTACAGACACATGTCGGTGGATGTAGTATCATGGTATATGGGACATTTACGGGGCTTCCAAGGGCGCTGTGCCAGTGGTCAACGGCGCAAAGAAAGCTGTAGACTACTTGAAACATTATTGTGCACCAACTCCATCCCTTTGTGCTTGATGTCTTCCTTGACGATAAAAGCATCTTCCAGCAAGATAATTGTCCTTGGCACCAAACGGTGTCGTGCTGCTGTAATTGAGAAGCACAATGATGTCTCGGCAGCTAAAATCACTTAACCTGAACGAAATGGAACATATATTGGACACTATCGGGCGCCACACCGTGCCTGCAAACCACTTCTACATAACGTACGGGAATTAAGTGGCCTGTCGGTAGACATATCGAGGTATATACCTCTTCAAACCCACCAAAGACTTGTTGAAGCTATGACACGCAGAACTATTGCTGAATTTCGTTTCAAAGGTTGGTGCAAACATTGTTAAGTAAGTGATCATGATGTTTGGGCTTATAAGTGCATTTTACTTACGAGATAAGAGGTCTTACATCTCTACCTATATTAGTAAATCGAGACAGGTTGAGACTAGATTTTGTTATCACAAACCTCCGCAAGTTCTTAGCCTATTTGCTTCAAATTTTTAACGATATTTCGATAAACATTCGTATGGAAGTAATATACATATTTTTAATGTATATACAGTATGTAAATATATATGTACTACATAAAGGAGAAAGGTTGCTGCCACAAACTTCTAAAAGTTCTTGACAGATTTGTTTCAGATTATTAGACGATACTCTGATAAATATTCTGGTGGACACAGGCGACACATTTTTAATGTCGTAAATTGTGCAAGTGATTTTCGTAACTTTTACTAACAACATTTCCCCAATGTAGTTAGCACAAATCTCGAAAAGAACTTGAGCGATTTACTTCGCATTTTAAAACGATACTCTAACAAACATTCGACCAGCACATGTTGCAAACTTTTCCATTAGTTAACACTTACTGAGTTTGCATGGGCCATCTGTATTTGCATCCTCAGGAGGAAAAAACTTCTTATCCAAGATCGTAATAAAACACTATAATGCGAATAACAGGTTTCGGTAAACTATGTTAGCACATCAGATGTCCGTACAGGTTATTATAAACATCGTGTGCCAGATGGACTTTTAACGAAACGATTTGGTGTGCATCTGGCACAAGATCTGATGATGATAACATAGTTTACCGAACCGGATGTCCACAATACAGTGTTTTATCACGATCTTGGCTAAATTTTATTTTCTCCTAAGAAAACATATTTGTAATGTACACTGCTTTTCGGGAAAAGTGAAACAGCTAGACTAAAATTACAGTAACATTTATTGCACCGATTAAGGACATGAGGCTACACACGGGATTAGCATTATAGACATAGGAAGCACTTGCCATGGCTCGCGCGGCCCCCCTCGTCGGAGGTTCGAATCATTCCTCGGGCATGGGTGTGTGTGCTGTCGTAAGCGTAAGTTAGTTTAAGTTAGATTAAGCAGTGTGTAAGCCTAGGGACCGATGACCTCAGCAGTTTGGTCCCGTAGGAACTTACCGAAACCACCACCTGTTCGTGTGATGTGACTGTGGAAATTCAGTCGGGCTCGCACCATCTCCTGCTGCAATCATACCCGACAGACATCTTGCAACGGAATCAATGAGCGCCTAAATATGCTGTCAGGGAGCGCCACGTGGCTTGCAGGCGCGTCCACAAAGCATCGGCTGTAGGTGCAGGTGGACCTGAACGAACAAGTTCCCGTTCAACCTTATCCCACCATTATTCTACGGACAATATATCAGGCGAAAGGTAAAACCTGGAAGCAGTGGTATCAGTGCTTCTTCTAATAAGCCTTGCACGTTGATCGGCACATTTGCCGAGCGTTGTCGTGCTGAAGTATGGCTTGTGAAACGGGCGGTAGGAGTAGCCTTGGGCTGTAGAGCCTATCTGATGCAGCGGTAGTTGTTCAAACTGCCATCAAGACATACGAGGTGAGATCGCTTGCTGTAGGCAATGGCGGTCCAAACCATCACACTTGGGGTTTGTCCGCTATACCACTGACTGAAAAACGTAAAGAGAAAGAAACTAATCGAAAGCGTGTGAGTTACTATTTGACATAGGGACTGACCGCTTATGTTAATTTTTTTATTTGAGTAAATTCTAATGTTGACTAAGGTAAATCACTCACCATTTTCCTAACAGCTGACACAAAAGCGTACTGCAACGACAGACACACGTTTCTTAATGTATTTGTCTTTTTGGAGGAGCACAGATGTAATACTAATAAGTTATACATTGTGTTGAAATTGTTATTACATGACAAGAGGTAGTCTGTGACGCAAGGTACTGGAATTCGTGGAGACAGAGTATCCAATTGTATGGTAGCTAGTTGTGTGGTGTTTACGGAACTAACTCAGCTTCGCCTATGTTAACTGGACTATGAAGTACGACATAGCCAAGTAGAGTGTTGTAGCAGATATATCACAAGCACGTTAGTTCTAACCACCTAGTCATTTTAATAAATGTTCCATGTTTCATTCCATCGCATTAGTGGACTTTCGATAGAACCGGTGTCTGCGCATGTTTATTTTACACATCCTGTAGGTATGTGTTCTGAAATTTCTAGAGCATAGAGGAAATTGCGTATTTTGCTACACGTGGCGAATATATTTTCATCCCAATCGACGTTCTCACCCAAAATTCCATCATAACGTTCCACCGTTTTCTAAAGCGGTATTAGGACACCGTCTACATGAATAGAGCCGATAACTCAGAAGTAACTGAACACTGATAAGGTGCTAAGATTACATGGGGCGTATTCCAATTTAGTTTAAATTCTGAATACTGACGGCCTTTTAGCCAGACGATGACAGCATTGCTGACATCGCATCGTAAACTTCTATAAAGCTGGTGGTAGTTGGTCTAGAAACGATAACTACAGTAAACAAATGACCAGATTTCACTGGCATACATAGACGTCGATATATAACCCAGGAATTAGCCGTGTGGCATTCCTAAAAACACTCGCTTACAATAAATAACATACAACCACCGGTTTTTAAATCACTTCAGCAAACTACCTGACAACTTGAAGACTCCCATATTGGTAAGCAGTATACAGGACTAGACAGTATCAAATGTTTGCAAAAGTCTAGTGGTGTCAATATTGTAGCCTCTCGTCAATCCTTGGCGTATTTCAGTTCATCACTTACCTTCACTGGATCATTGTTTTAATTATGGACTGTTATTTGTTACATATACTATGCTAGTATTCAGACAGTTAGTCAAGACTAACATATTTCGCGATGATGGAATCAATATGTAAAATTTTGGATGGACAGTTATCGAAAGGTGATTACAGATTTCATTTATTAGGAGATGTAGGCTCCATAAAATTTTAAAGAAAGGAAAAAAATATGTCGTCCTTATGCTAACGATGACATTCTTCATCATGATTCTGATGTCATTATCTGATGCTATTGTCTGTCGTTGCATAAGATGAGCATATCACGGGAAGCCTTGTTGTGTTTACTGTAATGCGTTCAGGTGAAAATATAGAATTAGAGGTCTTTCGACTATAATACACTACTGGCCATTAAAATTGCAACACCAAGAAGAAATGCAGATGATAAACGCATACTCATTGGACAAATATATTATACTGGAACTGGCATGTGATTACATTTTCACGCAATTTGGGTGCATAGATCCTGAGAAATCAGTACCCAGAACAACCACCTCTGGCCGTAATACCGACCTTGATACGCCTGGGCATTGAGTCAAACAGAGCTTGGATGGCGTTTACAAGTACAGCTGCCCATGCAGCTTCAACACGATACCACAGTTCATCAAGAGTAGTGACTGGCTTATTGCGACGAGCCAGTTGTTCTGCCACTATTGACCAGACGTTTGCAGTTGGTGAGAGGTCTGGAGAATGTACTGGCCAGGGCAGCAGTCAAACATTTTCTGTATCCAGAAATGCCTGTACAGGGCCTGCAATATGCGGTCGGTCATTATCCTGCTGAAATGTGGGGTCTCGCAAGGATCGAATGAAGAGTAGAGCCACGGGTCGTAACACATCTGAAATGACACGTCTACTCTTCAATGTACCGTCAATGCGAACAAGAGGTGACCGAGACCTTTAACCAATGGCACCCCATACCATCATGCTTGGTAATACGCCAGTATGGCGATGACGAGTACACACTTGTAATGTGGGTTCACCGCGATGTCCCCAAAGACGGATGCGAGCATCATGATGCTGTAAACAGAACCTGGATTCATCAGAAAAATGGCGTTTGGCCATTCGTGCACCCAGGTTCGTCGTTGAGTACACCATCGCAGACGCTCCTGTCTGTGATGCAGTGTCAAGGGTAACAGCAGCCATGGACTCCGAGCTTATAGTCCATGCTGCTGAAAACGTCCTCTAACTGTTCGTTCCGATGGTTGTTGCCCTGTAAACGTCTCCATCTGTTGACTCAGGGGTCGAGATGTGGCCTGCAAGAATCCGCTACAGTCAGGCGGATAAGATGTCTGTCATCTCGACTGCTAGTGATTCGAGGCCGTTGTTATTCAGCACGACGTTCCGTATTACCCTCCTGAACCCACCGATTTCATATTCTGCCAGCAGTCATTGGACCAATGCGAGCAGCAATGTCGCGATACGATAAACCGCAATCGTGATAGGCTACAATCCGGCCTGTATCAAAGTGGGAGACGTGATGGTACGCATTTCTCCTCCTTACACGAAGCATCACAACGACGTTTCACCCGGCAACGCCGGTCAACTGCTGTTTGTGTATGAGAAATCGATTGGGAACTTTCCTCATGTCAGCAAGTTGTATGTGTCTCCACCGGCGCCCACCTTGTGTGAATGCTCTCAAAAGCTAATCATTTGCATATCACAGCATCCTCTTCCTGTCTGTTACATTTTGCGTCTGTGGCACGTTATCTTCGTGGTGTAGCAATTTTAATGCCCAATAGTGTAATTTGCGGCCTGGGGACTGCTCGGTGCTGAAATAAGTTCATTCGTGTCTCCACCTGAATCTTGGAAAACTTTTTCTAATACTCTGTTTCTCAGATTCCCAAGCTACAGAATTCATTCACAGTATCGCTGGGCTCATATTGCTGCAAACAACGTATCATACATGGCTAATTTTGGCAATGCTTTATATTGTTTCGCAGCGGTAGATCTTTTCCTTATGGGACAGAGTTCCGAATTTGGCTCTGAACGCTGTAATCACCACTTCTGATATCAACATTTGACTTGATTCGTTCGTTAGCCCAAGAGGTAGGAGTTTTTATTACTGGGACTGAACGTGTAGGAGCGTGTTTCTTTTAGAGTGCCGTGAGTTTATATGTAAGTTAATGAATTCTGTCCTCTATTGTTGCATCTCTGACAATTTAATGAACATTTTTCTGTATGGACTGCTTGGATTTAGTGCTCAAGAAGCGCTCGTTCAATAGCTTTACATTTTATATGATGCTATAGGAGATCTGAAGTTAATGAAGCGTAGAACAAGAACATTACATCATGTTCCGAAGAGCTTGGTTGCAAAATCTGACTGGTATCAGTCAGTTCCTCAATACTTTCCATATCGATTCCTTTTATAAGTGCTTAACTGAATGCACTGTGGACGTGATATGTGTGCAAAAAATATATTCATGCAACTAAACAGTCTACTTAGATTTGCTTACGAGTGGTTCTTCATAGTGTTTCTCGTAATGAATGAACACATAAACACATCAGCAAAGAAAATGTCGTCTGCATGCTACGCTTTTAGAGTGTCCAGTAAACGGGTAATACCTTAAAGCTGACAGCTAGTTCTATATGCACTCAATCTTTAGATAAGGAATGATTTTTAGGGGTGCCGTACACGAAACATGAAGACAGTCACCAAATTATAGTAAAGGATAATTAGGATAATAATGAAACATGGTATCCGAAAGCTCTGTAAAGATGTATTTAAACTGCTGGGTATTCCAAATTCACCTTGTGGGTTTACTTACCAATCTGTCTTGCACATCAAGCACAGCATCATTCAAGATCATGAAACAAGAGACAGTCTAAAGTTACATTTAAGAGGAAAAATTAGCATTATATACAAGGTAATAAACCTGTATAATGAAATGTCCAGTAAGGTTAACCAGATTAAAATAAATCAAAATAAAATTTATTAACGTATACTAAAGTGTCAAGGATTATTTAGATAACACAGAACAGGGAATGTTAAAACAATAATATTACCTGATAATAAATAATCGTCATTCTACTGTTAACTGTCACAGTTCGATGATTTTAGTATACCTCCTTTTGTAGGTTCTGTGTTGGAAAGTTCTATTTCCAGTTTCCTGAGCTCACCTTCTTGTGCTTTGTGGTGAGACTATGACTCATATTTTTCAAACAGGTCATGAGAAAACATGAAGAATTCAATGCAATGGCGGAATTGCGTCATAGAACTGCTGGATACGTGGTGAAGGACTGAGTGGTTTGCGACTGTTTTTAATGTTGGCAGTGAGTACTGCTATGATTCAAGTGAACAGCGTTAAAGCGTTTTTTGATAAATTACCTTACAGTACATATACAGTACATACACACCTGTCCGTGTGTCGTAGCAACAACGACCATACTTCTGTCCTTATGATTTTTTTGTGTTTTCTGATTTGCTATTTGAAAAATTGGTTCAGCAACCTTTTACATATGAAATGGAATATGGGGTTAAATGATTGGAACAAGGGTAGTTTATTAAGAGCTCTACATTTTAAAATATTAGGTACCTCATGTTTGTGTAGGGAAATGTAGTGGCGGTGGGTCACATAACGTGACAAAAATGATAGTGAGTATCTTCGCAATTATGCCAAAACTGACGTCGCAACGAATCATAAACATTATCTCAGAAAAATTACAAGGACCACGCAAATAATTAGGATGACCTGCGACTGTAATTTCGTCTCTAAACACCGTGTCTCGCAAACTAACTGCGAGAAGTACCACAACCGAGTCACTGACGTAGATAATTACCCAGTTGTGAAGCAAGCACAAAACCTTAACTCCAACTTTTCATAATATATAAAAATCACCATGATATTACCATGAAACGGTCTGTTACATTTTTATTCACAATCTCTTAGCAGATGCTAAGATGATACATATTATTATATTCCTGCTAGAAGAAAGAATATATCTGAACAACTCAGGGTGAAGAGATAAATTGGAAAGTAACTATCATGAAAAGCTGATTACTTGCATATTTTCATCAATGAAAATTAATAACTTGTTATGGATGTGTATTTTGCTATGCCCTGTGTCTTGAACAAGTTAACGTTTGTTATTGAAAAACGTATTCTCTAAATTCTTGATAAAGGCGTATGCAAGGAAATTGCAATTCTGATTAAAAGAGATTAGTAAAAAGTAAAAGTGTTAGTGCTTCTGTAGTCACTGAATTTTTACTAATTGGTAAACTCTTAGCTTCTCCTTGGACTGTATACTTCATTTAATAAGATTATACACAGTTCTAATGAGAAGACAACCTATGGCGTGGATGAGACCTTTCTTTCGTTTTGTGCAGTGGCTGTGAATGTGTGAAACTGCAGTTGGGAATACCTGTCTGCGACAAGCACCTCCTAACAGCGGTCAGAGGGAACATTTGGCGTTAAAAACAGGCATATCACAAGAACCATATTTTCGATTTATTTCTGTAGTTTTTCATATATGTTGTACCAATATTCTTCGCATTTTGCTGTTTTACTATTGACTGTTTTTTTTTTTTTTAAAATTCTCTCTTTAAGTGATACCTTTTGAATATATATTTCAGTATTGGCAAATTTGTGGTTCGAGTTTAGAACACAGCAACATATAAATGAAGGTTAGATTTAAGGTTGTAGATTGT
Organism: Schistocerca gregaria; assembly: GCF_023897955.1. Lineage (NCBI taxonomy): Eukaryota > Metazoa > Arthropoda > Insecta > Orthoptera > Acrididae > Schistocerca > Schistocerca gregaria. Next base: position 244,364,342 of record NC_064926.1, read on the forward strand.
ACAAATCATACGTTAAACTAACTTTTCATTAATCTATACGCTATACTTTATGAGATTAATTCTAAATATAGTAACCTTACACTTAACACTACCTTCATTTCTTGAATGTTATAAGTGAAACTCCCAGTTTGCTTCATTAAGGCTTACGTTATTATGGCTACATTTCTTCTTTGAATACGTTTCCTGTTCTCGTCTCACTGTGAAATTTGCATCATTGTTTTTCTGTTTCGTAGTACACACAACGTTGCTGCAAATATGTGCTCCTACATGTGTACAGTATTCACGCAACAAGAATTTTTGCCTCAAATAAAGATATTTACATTTGAACAACAAACAGAGTTAAATTATGCATTTATCCCACAATACAGTGTTTCCAGAGATGTAACTACAATGATGCTTCCCACCGTGGTTTCTCATACAATTCTGGGGTAAAGTCTGTGTACTGTTATTTCGTTAACTACATATTTTTGTTTCTAGAGAACATGTATGAACCTCTAGTTCTAAATGATCACATAGTCTTTAATAAATATTGTCTAGCAGAGAAAGCTTCTGATAGTTATGTTGATTATTATTTTCACCAGATACTTCAATATTTACTGCGGCGTGTCATACAAATATCACTTTGTGGCTGATTATCAACTGTATGTTTGAAGCGCTAAATTTTCGAAGAAAACATTAAACATTACAGACAGGAGTGAAACATGGTACAGCACACATTTAAAGTAATTTATTAATTAGTTAAGGATGTGTGTAGTTTCTTCTATACTTCGCTGGTTTTAAAATCGGCTGTTGCGTATTTGACATTTATATTACTTTATAATCTTGCAGGTGCAATGTATTTGTAACTGAGTGGAAACAAATTTTATTTGAAAAAAAGTTACACTGTTGCGAAAACATCAGTAATGGACCTGCCAAAGTAGCACAGAGTGGTACAACCAAAGGATGTTTCGAGCGCGAAAATACTATTTTTCGAAGTGTCATAGTAACACGCTTGATTCCGACCTGGTGTTGTGTTCAAAATCTTGAAGACACATATACTAGCTATAACGTAGCTTAACTGTGTCTTGTGCCAAATTAGTGATTGTCCAGTGTAACACGTTTATGTAGACGCTTGTAGCATAGCTTTCTGCTCACATCTTGAAAATTAGCGTTAAGAGGAGTATGAATGGATTATCTATCTACTGTTAAAGCAGCTATTTTCTTGATCTACTTTCTCAGTAACTAAGACACGCAGCTTAATGAGACTTGAGGAAGTTACTTACACGTGCTTCGTCCACTTACTCCTCTAGTTCGGTTGAAGTATATATTACAGGAGATAGGATACAATTTTTCCCTCTTGTATCTGTTTGTTAATTATTTTCTTAAATTTTTGCGGATTTTGCTGCCAATATAAGGCGACATCTACTATCTTAGCGTTGTAGTATCAGAAGGATATTATAAACGAATTGTAAAAATAATTAAAATTCTGTCTTCTACAGTTCCTGAAAAAAAGGGTCTTTTTGTTTGAAAAAGTTTTGTTTTTCAGAAATTGTAGCTACTATTTAATCTAAATTATGATTAAAATTTTAACAGATTAAACATTTAAAAACGGAGCGGTGAACGGCTGCATGCTTCCCATGCTCTTCCTCCTCTTCACAGATCTTGTCTTCTTGGACAATTTTCGGACTTGCAACTCAGCTTTATCGAGTTTTGTAAAGTTCCTCTAATACGATTTTTGTGTTCCAGTTCATCTTCACTAACAGTTCCTCCTAGAATTTCAGTCTACCAGTATTACCACCATTAATTGTACCATTGTACAAACCAAGATTCAATGTGTGGACTCTTGCCAAAACTGCATTGTGGAATGACTGATTCACATTCTTTGTTTTCCCGTCAGTAGACCTAGATTTACCAAATCTCTACTAACTCTAATAGAGGTACAGGATTATTGCGGCTAAAGCTACAGCTGCTTCATCCTTTTTATATTTAGGGCAAATCCTCCTAATCGAAGGTTGTGGGTGAGCTTGTTATCTGCTGATATTTTATGGGAAAAGGTTGCCTGCATAGGATTTTTCGTACCATACTTGTTATTTTCTTGGCTTCTTACGGGTCGACTATAGTATTCTGATAGTTTATTGACGGTAGTTTGTAGCTGACATCAGACAGTGATGTATTCAACGGCTCTGTTTCCACAATATGGAGAACGTAAACAGGAATCACAAATATTATGCCAGCCCTACCAGCTCCTGCAAGGGTACGCTGCAGTAAAAGGCAGGTAATATACAGTTTGTGCAAGAACCAAGAGGGAACAATAAAAAAGACGACCAAAAATGATGTGCTGTGACTGAAAAGGGTGTGAAAGAGGGATGAGCCGCGCAGGATAGCCACGCGGTCTAGTGCGCCTTTCTACGGTTTGCACAACTCCCCCTATCGGAGGTTCGAGTCCTCCCTCGGGCATGAATGTGTGTGTATTTCCCTTAGCGAAAGTCAGTTTAAGTGAGATTAAGTTCTGTACAAGCCTAGCATAGGAAGCGATGACCTCAGCAGCTTGGTCTCATATGAACTAACCACAAATTAGAATTAAAAAGTGCGATGTAATCTTTCGCTGCTGCTGTTGAGACTACACATAGAAGAATGAATGACAGAAATAAAAGAATAATGATTTACCATTTTCTCTCTACGATATTATTCCTCTTGAAACACGAAACACTTCGGGATTAAAATTAACGGTACAATTATGTCAATGATAAGCTTCGCAGATGACGTTCCTACTCTCAGTGAAAGAGAAGAAGAAATACAGCAATTGTTGGATGGAATACAGTGTAATGGGTACAGAATATGGATTGAGAGTTAATCAAAGAAAGATGAAAATAGTTAGAAGTAACAGTAATGAGAACAGCGGGAGACATAAGATCAAAGTTGGGGACCACGTAGTAGACAACGTTAACGAACTGTGCACGAAAACAACCCACGAAACAACGAAAACATAAAAAAAATCAGGAAAACACTGGTAAAAAAGGCAGTCCTGACCAAGAGGATTCTGTTAGTAACAAACATCTAAATTTCTGGAAGAAATTTCTGAGAATTAGCTTTGGGAGCACTCTAAGGTGTAGTGGTGAAACACGGTCTGTGACGAAACGGAAACAGAAGAGAATCGAAGCCTTTGAGATGTGGTGTTGCAGACGAATGTTGAAAATTAAGTGGACTGACAAAGTAAGGAATGAGGAGGTTCTCCGCGGAATCTATGAGGAAAGGAACATATGGAAAACATTGACGAGATAAAGGGGCAGGCTGATAGAATATTTGTTAAGAAAGCAGGGAGCACTCCAATGTACTGCAGGGATTTGCGCAGAGTGAAAACTGCAGAGATACACAGAAATCGGAATGCATCCAGTAAATATTGAGGACGTAGGCTGCAGTTGCTTTTCTGGGTTGAAAAAGTAGTTACAGGAGAGGAATTCCTGGCGGTCGCATCAAATCTGTCAGAAGACGGATAACGAATAAATTTAAAAAACATATAATGGATCTCCAGTATAGAAATCCTCCACATACAGTATGCTAAAAATTAAACTTTCTCTACTTGAGCCGATGTAGTCCGTAAACTATTTACCGTAAGGGTACTCAGCTTCAAGGAATAATGTTCAGACTGTGCATTGCAGGTGTCAGCCGTGGTTAGAAGTGTGTTCTATGTAGTCATGGTCGGTCGCGGTGGTCTCGTGGTTCTAGGCGCTCATTCCGGAACCGCGGGACTTCTGCGGTCCCAGGTTCGGATCCTGCCTCGGGCATGGCTGTGTGTGATGTCCTTAGGTTAGTTACGTTTAAGTAGTTCTAAGTTCTAGGGGACTGATGACCACAGATGTTAAGTCCCATAGTGGTAAGCTCCATTTTTATGTAGTCATGAGTGCATTATGTAAGACATAAGGAAATTCGATTTGGAAAAAATTTGGTACTCGTATGGTGGGTGCATCCGTACCCAAGTATTTGATGTTTCAAGAGGCGCGATATCGAAGAGCTATGACGCATGCAGGGAAACGAAAAAACATCATTTGCTAGGTCAAAACGCTTATACTGTATTTTGTGTGACGGTGACAGACGGTCATTGAATACGATTGTGATGAAGAATAAGAGGACAGCTAAAAAAGTCGCTGCAGAACATAATATCGCACTCCTCAACCCTGTCACCACGAAAATAACACAAAGAAAAACTACATAGACCGGGAATGGAGGAACGAGATTCAATTCTGAAACCTCACAGTAGCCATGTCTATTCCCGTGATAGTGAACTGTGGTGACGAAGCTACAAAACCTGGACAATGGAGCAATGAAAGAAATTTAGTTTGCCGTATGAGTCGTGTTTCATTATGTTCCCAAATTGTTACCGACTTTACGCCGTCACAAGCCTACGATACAGACTGCTACCAAAAGTGAAGAAACATGCAGGGGTTACGTGATGACCTCGGCAAACATTGCATGAGGGCTTAATTAAAATAGAATGCAAATAATTTTAATTTTTTAGTCGCTGTTTGTCCAGTTACACACTCTCGTAACCGGTTGGCCCTGAATAATATTACTCCGCAATCTGACTGCACAGAATAACAACAAAGAATTAAAGGAAATTTCCGTTAACACAATTAATTAATTAAGTCCCCAGCAAGTATAGAAGCTACGAAACAAGAAAGCGTAAGTGTAACTGTTCTGTGTGTGGAAGTATGATTCAACGTACACATCTGGCACGGTTCTTCCTCAATACGACAAGATGCTTTAAACGCCATTTACAATGAAGTAATTAAAAAAACCCAGAAATACTATGATTGCACATAGAAACCAGAATTACAGTCAAATATAAGAACACGAGCCAGATGCTTTGTTGACTGAACCTGTGACCAAGAGGCATTGTTATTGAGGACGTCCAAAATAAAAATAAAAAATTCTTTACCTTCATATATATTGACGAAAAATACACCTTGATCATTACAACATCTCCAATCGAATAACATATGGTGTCTTTCCCAACAGAACAACTAGTACTCTATCGACGTCTCAGCAAGCACAGATCACGCCTACCTCAGAACTACTACTGCCCTCAGCAACTTCTCAGCTGCAACTGCCAGTGGAGGCGGCTGAATAATACTCTTTGGCGCAGTGACTCACTGTAGCCACCTTTCATATGCCCCTCCTCCACGGGCTAGAATTTGATGTTATTTTTGCCAGCAATGGTGGTGAAAATACCACCAAATTCGTCCAAAAAAATACATACAAAAATAAAAGATAATATTAAATAAGTAAATACCAAATAACTAAATACATTTTGGCTTTGCACTGACCCTTCAATAACCTAATATATAAAATACAGTAAGGAATACAAATGCATGCATACATATGATTTTACATAATAGTTTACCCAAGTATCATGTGGTTAAACAATTCAATCAATAGCGTCAGCAATGACGAATAGGTGCAGGTAAGAGTCTCATAACATTTCATAAACAGCAAACACGCAAAAAATCAGTTTTTTACAAATATTCACATAAAATCCTTTAAATAGTTCAATAAACAAGTAGGACTCCTCAGAGTATTTGACAGTTACAACAGTAGCACCCAGCAATGGTCAACAGGTGCAAATAACAGTCTCATAACATTTCATCAGCAGTATTTAAACAGCTCCAACAGTGGCACCCAAAAATGGCGAGCAGGTGCAGACACCAACAAGTGACATCATTCCAGTATAAGCAGTCCATCAGTGGCACCCAGTAATGTTGAGCATGTGCAGACACCAACAAGTAACATTATTTCAGTAGAAGCAGTTCCATCAATGGCACCCAGCAATGTTGAGCAGGTGCATACAGCAATAAGTGACACCATTGCAGTAGAAGCAGTTCCATCAGTGGCACCCAGCAATGTTGAACAGTTGCAGACAATAACAAGTAACATTATTCCAGTAGAAGCAGTCCATCAGTGGCACCCAGCAATGTTGAGCAAGTGCAGGTAACAGTCCATAATACTTACTATGACTAATTAGACAGTTCATCAGAGTTCATCATTAGAAATTAAACATTACCTAGTGGCAACCACTATTGTTGAACAGGTGCAAGCACGAACAACAGTTTGAATGCACACACAATTGCTTTTACAAAATTATAGCAAGCACACAAATGATATCAGATAATTGTCACCTTAACTATTACAATACATAAATAACTGTAAACCTATAATATATAAGGGTGTCAGTGCAAGCCACAACAAACAAGTAAATAATATTTAGGAGGTAGGTCGGTACCAATTGTTTGGATTGGGAAAGGAAAACACACAAAACACACTCACTCACATTTCATCCACATTTAAGTACTACTGTGTAATTGAATAGTGTTAACTGTGTAAATACAATTCTGTCAAAATTTGATGCTCAATATGCGTATCAAGCAGTAGTGGTACAGTGTATAAAAGTCAATAATAGTTCGTGAACGTCATAGTCATCATGTCAAGACCAATGTTCTCCAAGTTAAACTTCTATGATCCAAAAACAAGAACAACTGTCAGTGTGCCATGATATGCAAATACTTCCTTTCTCCAAAAAAAAGTATATACTGCTTATTGATTTAACAAAGTGTGTGTGTAGACAATCTTCCTTCTACTTGAGTGTTCTAGTCTGCCATCTTCATCCTCCTTGTTCCATATAAACAAAAAAAAATTATGCTCCTCACTTACTTTACCTCTTATCCACCAAAATTCCAATAAACATCAGCATCACATAATCTGAAATACCTCAATAATACCTCTTCAGTACATCGATACACATAAACCTTATCACCAGTATTATTTACCTTACCTCTTATCCACCAAAACTCCGCTAAACATCAACTTCACACAATCTCAATACCTCAATAATACCTCTTAAATATGTCGATACATATAAACCTTAACGCCAATATCATTTTACTTCCATAACAACTCTTTCCTCTAGTCAGTCTCCTCGAACAAGTCCAGAAAAATCCTAATGCAAACTTCAATTCATCTCATACAATTCGAAGACACAATGTCCACACAGTACCTCTGTGTAATCCACCTGACCAAAATCTTCTACTCTCTATAAATTATAAATTTTATTTTGGTTACCTTCTCCATCCTTAAATAAAAGAAATGCATACATGACCTCTAACAGCCTTTAGTTTGAGCTACTTTCAGTAAGGAAGTACGAGTACGGAGTGTGAATGATCGTAATATTTCACAGTGTGTACACCACTTCAACAATCACGGCAAAACACGAGCAAACATGTGGAGTATTTCTTGGTGTCAAGGGTCACTTGCTATTTCAATTGCTCACGAAGAATGCAGTGTATTAACTGTCAATCGTCTAAACCTAGTGTTGGTATGTTATGTCGTTAGCTTCCTTCCTCTTAGCATAAATTGAGACAGCTTCCATAAAACCTCCAGCTCATTTGACTTCAATGAAGTTTCATGTACCAATGTCGCTATTAGAATTATAGCAGTTCATTTTCTTATCTTAAAATATAAAGCACTGAGCGTAAGCAAAACATGCTATAGCGAGTAAAGATACCAGTAGTGAACAGAATGTTTCACAAGTGGATATAGCACAATCCCTAAAATGAGGCTCCGCCAAGCGAACAATCTATAATTAATACCATAGTGCGACCTAAACTCCATATTCGTACAACGTAATTCCGCATTTCTATATGCCAAATTAATGTGTAAATACGGAATCCATATGCAAAGCAGCAAATACACTCCTGGAAATTGAAATAAGAACACCTTGAATTCATTGTCCCAGGAGGAAGGGGAAACTTTATTGACACATTCCTGGGGTCAGATACATCACATGATCACACTGACAGAACCACAGGCACATAGACACAGGCAACAGAGCATGCACAATGTCGGCACTAGTACAGTGTATATCCACCTTTCGCAGCAATGCATGCTGCTATTCTCCCATGGAGACGATCGTAGAGATGCTGGATGTAGTCCTGTGGAACGGCTTGCCATGCCATTCCCACCTGGCGCCTCAGCTGGACCGGCGTTCGTGCTGGACGTGCAGACCGCGTGAGACGACACTTCGTCCAGTCCCAAACATGCTCAATGGGGGACAGATCCAGAGATCTTGCTTGCCAGGGTAGTTGACTTACACCTTCTAGAGCACGTTGGGTGGCACGGGATACATTCGGACGTGCATTGTCCTGTTGGAACAGCAAGTTCCCTTGCCGGTCTAGGAATGGTAGAACTATGGGTTCGATGACGGTTTGGATGTACCGTGCACTATTCAGTGTCCCCTCGACGATCACCAGAGGTGTACGGCCAGTGTAGGAGATCGCTCCCCACACCATGATGCCAGGTGTTGACACTGTGTGCCTCGGTCGTATGCAGTCCTGATTCTGGCCCTCACCTTCACGGCGCCGAACACGCATACGACCATCATTGGCACCAAGGCAGAAGAGACTCTCATCGCTGAAGACGACACGTCTCCATTCGTCCCTCCATTCACGCCTGTCGCGACACCACTGGAGGATGGGCTGCACGATGTTGGGGCGTGAGCGAAAGACGGCCTAACGGTGTGCGGGACCGTAGCCCAGCTTCATGGAGACGGTTGCGAATGGTCCTCGCCGATACCCCAGGAGCAACAGTGTCCCTAATTTGCTGGGAAGTGGCGGTGCGGTCCCCTACGGCACTGCGTAGGATCCTACGGTCTTGGCGTGCATCCGTGCGTCGCTGCGGTCCGGTCCCAGGTCGACGGACACGTGCACCTTCCGCCGACCACTGGCGACAACATCGATGTACTGTGGAGACCTCACGCCCCACGTGTTGAGCAATTCGGCGGTACGTCCACCCGGCCTCCCGCATGCCCACTATACGCCCTCGCTCAAAGTCCGTCAACTGCACATACGGTTCACGTCCACGCTGTCGCGGCATGCTACCAGTGTTGAAGACTGCGATGGAGCTCCGTATGCCACGCAAACTTGCTGACACTGACGGCGGCGGTGCACAAATGCTGCGCAGCTAGCGCCTTTCGACGGCCAACACCGTGGTTCCTGGTGTGTCCGCTGTGCCGTGCGTGTGATCATTGCTTGTACAGCCCTCTCGCAGTGTCCGGAGCCAGTATGGTGGGACTGACACACCGGTGTCAATGTGTTCTTTTTTCCATTTCCAGGAGTGTATATGAAGGTAAAGAATTTTTTTTATTTTAGACGTCCTAAATAAGTATGCCTCTTGGTCACAGGTTCAGTCAGCAAAGCATCTGGCTCGTGTTCTTGTATTTGGCTGTATTTCTGGTTTCTATGTTGCAATCATAGTATTTTTTTTGATTACTTGTTTGTAAATGGCGTTTAAAGCATCTTGTCGTATTGAGGAAGAACCGTGCCAGATGTGTACGTTTAATCACACTTCCACACACAGAACAGTTACACTTATGCTTTCTTGTTTCGTAGCTTTTATAGTTGGTGGGGAATTAATTAATTAATTGTGTTAACGGAAATTTCCTTTAACGCTTTGTTGTTATTCTGTGCAGTCAGATTGCGGAGTAATATTATTCAGGGCCAACCGGTTACGAGACTGCGTAACCGGACAAACAGCGACAAAAATATTAAAATAATTTGAATTCTATTTTAATTATGCCCCCATGCACGTGGCGACCGCTGCTTCGGATCGTCCCTTGGAATTCTTTTAATGGTAAAAATAGCAGACAGTAGGATTGTTGTAGTAATTTGTAGTTTAGTTACTGTAGTTTATATTGCATGTGTAGATTTGGTAATTGAACATTTGTAGTTGTCTTGTCATTCTTCTAATGGTATTTTTGAAGAATTTAAGTTCTGATGTCTTGTATAGGGGTTTGACAATTTTGTGCAATTATGAAGATTTCAATTGTTCGTTAATCGTGTTTGTCGGGAAGCATTTTGTGTGAATAGTATTGTTGGTGATAAAGTGTCATATTGTGTGAAATTTTCGTATAGGGACGAGTTTTGTATGTTTTGTAAATGATTACGCGATCGATGAAAAAGGCAAAAATGATGGATAATGAGAATAGCGAAATTGTTAACATGGCGAACTCGCCGACACATGAGAACAGTATGATGAATAATGAAGTAGAAAACAATTTAATAAGGCGGGAAAATAGTCCGGAACCAGTTCAAAATTTTTCTCAATCAAAAACTTCACAGAATACGAAATTGACGATAGAAGATTCTGAAATAGTATCGAACACAGATAGCTTTACAGCTATGACGAAGGAAGTTGGTTTTGCGGGAAATGTGATACCGTTTCCTCTTGAATTTTAGCCTGCCGGAGTGGCCGTGTGGCTGTGAGCACTACAGTCTGGAGAATGCCTCGGGCATGGATGTGTGTGATATCCTTAGGTTAGTTAGGTTTAATTAGTTCTAAGTTCTAGGCGACTGATAACCTCAGAAGTTAAGTCGCATAGTGCTCAGAGCCATTTGAATAATTGGAGCCTTGAATTTTAATTACAGTCCTCAACCTTTTTTTTATTTCCATCGTTGCTTCTTTGATGTGCAGACTGAACAGAAGGGACGAAATACTACTGTCTTACACCCTTCTCCACCGGATCATTTGGTTTTTGATCGTCCACTATTACTATTTCCTTTTGATTCTTGAACATGTTGTCTATTACATGTCCCACTATGTAGCTAAACTGTATTTTGCTCAAAATTTGGAACATTTTGCACAATTATACATTGTGGAAAGCTTTTGCTAGGTCGACGTGACACTACGAACGGCTCATGATTTTTCTTTAGTCTTGCTTCCATTATCAGCTGCTACGTCAGAATTGCTTGTGTGGTGCCTTTACCTTTTCTAAAGCAAAACTGATCGTCATCTAACACATCCTCAATTTTCTTTTTCATTCTTCTGTATATTACTGTTTTCAGCAACTTGCGTACATGGGCTGTTAAGCTGTTTGTGCGATAATTCTCGCACTTGTGAGCCCTTGCAGTCTTCGGAATTCTATGTATGATATTTTTCCGAAAGTCACTTGGTGTATTTTTAGACTCATACATTCCAAAGACCAACGTGAATTTTCGTTTTGTTGCTACTTCCCCTACCGATTTTAAAAATTATGATGGAATGCCATCGACACCTTCATTCTCATTTAATCTTAAGTCTCTTTTAAATTCTGATTTTCATACTGGATCCCCTATCTCTTGTGAAACGATTCCAGTTTCTTTTTCTATCACATCAGACAAATTTCCCCATCACAGAGGCCTTCAATGTATTCTTTCCATCTATCCGCTCTCTCCTCTGCACTTAAGAATGGAATTCCGGTTGCACTCTTAATGTTACCTCGCTTGCTTTGTAATTTCACTGCATATTGTTTTGACTCCCCTGAGTCATTTATTTTGTCGAATTTCTCACATTTTCGAGCAGCTGTTGCCTCTTAGCTTCTATGCACTTACTATTTATTTGGTTCCTAAGCGATTTGTATTTCTCTATTCCTGAATTTCCCTGAACATATTTACACCTCATTCTGTCATCTATCATATTTAGATTTCTTTTGTCACCATGATTTCTTTTCCGTTACCCTACTTGTATCTACGTTTTTCTTTCAAACTTCTGTGATAATCCTTTTTAAATATGGCCATACTTCTTCAACTGTAGTGGCAACTGGACTATTGTTTACTGCTGTATCTGCAGCCTTAGAGAACTTCAAGCGTATCTCGTCATTCCTTAGCGCTTCCGTATCCAACTTCTTTGCATATTGGTTCTTCCTGACTAATATCTTAAACTTCAGCTTACTCTTCATCCTACTACATTGCGATCTGAGTCAATATCTATTCCTCGGTACGCCATACAATCTTGTATCTGGTTTCTGAATGTCTGTCTGACATGATGTAATCTAATTGAAATCTTTCCGTATCACCCGGCCTTATCCAAGTACAACAAATCCACTTGTGATTCTTTAACAGAATATTCTCTGTTACCATCTGAAATTTATTACAAAACTCAGTTAGTTTTTCTCCTTTCTTATTCTTTGTCCCAAGCCCATATTCTCCTGCAACCTTTTGTTCAACTCCTTACCCTAAAACTGCATTGAAGTCCCCCATGACTGTTTGATATAATCTCCCATTGCGTGTTGTATTACCCTTTCACTATCATCATGTACTTTCTTTATCTCTTCATCTGCAGCTTGCGACGTCGGTATGTATGCCTGAACTATTTTAGTCGGTGTTGGGATACTGTCGATTCTGGTAAGAATAACCATATCACTGAACTGTATACAGTGAATAGTGTGGATCGATCAGCGATATTCCCGCCGCCGGTATGGATCATCTTTCCGGTAGAGAGCGCAGAGCGCGCGCTGGCGCCACCCACTGCGCCGATCGGGGGCGAGCACAAGTAGCGTGGAATTTCGCTTTGGGGCGCCTACAAGTAACGTCGTCTGCAAAGTCTGGCCGACTGTACAGGAGCCGTGCGAGGAAGCAGGAAGAGCACATCTAACAGGGGCTGTTTACCCGGGTGACGGCACCGTAGCAAATATCGCCAGGGTGGAAGCAATTACGTTACTGGGAAGCCGTTGGTGTATTTCGCTTGCTGTATGCCTGCTGACACCGGGATCTGCGGCGGCTGGTTTCGTCGAACAAGCAAGAGAGTAAGGGCCTTGCTTGTGCTGTAAATTGTGGCAGGAATCGCCTACTGGGTTACGTGCTGTTGACTTCATACTCTTGGCCTGCCGGCTTTTGTGGCCGACCGGTTCTACGTGCTTCAGTCTGGAACCGCGCGACCGCTACGGTCGCAGGTTCGAATCCTGCCTTGGGCATGGATCTGTGTGAAGTCCTCAGGTTAGTTACCTTTAAGTAGTTCTAAGTTCTAGGGGACTGATGACCTCAGATGTTAAGTCCCACAGTGTTCAGAGTCATTTGAACCAGTTTTCTTGGCCGGCCCTTCCTACTCCTACTGAGTCTGTCCTCGATTGTGTTTAATTTCAAGTTGCTTACTACGCAATGTTGAAGTGAGAGCTGTATGTGAAGTGATGAATAACATTTACTATGGCCTGGAGTGCTGTTACAGTGTGTTTGGAGGTTGCTACTGTCAGTGTTTTACCGTCATTGAAAACAGTTTGGTTGGTCCTTGTCTACGTGCCGCCTGGCAATTGCATTTATATCACACGACAGAGTTAAGCTGGCCAATTGCTATAGATAGACATGGATTAAATTTTCCCTTTATATATTTTGCCCTGAATTGCAATAACATTACTGTTACGTTCCTATCTGAAGTGATAGTGTGCCCGAGAGACACGTGTCTAATTCTAAATGAGTAGTTTCATAAATCTGTACGTGTTATTGAGAGACCAATTAAACTACAAGAATTCCTTCAATGACAGAATGTGCATATTTTAATTAATTCTTATTTAATCACAAAGTCAAGTGTGACTGTTTGCTGTAAGTCGCTTTGCGTTTTGCGACGTTTGGGGGGGGGGGGGGGGGGACACACTCGATATACCTTTACCCTACACGCTAGTTACTTGCATTTTGATTTCGTTTTATCGGCACTTCTGCTATTCGTCTTGGTAGCTGGTGCGGGGTCCTGGGTTGTGTCCTGCTTAAGCCGTTGCGTATTTTCCGCATCCTTCCCCTGTGCGTGCCGGCTGGCCGTGTATGTAGTTCGCTCGTGGCTTAATGTATAATTGGCCTTAAGCACATAACATAATAGATTTGTACTGCTCTGGTGGAGTCCATTAATAGGTTGCTAATTCTACAGATGATGTGCTGTAATGAATTATTGGGTTTCTAGTCACATAAGGCCTACATCAGTCTGTTGTAGATACCCACTAGTTCTGGGATTTTTCGTGGCTATTCGTGATCGCTGCTGCTCCTGTTTGGGGTCCATACCGAGAATGTATTCGAAACAACTGAGTGAGCGGGCGTCAGATTCTGGGCGTAGTTTGTTGAATCGCACGAGGTTGCTTGGTCACATGAAATTTTATATTTTTATCCTACATTGTAGAGTACCTGCCATTTAAGTAACTTTATTGTATGCCATGGTATCTGATCTGTTGTGGTTGGTACTCTGAATTACTTTGATAATACCAATCACTTCAGTTACGGAAGTCTACATTTTCTCGTTGAATTTCAGTAAACTGTTCTTCAGGTTGATCATAGTTTTTGAGTAAATAATTTTTAACTCATTTAGCTAAATGTATAATAGGCCTATCCACCGTGGTTTATGCCGGCCGGTGTGGCCGAGCGGTTCTAGGCGGTACAGTCTGGATCCGCGCTGCTGCTACGATCGCATGTTCGAATCCTGCCTGGGGCATGGATGTGTGTGATGTCCTTAGGGTAGTTAGGTTTAATTAGTTCTAAGTCTAGCGGACTGATGACGTCAGGTGTTAAGTTCCATAGTGCTTAGAGCCATGTGAACCATTTTAGATACTGAAAAAGTGTGTTTTATAGGAAGAGAGAAAGAGAGAGTGAGATGGGAGTTTTTATATCATGGGATCTGCTTACCTTCAGCCGTAGGACAGGTATGATACGTTACGTGCAAAGTAACTAGGCACTTATCTATACTGATGGCGTAGCAGCAGAGAAGACCACGGGGCTTCTTTATGTATGACCAGACTGTGGTGGCGGAGGTGGAGTCCGAAACTTAAGCCTTTGCCTAAAAGTGAGGGTTCTTAGAAGTTAAGTCCCACAGTGCTCAGAGCCATGTTGAACCACCGTGGTTTATGAATTTTTGAATTCTGAAGTAACGTGCTCTCATCTAAATGGTAAATTTAAAGATGTTAGTAATATTAAAAATGTGTTGATGGTCTTATTTGTTATTTGTCTTGTTTAAATGTGCCAAATAAATGTTCAGTGCAACGGTCGATGTTGATTGCCTGACGTGTCAGTTTGTACAGTCCCATCACCCCACAACTTCTTGTGCTGACCTTGTGTCGTCGTGTAAAACATGGAATTACGTACTGTGCTGGCACATCACACAGTAGCACACTATCGATAACGAATCCTACTCCAGTTACATCATTTTCTGCTGCTGTTGATATTATTCTGTACTCATCTGACCAAAAATCCTGGTCTTCTTTCCATTTATCTCCCCTGACTCCTACTAAATCCATACTGAACATTTGAATTTGTCTTTTTAGATATTCTAGCTTCCCTACCACATTCAATCTTCCGACATTCCACGACTCGACTGGTACAACGCTATCCTTACGTTGATTATTCAACCTTACTCTCATGGTCACCTCCCCCTTGGCAGCCCTCTCCCGGAGATCCGAATGGGGACTATTCCGGAAGCTTTTGCCAGTGGAAAGATTATCATGAGACTTTTTCAATTACAGACCACATGTCCTGTGTATAACGGTTGTGTGTCTTTAATGGAGTGGTTTCCATTGTCTTTTGCATCCTGATGTCGTTTATCGTTGCTGATTCTTCCGCGTTTAGTGGCAGTTTCCCACCACAAGGACAAGAGAGGGCCCTGAATCTTTGTTTGCTCCTCAGACATCTTTGACAAGGCCATTGGCAGGATAAGGGTGACTTTTTATGACGGAAGTCATCGGCCACCATTGCTGACTTATTAATCACAATGGAAGCGGTGGCAGCATTCCAACCCGGGACCGAGGTCGTTTCGATTATGTCTAAGAGGCTTCCCATCGAGCACGTCAGTACGAAGCAGTAACCCCACCTTGTAATTCAATGATTGAAAGACTGAAGTGTTGCTAGATTAAGAGTAAGGAGAGTAAGTAAAGTTGTAAAGGTGCGGAAGGACCCCATAAGAGGATAACTGTAATAAAGTTTACTGTGGAAAGATGTTACTGCAGTATAAAGATAAGATAACCAGGAAGCGGCTGAGTGGAAGTTAATATGCACAAAGAGGGAGTTAATTGGAGGAATAACTCGATAACGAGAGAGCTCGCTCATAGCCCTGTGCCGATCATTTTAAATGGCGCAATAGCTATAAGTCGAGATTTAACAGCAACTTTGTACGGGACTCCAAAAACTGCAAATTATCCTCATCGGTCATTTATCTCACTGAGAAAACAGAAATGCGAGTGACACGGTAACATATAAAAATGTCTTTCAATTTACTGCTCACATTTCCATTATATTTTACCAGATATTTAACTTAACAGGTGAATGCGGTTAAAATAGCAACAATAATAATAATAATAATAATAATACGAATAGTAATTATTATTATAGTAATTATTACTTCGAAAGACACACAACAAAAAAAGTTTTGCATCATCTCGTTTCCGAGAGTTCCGGAACCTGTACATAAAATAGGAATAGAGATCAACATAAATACCACTTCCATCCTCTTTATTGCTCATGAACACCGCACATTGCACATTGTACCACCATACAATGAGACCTTTAGAGGTGGTGGTCCTGAATGTTGTAGACGCTGGTACCCGTAATGCCTAGTAGCACATCATCTTTCACTGATGCATGCCTGTATTCGTGGTGAAACACTATCCACATGTTAATCAAGGCACTGCTGGCCCAGATTGTCCCACTCCCCAAAGACGATCGGGCGTAGATCCCTCAGAGTGTTTGGTGGGCATGTCGTCCATCAACAACGCTTTTCAGTCTATCCCAGGAATGTTCGATATGGTTCATGTCTGGGGAACATGCTGGCCACCTTATTCGACCGATATTGTTATTCTGAAGGATGTCATTCAAAAGATGTGCACGATGGCGGCGCGAATGGTTGTCCATGAAGACGAATTCCTCGCCAATATGCTGCCGATATGGCTGCACTATCGGTCGGAGGAAGGCATTCACGTATCGTACAGCCGTTATGGAACCTTCCATGACCGCCAGCAGCGTACGTCGGACCCACACAATGCCACCCCAAAAAATCTGGAAACCTCCTCCTGCTTCCACTCGCTGGACAATGTGTCTAAGGCGTTCAGTCTGACCAGGTTGCCTCCAAACACATCTCCAACTGTTGTCTGCTGAAAGCATACATTCTTCGGAAAGAGAACGTGATGCCTTTTCTGAGTGGTCCATTCGGTATGTTGTTGACCCCTCTGTACCGCGCTGCCTGGTGTCGTGGTTGCAAAGATGGGGCTTGCCATGGACGTCGGGAGTGAAGTTGCGCATCATGCAGCCCATTGCGCACAGTTTGAGTCGTAACACGATGTCCTGTGGATGCACGAAAAGCGTTTTTCAACATGATGGCGTTCCTGTCAGGGTTCCTTCAGGCAACAATCCGTAGGTAGATGTCACCCATTGCAGTAGTAGCCCTTGGGCTGTCTGAACAAGGCATGTTACCGATAGTTCCTAGCTCTCTGTATCTTCTCCATGTTCGAACAATATCGCTCTGATTTACTCCGGGACGCCAGGACACTTCTGTTTTTGAGAGCCCTTCCTGGTACAAAGTATCAATGCGGACGCGATCGAACCGCGGTATTGACCGTCGAGGCTTGGTTGAGCTACACGCAAAACGAGCTGTGTACCTCCTTCCTGGTGGAATGACTGGAACTGATCGGATGTCTGACCCTCTCCGTCTAATAGGTGCTGCTCATCCGTGATTGTTTACATCTTTCAGTGGCTTTAATGACATCTCTGAATAGTCAAAGGGACTGTGTCTGTGATACAATACCCACAGGCAAACGTCTATCCTCAAGAGTTCTGGGAACTGGTATGATGCAAAACGTTTTTAAATGTTTGTAGTACTACGTGCATGAGGTTAATATGCAACGTACTTGTACAGTGTTTTATTTTTAACTGTTATTCTTATAAGTCCTTAAGAGAATTGTTGAATTTAAAGTCATCTGGGGAAATTATCTGCAGAAGCTCTGAAAACGTTAATGATAATTGTACATGTGTGGTTAAGGATGTCTAGCGGACTGGGACTGAGCCCACGTGTCTGACTTTCACAAGGAATAGTTTGTTCTGTTCGTACTATACTGGACACCTAAATTAGGATTTAGGTTCGTGAAGTTTAGAGAGTAAGAGTACATGTTCACCTATAAATTGATCACTGTAATAAAGTGACTGTCGGCACCATTTTGATCCGCTATTAATCAACACCCAATTTAATTATTGATATTATCCCCACTTGGTCTATGACTTCATCAATGGGAGAAGTTGAAAATTTGCACTGGACCAGGGTTCAAACCCGCGTCTCCTACTTACTAAGTAAATACGCCGACGAATGCGCCATCTGCGCAGATTGTCCATCAAAAGCGCAATGGTTACCGTACCTCCTCCTCTCAGACTCAAACTCTTGACCATTAACCTCACTATTCGAGGCATTTCGCCGATTCATTTGCAGCGCAGTATATAAGAATTGTGTGGATAAGTTGAGAGATTTCCGTGCAGTGGCGCTGGCCACTCTGTCCAGATGGTGCAGTCGTCAGCTTATCTACCTAGTAAGCAGAATACACGGGTTCGAATCCCGGTCTTGCCCAATTTTCAACTTTCCTCTTTGATCGAATCAATGTCCCGAGGCACCTAATGTCAATTAATTTGTGTCTTCTTTAGTAGTTGTATGCCGTGCGTTGACCATATGACCTCTCGGTGTTGCAAAACACAGGGACACTTCCGCCGGTAACTTGCCGGGGGCAGCGTAACCGCTCGCTTAGCGGATTTAATCACACACGCGCGCCCTCTCTGCTAGGAGAGTTTTGCTCGCCTGTCCTGCATGGTAAGAAAGATTTTTCACCTAGGACCGACGTCCGATTTGTCATGTTATGGATGGTGATCCTTAACCACGAAAAATGTGCCTATGACTTTTGAGAAGTTCCTGCTCCCCACTGCCAATTGGTGGTCACTTGTTACCATATGCAGAGTCCAAATAGCTACCAGTAGAAGGAAAATAGTGTGCCCTCTTGTTACACGTGACCAATATATTACTTTTGATTAGCAAAAAAATCCTGTCCTTTGAGCAAAACCTTACTCTAACAATTTAATTTGGATTCTCACATAGTTATCAGCCTAGCTTTGTTAGTAACTGTTCTATTTGTCTTTGTCCCCAATGTATCAGCATTCCATGTTACCATATTATTAATAAGCCGAATTACAAAATGCTATATGGTGGAATAACGTCTGGATATAAAAAGAATTTATGATTTTAATTTGTGTGTGTTCCTTTTTAAGGATCCATATATTAAAACGATTACGAAAGATTTATCTTTTGAACTGATCGTTCCCTCTTAAAATCTTTCTCATTTCAAAGATTGTGTGAGACCAGGAATAAATTGGCTTTAGCTTAACATTTGGGAGATGATGGTCATTTGATAACGGATATCAAGCAGTTAATGGAAATTGCACAATACGTATCTAAAGGTTTGGAAATTGACACACTGTAATAATTAGAAATTTACTGTAAAAATTGAAGGAGCCGGATAAAATATTACAAGGGCATGTTGAATTTCGATTTAATATGTCTCTTGCGTTGTTTACAGGTGAGTTTCACGGATCTGGCTGCTTTTAAAATTCTCACTGTAGTGGGGGATGTTGCTTATTGCCCGATTAAGTCAACTATATGTCGGTCTCTGTGCTTATGTACGCAAATCTGTTGGTTACTTTCATCTATTCGTATATTTATCAATATTTTCCCAGCTGTAAATTCAGGTCGTTACCTATGTGACAGTACCATTTACTGGTTTTTCCTCCTGCTCATTCCCCCCTCCCCAAAATCCATTCCCACCCCCTGTTCTTAGAGGTGATTCACATGGATCTGTGTGCTTTCTAGTTTAGGTTGCTTGTTAGGTAAGTGAATATAATAATTTATGTTGTCTTCTGCGCTTCTCTGATCCTATGCGCTGATTCCTTTAGCTTCTTCACGTAGCTATCAGTACATTTACAACTCTGGTTTTAAAGTAGGATATCCTTTCCCCCCAACACATCTTCCCTCTTACCTACCTAAGCCACCCCCCCACCCCCCCCCCCCCCCTTTCCGCCACTTCCCTTACATACCGGTATCGGATATATTGTAACAAATTAGATTAGCGTATCACTTTACAGTGCTAATATTCAATGGGTTATTTAATATAATACATGTCTGTCCCTGTGGTGTATTAACATGGTTGGCATTCTGAATTTGTATATCCATATTGGGCCTGACACAGGGTAAAATGTACTGTTTTTCCTGAAGCTAGGTGGCTAATATGAGAGCGGTTTATTTTGGGTTCATGGTCAATATCCAAGAGAAACTTAGTTTTATAATGCTTTTCATTCTCATCTTTATACCCATGAAGCTATTTTTTAAGGCTGAAGCACTATTTTTAAAGTTCTTTCAGAAATATGGTGTTACATTAATATCTGGACGTTTCATTATTGATATCTGCTCCATATTCCTTTTTTAAGATGTAAGACAACGGAGTTCCACAATGTGAAGGAAAAGTACGTTTACGCACGACGACTTACAACGTTTGTTAATGTTGGTTCTCTGTAGTGAGTATAGAGCTTTGTTACCAAGTGTTCAAAGGCAGATGTACCTGTAATGTGTGTCCGATTCTATGTAATGAATTTACAACTGGATGTGCTTTAGCTCCTCTTTGATTTTTACGAACTTCTTCATGCTTCACTTTAAGTTGAACTTCAGTAATTCACCATGTTGTACTTAGTAGTCTTGTATTTCCAATTTTATCTATGATTTATATCTGACTGTGTGATTTCACCATTAGCTCATGTCTGAATATATATTGCCGCTTTATATCTGAATGTCTGTTATTACTGATCTGGGAGCTCCTTATATTGCCATATCATAATAAGTTGTTTACAGAAATTTGTCTATAGATCTATCTCTTGGTATTTTGAAAATCTATTTTCGTATTACTGGCAACGCCAAGGTACTCAAAATATGTTTTGTCCTGGAATGATGACGTATGCTTTTCCGTTTTCTACTATAGCTTAAATATCTTGTTGTAAACACTTAATTTTGTTGGAGTATGTGTTTTGTAATGCTTGTTACCGCAGGTAGATTAAGCACTTTTTAAGAAGCCGAAAAGAGAGAATAATATATGTAAAATAAAGTTGCTCCTAGACGGTGCAGTTTTGATAAGCGCCCCCTGTCGTCGACTTCGTACTATCTTCCACACTTCGGTGTCTCATTTAGACGAATGATATTGAACGCTGCACAGCTTCACAAGATATCTTTTGGTATGTACCAAATATCTTCGCTTTCCTTTGTACTATGGCTCTGTTTTGTAATGTACAAAAAACTTACTATTTCGTTTCTGTTTCTTAGGATGCTTTCGTAATAAGCTTAGAGTCGAAACCAGTCATCGAGTTAAAAAAGAAACTTATTATTGAGACTTAGAAGGTTCTTTGCTACTTTTTGCATAATTAGCTAAACCATATAGCTGTTTACATCATGCCTTCAAGAGTGCTGGAAAATAGTAAAAAAAAATCGTGTGCCAAATTACCACTTTTCTTTTCTTTCCAGCCCTCCAGAGTGGCCTAGCGGTTCTAGACGCTACATTATGGAACCGCTCAACCGCTACGAACGCAGGTTCGAATCCTGCCGCGGGCATGGATGTGTGTGATGTCCTTAGGTTAGTTAAGTTTAGGTAGTACTAACTTCTAGAGGACTGATGACCTCAGCAGTTAAGTTCCATAGTGCTCAGAGCCATTTTCTTTCCAATTCGAGACTGCTGAGCCAAAATGTAAAAACTTAAATTGTCAAAGTTAAAACCTGAAAGAGCCTTATAAGTCGTTTCAGCGAGAGATTTGTAATTCATTTGTGTTGCTACCAGCGTTTGTTCTGACTGGTTGGTTGCGGCGCGCCACAAATTCTACTCGTGCACCAGTTTCTAAATCACACAGTAGTATTTGCTCCCTGGGTCCTAAATTATTGGCTGCATATAAGGAAACATCTGCCTTCATCTACAATTTTCACACACCGCAGCTGCCTTCTGGCATTGACGAGGTTTTTCCACGATATTGAAATACATGTCCTGTCTTATTTATTTATTTACTTATTTACACGTCAAATTCCGTAGTACCAAACTGAGAAGCAAATCTCCAAGGTTATGGAACATGTCAGTACATGAAATTACAACATAAATTTAATAACAGACAAAAATAAAATGAACACAAAAAAAACAGTCCGTAAATTTCAGTAAACGCTATCAACAATACAACGAGAACCAGCTTAATTTTTCAAGGACCTCCTCAAGAGATTTGAGGAGTAACCAATGAGGAAACTCTTCAATTTAGCTTTGAAAGGGTGTGGATTATTGAATTCGAGCGGTAGCTTATTGAAAATCGATGCAGCAGTATGTTGCACATCTTTCTGCACAAGAGCTAAGGAAGTCCGATCCAATTGCAGATTAGATTTCTGCCGAGTATTAACTGAGTGAAGACTGCTTATTCTTGGGAATAAACTAATACTGTTAACAAGCATTCACAGTAAGGAATACATCTATATATTGAGAGTCCAATGTCAAAATACCCAGACTCGTAAACAGGTGACGACTAGAGGTTTGTGAACTTACAGCCGGCCGCGGTGGCCGAGCGGTACTAGACGCTACAGTCTGGAACCGCGAGTCCGATACGGTCGCCGTTTCGAATCCTCCCTTGGGCATGAATGTGTGTGATGTCCTTAGGTTAGTTAGGCTTAAGTAGTTCTAAGTTCCAGGGGACTGATGGCCTCAGAGGTTATATCCCATAGTGCTCAGAGCTATTTTTTTTTAACTTACACCACTTATTGCCGGAACCGTCCGTTTCTGGTCCAGAAACATCCTCTTAGAATGGAAAGAGTTACTCCAAAATATAATACCACACAACGTACTCGAATGAAAATAAGCAAAGTAGACTAATTTTCGTGTCGAGCGATCACTCACTTCAGATACCTTTCGAATAGTATACAATAGTATTCATGGCAGCATTAAGTCTTTGAACAAGATCATGAACGTCGGTTTCCCACGAGAGTTACTAGCTATCTCAGCACCTATAAATTTCAGCTGTTCAATTTCACCAGTCATATGCCCCATTCTGTGAAATTCAGAAGTCAGATTTTGTTGAAACTGAGTCTTACTCTGATTCAACGTTAGTTTATTTTCTACAAGCCATGAACTTAGGTCGTGAACTGCACTGTTTGAAACCAGGCCGATGTTGCACACAAAATCCTTCACCACCAGGCTGTGACATCAGCAAACAGAAATATTTTACAGTTACCCACAATATTAGAGGGCAAGTCATTTATATAAATAACGAACAGGACTGGCCCCAGCACTCCTCCCCCCCCCCCCCCCACTTGACTATAACCAGTACCCACTCAGACCCCACATTACAGCCATTCCCAACATTGTGATTAATGACCTTTTGCTGACTGTCGCTAAAGTGAGATGTGAACCTATTGTGAGCTACTCCCCATATTTCATAATGGTGAAACTTCTGGAGCTATGTTTTGGGATCAATACAATCAAACACCTTGGTTAAATCAATAAATACACCTAGCGTTCGAAACCTTTTGCTTAACCCACCCAGTACCTCACAGACAAAAGAGAATACGGCGTTTTCAGTGTGTTGAACGACTTCTGTAGCCGAACTGTACCTTTGATACCAAACCGTGTGATATAAAATGATCAATTATCCTTACATACACAGCTTTTTCAATAACGTTATATCAAAAATTGATTGCTTAGAAATAGGTCTAAAATTGTCTACATTATCCTTTTGTCCCTTTGTATAAAGAAGCTCTACTACTGAGTACTTAAATCGTTCAGGAAACTGACCAATCCTAAAGGAAAAATTACAAAGCTGGCTAAATACAGGGCAAACATATGCAGCACAGTACTTTAATATTCTGCTAGGCACTTCGTCATATCCATGAGAGTTGTTAGCCTTCAGTGATTAAATTATGACTGAATCTCCCCCTTGTCTGTATCACAGAGGAGTATTTCAGGCATCGATCTCAGAAAGGCATTTGTCAAAGAAGTTATGATTGCCTGTAGAAACAAAAGTTTTAGTTAAAGTGGCAGAAATGCTCAGAAAATGATTGTTAAATACTGTACATATACCTGATTTCTAAGTAACAGAAATATTTTTACTATGAATTGTCTTTATATCGTCGATCGTGTGCTGCTGAGCAGACATTTCTTTCACAACTGACTATGCGTTTTTTAATTTTATGCTATGAATTAGCTATTCTATTTGCATACACATACTCTTTGCCTTCCTAATAACATTTTTAAGCACCTTATAGTATTGATGTAATGGGCAACTGTAGGTTGATTGTGACTGCATCCAACATTTTCATATAATTTCCACTTAGTTCTACATGATGTATTTTGTATTCCGCCTGGTATGCAGCGCACATGTAAACTGAGGGGTAGTTCGAATGCAGGAATTGAGTAGGAGCAGGAAAAGGTGAAATGCTTCAGTACTGTGGGCAGATTATACAAGATTACTATTTTCAGAATTAGGATTACATTAGGATTACTTAACTTTGGCTGACATGAGCACGTAGGTGCAAACACATACATTAGCTGAAGTTACAAAGACAAAATCTGTAGTCGCTCACCCACTATGAAATAGAAACAATGTTGCTTCGTCGTCTACTTAGAATCAAATAGGAAAAATCTGGAGCCGCGCTCTTAGAGCTGCACAGCACCGGCAAGAAGGTCAGTGTTAGTGTCGTAGTGTCAACCTACGAACTTGTACCTACGCCGTGGCACCATTACAGCTATCGATACCACAATTATCCCTCCTGAAACGACGCAACGTCGTTGAGTAGCACTTCCGTCGGCGGATGGAGGGACCCAGGGGCGGCGCCACTGAGGGGGTGGACAGCGGAAATGTCGGGGCCTGCTGCTCACCCGAGACCCCGAATCGCTCGCGAGGGGGCGAGGAATACGCCCCGTGGAAAAGTTGCCCAGGCTGCGCACCTCTACTGGGTATTGTTGTTGATAATTATTCCGGGTTATATGGCCGTGGACCATGGAATACTTCTATTCCTAACGTTTCGTCCAATACTACGTTGGAGATCCTCAGAGGTATGGCTAGTCATGTTGAGTCCTGCCAACTGACGAGTCGGGCGTCGGAGAGCGGCCTAAATAGCCAGGAAAGTAGGCGTGGTCTAGCTTGCACATAGTAGCAGAGAGAAAACAAATCAAAGATAAAATGTAGCTATTATCACCCACAACAAACAAGAGGTGTAATCAAAAGTTTAGTGGACAGGCCAAAACGGATTTGTACGCCGGAACATCTGGATACGGAACTGAATCATCTGAAACAGGCCTTCGAAAAGAATGGGTACTCAAACAAAGAAATTAATAGAGGTTTAAGACCTAATTACAGCAGGCCAAAGGACAAGGATGGTACACAGCAATGGAAGAACACGGTGTCTTTACCTTTCATTAGGAAGCTTACAGATCGAATCGGCAAAATTTTTCTGAAACATAAAATGAAACCGGTATTCAAACCTACAAAATAAAAAGGAGAAGTGCTTCATTCTATTAAAGATAGAAGCCCACCATTATCATCTAGCGATGTGTATAAAACTCAGTGTACCTGTGGCAACCTCTTTATTGGTACTACGAAAAGAAGTGTGAATACGAGGGTAAAGGAGCATAAGTCTTTTCCGACTGGGTAAAATAAATAAATCGGCCGTTGCGGAACATGTACTTCAGTCAGGTGACCATGTAGTTAAGTTTTCTGAAACTACAGTTTTAAGTGCTGCCACGAACTATTATCCACGACTGTATAGGGAGGCTATTGGAATTTATAAATATGAAGAGAATTTTAATAGAAAAGAAGAGGCCTTAAAAATTAAGCGAGATACGGACAGTGGCGTTACAGAATCGATTAGTGATTTTTATCTATGACCGATTATTAGCGATAGTTACATTTTATCTTTGACTAGTTTTCTATCCGCTACTATGTGCAAGCTAGACCACGCCCACTTTCCTCGGTATTTAGGCCGCTCTCCGACGCCCGACTCGTCAGTTCGCAGGACTCAACAGGACCAGCCATACCACTGAGGTGTCCAACGTAGTATTGGACGAAACCGCTAAGACCACACCACCCGCAAGTTTTAGCGTGAGGCTTTTTCGCGTCTCTGTTACGTTGCAAACTTTAAAAACATTGCCCCACCACGAAAAGTATAACGTTTCTCATTGGATAGACAGAATTTTTGTAGGCGAAGCTTAAGGTTAACTTTGAGACCCGGATTGATCAAATGAAAGCACAGCCAGATAGTTTTCCTTAAACCAACTTCGGTAAATTGTTGTAAAGATAAGTTAAAGTTAGTTGCTTCCGAGATGGCGAGGTGAGTGGAGCTGTGCTGCCCGCCGCCGCCGCCTTGACGCTCTAAACACCGACAAGGCAATGAACGCACGCGATGCCGCATTTTTGAGCGCATAAGGCCTCACTCAGAACTGCAGAAGTCTCATCTGTTACACCCCCTTTTTGCGTAATACTAGTGTCGATCGTCAATTAAGGGTCATGGTGTTCACATTTGCCACTTGAAGTAAAAATCTGAAACGCGATTATGTTTCTGTTATATAGTTATTCAGAAGCCACATCAGCCACTGTAATTTACAAGTTAGATAAGTAATTAAAGATAATTGAGGGTCACTGTAGACCATTTTGATAGTTTTCTCTTTTGTGAAACTTAATTTAACCCTAGATTATAGATATGATATGGCGTAGGTCATCCTTCGATTCATTGTAGAACTTGGAAACCCATTCAGGGAACATTCGTTCACATTTTAGTTGAACGCAGTTGGTTTTTACTATCCTGTATTAAAATGTTTCGTTTTATCAATAGTGCAATTTATAAACGGTGTTTTTGTGAGTTAAATAAAATTTCCAATGGTAAACTTAACTGCTTTTTCGACGTTAGTTCACCAGCTAACTACAAATAGGAAAGCCTTGAACCCCTTCCACTAAATTTAGTTAGTATTAAGATTCTTTTACAGGGAGTGCAGTGGAGCTGACGCTGAAATCATTAAGTATTTGTTTATATCATCGCTAGTCTCACTGAATTCTGAATTCTACATGTCATGTGTGGTCTGGCGTCTCCTTACCAGCAACAGGTCCCAGGTTCAAACAAGTCAATTCCCTAAAAAAACACGCTCAGAGCGTCGTTGCGCGAAAGTGGTAGGGAGACACGGTATAGAACAAACAGACACCATCATGAGTGTTTAGAGCTGTACGCATCAATAACTATCAACCAGATGGTGTCCCGGAAAGGACCCACAAAATCAACATGAACGTGCTGCCAAGGGGCAGTAGGTGCCTGACACGCAGAAGCACTTGCGGGGAGTAGATTGATGGTCAGTTGAAGAGCGACAAGCAGCAAGCAAATTCCCAGTTTCTTTATCAATGCCGACTCAAGTGCGGTGACGATGTGCTAATTGCTTTGTCCGCACTATTCTCCTATAACCAGCGTGCAGTTATCGGAGGGTTTCATACTGCAACGAACGAGGTACAACCACACTAGACTGATCATTGTCAGTTCGTAACAAGATATCACCTTGGTGTACAGACAAGTTGTGACGTTGTGCAAAGTAACGTCGAACAAATGGATCACCAATCTGCATAGCAGATGGAGGCCATTGAATACGAAGATACTACAAAAGAATCTGCAAAGAAGCATCAGCGGCTGCCGCGGAAGCAATGCGACGAAACTCCACTGTAAACTCATCACCTAGTTCCTTATCTTGCTCATCAATAAACATGCATTACAATTCCGAAGAATCAAAGTCGTCGTCAGGAACGATAGGTGGACAAGATAAAGTATCGGCATTGCCATGCTCGGCCATAGGCCGAAACAAAATTTCATAGTTGTAGTTAGACGAAAATAAAGACCAACGTTGCAACTTTTGTGTAGTACGGGTTGGAACTGGCTTCAACGGGTGAAACAACGACATCAAAGGCTTATGGTCTCTGACCAAATAGAACTTGCGACTGTACAAAAATTCATGAAACTTTGTTACTTCATACACAACAGCTAAACCCTCTTTCTCGATTTGAGAATCGTTTTGCAGCCCAGAATTGAGCTACTTAGACGAAAAATCGATCGGGCGATCGACCGAATTTATGAGGTACGAGAGAACCGCTCTGATGCAGTAAGAGGGTGCATCGACAGCGAAAACAAATGGTTTGGAGGGATCGAATGAATAAAACAGCGATCACTCAACAAAGCAGATTTGAGCTTGTGGAAAGCAGCGTCACATTCCGAAGACCAAACAGAAGGAACGTTCTTACACCGAAGGCGATGCAAAGGCGCTGCAAGCTGGGCCGCATTTGGTATAAACCGAATTTAATATGTAATTTTGCCCAGCATAGACTGAAGTGATTTCAAGTTCCTGGGTGGTGGAAAGTCTCTGATCGCACTGAGATGTGATGGCGAGAGGTCCATACCCTGTCCGTTAATCATGTGTCCTAAATAGTGAATCTCAGTTTGATAAAAAAAAAAGTGCAAGCAGGAATCAAGTGCAACAGAGACAAGCGCAGTTTTGAGTCCTGCTTGCAAGAGTACAGTAAATAAGGCACGCAATTTAAGCAAATCTTCGTCAGGGGTGCGACCTGATAGGACAATATTGTCCACATAATTGGAACAACCATGGACAGTGGCACACAGCTGCTGCAATAAGACTAAAAAAGTAGGAGCCGAAGCACGACCGAAAGAAAGCGACGAAACTCTAACAATGCAAGGTGAGTGTTGATCAAAAAACAGCGCTGCGACTGTTCATCCCACAAGTTAATCATGGAAAGAATTTTCCCGCACCAAGCATATCAAAAATGTATTCAGAACGAGGTAATGGAAATGCAGCTACCACCGGCTGCGGATATACTGTAGACTTAAAGTCAGCACAAATACGGATACGACTGCTGGGTTTATTCACACTCACTGTAGGCGAAGCCAATGGCGAACAAAAACAAGTTTCATTACACCACTGTCTTGCAAGTGGGTAAGTTCAGCAGCTACGGCGTCGCGCAGTGCGTGCAGTTCTGGGCGTGCGCGCCGGAAAATAGGCCTGGCATTTTCTTTAACTGCAACATGCGCCTCAAAGTCTGCGACGCAACCAAGACTAGCAGAAAGAAAGTTCATCGCAGAGTTGGCTGCACTGTCTGCATGGTCACTGGCGTTGATGCAAAGTACATTCTCCTGAGTTGCGAGCCAATAAAGTTCAAATGAATTAAAGCCAAAGTGTTCGTAGCATCACTAGAGCGGAACACATGGAAAGACACTGTATATGTCACACCATACGTGGCTCGAAAACTATACACGCCACGCACTGAGGTTTCCTGTCCAGTAAATGCAGCTAGTGTGGAACGTGAATGACGAAGCGGGGGAGAACCAAGAAAGTCATAGGATGCTTTGTTCGGTAAATAAACTGACGCACCAGTGTCCAGTGTCATGCGTTCAGAACTTCCACAAATGTTCAATGTCATAAAAAGTTTCCTCTCACCGTGCTGAGTGCGAGAGGAAGTGCCTGGCAAAACTTAGTTCACACGACGAACTGTCGAAGCACGTGAAGCAGAAGACATTGAATGAATGACATTAGCGTCCATAGACTGATGTGAATCGTGATCACGGCAGTTTCCGTTGTTGTGACTACGACGCGAGGTACGGGAACGGGGGATTAGTTGTGAATTAGTTTCTCTTACGACACACAGCTTGCACATGTCCTTTCTCACTACAAAAATAACACTATGCTTGATGAGATGGGCAACTGTCCAGTGGATGAGCACGAAAGCAGTTCGGACATGATTTCAGTTTATTAATGGGTGCCAGGTCGATCTTGTTTACTAGCTCGCGAGCGATCGGCGTGCTGGGACCAGCCGAAGGGGCACGTGTTGTGCCGCGCTAACAGTACAGAAAGCCGGGGACACTTCGAACGCGGAAGTAGCCATGTCTATTGTATCTTGTCTGTTTATCAAGTCCACTACTTCCTGCAAAGACGGGTTTTTAAATTTGAGGACTTGTTCGCGGATGCGGTGATCCGTCACATTTTGTGCAATAGCGTCCCCAGTCATGATATCCGCATATGAGCGTCCACATAAGCAATTAAAATCACATTAAAAAGTTAGACCCGGAAGGTCCGCTAACCAAAACTTATTAGACTAAGCAGGGTCACGACGGAGACGAAAGAACTTGTAACGTGCAGCTGCCACTTTGACACTATCACGGGATTGGGAATTCAAAGTGTTAATCACTTCATCGTAAGTTTTAGTTTATGGGCAGGTGGTGGGAAACAGTTTTGCGAGCACAAGGTATAACAACACCCACGCTGGCAATGAAAAAGGCAAGCCGCTCGGTACCTGGTATGTTGTATGCTGCGGAGTGTGCCTCTAGCTGGGCGATGTATTCTGGCCAGCGTTCAACGTCAGGATTGAAGGCACGAAAGGGCGGCGCTGGAGGCTTCGTGGGCGTCGCTACAGGCGGTGGCGTCGGAGGCGCCGAAGTAGCTGCAATTTTTAGTGTGACCAGTTCATTTATGGCAGCAAACAAGCTGCATCATTTGCTGAGCCTGAAAACGTACAAGATCGGACAGCGAAGGCTGTTCCTGTGGCGAAGACATGGTTGATACAAATGAAAGAGCGAAGAGTGGAAGCAGTCACACGGGGATAGCACCAAAAGAAAGCTGTACCGAGCAAAAAGGGATAAGAGGAAAGGGTAAAAAGCAACATCCTCGTTGGCAACTTTTTTTATCCCACCTGGAAGGCAACGCAGGTCTGCTCTTGTAAATTGAAGGTTAGGCCCAATGTAGGAAATGAGTAGGAGCAGGAGAAGGTGAAATGCTTCGGTACTGCGGGTAGATTTTACAGGTTTATTATAGTCAGAATTAGTATTTAATTAGGCTTATTTAACTTTGGCTGAGATCAGCACGTAAGTGCGAAGCCGTACATCATTAAAATCTGC
This sequence comes from Schistocerca gregaria, assembly GCF_023897955.1. Taxonomy (NCBI): domain Eukaryota; kingdom Metazoa; phylum Arthropoda; class Insecta; order Orthoptera; family Acrididae; genus Schistocerca; species Schistocerca gregaria. The sequence continues at coordinate 244,395,110 of NC_064926.1, forward strand.
ATCGGCTAGAAGTTACAGAGGCAAAATCTATTCTGTCTCGCCCAAGACCTAATTACAGCAGTCCAAAGGACAAGGATGGTACAATGTTGCTTGGTCGTCTACTCGGGTTCAAATGGGCAGAATCTGGAACGGCACACGTAGAGCTGCACAGCGCCGGCTAGAGGGCGCTGTCGTCGGTGTCGTAGTGCCAACCTAAGAAATTGTACCTACGCCGTGACATCGTAGCTATCGATACCGAAATATCCTTACCCTATTAGTCAGACACCTGGACTGTCTGTTACTGCTATTACCCTGTTTATAGCCGGCCGCGGTGGTCTCGCGGTTCTAGGCGCTCAGTTCGGAACCGCACCACTGCTACGGTCGCAGGTTCGAATCCTGCCTCGGGCATGGATGTGTGTGATGTCCTTAGGTTAGCTAGGTTTAATTAGTTCTAAGTTCTAGGCGACTGATGACCACAGATGTTAAGTCGCATAGTGCTCAGAGCCATTTGAACAATTTGAACCTGTTTATAACGTCCTAATGGAAAGCACCGTTTAAAGAGCATAAGAAATATCTTAAGAAAAGCATTATATTTATCATCTATGTTATCATCATTATAAACTTCCTGCCACTCTAGTTCTTTGACAAGTTTTTTAAAACACTTTGTTGCTGTTGGAAAAACTTTGTAATTACGTGTGACATTTGTTTGAGTACAAAAGCATTTTAGTGTTAAAATTTGAGCATCATCGTCTGAAAGGTCATTCACCCTTATACTAACAGAACGCATATCTGTTAGTGAAGAATGAATAAAAATATTGCCTGTGGCTGTGATACTGTTCCACTGCACCCTATTTTGAAAAAACACAGACTGCGCCAAATTATATGAATTTAGGAGATTTACCAACATCCTTTTTCTTGAATCATCACATACAACATTTACATTGAAGTCACCACATATAACTAATTTCTGGTACTTCCTACAAAGTGAATTAATATTCCTCTGTAGCTTGAGCAGAAATGTTCTGAAGTCAGAGTTAGGGGACCTATAAACAACAACAATTAGAAATTTAGTTACCCTAACTTCAAATTGCCCCCAATGAACCATGGACCTTGCCGTTGGTGCGGTGGCTTCCGTGCCTCAGCGATACAGATAGCCATACCGTAGGTGCAACTACAACGGAGGAGTATCTGTTGAGAGGCCAGACAAACGTGTGGTTCCTCAGTAGTTGCAGGGGCAACAGTCTGGATGATTGACTATCTGGCCTTGTAACACTAACCAAAACATTCTTGCTGTGGTGGTTCTGCGAACGGTTGAAAGCAAGGGGAAACTACAGCCGTAATTCTTTGCGAGGGCATGCAGCTTTACTGTATGGTTAATGATGATGGTGTCCTCTTGGGTAAAATATTCCTGAGGTAAAATTGTCCCCCATTCGGATCTCCCGACGGGGACTACTCAAGAGGACGTCGTTATCAGGAGAAAGAAAAGTTACGTTCTATGGATCGGAGCGTGCAATATCAGATCCCTTAATCTGGCAGGTAGATTAGAAAATTTAAAAAGGGAAATGGATAGGTTAAAGCTAGATATAGTGGCAATTAGTGAAGTTCGGTGGCAGGAGGAACAACACTATTGGTCAGGCGAATACAGGGTTATGATTACAAAGTCAAATAGGGGTAATGCAGGAGCAGGTTTAATAATGAATAAAAAATAGAAATGATGGTAAGCTACTACAAACAGCATAGTGAACGCATTATTGCGGCCAAAATAGACACGAAGCCCACGCCTACTACAGTAGTACAAGTTTATATGACATCGACCTCTGCAGATGACGAAGAAATTGAAGAAATGTACGACGAAATAGAATAAATTATTCTTATAGTGAATGGAGACGAAAATTACAATAGTCATGGGTGACTTGAATTCGGTAGTAGGAAAAGGGAGAGAAGGAAACGTAGTAGGTGAATATGGATTGGGGGTAAAAAATGAAAGAGGAAGGCGCCTGGTAGAATATTGCACAGAGCACAACATATTCATAGTTAACATTTGGTTCACGAATCATAAAGGAAGGTTGTATACATGGAAGAAGCCTGGAGATACTGACAGATTTCAGATAGATTATATAATGGTAAGACAGAAATTTAGGAACCAGGTTTTAAATTGTAAGAAATTTCCAGGGGCAGATGTGGACTCTGACCACAATCTGTTGGTTATGAACTGTAGATTAAAACTGAAGAAACTTCAAAAAGGTGGGAATTTAAGGAGATGGGATCTGGATAAACTGACTAAACCAGAAGTTGTACAGAGTTTCAGGGAGAGCGTAAGGGTACAAATGGCAGGAGGGGGGAAAGAAATACATTATAAGAAGAATGGGTAGCATTGAGGGATGAAGTAGTGAAGGCAGTAGAGGATCAAGTGGGTAAAAAGACGAGGTCTAGATGAAATCCTTGTGTAACAGAAGAAATATTGAATTTAATTGAAGAAAGGAGAGAATATACCAATGCAGTAAATGAAGCAGGCAAAAAGGAATACAAACGTCTCAAAAATGAGACCGACAGGAAGTGCAAAATGGCTAAGCAGGAAAGGCTAGAGGATATATGTAAGGATGTAGAGGCTTATCTGACTAGGGGTAAGATAGATACTGCCTACAGGAAAATTAGAAAGACCTTTCGAGAAAAGAGAACCAATTGTATGAATACTAAGAGCTCAAATGGAAACCCAGTTCTAAGCAAAGAAGGGGAAGCAGAAAGGTGGAAGGAGTATCTAGAGGGTTTATACAAGGGGGATGTACTTGAGGACAATGTTATGGAAATGGAAGTGTATGTATATGTAGATGAAGATGAAATGGGAGATATGATACTGCGTGAAGAGTTTGACAGACCACTGAAAGACCTAAGTGGAAACAAGGCCCCGGGTGTAGACAACATTCCATTAGAACTACTGACATTCTTGGGAGAGCCAGTCCTGACAAAACTCTACCGTCTGGTGTGCAAGATGTATGAGACAGGCGAAATATCCTCAGACTTTTTAGAAGAATATAATAATTCCAATCTCAAAGAAATCAGGTGTTGACAGATGCGAAAATTACCGAACTATCAGTTTAATAAGTCACGGACGCAAAATACTAACGCGAATTCTTTACAGACGAATGAAAAAACTAGTAGAGGCCGACCTATCGGAAGATCAGTTAGGATTCCGTAGAAATACTGGAACGCGTGAGGCAATACTGACCCTACAACTTAGATTAAGGAATGGCAAGCCTAAGTTTCTAGCGTTTGTAGACTTACAGAAAGCTTTTGACAATGTTGACTGGAATACTCTCTTTCAAATTCTGAAGGTGGCAGGGGTAACATACAGGGAGCGAAAAGCAATTTATAATTTGTACAGAAACCAGCTGGCAGTTATAAAGAGTCCAGGGACATGAAAGGGAAGCAGTGGTTGGGAAAGGAGTGAGACAGTGTTCTAGCCTCTCCCCGATGTTATTCAATCTGTATATTGAACAAGCAGTGAAGGAAACAAAAGAAAAATTCGGAGTTGGTATTCAAATCCATGGAGAAGAAATAAAAACTTTGAGGTTCGCTGATGACAATGTAATTCTGTTAGAGACAGCAAAGGACTTGGAAAAGCAGTAGATTGGAATGGATAGTGTCTTTAAAGGAGGATATAAGATGAACGTCAACAACAGCAAAACGAGGATAATGGAATGTAGTCGATTTAAGTCGGGTGATGCTGACGGTATTAGATTAGGAAATGAGACACTTGAAGCAGTAAAGGAGATTTGCTATTTGGGGAGCAAAATAACTGATGATGGTCGAAGTAAAGAGGATATAAAATGTAGACTGGCAATGGCAAGGAAAGCGTTTCTGAAGAAGAGAAATTTGTTAACATCGAGTATAGTTTTAAGTGTCAGGAAGTCGTTTCTGAAAGTATTTGTATGGGGTGTAGCCATGTATGGAAGTGAAACATGGACGATAAATAATGTAGACAAGAAGAGAATAGAAGCTTTAGAAATGTGGTGCTACAGAAGAGTGCTGAAGATTAGATGGGTAAATCCTCATTAGGATGTGTTGAATAGGATTGGGGAGAAGAGAAATTTGTGACATCGAACGAGCGAGTGATCATTGCTTGTACAGCCCTCTCGCAGTGTCCGGAGCAAGTATGGTGGGTCTGACACACCGATGTCAATGTGTTCTTTTTTCCATTTCCAGGAGTGTACTTCTTAGGTGAAGGCTCCGGTAGTAATAATTTAAAAACTGTTTCACGGCTTAAGGCCTGCCTAGCAATCCTTCAAGAACGAGTTAAACATTTTCCAACTTGAAATTACAGTTATTCAAATATTAAACAAAGAAAAAAAAAATCATAAAATCTGACGAAACCAAGAGGGGGAGGGGGGGGGGGGGGGGCGGGGCGCAGATGTTCCACCAAGGATCAAACTGGGAAAGTCCCTCAGAATTCTGCAAGCGATGAGGCAGGTAGTCAAGAGTTGCATTCACTTCATGAGATGGTAACTGAGACTAGTGGCAGCTTAACAATCGTTTGCCGAATCTACCTAACGTCCGATGACCAATGCATCGATGGAATAACACACCCAAGCCAGAACCGGCGGTTCAGACTCCGGTGTTTAGAGCATCCAGAAGCAGAAAGGAACCACTATTACCAGAGTAGGAAAAAAAGAAAACACCACCAAACTAACAAATCAAACAAGCAGTCGAACTACACACCTTACCCGCCAGCAGTGGCAAGGCGATGAACGGTACACTGCCGGAACATAGACTAAGATCCAGGGCAGGTAACTTGGGCGTTAGCGGCCACTAGGCAGGATAAATATCACTGGTTGAACTTCACAGTAATAACATCTAGAATGCGGCAATTAAGTAGAAGTAGTGGAAGGCTAATTAGGTTTCCCTTCCCCAAACACTCCTCTCGCTCCTCTTTGTCTTGGCAGCACTACAAGCAGCAACACGCAAGCAAATGGCGAGAGCTCACAATGGTGGAGGTTTCACTACTTGAATTAAGGTCCACTCAAACTTCCAAGGTCCAGTTGACAACAAGGTTGCATCCCTCACGACTACAGCCCTTCCATCAGGTAGTGCACGCGTGCCGCCTGTGGTCACGGCTTGTTCTCGCTCTGCGCGGACCTTGCTGCTCGATCGTCCCCAACCGAACTGCCGACTCACATGACATGGAAACACAACGACGTCACTTAAAAGATAGTATCACCGTTACCAGATATCGATAACCACCGCTGCTGTCACTAGCGAACAGACAACTCTTGCAAACGGAGTGGCGCCAATGAACACAAGAAGAAAACGACAAGCGTAACCAAGCCAACTAAACGATGCCAACGCGAGTCGCAGCACCACACAAATTTGTTTGTATTTTATTCGCCCCAAGACATGGTCATCAGCCATCTTACTGGTAAACAACATTAGAGTAGTTAGAAACTTCGCTTCACAGATGTGAACACCCATCAATATTTCACCATCCTCTCGACAGCATAATTCTGATAGCTATGCCACGAAATCATATTAAGAGTACATACAACATTAATAACAAAAATCTAAATTTAAATTTTTGCTAACGTATAGTTACATGTGAACCCACACACTAGTTACTGTTAGTGATAACGTTTACTTTACAGGAAGTGCAGTGGAGCCGACACTGCGATCATTGTCTGATTACATCACTGCTCATACTACTGCACTCTTATGAACTTCTCATTATATGCTGGTGTCTTCTTATCTAGCAGGCTGTAGGTTCAACACAAATTTCTAAAACTCACAGAGCGTCCTAGCGCAACTGCGGTAGTAAGGTACATCAGAACCACATGTTAGACATGAATGTGAAGAAACAAAGGGATGAGAAGTAGTAAGACACTGCTGTGCACTTGGACGTGGGACGTATTGAGGAAGGTTGCACTGACGGCCTCTCATCGCCTGTTGACATTGTGCAACCCATATGTAATGTCACTGCACTTGAGACCTGAAATGCCTCATCTACATTAATTGACAAGTGCCTGAATTCTGTTCTCACTCACAGACCGTCAGTGTAGCCCACTTGTCACACTCATATGTACATATGGACAAGGTAGAGCTATTGACTTGATAAGTAATGGCTCATTCATTTATTAGACTGTCTGGCCGAACGTATAACATGCATATGCTTTTTTCCCCTTTTCTATTTGTTGGTTGACTATCCACAATAAAGCAACATACTGACTTGTAGTCGTTCAAGGGTACTGCAGCATACCTTTCTAAAAATTATATTTTTTGTAGACTTTTGACTAATGATTCTGGACATGCCGACATGAGGCCGCGGGGGCGGACCACAGAGAGAACGCCTCGGGTGGGGGGGGGGGGGATTTAGGGTGGCCACCCACCCTCAGGAGCTCAGTTCGTCAGCGCATCTAACGATGGCGACATGTCTGATCGCCGAAATATTGTTTCCGTTGGACACTATGAACCGGCAGTTCACCAGTCGACTGTGCGATCTAAAAATACGCCGGGAGAAGTTGAAGAATCACAACGAACAACATAATCTTATACATGTCCACAAGTAGTTCAAATAGCGACCGACATGATTACTTGTCTGTATAGTACGAATCAACACGCTACTTATACTTCAAAATGGGTCACTTCTAATAAACATCGGGCAACTAAAGCCCCGTCATTGCGGCTTACGCAAAGATTACATTGCCTTCTCCTAACGTGCAGTTACCTACCAGAGCGAGCACACGAGAACATGAGCCAACACATGTATCAGTGTCCGCAGAACCGGTAGTCTAGCTTGTAAGGTTATTCCAGTATGGGTTCCATATAAGGCGCTAAACAACATTAATGTTTCAAGGCCACTGGCACTATCACCAATATCAACCAAGTTACTGCTCTACAGTGGTATAACGAGCAGAGCCCTGCATTGAGAGCGGCATGACTTCTTGAGATCTCCAGGCCGAAGGCTGAATGCAGAAGGTCCCTCTACCCATCTACCGTGTAAGCCGCAAATGTCGTTAGGCGGCGCCACAGCCACTTGGTTCCCAACTTAGCGAGCAGTTACAAGCACGCATGGGATATGAACCAATGCTACTCTTAACGACTTGTGGTCGATACAGTTGCTTCTCATTTAACATTATTATGGTGTCATTTTTCAAGAGGATAACACTCGTCCACACCTTGGGAGGCGTATCTATGAACTGTCAGACAGATATTGAGATACTCCTCTGGGCTGCTAGATCCCCTGATATGTCCTCGATAGAACATGTGTGGCACCAAGTCGGAGGGCAACTCCATTTCAGTGCCAGTATCCAGCATTTCACGGACGAGTTACAATTCTGGGTTGTTTTGTCTCAAGAGAGGATGCAACATCTTCCTTCTTCACTTTTCATGTATTAGACAGATTCCCTGTTACATTTATTCTTCGAGCACTTTCATAATTGAGAGCCTTAACCGTCTTTCTGCATCCAAATGGTCCACGCTTTCCTTCCATTTGTCTCATCTTGCATTATTTTAAGATTCCGTACCTCAGTCTGTAAATACGGAAGCATTATATGATCACTTCGTTGTCCCTTGGTCTGTCTGTATGTATTTCTGTGTGACTATTGAAAACTTCTTTTCTCAGAAATGGAACTATGTATGAAGCTGAAATTTGTTTCACGGAATCAGTACGGTTCTTTGGTGGTGCGAAAGAATGAAGCTTCAAAGTCACTGCAGCCAAGGGATAAGGGGATCTATGTCACATATTTTGATGCTCGGAAAGTCACTCATCAAAACATGTAGATTACGTCCCATTGGCGTATACTCATGAAATTTGGGAGCAGACGGTGTTTCACAGTACAAGTAAACGAAAAAATCCAAGAATTCTGAAGTACATCATACGAAAATAGTATACTACTTTTGTCATTTATTATACCTTCTTTAAAGTCTTGGAATCCCTAATGTCGAAGTCGATAATAGGCCAAAATCGTCAAGATCCTCTAAATGGATTAACTCTCCATATACACGATTAACTTTACACGAAACCCTCAGAGCGCAGTACTACTTGCGTCTGACCAATTTTTTTTTCTTTTGGTTTCTATATTCCTCATGCTTTCCTTATAACCACACTTCTCTTATATCTTTTATCCCACTCTTATCAGAAAACTTAATGGTTAAGTTTGCCTTCTACTTTCTTGGTCTTTTCTTGACACATCCACAAATAAGCGTCGATACTACTATGGTTTTGTAAAAATATAGCTGGGTTTCTAAGCTGGCATTATTGTGCAAACTTTCACTACCGTTACACATATGGTTGCCCCACGTCATGGTTGTATTCACATATCATGTCGCCTCCTAGATATTGAAAATGTTTAACTCGCTTCACGATTTTATTAATGAAAACTATTTCTGACTTAGTGGTTCTATGTTCTATCACATCCTTCCGAAACTAATCAATAAGTGCTTTTAGGTTCTTTGTAAATCTTACTCACGAAAGTAACGTCATATACACTCTCAACTTACGAAATGTCGTTTCGTCCTCCACTTGTAGATCCTTCACTTTTTCGTATGGCACCAAATTTCAACCAAGTGTCACCGATATTATTAAATGTGTCGTAGGAACAGTAATATTACATGTCTAAAAGAACACGCTGATGTAACTGCTTCATCTCGATAGGTAATGAATCCACAGCCTTCAATGTGGATGCACATTTACGTTTCACCTCCATGTGAAATCTAAAATTGGGGAGCAAGGAGGGCATGTATGGCGACTATGGGCGGGCGCGGAGATGAGGATGAGGAGGAGGGGGAGGAGGAGGGGGAGGGGGAGGGGAAGGGGAGAGGGAGGCGCTCCGTGGAAATCTGAGGTGGCTGGGAAGCAAGCCGAGATACTCAGCGCATGTGGTCTGAGCACCGTGTCCATGTGGTTCAGTGGTTAGCGCAATTGCCTGATAAGTCGGATATCCTGGCTTCGAATCCTATTCCGGCATGCATTATCACTTATCGCTGCTGATTCCACATAAGTCCTGAAGCAGCCAATATGATTTGTTCTTTTCTCTCCTTTTCCTTTGCCCTTCCTGCACTTGCAGTTTACATAATATGTAATATCAATGTGGAAACCGATTGACTAACCGTTTCTTGGCGATCAGAGACAAAGTTTTGATTCCTCTTTATCTGGACTTTTTACTGCAGTACTGACTATTCCGGGCGTATTCGCTTACCAACGCGAGAGCGACCGAAAGAGTGAAGGTGGAGAGGCATTCTGTTAAAGGCTTTGAAAGCTGACCCGCCCCCGCTAGCTGTGTCTCCTGTTTCATACACGGCCCGATGACGAACGTGTGGGGAAGACGGGGGCGTAACGGGACGGGCCGGGCCGGGCCTGCTGCGGATAGGGTTGCTGATGATGCCAATCAGAGGCGGGCCGAGACTAATGAACGTGGAAGCGGACGGCGAGGAGCGAGGCGGCAGCGCAGCTGTCGTTTCCGGAGCTGCCGCTGTTGTGTGGGAGGGCCGAGGCCTCTGTTAAGGGCAAGGGGTGGGTGGCAGCCTAGCCGGCTGCTCGCTGATTGGCTTGCTTACCGTGTTAAATTATTTGTGCGCCCCAACTGCAATAAACGCAATTACAGCAGCTTATTCCGCGGCGTCGGGTGTTTTCACCGTTCAGTGCTCACCCTGCAGGGACGGGCATTGCCTTCTGGCGAACACGGCGTAAGTATAGACACGATAGAATAGAACAGCGAAACGACAGTTTGTAAAACTGCAGTAGAGAGAGCTGTACCGTACAGTTTAAATGAAACTGCCTCAAGCATTCTTGCATGAAAGCTTTGTGGATGCACATGCTCTGCCCTCTTATAATACGAATTTTCCGTAACAGTAACATCATATTTCTTCTTTTTTGCTGTCTTTTTACGTCCCACTAGCTTCGATACGGGCAAACCATCCTGCGATAGCCTGCTTAATAAGTTTTAAGAAACAGTATTAGCCTTTTAACTGACTGTGGCATTACCTACCTCGTGAACTTGCTCGCAACTTGTGCAAGCAGGGGCGTTCAATGAGTAAAGCAACAAATATTTTCTCGGCCACTTTCTATAGAAAATATTCAGAATTTGTTTTGGCACGTACTGGAATATTTCCGCTTTAGTCTTCATAGTTTCATGACGTTCTGATAGGTGGCACTATGTCTAGCTTTCATAGTGGAGTCTGTAACGGAGGCACGTACCAAGTAGAGAGCTGACATTAACTATCTTTTGCCGGAAAACAAGAATATCGCAGATACTCATGGGCACTTGCAGAATATCTGCAGACACATGACAGTGAACAAAAGCACGGTGGGTCGTTGGGCGACACGTATGTCATCTTTGCAACAAGGTCTCTCAAATATATGCGATCTCCCGCTTGCCGGTTGGCCACAAACAGTTGTGACTCTTGCAGCAATGGAATTTGCTGTCACTACCATTAAGTCTTCGAATGGGGCATTAGTGTAACGATGGAATTCATGACATCCAGTGACTTAAGACAGTATATCACATTTTCCTTGCTTTGGAGAGGTACATATGGGGCCTGGAGATAGCATAATGAAATGCTGAAAGTGGTAGCTTCCTAAACAAAATAAAACAACATATTATGTTACAGGCCTGTTGGTGAATTTCATTGACGAAACTCTCATTCGAGGTGATAGACGGATCATAGTCAGATCCCTCATACCTCCACTGGAGGTATCTGTTGGCAGTGCTGACACTCGTCCAATAGATAGTATACTGAAAGCCATGTGTCCCCTGAGTTCCTTTCCGCTTAACAGAAGACCGTAAGAACAACGAAGCGGCCTCTGGCAGGAAGCGTTTCCACGTTGCGAGGCTGACAGTAATAATTTTTGTCGAACATGGTTACAGGCGGTGAAACAAGAATTCCTTACTTCGAACCGGAAACAAAGCGGCATTTCACTGAGTGGCGCGACATTAAGTCTTTCCCTAAGAAATAGTTCCAAGTCACAGCGTCAGCCGGTAACCCCATGGCGACTCTTTTCAGCGACTGTTGAGTTTTTGCTCTAATGTCTCCCCTCACGGTACAACAATAAAATCGGAAGTATATCGTACTAGACTCAGGAAGTTGAAGAAACGACTTCAGCGTGTTCTTCGTTACAAAAATGCTAACGAATTTATCCTTATGCATCATAACATAAGGCGTTGCTCAAGTTTGCACACCCGAGAGGAGCTCACAAAACTTGATTCGACTGTTCTTTTTCGTGCACCCTACAGCTCGTATCTCGCACCTTCCGAATTCCAGCAGTTTGGTCCAGTGAATGAAGCACTCCACGGGAAGCTGTACGTTCGTGAAGTGGAGGTTCCGACGTCGACCAGTAGAGTGCCGCCGTGCGGGCATACGGGCCATCCCACGAACGTGGCATACGGCCGTCGCATTTAATGGAGATAATGTTGAAAAATTATCTTGTAGCCAAACGAATGGGGAATAACATGCATGGTGTAACTGAAACCTGAATCAAACCAACATGCTTTCAGAGAAAAAAGTGTTGAAGTATTTATTGAACGAAGCCCTTATGTAGGAAGGAGTTCCAAAAGTAACAGGTATTTTGTAAATTCTCTTGCAGGGTTAGATTCCAATTATATTCTTCTTGTTGTGTTAGTAATCATGTCAAAAACGTATTTGTACAGTATTGTCCACGTCGGATATTTAGCCTGTTGTCAGCTGTCAAAACGATTATGTGTTTCGATTGTACTGGAGATGGTGTATTAAGAAGTCAGCATTACACTTTGCAACAGTTGCCAGACTTCTCACTCTACACAGCTCTTACTGTGTATTGCAGGATTTTTTTCGAAATAATATTTGTTTTGTGACGTAAAAAATATTCTAAGGATCAAAGTGGTCAACATGTCGTACTAAAACTTAAAAGTGTTGCTATCGAGAATATCGTGCCAATACTTTACTTCCTGTTACAATATTAACTACGTGCAAGCATTTAGCCAACCATATCGAAACACAAAAAGACATTATCAGAAACAAGCTAGTTATTGCTAGTTACCATAAAATCATTATCAACTGAAGTAAGTGTTTTGTTATTAAAAACCTAAGCAGATTTCCCAATTCCGCATTTCCACGGTTCAACTTCTGTTTCAAGATGAAAGACAGCCCAATACGGCGAAATGTGAACTAACAGTCCACACGTGATGCAAGGCGTCCAGGTTAAGCACACTACACTGAAGAGCCAAAGAAACTGTTACACCTGCCTTATATCGTGTAAGGCACCAGTGAGAACGCTGAAGCGCTACAACATGACGTGGCATGGACTCGACTAATGTCTGAAGTACTGCTGGAGGGAACTAACAGCAGGGCTGTCCATAAATCCGTAGGAGCACGAAGGGTGTGGAGATCTCTTCTGAACAGCTCATTGCAAGGCATCCTAGATATGCTCAATAATGTTCACATATGGGGAGTTTGGTGGTCAGCAGAAGTGTTTAACCCCAAAGAATCTTCCTGGAGCCACTCTGTAGCAATTCTGGACTTGCGGAGTTTCGCATTGTCGCGCTGGAATTTATCAAGACCGTTGCAATGCACAATGGACATGAACGGATGCAGGTAACTAGACATAATGCTTATGTACTTGTCACCAGTCAGAGTCGTAGCAAGACAGTACAGAGCTTCCAGCAGCTTCATCCGTCCCATAGATTCATGAGGTTGTCTCCATACCCATTCAATTTCATCCGCTCGATACAATTTGAAACGAGACTCATCCGACCAGGCAACATGTTTCCACTCATCATTGTCGGTACTGACCAGCCTAAGCGAGGGGTTAAGCTTTGTGTCGTGCAGTCATTAGAGGTACACGAGTGGGCCTTCTGCTCCGAAAGCCCATATCGATGATGTTTCGTTGAGTGGTCCAAAATTCAAATGGCTATTAACATTATGGGACTTAACTTCTGAGGTCACTAGTACCCTAGAACTTAGAACTACGTAAACCTAACTAACCTAAAGATATCACACACATCCATGCCCGAGGCAAGATTCGAACCTGCGACCGTAGCAGTCGCGCGGTTCCAGACTCTAGCGCCTAGAACCTCTCGGCCACTTCGGCCGACTCTTGTTGCGTGCTTCGCACTCTGACGGATTTTGATGGCCCAGCACTGAAATCTGTAGCAACTTGCTGAAAGGTAGCACATCTGTCATGTTGAACGATTCCCTTCAGTAATCGCTTGCAGAACCTTTTTCCGGTCGCATCGATGACTGAGATTTCGTGTTTTACCTGATTCCTGATATTCACGGTGCACTCGTGAAATGGTTATGCGGGAAAATCCCCATTTCATCGCTACCTCATAGATGCTGTGTCCCGTCACCCGTGTATCAACTGTATGTAACACTATGTTCAAACTCACTTAGCGGCGCCATACACTTCTTGTCCTATATAGGGATTTCCGACCGCAGTGCGGTATTCTGCCTGTTTACATATCTCTTTGCTCGAATACGTATACCTATACCAATTTCTTTGGCGCATCAGTTTACAAAAGTAAATATCGCAACTTGAGAAGTAATTGGGATATATATTTACGGTGCATTTCTAGAAATATGGCAACTCAAAACGTTTCGTTCAAATGGTTCAGATGGCTCTGAGCACTATGGGACTTAACATCTGAGGTCATCAGTCCCCTAGAATTTAGAACTTAGAACTACTTAAACCTAACTAACCCAAGGACATCACACATATACATGTCCGAGGCAGGATTCCAACCGGTGACCGTAGCGGTTCCGGACTGAGCGCCTAGAACCGCTAGACCACCGCGGCCGGCAAAACATTTAGTCAAAGACCTAATTCACCTCTCCCCTACTGCCGCAACAAACGTGTAAACTGTACTCCAGTTTTCTCCAACTGTTTTGCAGCCCTGCAGGAGCTACACTTGAGGTTGCTCGAAGTAAGTGATAGCGTAGATCGGATAGGTGACGGACTGCCATCAGGAACACCAGAAAAAAATCAAAGGACATAGTGTCTGGGCTTCCATGGGGCCAAGCCATCGATGGACTACCTCTCCCAGTCCAGTTATCTGCGAAGACGAGAACGCCTGCTCTGACTAAACATGGCTTCCTACGTTGACAGAAACTATAAAATTTTCTATTTCATTAGATAAAATCCTTGTGCTTCCTTTGAGTGCACAGAAGTTTTATTTGATTTAACAGAACATGCTTGCTCTCTTCCGCTCCTGGTCTGTAACGTCTCTTCCTGTGCTGCACACCAACTATGTATTTACTTTATCTGAAATCATTCAAACTCGAATCAGTCACCTTATTACTTGTAGAAAACGTATAAAAATTGATACGTGTGGCACTAAAACGTATTGTTACGCACAGGAAAGTACTTTTTAAAATAATTTACTTGAGTGACTTACACTTCCAAAATAGTTTTGACGGTAAATTTTCAGCCCTCCGCGGGACGGACCTTGACTAAGGTTGGCCAGTGAATGACAGTAATTTTTTTTTGGCTTCCTTGCAAATGATGTCCGTCATCGAATGACATTGTCAGCAAAAGTCAACAAATTAAACAATGACACACAGGCCTACATAGCACGAAAATGTTACAGTCTACAGACTTCATTTCTTATGTAGGAAGACTCTCCGACGACTTCAACGTAACAGTTGTACGTTGTATTTACGATATTTTGTTGCACTGAATCATAGATCTCCAAAACGTAACAGTCACAATAACTAATAGCTCTCTGTTTATTAAAATATCAAATATTTGGGAATTAGCAATAAACTAATTAACGAATTTTATACCGCAATATCAGAATATATCATTTTACGTATAGCTTACAAGTGTCCAAATTTGTTTGTTTGCATGAGTTTTATATGTGGGCAGTGAATGGAAGTAAATACAAATAGTGGGAGAACATTAATAAGAAAGCAACATAAAGTGAAAAGGCGCACAACAGCACTGATGACATACTACGCTTTTGTGAAACATTACTTTCACATTTTGCAGCGGTATCTTTATAACGGGAAACTTGTTTTACATTTTTACAGTGCAGCGAGCGAAGTATAGTTTAACTATTGGTTTCAACTCCAGCGGAACTTGTTTCTTTTAACATTATCCAAACAGGAATTACTGGAAAATTGTTTCTGCCAACTGGATTACGAAGTTAAATTACCTGTAGAACTTTTCCCGTCACTGAGACAATTACAGCGGGAAGTTTTTCTGCGTCAAGGCTTAATTATAAACAAAGGTGATTTAAAGCAGGAACTCTGATTACACAAAGTCAAACTTTACAGAGAATCACTATATTCATACACATATTTTATATTAATATATTGCAAAAGTAGCCAGTAGAAAAATCAAAATACGTATACGTCGATCATGCAAACGAGGAAGCGTATTTTGCATCATTATTTCATTTTATGTCCTATGTAAAGTAAGAAAGTGAGTAAATTATGTTCGTCTCATTAAGAGCTTTTGTATACGAAACAGTTTCAAAAAAGAAACACATCTTCAGGATATGTTTGACTCCAGTCAATGCAGTTATTAGAGACCTGATGTCGCAACAGGAAGTAGGATACATGTTTTTACCAGTGGATTATTCTTAAAATAGTTTTCTCGCTATTTTCATACCTACTCAGGATATTCCAAAACTTGTGATAATTTCGTATCTCAGGTCGCACTTTCGAGTCCCAGTCCCTTGAATTCATAAAAATTTTGCTATTTACATGTTTTTGCTGTACCTCTTGCACTTTTGTGAGTTACACAAATAACTCAATATTTATGTGTAGCAAAAATGCTTCCCAGGGGTCCGACTCGGCCTCCAGAGGTGACAATTATCTTCAAGTAGTGTAACTGCATGAGTTTCTGCGAAAGAGGTCGAAGGTTTGAGTCTGGACATTCATTCTTTAAATATTCCAAACATCCAAACGTGTTCCATTCTACGTGATGGGGGTATAGCACTCTCGCACAGTGGTCAATCAATCATCTCCTTGAATGAATTTATTTGTCCTTTTTGTAGTATACCATTTGACTATGAGATTGAGAGATATATCTTTAAGTTGATCGACAGGGATGTAGGGAAAAAAATAGCAACAGTAGCGAGACATCTCATCATGACCGTTTTAATATTCGTATTTATTTCTCTCGTCTCGTGTACTATCCTTGCACTAGGCCGAGTTACTTATTACATTTTAAGTACTATAAATCCTGTTTAAAGAGACACAATTTTCACAGTTTTAAGTCTGTTTCTCGCATCCTGTTTATGTATTACATATCGCCAATTTTAAGTAAAACGTCACGCACTGTAGGGACGATTCAGAGCGTATCCACCTTTAAATTTATCGTGTTATTGTGCAGCCTAGTTGCGAAACATCTGCTTGATGTTGCAGTTAGTATTCATCTGCATTACTGACAACAAACGGAAATCTGCGGGACTGTCATTGTCTGACCTACCGTTTTTGAGTCTTCATGACAGCAATGACCCCAAAGCATACAACAATTTCGTATGTGCCAATAAAAATTTCACAAGATGGAGTACTGTTTTAAAAACACGCAAAGACATTTCTTGCGTCGATGATTATAGAATAGCGACTGAATTTCTTTTGTGGAACTTGTAGCTAAAATTTCAGCGATCCAGATTCATGTTGTGGTCCACCACATGGTTTTAATTTGTCTAACGATCAATGTGTAATACACGGTATACTACATGAAAAAATCTGTCATATCTGTTAATGCGGAACGGAAAATTTTACAGCCAAAAATGTCACACTAAATGGCCAAAATCTGTTATTCCTGTTGTATTGAAATTGAAACTTCACGGCTGAAAAGCCGCACTCATCATAATATTCCGAGCTGTTATTTCGTAGTTGAATTAATCTACAGGAAAAACTCAATCTGCAGAGGACAATATGAAGTGCAATTTTATATTCTATGAATGTCCAATTTACACAAAGGACCGTAACTCTCTGTAGGAAAAGCGTTTCTGTGTGCTTCCACGACCTGATCTTACATACGTTCAAAACTCTGTGGCAGTTGAACATTGTCGGATTCAGGCGTTAGCTGCTGCTGTCCGCGCTAAGTTTAAATCCACCCATGCTATGTTCATTTTTAATGTTCATTTTCCTTACCCCTCTGACATCACAACTAGCATGATTTTCACAATAGAGCTGACTTACCTTACGTTTCAATATTTACGATAGAAACGGATAGGAATGTTTAAGTCTTTATTTAAACAATTTATATGGGAATAGCTCTCTGCCACGGTCAAGACGTTGGTGCGTGCCCTCGCCTCATGTGTTAATTGACCCCTCATCTCGTCGCCGCTGGCGAATACACTGGCAGTTGGAGGGTCTCCAGACTCCCGTCTTGCAATCTTCACTGGAGTCATTCCTCCGTCAGACATAATCAAAACTCTGTCATCTTTTTTTAGATAACAGAATAGTCTTTGTTAGTACAGAAAAGAGTAAAAGCAATAACAAACCTATAGAAGTAGGGGTTCCCCAGGGTTCTATCCTGGGCCCTTTAATATACAGCATCTACGCCATAGATATCCCTAAGCTAGACAGCACTCATCTCGCACTCTTTGCAGATGATACAGCTGTCTATGCCAGTCACCCAAACCCCAATTAAATCGTCATTAGACTCCAACGACACCTTGAGCAAATTACTCAATGTTACAACCTTAATGCCTAAGAATTCTACGCCATCGTGATCACTACCAGAAGGAGACCACCAATCCGTTAGCTCTCTCTAGATGGGTGGCATCTCCCCTGGTGTGAATCGGTAAAATGTTTTGGCCTCAAAATTGATCAAAAACTCGCTTGGAGTCCACACATTACCGATCGAGGTTGGGCAGATTTCAGCAGATATACACACTGCTCAAGGGCAATGGGTTGACAACCAAAGCCAAACTACTAATTTGGAAGGCGATAGTCCTTCCTTCTATATTATGTGGCTGTGAGGTCTGGGACACGGCTGGTGACACTCCACAAATTGCAGGTACTCCAAAATAAAGCGCTTAGTCATGTACAAACACATACAATCACTATACATCAAAACAGTCACATCTCCATTTCATTTCATCTCATCACTGGGTACAGATCCAAACCATATCAGCTACATCGATCACGGGGTCTCGGGTTCGATTCCCGGTGTGGTCAGGGATTTTCACCTTCCTCGAGATGACTGGGTGTTTGTTTTATCCTCGTAATTTCATCATCATTCACGAAAGTGGCGAGATTGGACTGCGAAAAGATTGGGAATTTGTATGGGCGCTGATAACCGCGCAGTTGAGTGTCCCACAAACCAATAACACTACCACTCGCCATTTCCTGGGATAATATGCACTACATACTGGGAAACACACACACACACACACACACACACACACACACACACACACACACACACACACACACACACACACACACACACACACAATAATACACTACACATAAAGTAAAGAACACAAAAGGAAGAACGCAGAAGGCGTTAGGCACAGTCCACAGTACCTTCAAATTACTGTCAGATGGTTACTCCAGACGCTAGCTGCCTACTCGACAACACTGCACGAAGTAATGACGGCAATCAGTGATTAGTCACAATGTAGTGTGTCGTAGGAAAGGAGGCTATACTTTTGAGAAAGGTATATCGGATACTTCAACACACATAAAATATTAAATCACTGTATTAAATAACATACTTAACTTGGGTACAGTTCATGTTCACAGGCACGTTTTCATGTATTTGTTACCGTTAGGACTAGATCGCATCTCAATGTACAGCTGACTATAGTCTTCGATGCACAGCTACGTTAGGTTACAGCTGGATCTGCTCTGTGACGATGGTGTCGTCGTAGGCGATGATTACAGAGTGGTCTGAGCGGCACTGCGCTCTGACGTAAGCAAGCCCACAGCGGCGGCGGCGTGTGGAAACTCTGGAGGGTGTGTCTATACAGACGTCTCTCATCAGTTTCTGCATCTCGGAACGACTCTCCTTAGCTTTTTATGCTGACGTGAGGTACGACGAGTAACGTAGGTCCACACTCTTCGGACGACAGCATACACACCATCATATAACACATCTGTCCTTTAGAAATTGCTGGTAATCCAAATTCCAAGACAGTAATGGCAATTTCCGACGCTACCAGGTCATTCGCACAGTCCTTCCAAAATCACGACCTAAGTGACCGAGTTATAACAATGAAGAAATTTCAAAGTACTACAAGCGCAACTATGCTCTAGAAAACCTAAAATTATGGGTAAATGTTAGAGCCCATGTACCATCATATGCCATTTCCTGTTACTATCTTGTTGACACAATACCTCTTAAACAGGTTGGCCTTTGGCAGTCATAATTTCAGTTAACTACAACACAGATTCAGTAAAATATCAAATCCCAAAAATAGGGCAATAAAAACAGGTACGTCTTGATTAATAAGAAATTCAGATAACCCAAATTATGAAACAGCTCTTAATTACATTAAAATGGGAATAATAACTGCTAAGACCTCGAAATCCAAAGCTTAACCGGTGTTCACGAATCGAAGCTGAAGCTTGCTAGTTCCAAAGGTGGCCAAGAATTTAACCCAGTGAAACTGGCTTCAAATCTCTCATCGGAGTGCCACGTTGCAAAGCTGGCTGGTCAGACTACGCACGAAGACGGCACTTTAAGTCAGCTTCGGATTAAATCGGCACGTAAATATGCCCAGCAAACACTTGCCGAACTCCGTGCCCAAGACGCTTGCGCAACTGCTCGAGTGCTCGCAAAGCGGACCTCTCACACAACCCTCCGCACCACCTCGTCACGTAAAAACGCGGCCGTCCCCACCAACAACCACTAGCAAAGATCTTAGTGGCCTTAGACCAGAGGACCTGGAGGCATCAGGAATTGGAAGGGCGGTGGCAGCAACGTCGCCCCTGCTCACTATATCTGACACTGAAAGAAAAGAGAGGGACATTCAAAATTCTCCCAAGTATGACACGACCAATGGCTCACTCATATGTTCCGCAGTGAAGTGAAAAAATGTGGAGAAACACACTTGTCCTTAAGTATAAGACTTCTGCTATGGAAGGTTAAGGTCAATAGTCCTAAGATCTGCGACAAAAAAAATTATTTGCGTGATGGGTGGCCTCAGTTAAACAAACCATCCTTGTTCGTAAACAACTCTTAGTTGTATCCAACACAACAGACTACGTAGACTAGACATGCATAGAGCTCATTAAGAGCAAGACACATTTATGGGAAGTGACAAGCGAATCGACAGCCATCAAAAAGAATGAGATTTTCACTCTGCAGCGGAGTGTGCGCTGATACGAAACTTCCTGGCAGATTAAAACTGTGTGCCCGACCGAGACTCGAACTCGGGACCTTTGCCTATCGCGCGCAAGTGCTCTACCATCTGAGCTACCGAAGCACGACTCACACCCGGCACTCATAGCTTTACTTCTGCCAGTATCTCGTCTCCTACCTTCGAAACTTTACGGAAGCTCTTCTGCGAACCTTGTAGAAGTAAGGCTGTGAGTACCGAGCGTGAGTCGTGCTTCGGTAGCTCAGATGGTGAATTCTCGCTTCGCGCGTCGGGCGACTAGGTTGTGCTCTTAGTTCCGCCTCTACCGTAGCGCAGCGTGTTTTCCTCCTGTCAGTTTAGTGCCGTGTTGGTCTCCGTGCGCGTCGCATCGCTGGTTGTCGGCTGGTGTTTGGTGTTCGTGCGGCCCTTCCTGTCGCGGCGTCGTCTCTCGCCGTGATGTCCACCATAGTTCCCACGAAAGTTCCGCGTACAGGTACAGTCAGTTTTACCTTTGACAAATCCACGCGTCACGTCCAGCCCGGTTCTTTGGAAATACATGACTGGTTAGTCGATACAGTTAAGGTCACTACTGATCAGGTGCATACCGCATATTTCGACAGCGAATTATATGTGTTTTTTGTTAAGTTTCTTGACCCGCTCCAGGTTGATAGCCTACTTTCACGTCATGGTTCTCAGGTACCCTTTACGCACCGTGATGGTTCCACTAGTATGGTTCTCTTGGCAAATGCAGAAGTGATATATACGAATGTTCGGGTATTTAACCTTCCGCCCGAGGTTGACGACTGTTTTCTGAAGTCAGTTTTGCTTCCTTATGGGGACGTACGCCATACTCGAAAGGAACGCTGGTCTGCTCAGCACCGCTTACAGGTATATAGTGGTATTCGGTCGGTGGAAATGGTGGTCAAAAAACCTATTCCTTCTCACCTACAGGTATGTGGTTATAGGGTCCATATCACGTACAGTGGCCAGGAAGGAACATGTTTTTATTGTAATGAAACTGGTCATTTCCGTACTAATTGTCCGCGGCGTGTGGTGGTATTAAAACCTACATACGAACAGCGTAAAAAATTGGCTTTAGCTGATCTTCTCCCGCAAGGATCTCGGACTGAATCGCTCACTGTTACTGAGGGACGCAGTGATCCGTTGCCCGACAACGGCCGTGATTTTCCCCCGTTGTCCTTGCGTATGGATGTTGCTGCCCTTAAATCCGATGTGCCCGCGCTGATTTCTCACAACAAGCGTCGGCGAACACAGGATGATGCGGCTGATGAATCGTCCTTATTGGCTCGCCCTTCCGATGGGCCTCCGGTAAAGGACTCTCTTTCTCAGTCGGAAATCGTGGATGAGGACGCCACAGGTGCTATCACGCATTTGCAGAAGCTCCCTGACACCTTATCTGACGTTGTTCCTGCTGCCGCGGCAGCCTCTTCGGAGACGCCCGTGACGGAACCTGCTTCTGGTTGCCGCGTGTCTTCTCCGGTTCTCTCTGACACTTCTCCTATTGCCTCTGTTTCGCATCCCCCTTCTGGAATTTCTGTCGCCCCCTCTGGGTCACAGCCTCCTCCCATCAAACAACTGATTGATTCTCCAGAGCCAGTGGATCCCGTTGTTATCCACCAACTGTCCCACCGTGAACCCATGTCTGCGGACGAGTGGGATGTAGAGGACTCTCTCCCGCAATCTGACACGGAATGTCTACATGTTGCTCCCACGCAGCCGAACGCTGCAGCGTCGGCACCGCGGAGCCGCAGTCGAATCCGTAAACAGCCACAGAGAGCCGCGTCACAGCCGAAGAAAAAGCAGTGGGAAGGTGAGGGTTCTGTTTCGTAGTTTTTCTCTCTGTGGTTCAGCGCTTGTTTCTGGTATGATTACTTGTATGCTGCTCCGTCAGCTGACGGCTCTCTACCGATCTTTGTTCTTCTTTCTGGGTTGAAGTTCCATGCAAGCATATACATTTCTTACTCTGAATATTAACAGAATATGTTCTGAGCTTCGGCTCGCCGCTTTGCGACAGTTTATCTATCAGTCTGGGGCAGATGTTGTTTTTTTACAGGAAGTCCTATTCGACCAGTTTTCCATTCCTGGGTTCTCGACGTTTTTTAATGTCGCTTCCGAACTTTCTACGGGCACTGCCTTGTTTTATAGAGAAGGCATTCCGTTGATGAATTTCGAAGTACTCGACAGTGGAAGGGGGATCGGGTGCACGTTTGATGATCCCAGTTTACTCCTTCTTTATGCCCCTTCTGGTTCGGGTTGTACTACCGCACGTTCGAGTTTCTATAAAGAAGAAGTCATTTACCTGCTTCGTAAATCCCCGACAAAGATAATTTTAGGTGGGGACTTCAATTGTGTTCTACGGCCGGTAGATCAGCCTCCTAATTTTACGACCTTGTGCGCTCCTTGCAAACGCGTGACGTGTGGGTTTCTCGCTATCGTACACTTGTGCGACATACCTACTTTACTCCCACGTCTAGCAGTCGCCTCGATCGCTTTTACCTTTCCGATTCCTTGTGTGGGCAACTTCTGGCTGTTGATGTGATACCAGCCTGTTTTACTGATCATTGCGCTGTAGCCGTTACGTTTAATTACGAGCGACAACCGGTAAAATTGTTTCGTCGTCCTTGGATGCTCAATATCGCGTATTTGCAAGATACCTCCCTTGGTATCGTCCTGGAGGACATTTCGACTCGTTCTCGTACTATGGACCGGCACCCGTCTATCGTGGCATGGTGGACACTGTATGCAAAACCACACATCCGTAGGGCTCTCATGCGTTTTGGGGCTGCGAAGGTGGCAGAAGATCGACGAACGCAAGAATTTTACTATTCTGTCTTACGTCAACTGTACGATAGTGCTACGCATGCTCCCCTACGGGTTACTGATATACAGCGCATCAAAGCCAAATTGCTGCAGCTCAAACGCATTCAAATGGAGGGCCTGCGGACGAGGTCTAAACCACGTTCCCTTCTACAAGAGGAACTGACGTCACTCTACCATCTAGTCCGTTTACGGTCGCGCCGGAAACGTGAGTGCCTTGCCTCCCTCACAACCACTGACGGCCGCGTGTTCACCTCTCACCGTGACATTTCTGACTTGGTTTACACCTATTTTACTGATCTGTACGATACTCATGTCCCGGCGGAAACCTCTCTTGACGACTTTACCTCCTTGCTGCCTCGCGTCGTCACTCCTCAATTAAACGACGCCTTTCTGCGCCCCTTTCAGAAGGATGACATATATGATGTTGTTGCAGGATCGCAGTCCCGCAAGTCGCCTGGATTAGATGGTATTCCTAAGGAGTTCTATGTTCAATTTTGGCCGCTCATTGGTGACACCTTAACGTCAATGGTAAATGAAGTGATGCGGGGAGTCTCACTTCCTGCTCCTTTTCAGGAAGGCAGAATGGTCCTCCTCCCGAAATCCACAGGTCGACCTGCAATTGATTCCCTCCGTCCTATTACTCTCCTTAACTTTGATTATAAACTTGTCGCTCGAGCAAATAATATCCGTCTCTCTAGGCTGCTCGATACCATTATTGCCACCCACCAAAGCTGTGTGCCTGGACGCACGATACTGACTTCCGTTCTCGAATGTCGCGATGTAATCTCGGTGGCGGCTGCCGCTAATATCCCAGGGGCTTTGCTTTTTCTTGATTTCCAAAAAGCGTTCGATCGCGTCAGCCATGATTTTTTATCGAGAGTGCTCACCGCTGTCGGCTTTAATAATGATGCTCGACAAGTCTTAACTAATCTTTTTACCGGTATCAGTGTCTCGGTGATTGTGAACGGTCACCCTACCCCCCGGATATCGATCAGACGGGGGTTACCCCAGGGAAGCCCCTTATCCGTGTCACTTTTTGTTCTATCCTTAGAGACCTTACTTCGCCATCTCACCATGCAATTACGTGGCTGGAATATATTGGGGGAAATTTTTGCAGTCCGTGCGTACGCCGCTGACGTCATGGTCTTAGTACGACATGCCGAGGACATACCGCGGCTTAAGGATACCTTGGATTCATTTTGTGGTCTTGCTGGTGCTCGCATTAATGATCGCAAATGCACGTTCCTGCCGTTGAGAGGCTTTGATCATGTCGTCATTCCTTGGGCGACGGTTGTCGATCGCCATAAGACCTTGGGGATCATAGTGGATCGTAATCCGATCAAAATGGCGGCACTAAATTGGCGTGAGGTTACGAGTCGTGTTCACGGGGCGATCCTTGAACATGACCGCCGTTCCCTTAGCCTCCTTCACAAGGCACGGGTTTTAGAGACCTATGTCTTCAGTAAAATGTACTACGTTGCGCAGGTCTTCCCGCTTCCCGCGATGATGGCCCGCAGGCTGAAACAGCTGTCTAGTCGATTTCTGTGGCGCCGCCATGTCTTCCGTGTCCGGTATGAAGTTGTGGCCAGGCCTCGGAAGCTTGGAGGATTGGGTCTTTCAGATATCAAAGTGAAGACGTCCATCTTATTTGCCCGCCGCAATGTTTTAACCTGTACGCGGGCTCCGCATTCAGTCACCTCTCGTTTACTTTCCCGCCTCCGGCCGGCCAGTCTGACCCCTCCTGTTGATGTTGGACGGATAAATCCTAAATTGCGGCACATTCGTGAATACTTGTTACTTGTCGGTATTCTGGGTGCTTATATACTTTCTATGACGCATATTACTACCAAAATGCTACAAATCCGTTGGGGTACAGCATGTTTCCCTTCTTCTGTTGAACTTGCTTCCCCGTCAACGTCATGGAAAACGGTCTGGTCTCATCTTAGTCTTCCCTTTTTGCCGATGGAGATTGTTTCAACGTGGTATAAGGACATTTACCGTCTGATACGTACTGGTGATCGTCTTTTTCGTATTGGCCTTCGTCCGACTGATCAGTGTGAGGAATGTCATCAAACTGACACCTTACTTCACAGGCTAGTTGCTTGCGGACGGGATCATTGGCTCTGGGTCCGCCGTCAATTAGCTTTTCTTACTAGAGGGCCTCAAACCGCATTCCCAGACGACATCTTCTTACATCCGGACATCTCTTATTTTCCTCAGACGAACACGAACACGATTGTCTGGCTCTTGGGTTACTATGTCCACTACGTCATTGAAGGCGGTAATGACCCAGATCCCCGCGTTTTTCACCATTACTTGTCAACTGCGCATTGGAAATGGCAGCGGTTACCACAATACCGAACGCTTTTTGCGAATATGCTTTTTCTTGTGTTTAACCGTCAAGGTGTTGGTTAAGTTCCCCTGTGATTCCTGTTTCTTCCCTGAGATTGAGTCCCCTCCCTTGTTGTATTTTTTCGTATTTTTTTTCTCTTTTGCATGTATATATATACACCCAAAATTCATACGGGTGGGATAACGAATTGGTCTTCCCCTTCAGAAGTAATGTTTTATTTGTGTTTCAACTACTTTGTTGATTTTCTTTTTGCAGCTAATATTAAATGATGATTTGACTATGGTTGTCTGAATTCTCGTGAAATATACCAAGTCAATCTGACAATAAAAAAAAAAAAGATGGTAGAGCACTTGCCCGCGAAATGCAAAGGTCCCGAGTTCGAGTCTCGGTCGGGCACACAGTTTTAATCTGCCAGGAAGTTTCATATCAGCGCACACTCCGCTGCAGAGTGAAAACTCATTCTGGAAACATCCCCCAGGCTGTGGCTAAGCCATGTCTCCGCTATATCCTTTCTTTCAGGAGTGCTAGTTCTGCAAGGTTCCCAGAAGAGCTTCTGTAAAGTTTGGTAGGTAGGAGACGAGATACTGGCAGAAGTAAAGCTGTGAGTACCGGTCGTGAGTCGTGCTTCGGTAGCCCAGATGGTAGAGCACTTGCCCGCGAAAGGCAAAGGTCCCGAGTTCGAATCTCGGTCGGGCACACAATTTTAATCTGCCAGGAAGTTTCAGCCATCAAAAAGGTTTGAAACATAGAATCTGAAAATAACGACACCATATGAGAACAGTAATCAGGACCCATATGTGTACTCTGCTGACATCTGCAGGAGAACGCACGCCATTTCGTGAAGAGATTCTGAACTCAGTGACACAGAGATTTACCCGCAGTCCAAGATAGTGCATAGTCCATCCGTAAACACCTTCTAGAGACATGTGCCATGTATATATCTCCGTCAGTTACAGCACTCGTGTTCAATCAGTGGCTTCTGACTTGTGACATGTACCACATCATTTAGATACAATGTAATCATCCTTTTTAACGAAATTCGTAGCTGTCATATGACAGTCACTCACAACTGGTGGTCAAAAAGTTGCGGTAAAGAAGAACAGTGTTACTGAAGTGGAAAATCGTCTCGTCTTACAGAAAGAACAGGTGCAATTTAGAGTTTACTTCGTTTTATTACCTAGAAATGCCATTTTATAATCAGTTACTTCACAGGACTGACGTAGAAAGAAAAGAGAACATTTAACGCCGATTGCGATTTTTTTGTTGTAGTATTGTTAGCAATTTTTGCATTTAAGCAGCCACAAATTTCCAAAAGAATGCGAAGTATCCTCCAAAACCTGGGTTTAAATGTGTTTGCTGCAGAGCAACACGGATTGCAGAATTGTATGAAACGTTAATGAGACGAGACTTGTGTTCTGTAATAGCATAGAGACCGCAACAATGACTCGATTTTTTTCATATATGATACTGTTATTTAACACCGGTATACGTAGGTATAGTCGTACAACAGCACAACTATCATTCGACAGCATGAGTTGCGCAAATTAAGACTTGCTTCATAGTATTTTGGTATACATTTTAAGCACAACACTGTGACGTTTCTCGACGACAGAAGCCATGAAATACATGGTCTCAAATGTACCTATCAGATTCAGGATTGGCAATTACGATTATCCATTATTCAGACGGAATGCAAGGAAACCTCTAAAAGACGGGGAATGATTGACACTGAAGTGCAATTCCTGGAGAGCAACACAGATAGCGAAAGTGTAAGAAACTTCAGAGGTATGGAACTCCAGTAGTGAAGTCACGACCTCATTAGACTTGATAAAAAATGGTGAAGATGTGGTGCACCCAGTCCGAGGGTGCTCATCCACTTGTTCGGTGTCGTTATCTAGTAGATATGCAGGGTGTATCAGAAAAACTCATCCGATTTGGCACGTTTACATTTCTGAGACAAATAAACACATACAATGAATTTAGTTTTTTGATGTTTTGTTTTTTGAGGTTCATTCATTGTTGTTGGTAATGGAGGCACGTATATAGAGTATATACAAGAAAGAATCACCCTGAGGTGAGTAATGTAAGGCTGAATCATTTTGTCCAGTGCGACTGATTCATCTTTTAGTAATCCTTTGATCTATAAACTTTCACACTTCCAGAGGCCGGTGTGGCGATGAACCCATTTAGTTGGTAAATGAAGCCGTTCGAATCAGTCTCCAACTGTGGGAAAAGAAAGTTCTCGAGGATATCCATATATGTGCTGCCTGCAACAGTCTTCTATGCAAGCAAAAATGGAGCATACATCTATTCCCGTGAAACTGCGCAAAATACATAAATTTTGGAGGGTCCCTCTCATATTGTACAACTTCATGTGTTTGTTCTGTACCCCATGGTTCCCCTTTCCCTTCGAATGCAATACTGCCTCGTCACTAAACACTAAGCGTGGAAGAAAAGTGTGATCATCCATCTTCTTAAAAACTAAATTACAGAACTACACACGTAGTTGCTCGTAGCTGAATTTTCTATGGTTTCATGTGTAAACGTCGACGCAACACACAGCAGAAGGAGATCGTGGGAATGTTGAGGTGCACGGCGAACGGATTTCTGCGGACTCCTTGTGAAACTAGGGCGGGTGCATTCGACGTCTGTGTCAGACACTCGGGGACGGCCCGGAGATTTGCCTTTACATAAACAACCTGTTTCTCGGAAATGCTCATGCCATCGTCTAATGCCCCGTCATGCAGGAAGATCCATACCATACCTAATACAGAAGTCACCTTGAACTGTCATTACTAAACCGCACTGCGCAAAAGTAGAACACAAAAGATTTCTTCTTTCCAGACCCGATTTTTACTAGAACTGATGTGTGCGCACACTGCTGCTACCTAGTAGCAATCACGTAGGACTCGAGGGTTTGCTTCTTCAAAATGGCTCTGAGCATTATGGGACTCAAGTTCTGCGATGATCAGTCCCCTAGAACTTAGAACTACTTAAACCTAACTAACCTAGGGACATCACAAACATCAATGCCCGAGGAAGGATTCGAACCTACGACCGCAGCGGTCTTGAGGTTCCAGACTGTAGCGCCTAGAACCGCTCGGCCGCTCCGCTTCTTCCAACAGTACGTTGCTCACGATCTCAAATAATATAATAGTTTCGATTTTTATAAAATCGGACGATTCTTTTTGATACACTCTGTATTAGGATGTATCAAATGAATGTGGAGACTCGCTACAGGATGATAATAGGTAAATACTCCCAAATGAAAATGTAACACAAATGTTCTGAGAAGTCACATTTGTACCTACAAGAGAAGTGCGCCAGCTCGACGATTTCCACGGGACTTGTATATGATTTCTTATGGATGCCTTCAGAAAGGTCACTTCTAGTTAATAGCCTCATCAGTGTGAGATAGCATTTTTGCCTGTAATGAGTGAACTGTATATTAAATCCCAATACTCGCTCCTAGTAATTTAGTGCTCGGGATGGTATTGCATATCAAATTATTTCTTACATACATAATTAATGACTAAGTTTCTTTTCAGGCTGCTCGCAAGTGTACCAGATACCATCAAGAAATCATGTACTTTGCTTCTTCATTTGACACAACAGAATGGGTGTATGATACACTGCGAAGTATGGATGAAGGGCCACATCATTCCATATTTCTAGATTTCCTAAAATCAACTGACGATAAGAGCATACGGAATAGGTTCGCAGATTTGCGAATGGATCGAAGACATATTAAGTAATAGAACCCAATATGTTGTCCTCGATGGCGAGTGTTCATTAGAGATAAAAGTGTCGACAGGAGTAGCCAAGGAAAATGTGACAGGAGCACTGTTATTTTCTGAATTCATAAATGATTTGACGGACAAGATGAGCAGCAATATGTGCTTATATGATAATGATGCTGTAAGAGTACGGGAAGGTGACGAAGATAGGCGATTATAAGAGGTTAGAAGATGACTTAGACAAATTTATGGTTTGTGTGATGAATGACTCATGGATCTAAATGTAGAAAAATTTAAGTTAACGCGAATGAGAAGAAATACTAAATGTTCTGATAAAGTATTAGTAGTGTCCTTGACATAATCACGTCGTCTGAATTTCTGGTCACAACTTTGCAAATCGCTATGAAATGGAACGTGCATGAAGGATTGTGGTAGGGAAAGCGAATCGTTGACTTCGGTTTATTGGGAGAATTTTGGGAAAGTGTGATTCATCTGTAAGGAAGACCGCATATAGGTCGCTAGTGTGACATATTCTTTAGTACTGCTGGAGTCGGATTAAAAGAAGACACCGGAGCAGTTCGGAGAAGGGCTGCTAGGCTGTTACAGGCAGGTTTGAACAAAACGAAACTGTTACGGATATGTTTCAAGAACTCAATTGAGAAGCCCTGATGGGAAGGCGCCATTCTTTCCGAGGCATGCTACAGAGGAAACAGAACCGGCATTTGAAGCTGACTGCAGAAACATATTACTGTCGCAAAATACATTTCGTGTAAGGTACACGAATTTAAGATATGTGGGACCTCCAAATATGCAATAAATTCTGGAACTAACTCTTCCTTTAAGGCTAGTTCATCGTTTTGAAATATGATGTAGGGTATGGGAAAAAATGATTGTTCAGTAATTGTGAACTAAAAGCAGTCAACTTTTTTAAAGAGGATATTTTGTTATCTGCTAAGAAAGCTATTGCACTTCGTCCTTGTGGGTTCATATCGAAAATGTAAAATCGTCAAAAACATCAGATAAATACACCAGTCTTGGTAACCACTGCTTATCAGCAAAAGCTTTCTTCATGCCATTGTTTTTATAAGAGAGAAATATAAAATATTCGACCAACAGTTCAAATGTTTCAAACTTTTAAATTTACGTCCCGTTTCGTCAAACAACAGAGCCTTAGCCTTGACGAAATTTGTCACTTTTTCACCGTTTGTCAAAAGAGTATGAAGAGTTTCCAGCACATCCCCAGAAGCCAATGCTTCTCTACGTATTGTACGGCGTGTATCGACAATCAGGTGCCATTGTCTTCACTTTTGCTACCAGCCCTTTAAGTATCTGTACAAATACTAACACATTTTTCACGAGGGATACCTACATTCAAGAATTAAAGGTCAAGAGTATTCAAAATTTATCCTTCTGTAGCCTTTGACTCAAGCTGTTTGTAAAATAAAGACGCTTCTAGCGTATCTTCACGAAGTCAAAGCGTATAAAAACGAGTAACTGCGCCATGTTTGTGATATTTGTACTCTCGTCTATTTGAAGGGCGAAATAAGTGCACTCTTTCAATGAAATCACAACGCTTCTTCAATAGTGGAAGACACCTACGAATGTTCCGCAATTTATTGTAAAAACCTCCACTGCCTAAATACTTCAGCATTCCTCCACACATAAAGGAGCAATACCCTGTTAAGTGGAATGGTTAAAAGAAAACTATTTAATGAGTAGCTAAAACAATAGCCTGCAACCAAAGCACACCAACTGAGATTTTCCATTGGTCTTGTTATAGGCCAGGTTTAGTTACGGTATATTCGCCCTGCACCCTTTCCTAAATCGTTCATCTATATCTACAGCTGCCTGATAGAGCCATTCCATTCTAGAGCAGTGCGCCGGAAATTGAAAACTTTAATCCTTCCGTGAGCACTCTGATTACTCTTATTTCATTTCGATGGTGTTTTATCTCTATGTAGATGGAAATATCAAAATAGTTTTGTATTCGGATGAGAAAGTTGACTAAAATTTCGATTAGAGACCTCGTCTCAACGAAAAACACCATTGTCTTAATGATTTCCACCCCACATGACGTATCATTTCCGTGACTCAGCTTCTTCGTGATAATAGAAAACATGCTGCCATCCTTGGAAACTGATTTCCTCCGTTAATCTTGTCTGATGAAGATCCCATTCCAAGCAGCAGTACTCCAGAAGATTATTGACAAGCGTTTTCTATACAGTCTATACGGTCTCTTGCATCTTCTAAGTGTTCTGCCAATGATCACGGTCTTTGGTTTGTCCTCCCCGCAACATTTTTCTATATAGTCGTTCTAATTTAAGGTGTTCATAATTGTAATCCGTAGGTGTTTAATTAGATTCACAGAGTTTAGATTTGTGTAATGTGTGGTGTAACAGAAATTTAACCGATTCCTTTTGGTATATGCATGATCTT